>NC_081411.1:456897405-458097405 GCF_030272615.1 Cryptomeria japonica
TGGTTCACATCTGTGGATCTAAAATCCTCTAGCAAGGTAGTCCTTAATCAGACTTGTCTCCTAACAGAGATTGAGATTCCTAACAGGATTTGTTTTGGTAAAGAATATTGTAAGACCTTAACCGGTCTGGTTCCTATTCTGCAGATAGTTACTTGTGAGTTCCATCTCACCATGGTTTTTCCCATTTGGGTTTCCATGTCAAAATATCTTGTGTTATGGTGTTTGTGCTTCTGTGGGTGAATGCATTATTAGCTATTTGATTTGCATGTTTGTTAACCGGTTTGTCTGTTAAACCGTTTTACCGGTTTACTGTTAGTCTTGCAAAGTGTTTAAGTGCAAAGTTTTTTGGCATACTAATTCACCCCCCCCTCTTAGTATTCATCATCACCAAGGTTCTAACCAAAGGCAATTGAATCAACTTTGAGCACATTAATTAATTCTTTAATCATCAAATGTAACATGACAATTCAATTACTCAATATTAATTAAATATTTATTTAATTAATTGAATCATTCCAAGAATATCATTTTGATCAATTATCCTATTTAATTTATTAAATATCCTAGCATTGCAAAAAAAGAATTAATTTATTACAAAAGAGGAATTAATTACAAAGCAAGAATTAAATTGAAAATAAAATAAAAGGATTAAATTAAGAGAGAAATAAAATTTGAGATATTATTTCTTTCTTCTAAATTGAGAACTTGAAATCAGAAAAAACAATTAAAGGAATTATTAATTGCTTTCTCTAAAATTGGAACTCCAAGCTTTTGAGAAAAAGAAGTTCAGTTGCATTAAAAGACTCTTTTCTTGAATAAATAAAAGAATTATCTATTTTTATCACAAATGCATGGAATTAATGAATTAATTAATACTTGTTAAGTTCAACAACAGTACTGTCAAGCTAGAGAAAAAGCTTGAATTTGCCAAACCGGTCAAGAATACCAATGGACTTGGCTATTCCGGTCATGAGGAAGGTGAGACCTCTGGTACAAATGCTGGAACATCAAAGAAACAACCGACATCAAAGGATAAAGGTAAGCAAAAGTTTAAACCTGTTTGCTTTAACTATCTTAAAGAAGGACATACTGCAAATGTGTGTAGGAGTAAGGCTTACAACAATTTTCTTTATTTCCTAAATGATAAGCCTAGATCCTATAGATTTGATGGTAACTGTTATGCATGCAACAAGTATGGGCATAGAGCATCTGAATGCAGGTCTATTATGAATAACACTGGAAGATATCCTCAGAGGACCCAAGGAGTTGGTCCTAAACCTTTTGTGAACCGGAATCACAACCGGTTTAATGCCTTCAATCATCAGCAAAGAAGCAGGGGCTATCAAGCGGCAACCGGATGGAGAGTAAATTGTATGATCTGTCATGGTCATGGTCACACTATTGTAACATGTAGAAGGAAGAATGGAAACATGAACAATGGACCTTGGAGAGCACCTGGATTGGTCTGCTATCACTGCAACAAACCGGGTCACATTGCCAGATTCTATAGATCAAGAAAGGACATATCTGATGATATACCGGTCACTCCGGAAGGAAACATTGATGTTGACACTGTTCAAGTGGACATGAACAAAATTTGGAAGGAGAAACCAGTGGTGTTACAAGAGGAACCAGTTTCTGCACCTAGTGTGGAAATCACGGAACCGACAAACTAAGCTTCAAAAAGCTTAGGGGGAGCAAATGGCAAAATATTTCGAACCCCCGGTTTACACCAGTAAAAGACCTTAACCGGTATGTGATACCTATCATTTGGCAGAAATGGTAAAAAGGCAAATTAGGGTTTACACCCTAATGGAGGAGCATTAATGATGGTAGGTGAGGAATATCTTTAAAAGCATTTTTCAAATAATTTCTCACTATCAGTTTTTGAGCGAAGAAAAGTTTTTCAAAGAGCAGAGTGTCGAAAGGCGATTTGAGCAGAGATTTTGAGAAATTGAGAAACCGCGAAGGAGATCCAAATTCAAACTGGAAACGGTCATGTGGAGAACAAAAAGCAATGATTCAGCAACTGACGGAGTGTGAAGTGAAGGAGAATCGGCAAGTCCTAATTTCATGTGTTTCAAAAAGGTATTTCTCAAGTTATTAAGATTTCTATCATGGCTTCCGCATCTCATACTAGTTCTAGTGCATCTGTTGAGTCTGCAAGTTTTATTCAATGGAAGTCCAAGTATAATGCCCTATCACAAGTTCTGGCTGGTGTGATAGTAGAAGAGGGAATTTCTGACTACATAGATTACAAGACAGAAGACCTAGGGTCTCTAGCTATCCACACCCAATTAGGTTTATTTTGTGGAAAAGATAAGAAGATCAAACCAGAGTTTAATATTTTGGAGAAGAAAAAGCTCCAAAATGCTGTTTACTTCCTGGAAGATTTCATAGAGGATCATATAAGGATCACTCTGAGCAGAGTCCATGGTGATAAGATGTACCTAGAGAGAACACATGACATCATGCCATAGGCAATTCATGCAGTCACCAGATTCTACAACACAGGGGAAGTGCCAGCCCTGAGGATGGTAAACAAAACTAAAATGTCCAAGCTCACTGGTTTAGTGAGCGACTCATGAGGCATGACAATAAATTCTATCAAGGATGATCTGGTGAACTATGCATGGATGGTGATTGGATACTGGACATTCTCATCCACCAGAATTAACTCTATATCTGCTGCAGTGGTAAATGCCGCTTACTGGATGATAAAGGAGGATGTATCATTTGATCTGTGCACCGGTATGCAGAGACAACTCCTGTTGAATCTAAAGTCGATCAAACAGGATAATGCATTCAGGTTCAAGTTTGGACAACTATTGGTTGGGTTGTTCTTCTATTTCCAAGGCTACTTTCTAGGAGTAGGAGATGTCCAATGGTCTGGTGACCAACCGGTGACCAAGCAAATCAAGGAAAGCATTGAAGCAATTGGAACCCGCTACCCTGATGTTTTGAACAAGTATTTTGATGAGTTCTAAAGGAAAATGAGCCAAAGAGTGAGGATATTAGGTGACATCATCAAGAAATATGAAGACGATATCTGCTTCACCATCCAAGTAGATAAATGCATAATGGAGGCTGTTGAGCCTAGACAAGAAGAAGTGGAGCCAATGGGCTATGAGGTGATGTATGATATGCTGGAAGGGTATGCCACTACCCTTATTGCCTCACCACTTGATCTTAAGGCAAAGAGAACCGACACCTACCTAGAGAGGATAGCACCGATTGAGGAACCACCAACAATGAAAGAAAAAGAACCGACCGTAAAGAAGTCAAAGGCAGTGCCTGCAGCATCTGCACCGGTTACTACAGCAACTCCAAAAGTGACCAAGCGGTCACCAGCGAAGAAGAAATCGGAAGTTGCATCGGCTAAAGTGTTCCAGAGAAAGAGGAAGACAAGGAATACCTCTCTAGACTCAGAAGAAACTGTGTCTGAGGAAAAGCCAAAGAAAACACGTCAAGCAAAAAGGAAGACAAAGAATGAACTGACATCATCTGCACCGGTAAATATAGATATCTCTTCCTACAAACCTTTGACATGTTGTCAAAGAACAATAAAGAATATTAGGAGAAAAGTGCTAAATGACTTAATTGAGTGTTTTGATGACTTTAATGATGATGAAAAGGAAGCGGTTGAAAAGGAAATAATTTAGTATTTATGTGTTAATGACTGGTTGCCCTCAGAGATTAAGTCTCAGACACCGGATTCTTTATAGATGTCATTAGACAATAGATGGCGCATTGCCATAGAAAAGGAACAGGAAATTAGGGAGAAAATTTTTGCACAGTACTTTCCTGACCTGTCAAATTCTGTGATGTTATTGACCAAAATAAAGAACTCTTCTTCACTAGAAGAAGAAGACTCTGGCTGTTAGAAGGTAGAGTTGATGATGTCTAAAAAGACACTCATCTGTATATGAGAACCACTGTCCAGACTCACAAAGTGCATCTAGCCAACCGACAAGCTGAAAAAGAACCAGTTATATCCAAACCAGATGAAGTATTTGATGATGAAGGAAATCCGGTTGTTGAACCAATCGACACCATTGATGTCGATGCTCTGGACGTTGAGGATGTTACTCAGGAAACACCATCTGAGGCAACATGATAGAAGCAACAGGCTAAATAGGTTGATTGATAAGCAAGTTGAGGATAGACAAGAAGTGGCAAAGGAAGAGGCAGAGCAAAGGAAAAAGGATGAAGAAGAGAAGCGGAAAAGGGATGAAGAAGAGAAGAAGAAGAAAGATGAAGAAGAGAGAAAGAAGAAGGATGAAGAAGAGAAGAAGAAGAAAGATGAAGAAGAGAGAAAGAAGAAGGATGAAGAAGAGAAGAAGAAGAAGAAATAAGAAGAGGAGAAGAAGAAGAAGGAGGAAAAAGAGAAAAAGAGGCAAGAAGATGAAAAGAAAAAGAAGGAAGAAGAAGATAAGGAACATGAGAAGAAGAAGGAAGCAGAGAAGAAGAAGAAGGAAGAGGAAGAAAAAGAAGAGGAAAGGAGGAGAGAAGCAGAGAAAAGGAAGAAGGAAGAGGAGGATAAGGAAGCAGAGAAGAAGAAAATGGAAGAGGACAAGGAAGGAGAAGCGGAGAAGAGCACCCAAATGGAGACTCTGAAGGCAACTGGGAGTCAACCCAAACCAGCTGATCTCTCCAGTCCTATCGATCTCCAATCTGCAAGTGAAACGAAGCTAATGCAAAGCATCAAGGTAGCTCAAGAGTGCCTTGAAATCATTTGATGAAAGAAGGAGCAGGATGTAATTCAAGCGACTGTGGATATGCTTACCGGTTTGATACCCAGTACAAATCTTCCCTACACTGATTCATCACTAGCTAATTTCAAGCTCCTATGCATAGTAGTGGATGATCAGGTGCAGAGCTTTGAAGAGGTAGCAGAGGTTAGTGTCAAGAAGGAGCATAAAAAAACTCTTAATATAGCTCTGGTGAAGAAGTTGAATGAGCTCCAGACTGAATTGAAGAAAGAACAAAAGGATATAAGGGACGCTCTAGATGAGGGGAATCTACCAACCCCATCTATTCTATGCTGATGTGCTAGATCAAAAGCAAAAACTTGAAATGGACTTGCAGTCCTACTTGAGCACATTCAAGCTACCTTATGATTCCTTTACAACTTATGGGCAAACCATTCACCAGTTTCACATCTAGTTAGCAAAAATGGAGCAAGAGATCAACACTCAGTCTAGAGATTTGTAGGAGCTACAATTGGTTCTACTCCCACGATTGCAAATTCTTCAGAAGTGCTATCTGAACCTGGATGCCTTAATAGTTACATAGGAGATGAGCACAATTGATGCCATGGAAGAATAGGTCTCCCAGATGCAGACAGAGCAAGAAGTAGCCACCTCCCTACTTGAGTCCTGGTCTTTGTCAATGAAACAATTATTGTAGGACTTTAAATCTATTTTTGACAAGTATCAATCCTTGTTGTCATAAACTTTTATTATTTTTAATACCAAATGAAAATAGGGTTGTTCAGCTGTACTTTGTCATTGTTGGCAAAGGGGGAGAAGAATTCTATTTGCAGAAGTATCTGGTAATCAAAATTTTGATTATATGCTCTGAATATCTCAATGTTTATGCTCTATATGCAAAAGTGTTATACATTGTATTGTTAAAGGGATAGTGTATATGCTTAGGGGGAGCAATTTTGCTAATGGCATGATTTTGTTGTAAAACACTTAGATGTCAAAATTTTATTTTCCTAAGTGTTGCCATCAATGCCAAAGGGGGAGATTGTTGGCATTTTTTATGTTTATGTTGTGATTGTCATTGATGGACACACACTTGCATTGAGATCCTCTATATATATATAAGTTAGAGCACAACCAGTATTTGTTCCAACTGGTATGTTGTATTATAGTCTTTAGACTATTGGTGTTTTGCAGAATGTGTTTCTCGGTCTGAAGCGACATGTTGACCTCAAGCGGTACGAGGGATTAAAGTGGCATAACACATTTTGACCAGTCTTCATTTTTGTCAAACCGACAACTGACATTTTGTATGAACCGGTAATGCTCTGTGATGAGTTACCATCCACCAATTGTTTGATGGTGCCGACACTTTAGTGGTGCTTTTTGTGTCGTGTTATCAAGTATGTCCAAGTTCATTGAACCTGGGAAATTGTAATGTATTCCTATTGGACCGACATGAAATCAGTTTCCTTTATAAGGACATCATGTCTAGGGTTTTAGGTTGTTGATGTTGTTGTTGTTGCGATAGTTGATATTGCGGCTAGGGTTTAAGGTGGTTGAGGAGTTGGAGAGATTATGAATGTGTAGAAGACTGAAGTAATGTGGGAGTGCATTAAGAACAAGCTATCAAGGATCTAACTGAGCAGTCTGTGCTATTAGATAGATCAAACACTTGTTTATTACTCACATCTTTGACAAGTCTGTAGCCCTTAACCGGGTAGGCCCAAAAGCCTTTTGTAAATCCTCTAACAAGATGGTTCACATCTGTGGATCTAAAATCCTCTAGCAAGGTAGTCCTTAATCGGACTTGTCTCCTAACAAAGATTGAGATTCCTAACAAGATCTGTTCTGGTAAAGAACATTGTAAGACCTTCACCGGTCTGACCTTAACCGGTCTGGTTCCTATTCTGCAGATAGTTACTTGTGAGTTCCATCTCACCATGGTTTTTCCCATTTGGGTTTCCACGTCAAAATATCTTGTGTTATGGTGTTTGTGCTTCTGTGGGTGAATGCATTATTAGCTATTTGATTTGCATGTTTGTTAAGCGGTTTGTTTGTTAAACTGTTTTACCAGTTTATTGTTAGTCTTGCAAAGTGTTTAAGTGCAAAGTTTTTTGGCATACTAATTGACCCCCCCTCTTAGTATTCATCATCACCAAGGTCCTAACCAAATACAATTGAATCAACTTTGAGCACATTAATTAATTCTTTAATCAAATGTGTGAGGCCTCACCTCGACTCAGTTTGACATTTCAGTGGATTTTATATTGAGACTATTATGGATACTTTATTTTGATGCATTTTGGAATTTAGAACTTATATGATTTCAGGATTTGCATAACATTGCTATATATTGATGATTTATTTATATGCTTTATGAGATAGAACACTACATGATTTTTGAATAAGATGAAATTGCGGTGATATATGTCGATATTGAATTTGTAGGACTTTACTATGATAATAGAACTATGATGTATGTTTAAGTTTTGGGAATTAGGATGAATTGCTTAGGTGAAATTGCTTGGATAAAAGATGTAATTAATTTGTTCAGATGTAAATTGTATGCAAGTGATGATGTGTATTATTATTCCTTTGAATTATATTATATGTGGATATTTGGAAGTACTAATGTGTAAATTGAGATGCGCAGGAAGTTATCTATGTGACCATGGAAAATGTACGGAGAACCAAACCTAGACTTATGTATGTTCGTAAGCCAGGGGTTGTCTATTTGGAGAGACAACACCCCGTTTGTGTTGTATTTTATTCGTAACAGTATATGCTGCATGTGTGTTAAGTGTTATTTAATTAATTTGTGTAAAATCCACAAGAGACGATTTCATGTATTAAATTTTAAAAGTGTTTTCTTTGTGTCACTTGACACATGTGTGGATTTAAGTTTAAATTTTTATTTTGTCTCTTGGTGGGAAAGTGTTCAACTATAGCTTTTTCAATTAATGTAACGTGATGTCATAAATACCTTGGGTAAAGAATCTTTGGGGTGGTCAACATAGATTTGACCCGAAAATAAACTTCAGAGGGGTTTAAAATGGGTTAAATGAACACCTAGGGGTAGTTTAATAGGGTTTCCTAAAGCCCATAAGGTATACCTAAGGGTTAGGGGTAATTTTAGGCAAGTTTCTAGTCCTAAGTGACCTTTTAGACACTCTAAAATTTGACTTTTCTGAGTTGTGCGAAAATTGAAATTAGAAGATTGAACCTAATTGTAAACTTTCCTTTTCGAATGAGAGTTCTCTTTCCCATTCTGTCTTACCTTCCTCTTTAGTTTTTTTAGAAACTTGTGAGAACTGAGAGAATGAGCTTCTTAAGCAAGAATTTGAAAATTTGAGGGTAATCACCCACTCTCCATTTTTGGAGACAAGAGAAATTCAAAAAAATAAAAATAGAATAGATTGGAATAGTAAAAATTTGGCTAAGGGTAGAAGGAGAAGATCCGTGGAATTGGGCAGCTCTTCCTCAAATACTATCCTACCTTTGGGCAGATTAAGGTTGGTTACATTCTTCTTTAAATGTCTTCTTTTTGCATGTGTTTGAAGGTATGTTGGTGTAAGAAATCTGTTTTTCTTGTATGTCCTTTTTGGGAATTTCATTTGGTATTTTGTATTATGTTTTGTGTGTGTTTTTGGGAGTTTTTTCAAGATCTCTTACTCTTGGGAGAGAGGAGGATCTTGTGGGTGGTAGCAGTGACAACCCTCGAGTGAGAGACTCTCGTTATGAGAGCGATCACAAGGGATTTTTGTGTGACCCTTGCTGCATGGCCTGTTTGTGCAATGGGGGTTATAAGGAGGGATATAAGGCTAGAATGCCTTGGGGGGCATAAGGAATAAGGGGTTGATATTCTTGATGTATTTGTTGTGCCATGAGGTGGCTACATGTTTTCCATACTTGCAGTTCTCCTTAGGGTATTGGTCCACTACCACCCTTAAAAAGGTCATCATCAAAGTGTGGTGCAGTGTAGCCGGGATGGGAGTGTGTTTGTATCTATGTGCATTCTGTCTTCTATGTGTTTGCATGTTTGTATCCCATCTAGGGCTTGGTTCTCCGAGCTCGGGGGTGGCTACCAGTTAGCCTAGGCTGGGAGGTGAGCACTCCATGGTCATATTTGTGATTATTATGCAGGATTGTTGGGAGAAAAGAATAGGTCAAGTGGGAAGTTGCAGGAGATTATTGTTGCAGAGATTTAATTGCAGTTGTATTTATTAATTTTTTAAAAGAAGAAATATACCCTCATTCGTTGGAATGAGAGGCTAATTGTAAATTTGAAATAAAGACATGGGATTAGTTATTGTATTTATTTTAAGAAACATCTTGTAAATTTTGTAGAATATCTTTAGGATTGTAAAAAGCTAGATATATTCATATTTTCTATTTGAAAGGAAATACTTTTGAATTGCATGCAATAATCATTGAAATATGAAAATCAGTTTTATTTAATTCGGTGTTTTCTTTTTATCTATGAATTTGTCTTCATTTTATTTGCAGAAAATATGAGTTGTAGTTGTTGTTAGATTTTAATAAAAATATCTATTCAATTGCTGTAGTAATTGCAGAATCAGTAAATGTATTTATAGCAGAAAAGAATTATGGATTCCTAAATCAGTATTCCCTAAGTTCAGAAAAAAAAGTATATCCGATCTGTTAAGATAAATAGTTTAGCAGGAAGTTTATTCCATTCTTAGGCATTTAAAATAACGTTAAATAGGAAAGGCATAAATTAGATTTGCATGCATATTGTAGATTAAAAATAAATTTTATATTTCTGTTTTCTGTAAAAGCAATAAAGTACAATATAGTTCTAGAAAATATTCCTCCATTTACTTCAGAAAGTTAGACATTTATTTTAAATACTGGCAATATTAGTTTCAGAAATTGATATCTACATTAAACAGATTTATTACTTTACTTCTTCTCCTACAATTGAAAATCAGAATCTTCCATGAATTCGGTTTTATTTTAAGAAAAGAAATAATAATATAAGTTATATATAAATATATATAATTATATACATGTAGATTTCATGTATATATTTATATATACATATATATAAAACATATCATATAATTTACCTGCGAAACAAATGTAGATATAAACATATATATATATATATATATATATATATATATATATATATATATATATATATATATATATATATATATATATATATATATATATATATATATATATATATATATATATATAGATTTATTAAACTTAATGGATTTCCTTTCTTTTAAAAAAAAAAATGCATGTAAACATAAATGAAAATATAATATAATATATATATAATATATATATAAAAAATATATATATAATTATATATATATATATATAATATATATATAAAAAATATATATAAAAAAAAGAATGAAACTTATTTGGGAAGGGCCGCGCAGGGCATGCAGTCCCTATGCGGGCCGCGACCAACACAGAGGTCGCAGCCTCTGTGCGGGCCGCGTAACGCACAGGGCCTTCGACTCCCTGTGTGGGCCGCGTCCGCACCAATGGCCGCAGCCACTATGTGGGCCACGACACACACAGCGGCCAAGGCCGCTGTGTGGGCCGCGACCCTCACAGTGGGTCGTCCCACTGGCGGCACTGCTTCCCCTTTCGGCCGCCTCTCCCACAGTTCAGCCACCTCCACCATTTCGGCCGCCCACTGTTAAAAGCGTCGCCGACCTGCATAGAAAACCCTGCTACATAAAAGAATAAAATAAGATGAAACCCTAGCTCGGTTAGGGCTAGGGTAAATAAGAAAGGAATGAGTAATAAAAAAAAAAAAAAAGGGGGTTAAATTTATAGATTAAAATAAGGGTTAGGGTTTGCATGGGTAAATCCATTTGTGTTTTTTCTTAAATATAATAATATTATTTATATTTATATATAGGTATGGTGGAATTATTTAATTTTAATTTTCAAAGAGAATTGAAATGCTATGAATCCAATTACAATGAATTAATATTAGATTTTAAAATTAAATAAGTTGACTTGTTTAAATATTAGTGAGTACAATATCTATTTTAAATTTAAATTTATTGAGAAGTCCATGAACGGATTATTAATGAAATTAATATTTATTTTTAACTTAAATAGGTTTAGGCATTCGTGAAATGAATATTAATAAAGTTAATATTGATTTTAATTTGAAGAGCTTGAATGGTTACGAACTAAATATTATGAAGTAGATATTTAATTTTAAATTAACTAGATTGAGCGACAATAAGCTAGTCCCCTTTTAATCCGTAGTTAATCTTAAATGGTTTTTCTGTTATTTAAGTAGTAGATAAAAGTTCATTTTAATATAGTTAAAACTAAAATTGCTTAGTGTGTTTCGTATTAGCGAACTTAATGTTATATAGTTGTTATTTTAAATTTTTTTTTAATCTCGTTCTTGCTCTAAATTTTGGGCATGACAAAATGTAACATGACAAATCAATTACTCAATATTAATTAAATATTTATTTAATTAATTGAATCATTCCAAGAATATCATTTTGATCAATTATCCTATTTAATTTATTAAATATCCTAGCATTGCAAAAAAGGAATTAATTTATTACAAAAGAGGAATTAATTACAAAGAAAGAGTTAAATTGAAAATAAAATAAAAGGATTAAATTAAGAGAGAAATAAAACTTGAGATATTATTTCTTTCTTCTAAATTGAGAACTTGAAATCAGAAAAACAATTAAAGGAATTATTAATTGCTTTCTCTAAAATTGGAACTCCAAGCTTTTGAGAAAAAGAAGTTCAGTTGCATTAAAAGAATCTTTTCTTGAATAAATAAAAGAATTATCTATTTTTATCACAAATGCATGGAATTAATTAATTCTTATTTGTAATGCAACTTGAACTTCTTATCTAAATGCGTTTCAATTAAACTATAATTGGAATCTATCTCAAAGTTAATTGAACTTGATTTTCTCAATTATTTCAATTAATTCTAAATTGTGCTTTTTCTTGATCTCTCTTGTAATTCTCTATAAATTCAGCCTTCAGCTCTCATTCAAATCACCCTAGAGATATTTTGAAAAACACCTTGGTGATTATTATTATGCTGATTTTTCTCTAGAGTCATTGAAGATCTTGTGCTTGCTTTTTGAGATTATTGCATCTTAGTTTAGCTTTTTCCATATTTAGTTTATTTCATTATTGCTTGAATCCATAATCATTATTGCTTGAATCCATAATCATTATTGCTTGAAACCATGATTGCTTGAATTAACTATTGCTTGAATCTTTCATCCATCTTGCATCCATATAGTTTAATATCATATAGATTAAATCCTTCGTCTTGGTATAGTCTAGTCACTGGTATTGCTTATAAAAATCTAAGAGCAATCTTATACTCACATCTTTTAGAAGGCAATTAGTCGCTTTGTTATGGTTTATTATTTATTGATTATTGATTTACTAACCATACATGTAATGAATTAATTGAAGTGTTGTGCCTACAACTATCAACTTATTTCACCTTTTCACACACACACACACACAAGTGAAGGCACACAAACCAGGTTTGAGATGAAAGACTTTTCTTGTTCCATATTTATTGAAATTTTTAGTTTCCCTTGTTTCCACTAAAAAGATAGAGGGAGTTTGTTAATTTAGCATTCATGAGCATCTGTTATTCTTGTAATTTTCCTCTGTTTTATCCCAATTTGAGTTTTCATCCTTTGCTAGAAACCCTAGCTTTTCTCCCTTTGGTCTCTATGGCACCCAAAACCTCTTAGCCAATTGAGAGTAAGCTGGACATTATTAAAGATACATAAATAGGGTCATTTGTAATGCATAACATCCATAGGAGGTTGCATAGCCCGTAAAGGTCCCTCATTATGCAAAAAGTTATAGAATCTGCCTTGTCTCAAGCTGAGGGTTATCCATCTCCTGTTGCATGTCCAGAATTGGTCTTCACCTTTGTGCAACATTGTCATCTCGACTCTCATGTAAATCAAGATTTAATAGCTAAATTGATATAGATAATGTTTCTCTTTCACTACACATTCCCGAAAGAGAAGGTGGAGTAAACTTCTCTCTACAATTGAGGTGGGAATTCTCTCATAATTGAATAAATTGGTGCCTTGATACTATTGCTAAGGGTTGGTTGAAAACCCCTCGATCAGGTAAGTCTAAATTGCTCTCCCAGATAAAAATAGAATTGTTCTGAGATGATATTGAATATATTATTATTTTGTTGTGCTGTGCGGTTGGTAGACCTGGGACAAAGTACTTTGAAGAGTGGATGTGTCAATTCATTCTCACTATCTATGATGATAGAAATCAAATCGATTGGGAAAAGTTGATAAGTGATTCACTCCACGAGCAACTTATAAAATGCAATGATAGAAAAAAATTCCACTTATACTCTATTATTTTCTATGTGCTAGCTATTGAGAAAATGTCTTGGCCAAGGTTAAGAGAGGTGGGTAACTTCACAGATGATGCTTCCGTGTATAATTGTTTTCCTCAATTACAAAAATAAGAAGGCATGATAAAATTTTCCCACATTTACGACACTTTCTTTATGACACTTAAAAGAGATATTGAGGGAAACCTTGAGAAGAGGATTTCAAAAATATCTATGACCTTGATTCAAAACTATGGTAACTTCTATATCCAGTTCAAATGCTTCTCATATCTGAGAGTTGGAGGTTACAAAAAAGCACCTTTGAAATTACCTAGGCATGCCTTCACTTATCTTGTCTTCCTGTAACTTTGCTGCCAAATGATATTTGTGAACATCAAATATGTTCAAATGAGAAAGAAAGGATACTATTTTCCTATGAGTTTGTCTCATTTTTCATGTAAAAATAAAAAATCTGCTAAATTTTCTGACAAGTTGCTAGCTGAGTTTGGCCTCCACTCTTTGCCCATGAGAGATAATTTTGATAGAAAAGGTTATGTTTGACAAATTTTTTATGGGGCTACCCAGTATGTTCATGTGCCAAAGCTAGAAGATTTTTGGGAGGATTGTGTTGATGAAAAAGAAGTTTTTAGGATAAATTTGATGAGACTGACTTTAAGTCAGATGGTTGGTTTTAATGTTATTTCTTCAGTCCTTGAAAATGTTGGAGACGATGGTTCAAATATGATAGATGATTCATATCAAAGTGTTATTTTACCTCCGTTCTAGTGGTCAGAAAATGAAGAAGAGATAGATGCTAATGCCTACACTTCTCAGGTTTTGAACATATCACATGCTTGGTGTTGGTTAACATATTTTCCCTTTCTTAATTTTATGGTGAATGACTCATGTATGCCCTTTTTGAAAAGACAAATGAAACCAACAGTTGGGTGAACGGATTATTGGTTTATCCTTTGCATAAGGGTGCAACTTCCCATATGATATTCAATGAATTTTTAAACATACACAAACATTAACTTCACTTTTAACCAAAAAGTGAGAACAGGCATTTCACATTCATTAGTCAACACCACATGTGTTGGGTCTCAAATCAACAGATTGGATAGGTTCTAAGGAAATGCCAACTCTTATGATCAAACCCTCCAGTTGACTTGGCCAACATATAGAGTGAACCTGTTTGGTTACTAACTCTCTCACTTTAGGCTCTGCAGAACCTAGGCGGGTATACCTATTCACTAATTGTTTTCAATAACTAGTGACTTTTATAGCAGATTAAGTATCTTGATCTGGTTTCCTCCTATCTCAGAATGGCATAAGTTCCTAGGATGGAGATATAGCAGATGAGTTCAATATTGTTGTCGTGGAAGCTATTCAATCTTTGAATACACTCCTGCCAACTTACTCTATGTTTCCTACTCAATTTGCTTTAAAATAACATATGATGAATATAGTGATAAGTGTAATTTATAAATGGCTAGTGCCTTCTTTGCTGTTTGGGATACAAAGTCTTTATATTCTCTTAGGACTTACTGTGTGAACTTGTGAGACAGTTTTTAAACCCACCCCTTTATGGATCTGTCAGTTATTATTTCTTATGAGATCAATTTAATGCCTATATCATAAGTTGCTTGAATGAATTTAACCCTACCTTTAAGGGACCATCCAGGTAAGTAATGCAAAGAACAATTACAATTCACAAGCAAAACTTTTATTTCAACCTTATGACATACAACATAAATCTCACTCAAAGAATATGAATAACCTTATCTCCTTTAGATAATATCACAAGCGACTGCCAATAACAAAATGAAATAATCCACAACACATATGCAAAGAAAAGACGACTGATCATATTATGTATTCCATCAAAATTTGTATAACAGAAAGCTTACAGGCTGTCATACATTACTGTCTTGTTTCTACCATCTCCCTTCAAAAAAATATTACAAGAAACCTCTCTCATATATATATGAGAGCAAATGTTATTTATGAAAAGACGTGTCTTTTCGAAATACTAATTGTTAATTTGAACATTCCTAACAAACTTAAGTAAAAAGAGATTAAGAATCCCTAAATGATGAATATAATCATCCTCTTTAAAAGTCTTGATCTTAATACTTTGTTTCTTTAATTCTTCTCCCTGTGAAAGGTATTCGAATATCATCTGGTTGACAGTAG
Source organism: Cryptomeria japonica (assembly GCF_030272615.1). Taxonomy (NCBI): domain Eukaryota; kingdom Viridiplantae; phylum Streptophyta; class Pinopsida; order Cupressales; family Cupressaceae; genus Cryptomeria; species Cryptomeria japonica. Next base: position 456,912,685 of record NC_081411.1, read on the forward strand.
GGGCCATGTCTTTGCTTCGATCCAATTTTGACAGAGCCCAATCCTTGATGCTTATAAGTTCATTCCGCAAATCTTCCATAGATATTACTTCTTCTTCTTTATAAATCGAGGGCATTCCAATAGGGCTCCCATCATCCAATTCTTGAAGATCTCTTTTTAGCGCACCCTCGTATCTAGCATGATTTTCCATATACGAAGTTCCTTCTGTTTTCTCCTCTAGCGTCATCACATCAACACTATTTATCACTTCATGCAATCGTGCTTTTAACCTTTCATGCTCTCTTAATGCCTTTATGGTCCGGGTGTACACCCTCCAGTAATGTTCAACATGGATGAGCATGGTATTGAACCTGTGTTCAATGATATCATTAACCATTTTATCCATCTTTTGTTGAATATTACTCACCTGTTTGGTAGCCTTTTCTACTTGATATTTCCAATACAGAACATCAGAGACATCATCCAAGCTCTGTCCTATGGGATATGAAGCATATTCACTTAAAGGAGTTCCTGTCTCAAGTTGTAATATCTTTGCTTGTAGCTTTTGATTCTCCTCTTTAGATCTTTCATATAAGCCCTTATAGGTAATGTTTTCCCTGACCAAAAACTCTGTCTGATCCAAATTTAATTTGGCTACATCCAGGTTCAATTTAGCAGTGACCCTAGGGTCAGTCTTTCCCACCTGATGAATCATAAGGTGTCCAAAGGTTTCTTCAATATCCACAATAATTGGTCTTTTTCCTTTCGGATACAGTGCCCATTGTAGGAGAGCTTTTTGATCAGGATCATATCCTGAGCCTAGGAACAATTTATCTATCTCTTGAGGCAATACCTATTGATTTAGGTCCTGCTTCTTCAAGAATCCATCAAACAGAAATGCTGAATTTATATCCCAACTAGAAAAGATGATAACACCAGCCTCCTTTAATGTTTTCCTCCCTTTCTCAGGGATCATATCTTTCATGAGGGTATCTATCTCATCTTGTAGTCTTTTCATCTGTTCTTCTTCTGGTCTCCTAGCCATACTTCGTTTCACATGAGCCCCTTTGTACTGGTACAAGAATGAAAGGAATTCTCTTGAAGAAGCGAATCCGTCATCAACAACAAAGTCTTCATGTTATGTCGTCCTTATATCAACTACATCTCTAATATTAAATTCACTAGTGTCCACATCTACCTCTGCTTCAAAACCAGGGGGATAATCTTCTCTAGGGGAGTCAGCAGGGAAGCTACTAGCACTGATTTTGGTGACATGTGAGCCAATGGTTGACTATCCTTTTCAGTGTTGATAAAATGAAGGAACTGTGGGGGTACTCTATGCATAATCTCTACCTCATGTTGAAGCAGTTTTTTGGCTATCTCCAAAGGATCTTGGAGGTTTCCAAGTAGGTCTCCATCCACCATCCCCCTTTCTCTTTTCCACTTGAAGGCTTCCCAAGTCATCTCGCTTCTTTCTCTCAAAACTTTGGCCTCTTCCCTTTCAAGGTTCTTGATTAGATCATCTGGCATTTGAGCCACATGTATTCCAACTTTTAGTTTCTGTGATGCCCTTGCAACTCTTATATATCCCTCAGGATCAAAGTTCTCTCTAGGATCACCCAGAGTCATGCCATAATAATCTAATTTATTTTGAAGTAAATGATAACTTTTGGAACTTTTAACTATAAAATCAGAAAACACTAATAACCCTAGCACAATGGATTGTTTACCAAAATCTGTAAGATGTTTGGCACTGACAACAGATAATTATCTTACAATCTCTAGGCTAGCCACCCTATTTGGCACTATAATTGGAAGCATGTATGGCTTTCCTTCATACCCAAATACCCTAATTTCTGTATGATTAAGGTGGCAATATCAGTCACCCCAGTTATGATCAATTTGAGACTCTGGAGAAAAGTCTTTTGGCCTAAGGAATCTCTTAATTTCAGGAGACAAAGTATAATCTCTATGTTGTCCAAAGGCTGCACTAAGAGGTTTCACAAAATATTCCTGAAAGTGCCAATATTGGTTGTTTATAAATCTTTGATCCCATGCAGAAACCCACAACTGAACTGGTTTCTTCAAACCATTCTTATCATAAGCTCTGATGCTGAAATCGTCTAACCAGAAATTGATTTCTTGTCCACAATAAAGAATGATGTGCATTAATAAGGAATACAATGAGAAATGAACATTTACAAGGTCTCCTTTCAACTTCTCCAACCCATGATTTAGGGCTTCTACAACATAAGTGGCATAGTCAAACGACCTAGGGTCTTTTGATTGTAGATCAGCACATAGAACCATAACCCCAATATCCATGAGAGGATGAGCTTCTAAGCCTAATACTTGGGCCGCAACATAGTATGTATACTTAAAATATGGATGGAATTGGTTGACATCAAATGGAACCTTGTCATCTTTACTGAATGGAACAAAGGACTTTCCTACTTTTGGCCAGTGAATGGGTAGTCTCCATGTTCTATAAATGTCCTCCAAGTTAAAGAATTCTCGCGACAATTTCTGCATATCAATTTTCTCTTCTACTTCCCAGTCTAGATCAAACACCATATCAATAGTCTGTTTGTTAATCACCACCATAGGATTCCCTCGGTAGTCACATATGGTTTTGGTTTTTGGATCATAACAATCTACTAGAGCCTTCATTAATTCGACATCCACAAATACATTCGGAACTACCAATTTCCCTAAATTCTTCTTCCACAGGTTACTTACGGGCTCAGGAGCATCCCTTCTCTTGTAACCAAATAAGAACAACTCATGTCCTCTGATTTTAGTCCATATGTCTCCTAGATGTTCAAATCTATCTTCCAACCCTTCCTCTTCACTCTTGATTTTTTTGGACCTCACACTGGATGTCGGGCATTGGTCTAGCAAATCCCGAGTTAAAGCTCTACCCTCCTTTTTCTGTCGTTTGGGCTTCTCTTCAGGGTTTTATTCCTTCCCTTTTCTACTCTTTTTAGAAGAAGAAGAAGGTTCCGTAATTTCAATCAATATGAGAAATCACACTTACTTGGAGAATTGTCGAGCTCTTCTGACTGTCGTTTACGAACTTCAGCAAACTTCTTGCAATTTTCCGTCCTTTGGCGTCAATCTGGTTCTTATGAAAATTCGATCAATTCGGCTGTAATTGTATGGGCAACTTGTGCACAGTTAATGTCTCTGCATTTATAATGGCTGTTCAAATGTTTAAACTTAATTGCAGATTTGACATCCTCCACTTGAGCTTTTAACTCCTTCGTGGGAAGTACTGTTCAACTGAAATGATCATGAATCAAGTTTTCGATGAAACCCCTATCTTCGGCTGAATACTTTGATCTTTCATCGAAAGTTCACTTTCCTCGATATCACTTTATCGGCGAATGGCCTATGTCGAAAAACCATCTTCTAGTCTCGTCGAAATCATCCTTTCCTCGATGAAATTTCTTTTGATGAGTCATTCACGAGTTTCATCGAAATCATATTTCGGTGAGTTCTGTTCTTCGGTGAAAGTTCATGCAAGCCCTCCGAAAACCTTTTTTCTTCGATGTCCTTCTTTTATCGATGAAACCCCTCTGTTTTTATTTGATATAATGTTATCAATAAGATTTGCTTTTTGATGAATGTTTTTTAAGTCTCTTCGGTAGTTGTATTTCCTCGACTTCACCTTTTGTTAGCCTTTCACTTTTCGATGAAACTGGGATATCGATGAGTGGCTCCTTTCACTTACCGAAAGAGATATTCTGCCGAAGTCATTTTAATTTATTGTTTTACCTTTATGCTTCATTTCGATGAAACTATCCTTTTGATGAAACTTTTTCTGAGATGCTCGACATGATATTTTGGCCGGTGATCTTTTAGCTTTCACGCCTTTGGGAAGATTTTTGATTTCAAATATATTGTTCAACAACATGAATGCTACAAAGATAAATGCTTTATACGGAAATCCCACATACTTGCAATCAGATTAATTTTATTTCACAGAACTATCCTTATTAAAGAAATTAAAATATCATGGACTCTGACCGAGTCTCTCTCGTGCCTCAAAGAAAAAGGGGGATCAAAATATCCAAACAAAAGTTAACAGTAGATTTATTTATCAGATTCATTCACAAACTTATGAAAAGTGGATAATCAAAGAAGTAACATATTCTGTACATACACATATATCCCAACAGAGATTTGTTTTTCACATTCAAACACATGTTGGCATTATTGGCATTGAGTTGTCATTGATGTCAATTGGTTTGGCAAGGTCACCGGTAAGTAAGAAGTGGTGATTGGTATAAGAAAAGTAAGACATATGATGTCAATCCATATGTGAGTAAGCCAATAGAAGGAAGGTTACTGGTACACATGAATCGTGTCATCTACTGGTAAAGAATGCTTACCAGTAAGGCATAAATTGGTATTGAGGCTGGTTGTTTGTTTGTGATGAAGAGGCGAAATGATAAATGTATCACAACAACACTTGGTTAGAAGAACAAAAAGAATGGGATGAAGACATACTAGATGGCAAGATGAATTGTCAGGAGGATGTGTTGCCGGTAAAGAGGATGTTTGTTGGTTATATTAGCAAGGTGAATGGAACCGATAGTCAATCTTGGTCAATGAAGAATGTCAAATCGACATAGTAAACCAAACAGAGGTGGATGTCGACAAACATGATAGTTGGATGCCAGGTGGTGATATTTCATAGGTCAATAAAGTGTGCATCGATGTAACAAGTCAGCAAGAAGGTCAAATTTTATGAAGAACCTACAAGTCGTGGAGGATGCAAGAGGATTGTAGCTCGAGGAAGACAAGCTTGCAAGTGATTGAACTGATCCTGCAAGAAGATTTAATCTTCATACCCATTTGCTGAAGGAAACAATCGAGCCATTAATGGCACATGACAGAGAAAAGCAGAAAAGCATGGTGCAAACCTCCACATTTAGAAAACACACATTGGAATGTGAGGCATTGGTGGTGCTGATTGATGACATGAAGATCATCTCCTTGGAAACACAGATCAAATCAAATTAGATATGGATCGAGTTGGTGAAGGCAAAACCTAACACGACATTGTTTGAATGCAGTTTTTGGCGGGAACCTTAGATTATAAATATGTGAGCTCAAAACAAAAATCGACGATGCTTGATGTGAAGAAGGAGAGTGAAGAGAGCTTGAGAAAAGAAAAAGATCATCTTCCTTAGAATTTATTCTAAGAAAGTTGCAGAGTGAGTTTGCAGGCGAACTAGTGAGAGGGTTTAATCGACATAGATAGAGTACCGATAAATAGTTGCAGGTCTAACAGTTAAGATAACCGGTGATGTGTGATTGATCAAGAAGGCATCCAAGTGTGACATAGTTTGTTGTGAGGCTGAGAGAGAAAGAAGAGAGGCCAAGAATTAGAGAGAGTAATCTGATAACTGACAGTGTGAGATCCAGTGAAGAAGAGAAGACTGTTAACTGGTAGAAATCTATTAACCAAGTGTTGCATAACTCATTTGCAACTAGATGCTATAACTGTATCAAAATTGTATTTCATTATACATCACCAAGTTAGAGCTTGGTGCTCCTTGGGTTGGTGTGCTAAATTAGTAGGGGTTGTTGCTCCCTGGGTTGCTGCCCTAAATCTTTGTAATTCATTGTTTCACTTGTGAGGCTGGATTGGAGCAGTAGATTCCAGTAGTATTTTTCACCGAGGTTTTTCCCATATTGGGTTTTACTCACACATATGGTGTTGTGGGTTACATTTGTGTGTTTGTCTCTTTTGATATCCACATTTGTTTTACTGGTTTGATAGTTTAAGTGCTTAGGATAATAACTGGTATTATAAGGTTATTGTAAAAAGGAAAAGAAATTTAGGAACCATTGATTCACTCCCCTCTCAGTGGTACATTGTGTTCAACAATTGGTTTCAGAGCCTAGGTTACTGGTTGATTAAAGCTTGGGTAGATTCTGGTCTTAGAACACAATGGCAAGAAATGAGTTTGCCTCCTCAAAAACCCCCATGTTTGATGGATCTAACTATGCCTTTTGGAGTAGAAGAATGGAGACCTATATTTTCTCCCTTGTTTTTGATGTGTGGATGTCTATCAAGAATGGGTATACCATCCCTAGTGTTCCTCCCACTGATCCGAATGCCAAGAAGGAGTATGAGAATAATGCAAAGGCTAAACATGCTATCTTAAGCGGGCTGTCTGATAATGCGTTTGTCAAGGTCATGCACTGTGCATTAGCCAAGGAGACTTGGGATAAAATGCAGAGGCTATTTGAAGGAGATGAAAAAGTCAAGAAGGCCAAGTTGAAAGCACTAAGGGGTCAAATTGAAGGCATCAAGAGGAAGGATGAAGAAAAGATTACAGACTACCTTCACAAATTTGATGAAACTATGAACACCATTAGAGGACCTGGAGAAGAAATTACAGATGAGATTATTGTAAAGTTATTTTGTTTACCGATAGTGATGATGACTTGTTATCATTTGGAGATCATTTGGTTATGTCGACGACATGGATTGGAAGCTTGGTTTTGGTTTTTTTCTTATTGGTCTAATCGAGTTGATAGATTTGCCTTTACCGGAAGTTAGGTCTAGGTTATGGACCGGTACATGTTATCTATTCTAGATCAGTACAACACGTTATGGAGATTGTTTATTGATTGGTAAATGTATTGAGCTGACATGTTTTATCGCACCAAGAATTATTTATAATTGATTTAATTGTAATATATTTAGTGAGACAACCTATACATTTGGTCTTAGGTTTTGTATAAATGATTGTAAGATCTTATTGAAGATCGAGATATAGGATCATGGTATGAGTGTGTTCGAATATTGAAGAGTGAAAATAAGCAGATCCTTGTGCGAATCACATAGACATTATTCTAAGGTTGAAGGAAGGTTATGAATGTGTTTTGACACTCATGTTTAGAGCTTAACCGGTACTGAATCCAACATTGTAGATGCTATTTTGAGTAGTACATTATCATTGGATTTAACCATCCAATTGTGTAGTCAGTGTGACTCCTATTTTGTGATTGAGCAGTGAGCTCTAGGCAGTTGGCCTTTCTGCATGTGCAGACCTCATTTGTATACACTTACTATCTATAGTAGTATCATTTGATTATGGGTAAGGTTTCCCACCATGGTTTTCCCCCTTACCGGGTTTCCATGTCAAAATATATGTGTCATGTATTGTGGATGTTGTTTCTCTTTATGTTTCATGCATTAAGTTACACCGATATTGCTATATCTGTTAGTCTGTTTTACCGACACTTAAGTTTGGTTTATCGGCATTAAGTTTAAGTTGGAATAGCTTGCATTTGGATTATAATTTACTGACAACTAGTTCACAACTGATTCACCCCCCCTCTCAGTTGTCCTTCCCGAAACCTAACAATTAGTATTAGAGCTAAGTCCTCTTTTTGCAGAAGCCTAACATCTTGAGGAGATCCTATGGCAACAAATATTTTTAGGAAGGATAGTCCAAATCTTGATGGAACTAACTATGGCATATGGAAGATCAGAATGGAAACACATATGAACTACATTGGAAGAGATATATGAGATGTTACAAAGAATGGCTAAGTTGCTCCTGTTCCGAATCAACCTCATCCACCAACATTGGCTAAGGACATGGAAAATGATTGAAAAGAAAGAGAAGCACTTCTGAGCGCATTATCAGATCAACAAATCATGGGATTATCAGACTGATCTACTGCTAAAGCTATTTGGGATAAAATGGAAACATTGAATGAAGGAGATACCATTGTCAAGATTGCAAAACTAGAATGTTACCAGGTCAGGTATGAAAACTTAAAAATGGAAGAAGATGAATTTTTTTTTGCATTTACGAAAAGAGTTAATGAAATTATTTTAGGAATACAATGCTATGGAGGATCCTTAAGTGAAGATGAAATTGTGTCTAAAGTTTTAAGAGCTTTGCCACTAGTTTACTAAATGAAAGTGACTGCTATTAATGAAATGAGAGCAATGCCTAATACTTCAGTTTCTAGAGATATTTTGGTTGGAGAACTTTCAACATTTGAGCTTGAGGAGTTTGGTCCTGTTGCTACTATAAAGACTGATTTAGATTTTAAAGCATCATCATCATCATCATCATCAACATCATCATCATCTGACAAAACTAATTGGAAAGCACTTTATGCAAAAGAACTTGAAGAACTTGAAGCACTATTTGCAAGGAATATGCCTAAAGGTCCAACAGGAAGTAAGTATGAAGGTAACACACCTTTGAAATGTTTTAATTGCAATAAAGTTGGTCATATAGCATCTAGATGTCCTGATAGACATGCAAGACTAAGGGAGGAAGCAAAAAGATCATATAAGCCTAACCCTGAATATCAAAGATATAGATTCAAGAAAAACTAAGATGAGTGATGTTACTATGTAGATGAAGGTGTTGCAGATGATTTAGATGAAGATCCAACAAATAACGGATGGGATTTTGTTGCAATAAAGGAAGATCAACCGACACCTATTGTCAAACCGATAAAGCAGGCATTGGCAGCAAAAATTGAAGAAAAAGATGAATGGATTATAGATAGTGGATGCTCGCATCATATGACTGGTGATAAAAGAAAATTATTATCTTTTCAAGAAATTCAAGGAGGTCTATTAAGGTTTGGAGATGATAAAGCTTGTTTAATCAAAGGAAAAGACACTATATCTTTGGATGGTAAGCACAATACTGACAATGTTTATTATGTAGAGGTTTTAAAGCATAATATTTTGAGTGTTGGTTAGTTAGTTGAGAAATAATTTTAGTTACAGTTCAAGAATGGAAAATGCAAAATCATAAACAGAACTGGATTGGAGATTGCAACCGGTAATCAGACTAAAGGTAATATATTTCACTTGAATACCAATGATAAAATATGTTTGATTGCACACATTGATGAAAGTTGGTTATGGCATAAAAGACTCTGTCATGTGAATTTTGATTGCATTGTAAAAATCAGTTCAACTAAGGCAGTAAGGGATTTACCTAAGATTGTGAAACCTCATAATCCGGTATGTAAGGAATGTCAAATAGGAAAGCAAGTTAGAACAACATTTAAGAGCATTACTGAGAAATCCAATAATATTCTTGATTTAATTTATATTGATTTATGTGGTCCAACAAGAAGAAGAAGTCTACAAGGTGATAGATAATTTATGCTAATAATTGATGATTATTTTAGAATGTGTTGGGTTACTTTTCTCAAAGAAAAATCAGAAGCTTTTGGAAGATTCAAGATATTCAAGGCAATGGTAGAGAATGAAACCGGCAAGGAAATCAAATGTTTGAGATCAGATCAAGGAGGAGAATTTACATCTAGATAATTTAATGCATTTTGTGAAGTGAATGGAATCAAAAGACAACTATCAGGACCCCGTACACCCCAGCAGAGTGGAGTTGTGGAAAGGAAGAATAAAACTATTCTGGATGCAACAAGAACTATGTTAATGGAAGAAAATCTACCTCATATGTACTGGAGAGAAGCAGTGAATACAATAGTTTATACTTTCAATAGAGTTCACATCAAAAGTGAAACCGGTAAGACCCCTTATGAACTATGGTTTGGTCATATTCCTACTCTTAAGTACTTCAAAATATTTGGAAGCAAATGTTATTGTTAGAGTTATCTTGTATTAGCTAATAATTATTTATTTAATTATTAGTCTATTATACTCCACGCTTAAGCTAAACTTATGTATTTAATAATAATGTAGGTATTTAATAATTATTCTAATTATTAAATACTCTTTATCCCTTTAGGGTTTCTTTAGGGTTGCACATCTTTAGGGTTTCTATTCTCCTGTCATAAGGGTTGTATTGTAACTTTTATTTTTCAATTACCCTCTCTGAAATGATAATCTTTTCTACATAGCCTTTTTTGTGTTATGTCTCCAATCTTCTCTTGTGATAGGTAATTTGCTTGCAGATGCTCTTGGGATCTCAAAAGTTGTACTTTCTCAACTTCTTCATGTTATCAGAGTCATCATCTACTGCTGCTTGTTCCTAATTTCTTTTCAAAAGATTTTCTTTGGAGGCAAGGGTTTCAGTTCTTTTTCACAATTTTTTAGTTTGGATCTGGGGTATCTTTTTGTTTCTAGGAATTTTGAGCTCAAAAGGACCTCTCCATTGAGCTCAGAACACCCCAAAACCCCCATTTTCATATAAAATTTGTCCATTTTGGACAACTTTAGCTCTGGGAATTTTTTTTTTGAGTTTGGCCCTTACAGGCACGTTTTTCGAGATTTTTTTTTCACTCTTTATGCCCTACAAGAGGGGTTTTTTTCCCTTTTCCCATAACTAGTGAAAACAGGTTCAGATTTTTGAAAATGAATAGGCATTGAAAATCTCTTTTTGAGCCCTACTTAGATCTGGTGGTGAGATTTGCTGATTTTTTCATTTGGTACCTGTTTTTTGCAATCCAAGTTAACGCTCTTTTTTGCACTCAGGGAGCCATAAATTGGGCAAACGGACTCTGTTTTTGGAAAACGAATAGGCGTCAGAAAGGTCTTGGAGAGTTCTTGTCAGATTTGGGGTTATTTTTTTTTAGAAAAATCACCAGGTACATAAGATAGTGTCTATTTCATTTTCTTTTCTCTTGTCTTCTTTTCTGGCTATCAGATTGTACTGGTTTTTTGTTTTACATATTGTGGGGGGGTGTTATTTTTTACTATTTTTTGTAATTTACTTCAGAAAATCAGAACACCTAAACTCAAAACAAACAAGAAAAACCCCTTCTGCATCTTTTGTCTAGTCTGAAAGATCACTTAATTAAAAATCAAAAGTAGGTCCATGTTTAGGTACAGGTGCCCATGGAAGATTCTTCAGTTGAGCTTCTTACATCATAGAACTATCACCTCTGGAAAGCTCATATGACAAGGCTTCTCAGATCAAGGGGGTTGTGGTCCTGTTTGGATGTGGATCAGCCGCTATTGCAACATCCTTTTGAGATTCTTCAGCACCAGAATAAGATGGATGAGGCTATGGGTGTCATCTCCTTACATGTTTCAGACAACTTGCTTTTTCACCTTGATGGTTTTCTCACTCCTCAGGCTATGTGGTCCAAATTTTAAACTCTCTTTGGTACTATCAATGAGTTCAGAGCATTACAGATTGAGGCCAAGCTCTTTTCCTTGTTACCTGAGTCTTTTCCTCACATTGAGGACTTTCTGAACAAGTTCAAAACCACCAGATCTATCTTACAGAGTTGTGGTAAGAATAAGACAGACCCTGAGTGTATCTACCCGATTCTCTCTAATCTTTGAGGTTCTTATTAGATATTTGCTTCCACATTTTATTCTACTATGGATGCCTTGGGTACATGCTTCACCATGCCTACTTTTCATGTATTCTATGACCGCTTGAGTCCTGAGCAGGCTCACCTATCTCAGTTGGACACTCTCATAGGATCACAATTTAAAGCATTGGTTGCTCAGACATCTAAAGAGAATAAGAAGCAGAAACTGAAGCCTAAGAAGGATTCAGCTGGCAGTGAGTGTTCCTCCAAGCCACCACCTAAGTCTAATTACAAACCAAAGTCCTATTCCAAATGGGAGCACTCTTCTAGGTCTGGTGAGTCTTCCTCCAAGACTAAGAAGAAGTCAGATGAACTTTGTAGTTTCTGTGGAAAATAAGGTCATCCAGTTTCTTGCTATTGGAAATGATTAGAAGCCTTGGAGGTAGCCATGCAACAACATCATATTTCTCCTCCTTAGCCTCTATCTTCCTCTTCTATTGGGAAAGGAAATGCTCTTTCTACATGAGCTATTCCTTCTGCATCCACTTGGATTATTGATTCTGGGGCTTCTCACCACATGACACACTCACTGCAGCTTGTTACCTCACTTGCTCACAGTAATACTTTACAGATTGCAGTTGGTGACTCAGCACAACTTTCAGTTTCAGTTTTAGGTTCTGTTCCATTGATAGGTGGTGGTTTTCAGGATGTTCTTTTAGTTCCTGACATTTCTACGAACCTCCTCTTTGTTTATCAGATTTGTCATTCTAGCTCTGGTAAAACGGCTGAGTTCTCACCACATGATGTGGTTATTCGAGAGATCCATAATCCTGATTTGGTTGTGGCTATTGGTAGTGTTGATCCCGATTCTCAGTTATATCAGTTTGATGGCTTTGATAGTCTAGATGGTTCAGGTGTTTCTCTTATAGCACATGCAGATTCAGTGAGAAGATTGTGGCATGCGCATTTTGGCCATGTCAACTACATATACTTACAATACATGAGCACACCGGCATTTGTTATTGGGCTCCCTTAGATATCCTATATTGATGGTTTATGTTGAGGTTGTGCACTTGGAAAGCATCACCATGATCCTTTTCCTACAGGCAGAGCCACCTATGCTAAGGTACCCTTAGATTTGATCCATAATGATCTTATGTCATTTTGGACTCCATCTTTTTTAGGGTCCAAGTATGTGCTCATTTTCATTGATGACTTCTCCAGATGCACATGGGTGTACTTTCTTAAGTACAAGTCTGTTGTCTTTGATTCATTTCGAGTCTTTAAGATATTTGTAGAGAACCAGTCTGGTCTTTCTATAAAGAGGATACACACAGATAATGGGAGAGAATATGTGAATCAGGCTTTTATAGATTTCTGCACAGAGCATGGTTTGCAGCATCAGTTATCAGTTCCTCACACCCCTCAGCAGAATGGTGTTGCTGAGAGAAAGAAAGAAAAACTAAGGGAGATGGTTAATTGTATGCTTCAGTCACATTCTATGCAGCCTTCTTTTTGGGCTGAGGTAGTTAATTGTGCCACCTATATTCTAAATCGGATGCCTCATAAGGCATTGTGCTAGTTGACTCCTCAGGATGATTGGTACCATGTCAAGCCTGATGTTTCTTCATTCCAAGTATTTGGTAGTGAGTCTTGGGTGTTTATTCCAGATGCTCAGAGGAAAGCCATGGAGAGGAAGAGCCGACCACTCATTTTTGTTGGCTACTGTGAGAATGTTAAGGCATACAGGTTGTTTGATCCTAATTCCAGAGAGCTTCTGTTTATGTGGGATGTCCAGTTTGATGAGCACCTTCCTCGGATGGATTCTCCATCAGCAACTTCTCCCTCATTGCCTCCTCCTCCCTCTTCATCTTTTTGGGATTCCTTCTTCCTTGAGGATGATGCAGATGATGGTCCACCTTCACCACCACCATCACCACCACCACCACCACCACCTGCTGCTTAGCCTTTGCGCAAGTGGGCCCAGTTTATAGTTGATGCTGTTGGTTCTATGACAGGTGATCCCACTGACACTCTTCATACTCGTGTACAAACATTTGGTTCTAGTTTTCTGAGTCATGCCATTTTAGATGATCCTCAAAAATTTTTAGAGGTGATAGGTCATGCAGAGTGGGATAGGGTCATGGATGAGGAGTACTATTCTTTGATGAATAATCATACTTGGTATCTTTGTTCTCTTCCAAAGGGAAGATAGTTGGTTCAGTGCAAGTAGGTGTATTGTACCAAGTATGTTGTAGATGGTTCTATTAATAAGTATAAGGTTTATCTTGTTGCGAAGGGGTTTTCTCAGGTGGAGGGTATTGATTACTCCGAGACCTTTTCTCCTATCGCCAAGATGAATTCTATTCATTTTGTACTTTCTCTGGTAGCTTCATAGGGATGGACAATTTTCAGATGGATGTGAAGAGTGCTTTCTTGCATGGAAACCTTTGTGAGGAGATCTATATGGAGCAGCCTCAGGGATTTGTGCAGGATTCCTCTTTGGTTTACAGACTTTGACGTTCATTATATGGTCTCAAACAGGCTCCTCGGGCTTGGTATGAGAAGATGGACTCCTTCTTGCTTTCCACACTCTTTACACATTGTCATTCTGATCCTATAGTCTACATTCAACATCAGGGAGATGATATAGTTATTCTTGTGCTCTATGTTGATGATGTTATCATTACCGGTGGCTCATCCTCCTTGATTCATGATATTCAGTGAGCCTTGATGGAGCAGTTTGAGATGACAGATCTTGGCCTTCTGCACTATTTTTTGGGCCTAGTCTTCTGATGGGATTTCAATTCTTCAGCAGAAGTATGCTCTTGATATGCTTCATAGATTTTACATGCTTACTTGCAAGCCTGCACCCACACCATTTCATTCAGGTGTTGTTTTGTCTACCACTTGTTCTACACTTTAAATGGATTCTAACTTATATAGATAGTTGGTTGGCATTTTGTTATACTTGGTGCATACCTACCCAGATATTTCTTTTGTGGTTGGTCTTGTCTCTTGGTTCTCCCATGATCATCTTGAGAGCCATTGGCAAGAAGCCAAATGTATTTTGAGGTACATTTGGAGTACTACATAGTTTGGCATTCACTATACTTCAGGATCCCCTAAAATTGTTGGCTTCACTAACTCAGATTTGGCTGGTGATGCTCAAGATTGGAAGTCTACTTTTGGCTTTGTTTTTTGCCTTGGTTCAGGTCCCATCACATGGTCTTGCAAGAAGCAGTCTGCTATTGCATTATCATCTATAGAGGCTGAGTACCGAGCATTGGTGTTAGCTAGTCAGGAGGTTTTATGGCTTCGATAGTTGATGACTAAGTTTGGGTTCCCTCCTGATAGTCCCACTATTCTTTGGTGTAACAATCAGAGTGCCATTCACCTTTCCTGCAACCCAGTGGAGCACCAAAGGTCTAAACACATTGAGCTTCACATGCACTTCATCAGACAATTGATTCATGATGGCTTTCTTATCTTGGAGTACATTCCTACAGAGGAGTAGGTTGCTGACATCTTCACTAAACCTTTTGCATCTTCGTGCTATCTTCAGTTGTGCTCTATGCTTGGGGTGAAGGAAGTTGTCCTTGGGTGGTCTCATTGAGGCCTTCCTTCCTTCATGTTATTTTTTGCATGCTTTTCCCATCCCTTTTTGGAGTAGAGTTTTTCCCATGTGGTTTTCTCTATTTTTCTGTTTCATAGAGATTTGGTTGTGATTGGGTACCTCATCAGGCCTTGTTGCCGGGACCCAAATTTGCCTTCTTCTTGTAATTGCATTTTGCTTTCCTGGATTTAGTGTTTTTAGCTAATCCCTAAGTTCATCTTAAGGGTGGGTGTTAGAGTTATTTTGTATTAGGTAATAATTATTTATTTAATTATTAGTCTATTATAATCTACGCTTAAGATAAACTTAGGTATTTAATAATATTGTAGGTATTTAATAATTATTCTAATTATTAAATACTCTTTATCCCTTTAGGGTTTCTTTAGGGTTGCACATATTTAGGGTTTCTATTCTCCTATCATAAGGATTGTATTGTAACTTTTATTTTTCAATTTCCCTCTCTGAAATGATAATATTTTCTTCAGAGCTTTTTTTGTGTTCTGTCTCCAATATTCTCTTGTGACAGGTATTTTGCTTGCAGATGCTCTTGGGATCTTAGAAGTTGTACTTTCTCAACTTCTTCAGTTATATTAGAAGAGATGAGTATATTGACAAATTTGATCCTAGAAGTGATGAAGGAATATTTCTTGGTTATTCATCTAAAAGAAAGACATATAGATGTTATAATACAAGGTTACAGAAAATCATTGAGAGTACTAATGTGAAGATAGATGAACACTTTAGAGGAGATTCAAGATCTGTTGAGCCGATAGTTGAAATGATTATAGATCAGCCGCCACAGATTGCATCGGTACAGAATGAAGACCCATTCACACCGACATCATCAGAAAACTCAACAGTGACTGAAGAACAACAACCTGTGAATGTTAATCAAAACAAACCCAGGTATGTAAGATTGAATCATTTAGAGAATCAGATAATTGGAAACAAGAATCAAGGTGTTATGACTAGAGGAAGACTGGAAAATGAAGAGGTATGTTTAATTTCTCAAATTGAACCAGCATCTATTATTGAAGCATGTCAGGATGAACATTGGATAAAAGCAATGGAAGATGAATTAGAACAAATTGAAAAGAACAATACTTGGACATTGGTTCCCCGACCTAAGGACAAAAATGTAATTGGAACTAAATGGGTATATAGGAATAAACTTAATGGAGATGGAGAAGTAATGAGAAAAAAAGAAAGATTAGTTTGTAAAGGTTATTCACATAAAGAAGGAATTGATTATAATGAAACCTTTGCACCGGTAGCCAGAATTGAGGCAGTTAGACTATTTCTTGCATTTGCAGCTCATAAGAACTATAAAGTTTATCAAATGGATGTAAAATGTACATTTTTGAATGGAGATCTAGAAGAGGAAGTTTACATTGAACAACTTGATGTATTTTATTTGACAGATAATAAGGATATGGTTTGCAGGTTAAGGAAAACTTTATATGGATTGAAGCAAGCTCCCAGAGCTTGTTATGCTAGATTGGATAAATATCTTTTGAAGCTTGGTTACACAAAAGGTAATGCTGACAACAACTTGTATTACAAAGTCACCAATGATGATATTTTGGTTATTGAAGTCTTTGTAGATGATATCATTTTTGTAGGTGAAGATGGATTATGTAAGGACTTTGCTAACCAGATGCAAAAAGAATCTGAAATGTCTATGATTGGAGAGATAATTTTTTTTCTAGGTTTGCAGATTTCACAAATAGATAAAGGTATATTCATATGTCAAACAAAGTACTTGAAGGAACTTTTGAAGAAATTTGGTATGGAAAATTCCAAATCAGTAAGTACTCCTATGACTACAACTGCTAAATTGACATTGAAGGATGATTAAGCTCCTATTAATCCGACAAGGTACAAATCTATGATTGGAGTTTACTGTATTTGACACAAACCAGACTTGATATAATGAATGCAATATGTATTTTTTCAAGATTTCAAATAAATCCTAAAGAAAATCATGAATCGACAGTTAAAAGGATTTTCCGGTACCTACAAGGCACATCTAATCTTGGCTTATGGTATCCTAAGGATGAAAATTTTGATTTATGTGCATACACAGATGCAAATTGGGTAGATGATGTAGATGACAGAAAGAGTATCACTAGCGGTGCATTCTTTCTTGGCAGAAGATTGATTTCATGGATAAGCAAGAAGAAGACTTATACATCATTATCAACAATAGAATCAGAATATGTTGCAACAACAACTAATTGTACTCAGGTATTATAGATCAAGCAAATGTTGAAGGATATAAAGGTAAAATACAAAGAACCAATAATCATTTATTGTGATAATTCAACAACAATTGATATATCAAAGAATCCGGTATTTCACTCCAAGACAAAGCATGTTTCTATTAAGTATAATTTTTGGAAAGAGAATGTCGAAGCAAATGAAGTGAAATTATTTTATGTGAATACTAAAGAGAAAATTGTAGATATCTTTACAAAGCCTTTGCCTAAAGAAATTTTTGAATATCTCAGAGAGAAACTTGGGGTAATTTCCCCACCAGCAGAGACTTATATGTTGAAGATTGACATCAAACCAATAGGGACTAAACAAAAAAATCTTTTTCCGGCTTTGATGGAGGAGAGCTACTTCTCAAGGGGAGTACTTGGCATAATGTTATGTTTTGAATTCTTAACTACTTTGGCATTTGATGTCAAAGGGGGAGAGATATCTATGGAAAAACATTATTCCTTGGGGGAGAGATTATTCATTGGAAGAGAGATATACTCTTTGGATATATGTATTTTGGTTTTGGTTTCTGAACTTTGTATTGATCTATCTTTGGGAGATTGATTGGTTTACTATTTTTGGCATTCTGTTTTTGGCACTTAGATGTTTTTCCATCTAGTGTTTCCATCAATGCCAAAGAGGGAGATTGTTGGTATTAAGGATGAATTCATCATGTTTTGCATTGGTTTTGTCATTGATGTCAACACTTGTGTTCTTGGAGGTTTACATTATGTTCACCGGTATGTGGTCACCAGCAGGTTATTTTGTTCACCGGTAGCGATGATGACTTGTTATCATGTAGAGATCATTTGGTTATGTCAATGACATGGATTGGAAGCTTGGTTCTGGTGTTTTGCTTATTGGTCTAATCGGGTTGACAGATTTGCCTTTACCAAAAGATAGGTCTAGGTTATGGACCGTTACATGTTATCTATTCTAGATCAGCATGACACGTTATGGAGATTGTTTATTGATTGGTAAATGTATTGAGATGACATGTTATATCATATCAAGAATTATTTGTAATTGATTTAATTATAATATATTTAGTGAGCCGACCTATACATTTGGTCTTAGGTTTTGTATGAATGATTGTAAGATCTTATTGAATATTGGGATATAGGATCATGGTATGAGTGTGTTCGAATATTTAAGAGTGAAAATAAGAAGATCCTTGTGTGAATCATGCATACATTATTTGAAGGTTGAAGGAAGGTTATGAAGGTGTTTTGACACTCATGTTCAAAGCTTAACTGATACTAAATCAAGCATTGCAGATGCTATTTTGAGCAGTACATTATCATTGGATTTAACCATGCAATTGTGTAGTCAGTGTGACTCCTATTTTGTGATTGAGAAGTGAGCTCTAGGTGGTTGGCCTTTCTGCATGTGTAGACCCCATTTGTATACACTTACTATCTGTAGTAGTATCATCTGATTGTGGGTAAGGTTTACTACCGTGGTTTTTCCCCTTACCAGGTTTCCACGTCAAAATCTCTGTGTCATGTGTTGTGGATGTTGTTTCTCTTTATGTTTCAAGCATTAAGTTATGCCGGTATTGCTATATCTGTTAATTTGTTTTACCAACACTTAAGTTTGGTTTACCGACATTAAGTTTAAGTTGGAATAAATTGCATTTGGATTATAATTTACTGACAACTGGTTCACAACTGATTCACCCCCCCTCTCAGTTGTCCTTCCCAGGACCTAATAGGAAACCAAACCGGTATGGTTTGACAAAGAAAAGGACAAGGCAGAATCAAGTCTAATAGTGCAGACTACCTTACACACTAAAAGGAAAAATCTATGGGTTGTAAACTATGGTTGTTCCAACCACATGACCGGTGATAAAAATAAGTTTATCAATCTTGAAGATTGGAATGGTGGTTGAGTAAGATTTGGAGACAAGTTATCCATAAAAATAAAAGGAAAAGGTACTCTAAATATTGATGGAAAACTGAAGGCACATTATTTGTATTATGTGGAAGGTCTAAAGCATAACCTGCTGAGTGTGAGTAAGATGTGTGACAAAGGTTACAAATTCACCTTTGATTCTACCGGCTGCCATATAAAGAAAGAGAGTACCAATCAGACTATAGCCAAAGGATAGAGGACATATGGTAATGTATATAATCTGAAAGAATGTTTTGAATCCCAATGTATGTTGGGACAAGTGGATGAAAGCTAGTTGTGGTACATAAGATTAGGCCACATAAACTTTGATAATTTAGTTGCAGTAAGAAAAAAGGGGTGTGTAAGAAATATTCCACCCATCATCAAACTGGTAAGCACATTTTGTGATGAATGTGTGAAAGGGAAGTAGACTAAGGTGAGCTTCAGAACATAAGAACACAACAAGACCACTTGAATTGTACATATAGATATGTGTGGTTCAACTAGGACAAGAGCTCTAGTTGGTGGAAGATATTTTATGATCTTCATTGATGACTATTCAAGAATGACATGGGTCACTTTCCTGCAAGAAAAATCACAAGCATTTGACAGATTCAAGATCTTTAGAAAGATGGTGGAGAAGGAAAGTGGGTGAAAGCTAAAATGTCTAAGATAAGACCGGGGTAGAGAGTTCACATCAAATGAGTTTGAAGATTACTATGAAAGACATGGGATTAAAAGGCAATACTTAGCTCTTAAGACTCCACAACAAAATGGTGTGGTAGAAAGGAAGAACCAGACAGTCAAGGAGATAGCCAAAACCATGTTAAATGAGGCCAGTCTACCAAACACATATTGGAAGGAAGCGGTCCATACTACTGCATATACCTTGAACCGGTTTCAACAAAGAACAAACAACAAAATGACACCTTATGAGTTGTGGTATGATCGGAAATCATTAGTCAAATACTTCAAGGTATTTGGAAGCGAATGTTTTATCAAGAGAGATATGGATGGTCTAGGTAGTTTTAATTCCAGGAGTGATGAAGGAATCTTCCTTGGTTACTCATCTAACAACAAGGCCTATAAATTCTACAAGAAAAGACTAAGAAGAGTCATTGAGAGTGTGCATGTAAGAGTTGATGAGGATATGCACAAAGGAAGTCAATCACAGGTAAACTAGTATGATGATTCCAGTGATGAAGGTGAGGAAGTGCAGTCAGACAGTGAACCAAAAGAAGCATCCCAAAAGGCTCCTAAGAAGTATGTGCCAATGAAGCACCCGAAAGAGAAGATTCTAGGAAATAAGAGTGATGGTGTGCAGAATAGGAGAAGACTTTCCCAGAATGATGAACAAGTCAACTTCTGCCTCATGACTGAAGTAGAACCTAAAACATTCAATGAGGCTAGCAAAAGATAGGAATGGATGGATGCCATGGAAGAAGAACTGCAACAGATTGAGAAGAACAAGACTTGGGAATTAGTCCCTAGACCGGAAGACAAGAACATCATTGGCACTAAATGGGTCTACCAGAATAAGATGAATGAAGAAGGTAAAATTGTTAGGCATAAAGATAGAATTGTGTGCAAAAACTATTATCAAGTAGAGGACATTGATTTTGAAGAAACATTTGCACCGGTAGCTAGATTAGAAGAACTTAATATGTTTCCAACCTTTTCTGCCTATAAGGGTTATAAAGTATATCAAATGAATGTAAAATTTGCCTTACTAAATGGAAATTTGGAAGAACTGTACATGGAGCAACTGGAAGGGTTTCTGCTACATGATGATGAAAAATTTGTGTGTCGGTTGAAGAAAGCCCGATATGGTTTAAAGCAAACTCCTAGAGCATGGTATTCAAGGCTAGCTCAGTACCTAAAGGAGCAAGGATTCAAAAAGGGGAGTGCTGACAACAATTTATACATAAAGAAAGATGGAAAGCATATGATCATTGTGGTTGTGTATGTAGATGACATCAGTTTTGGAGGCAATAAGGACACCCCTTGAAAAGAATATGCTGATCAGATGCATTTAGAATTTGAGATGTCAATGCTTGGAGAATTGATACATCCTTGGTTTGTAGATATC
This sequence comes from Cryptomeria japonica, assembly GCF_030272615.1. Classification (NCBI taxonomy): domain Eukaryota; kingdom Viridiplantae; phylum Streptophyta; class Pinopsida; order Cupressales; family Cupressaceae; genus Cryptomeria; species Cryptomeria japonica. The sequence continues at coordinate 456,933,771 of NC_081411.1, forward strand.
ACAACAAGATAAGGGAATCCTAATCTCACAAACCAAGTATGCAAAGGATATGTTGAAGAAATTTCAAATGGAGGACTACAAACTGGTAAGTACCCGCATGGTGACCGAAAGAAAATTAAGCAAGAATGATGAATCACTGATGGTGGATCAAACATTGTATAGATCCATGATAGGCAGTCTATTGTATCTTACTACTTCTAGACTAGATATAGTGTAGGCAGTGTGCATGGTAGCAAAATTTCAAGATGCACCTAAGTAGTCACATATGAATGCCGTAAGCATAATTTTTAGCTACTTGCAAGGAATACTCAGTTATGGTTTGTGGTACCCTAAAAAAGGGGAATTCATCTTGGAAGCATACATTGATGCTGATTGGGTAGGTTGCATTGATGACCGAAAGGGCACAAGTGATGGTGCATTCTTCCTAGGTGACCGGTTGGTCTCATGACATAGAAAGAAGCAGGATTCAGTCTCCCTATCAACTGCTGAAGTAGAATACATTGTTTCTGTTACATGCTTCTCTCAGGTACTTTGGATGAAGCAAACCCTGAAGGACATACAGGTGGACATCACTAATCCTATTCTCATCTAGTGTGATAATTCAAGTGCCATCGACATATCAAAGAATCCGGTGATGCATTCCAGGACAAAGCATATAACCATCAAGTATCATTTCCTTAGAGAGAAGGTTGAAGGACATGAAGTAAAGATGGACTATGTTCCTACAGGAGAACAAGTAGCAGACATTTTAACCAAAACATTGCCGGTAAGCAGTTTTGAGTACTTAAGACACAATTTGAGAGTTGTGTCACCTGCCTTATGCACTTAAGTTAGTAAGGAATTATATGGTTCAGGGGGAGTTCATAGTAGCATCTATAACTCTTAAACCACATGCTGGTCATAGGGAAAGTTCAAGGCTGTATGACTTAGTACCGATTGTAATATTTGGTATTAGCCTATGCAGGAGATAGGTATGAATCAAAGGATAAGTGTACAATACCCTTTGTCATTGTGTCAAAGGGAGATAAATCTACTGGTATGAAGTCTTGTAGTAAGTTGACATCAATGCCAAAGGGGGAGATTGTTAGCAAAGTTGTTATTGATGTCAACTAGTTTGGAGAGGTCACTAGTAAGTAAGAAGTGGTGACCGGTATAAGAAAAGTAAGACATATGATGTCAATCCATATGTGAGTAAGCCAACATGGGGAGGGTTACTAGTACACATGAATTGTGTCATCTGCAGGTAAAGCAGGCTTATCAGTAAGGCATAAAATAGTATCGAGGCTGGTTGTTTATTTGTGATGAAGAGGCAGAATATTGAATGAATCACAACAACACTCAGTGAGAAGAACATAAAGAATGGCATGAAGACATATCAGATGGCAAGATGAATTTTTAGGAGCATGTGTTTCCGGTAAAGAGGATGTTTTTTGGTTTTACTGGTAAGGTGAATGGAACCGGTAGTCAATCTTGGTCAATGAATAATGTCAACCCGACATAGAAAACCAAGAAGAGGTGGATGTCAACAAACATGACAACTGAATGCTAGGTGGTGATATTGTATAGGTCAATAAAGTGTGCATCGACATAACAAGTCACTAAGGAGGTCAACTTTTATGAAGAACCCGCAAGTCACGGAGGATGCCAGAAGATTGTGGCTCAAGGAAGACTAGCTGACAAGTGACTAAATAGATCTTGCAAGAAGATTTGATCTTCGTACCTGTTTGCTGAAGGAAACAATCAAGCCATTAATGACATATGACAGAGAAAAGAAGAAAAGCATGGTGCAGACCTTCAGATTTAGAAAATGCACATTGGAATGCAAGGCATTGGTGGTACTGATCAATGACATGAAGATCATCTCCCTGGAAAAATAGATCGAATCAAATCAGACATGGATCGAGTTGGTGAAGGAAAAACCTTACACGACACTGTTTGAATGCGGTTTTTGGCGGGAACCTTAGATTATAAATATGTGAGATTGAGACAAAAATCAATGATTCTTGATGTGAAGAAGGAGAGTGAAGAGAGCTTGAGCAAAGAAAAAGATCCTCTTCTTTAGAATTTATTCTAAGAAAGTTTCAAAGTGAGTTTGCAGGCGAACCAGTGAGAGGGTTTAACTGGCAGAGACAGAGTACTAAGTAACTGTTGTAGGTCTAACAGTTAAGCTAATTGGTGAGGTGTGATTGATCAAGAAGGCATCCAAGTGTGACATAGTATGTTGTGAGGCTGGGAGAGAAAGAAGAGAGGCCAAGAATCAGAGAGAATAATCTGATAACTGACAATGTGAGATCGAGTGAAGAAGAGAAGATTATTAACAAACATAAATCTATTGATCAAGTGTTGTAGAACTCATTTGCAACCAAATGCTATAAATATATCAAAATTGTATTTCATTATACATCACCAAGTTGGAGCTTGGTGTAGGGGTTGGTGCTTCTCGTTTGGTGCCCTAAATCAGTAGGGGTTGGTGCTCCTTGGGTTGGTTCCCTAAATATTTGTAATTCATTGTTTCACTCATGAGGCTAGATTGGAGCAGTGGACTCTAGCAACATTTCTCATCGAAGTTTTTCCCATATTGGGTTTTCCTCGTACAGCTGGTGTTGTGGGTTGCATTTGTGTGTTTGTCTCATTTGATATCCATATTTGACTTACTGATTTGATAGTTTAAGTGCTTAGGATAAGAACCAGTATTCTAAGTTTGTTGTAAAAAGGAAAAGAAATTTAGGAACCATTGATTCACCCTCCTCTCAGTGGTACATTGTGTTCAACAACACACAAATTTGAAAGATTTTGAAAATGTATGATTTCATTCACAAATAAAAATATCCTCATTGAAAAATCCACAACATTCCAAAAGAAACAAAGTCTGCTAATTTTTTCAAAGTTTTTCGGACCTTTGAAATGACTTCCTCCATTACATAAATAGCCTCCAGGCTTATAGTTTTCAAAAGTAACCAGAAATTAATTTTAACTCTATCCAAGAGTTAAAGAAACTGTCCTGCCTATAACTAACATAACTAAACAGATAACCAGCCAAGAGCCATGAACAAAGTAACATGATCAAGATTATGACACAACCAAAGAATTTGGTTGGTTATCCTTCTTTATCGGGGTGCCACATTTGTTTTTCCACTCTAGATGTGCCATCGAGAAGTTGAGGACAAGCTGATAATGAGGAAGCCCAATATGTATAATGCATTGCTTCTAGACTTCTTTGTCCTTGCTTACCTACAAGACTTTTATCTAATGTGTTTCCAGATGGTCAAAGCAAACTGTCAACATGGACTTGATCCTTGCTATTTCAGAGAAATCATAAGTAGTTAGGGATTTCAGCTCTTTGACGAGATGCACTCTTTCCTTGAAGGGCTTGATCATCTTTGCTGCATCTTTGACAATTTGTCCATCATCCTTCAAAAGCTGTATATCAATGTACTTCAAATATTTTTGCATTATGTTAGTGAGTTATTTTAACTCCTTAAGCAATTTGATGGATTCTTCATGGCCTTGTTTGATGATTGAGTTCCTCCATTCAATATTTTTCTTCACCACATAAAGTACATTATCATCCAAACCATCCACAAGGTTCTCAGTAAGAAATTTCGTAACTCCAAACCTCTGCACATCATTCATATGTGTCAATACTGCTACCCATTTATTCTTTTCTTTTTCCCATGCTAAGGCTTCCAATTCCAGTGCCTTATAGCTACGACATCCCCAAACACTTTTATTAGATTATCAATGTAATCTGTGCCTTGCTATGCTATGGACTTAAGACATTTATAAAAAAATGTCAGCTATCATACGGTTCCTTTGAACTTGATCTAGTAGCTTCAGGTTCACTAGTGATTTTGGATCAAAAAATAGTGACATTTATGACAGAGGTTGGGAATTTGGGCTATTTATGATATTAATACATTCAACCATTCGTCTGGCAATCTGCTTCAACTCTTGCTTGTCCTATTTGTCCTTCCAAGTTCTGGATATCATCCTCTTGGCAAAGGACTCCAAATGCTTAGCATCCGCAGACCTTGAAGGAAACCCTAAATCAACCTTTTCAACAACATAATCTTTTTTAGTGGTATTTTATGCATCTTTATCTTAAATGGGCCTAGCCACTTCTACTACCTAGTGTCCTATGTTGTCATCAACATCTATCATGGCCTACATTTTAAGCTTTTTGGAATTAGATGTTTTCCCAAGGAATTTTCTAACCATGTCTTCAATGAGAATGGTGATGGGAACCACACTACGTTTTTTTCTAATAGAGGTCTCTAGCCATCTTCAAGCACTGGAGGAAACTTTGGGTAAAGGCGTCTGATAGATGGGAGGAACAACAATGGTCATGGTGCCTACCTAGTCCTGGTCTTCTTCAAGTTCTTTTTCTTTGTCCATATCTTGAACTGGGCAATCACTCGACATCTGTTCATCCATCGTTACCTGAGTCTCAGGTGAGTCTAGGTCAACAACAATCTGGTTCCCCGTAGGTTTCCTTATTTCCTTGTTGCTTTTTGAGCATGTGAGTCAAACTGATGAGGGATTCAATGGAAACTTCTTTAGCCTTTTACTCCCCACTTCCTTTACCTTTCGTCTTGTGGCACCTACAATATCAACGTTCACATTAGAGGATGAAGTGGGAAACTGAGTAGGAACATGAAGTTGACCAGTTGTTTCCACTTTAGGAGAGAATCTACAATCCCTCAACCACTTCTCTGTTCTCCTTATGACATTAAAGGACTTATTCTGAATACTTTCTTCCTCTCTTCTATCCCAATTAATTTCAAAAATTGGTTGCCCTTGAACTCTCTTATTGAACTCAGGATCCAAAACATCTTCACTCTCCTCCTCCAGTACTCCTGAAATATTTATTGACAATCCCATTGTAACTATTTATTGCAGGGTGCACCTTGACTACAGTCTTCTTTTGACCTCCAATTTATCAAAACAATTTTCCCTATAGTCCTCTAATTGGGGTTCATTTTGAAAATTTGCATCAACATTCAAATGATCAATTGCATATCCTCTACTATCAAACTTACGTCTGACAACGTAGGGTTGCAAGTTCAATTTCTTGAATTCTAGTTCTAGGTTTAGAGCATAAAAAACAGACTTGCAATTGTAATGGCCAAGTTCAACTGGAAAAATTACCCTAGTTTTACCTTTTTCCTATAATTTTTTATCTATGTGGGCAAGGTATCTATAGACTTCAATAAGCACATGATTGTCTAGGGCATACCTGGGAAATTTAAACAGTTCACTTTCAAAGCTCCCCACTCTAATGTAGGTAAATCTGGAGAATTGGATCTAGTAGCTTCCATATATGCTGACTAATTCCCTGGCTTTAGCTGACATGCTTTTATTTACATTTCTTTGCAATTCAAAGACAAGTCTACCTGCAAAGACACCATTCCATCTCATTAAACTCTCAACATACTTTTGCTATTGCAAGTATGGGTAATACTCATAAAATTTCATGTCATCGACCTAGGGTTAATGATGCAACCCTTGCCATTCTCTGGTACAAGAAAGAATATAAAAGAGATAAGAAGACTGTGAGGCCCCACCTCGACTCAGTTTGACATTTCAGTGGTTTTTATGATGAGACTATTATGGATGCTTTATTTTTATGCATTATGGATTTAGAACTTATATGATTCCATGATTTGGATAACATTGCTATATGTTGATGTTTTATTTATATGCTTTATGATATAGAACACTACATGATTTTTGAATAGGATGAATTTGCGGTGATATATGTCATTATTGAAATTGTAGGACTTTACTATGATAATAGAAATATGATGTATGTTTAAGTGCGGATAAAAATTATGAGAATTAGGATGAATTGCTTTTGTGAAATTGCTTGGATATACGATGTATTAAATTGTTCAGATGTAAATTGTATGCAAGTGATGATGTGTATTATTATTCTTGTGATTTATATTATATGAGGTTATTTGAAGTTACTAATGTGTAATTGAGATGCGCAGGAAGTTATCAATGTGACCATGGAAATATTACGGAGAACCAAACCTAGACCTATGTATGTTCGTAAAGCTAGGGTTTGTCTATTTGGAGAGACAACACCCCGTTTGTGTTGTATTTTATTCGTAATAGTAAAGGATGCATGTGTGTTAAGTGTTATTTAATTGATTTATGTAAAATCCACAAGAGACACGATTTCATGTATAAATTTGTAAAAGTATTTTCTTTGTGTCACTTGACACGTGTGGATTTATGTTTGAATTTTTAAATTTGTCTCTTGGTGGGAATTGTTTAACTATAGCTTTTTCAATTAATGTAATGAGATTCCATAAATGCCTTGGGTAAAGAATCTTTGGGATGGTCAACATAGGTTTGACCCGAAAATAAACTTCAGAGGGGTTAAAAAAGGGTTAAATGGACACCTAGGGGTAGTTTAATAGGGTTTCCTAAAGCCCATAAGGTATACCTAAGGGTTAGGGGTAATTTAAGGCAAGTTTCTACTCCCATGTGACCTTTTAGACACCCTAAAAAGTGACTTTTCTAAGTTGTGCAAAAATTGAACTAGAAGACTTGAACTAAGTTGAAAACCTTCCTTTTTGAATGAGAGTTCCTTTTCCCATTTTACCTTACCTTCCTCTTTAGTTTTTAGAAACTTGTGAGAACTCTCACAATGGGCTTCTTAAGCAAGAATTAGAAAATTTGTGGGTAATCACCCACTCTCCATTTTTGGAGACAAAAGAATTTTGAAAAGAATAAGCTAGATTGTTGAATAGAGAATTTTGCTAAGGGTAGAAAGAGAAGAACCGTGGAACTGGGCTGCTCATCCTCAACAAAACTAACCTACCTTTGGGTAGATTAAGGTTGGTTGTATTCTTCTTATAATGGATTTCTTATTGCATGTGTTTGAAAGTAATGTTTGTGTAAAAGATTTGTTTCCGTGCATGTTCTCTTGGAAATTTATTTGGTATTTGTTTTTTATACATTGTATGTGTTTTTGGGAGTAATCAAGATCTCCTACTCTTGGGAGAGAGGAGGATCTTGTGGGTGGTAGAAGTGACAGCCCTCGAGTGAGAGACTCTCGTTATGAGAGTGATCACAAGGGATTTTGTGTGACCCTTGCTGCATGGCTTGTTTATGCATTGGGGGTCATAAGGAGGGAAATAAGGCATGAAAGCCTTGGGGGGCATAAGGAATAAGGGGTTTCTATACTTGATGTAACTGGTTTGCCATGAGGTGGCTACATGTTTTTCCATACTTGCAGTTCTCCTCAGGGTACTTGGTCCACTACCACCCTTAAAAAGGTCATCACAATGTGTGGTGCAGTGTAGCCTGGGTTGGGATGTGTTTTAGTTTGTGTGTATTCTGTCTTTTGTGTTTGCATGTTTGTTACCTATCTAGGGCTTGGTTCTCCGAGCTTGAGGGTGGCTACCAGTTAGCCTAGGCTGGGAGGTGAGCACTCCATGGTCATATCCTTAATCTTATTTGCAGGTTGTTGAAAGAAAGGGATTAGGACACGTGGAAAAATTCGATGGAGTTAATTGTTGCAGAATCCATTTGGAAATATGTTACTATTCTGTTTTAAAATGTCCTCATTATAAAAGTTGAGTGACCTAATCGTAAAATGACTATAGTGTCTTTTAAAGTAATTCCTAGAAATGTAATAGGTATTTGTTATATTGCAAAAAAATGAAATGAATAATTCTGGAACAGTAAATTCTAAAGTTTTGTTTTCTAAATTTAATTATTGTTGAGTATATTAATAATGTGGGAAAGCAACTAAATTTATTTTACCCCTTTATGCATGTGAAATAAATCCAGGAAATAAAGAAAGGAATTAATGGTTGTATGCATGTTTTTGTGAATAAAAATATTGCAGTTTAATTTCCTAATTTCATGATTTAAGTTTAAGGATTCTAGATAATTATAGTTGCAGAAAATAAAATCACATATACAATTGCAAAAATAAAACCTAAAGTAGTTATAATTATTTCTATGGTTTTACTTTAATAAATTTTGGATTTATTAAGTTGTTGTTAAATTTATTGGTTTCTGGAATTTACTTAGTTGCAGAAATAGAAATCTAGAGTAATTAGTTATTCGATTTAAATAAATTCATAGTGCTATAGCTGCTGTTTTATGTTTAATAAATTTTGTTAATTACTTTTGTTGCAGAAAGTAGATCTAGAGTTAAATAGGCTATCTACTTTAAATAAAACAATATTTAAATAGTATGCTGTATAAATTTATTTAAATCTGCCATTATTTAATTGCAAAATCTGAATATTTAAACTAATCTGTCTAAGGTTTTCAAAAAAATAAAAATTTATAACTATAATATATATTTGCAAAGTAAATTTGGCCAAAACATTATGCATTTAATATATAAAAATATATATACATATATTTATATATATAAATATAAATATACATATAAATATATATATATATATATAAATATATATATATATATATATAAATATATATATATATAAATATATATATATATAAATATATATATATATATATATAAATATATATAATATATATATATATATATTATAAATATATATATATATATTATAAATATATTTATATATATATATATATAAATATATATATATATTATAAATATATTTATATATATATATATATTATATATATTTATATATATATATATATATTTATATATATATATATATATTTATATATATATATATATATTTATATATATAATATATATATTATAAATATAAAAAAAATTAACTACAAAAAAAAAAAAATTAAAAAAAGAACGGTATTTGGGGGGGGGGGGGGGGGGTCGGCCCGGGCCGAACCCACTGTGCAATGCACAGTGGAAGGCGGGGTTGAGCACTATGCATTGCACAGTGGGCGACGTCACCGCACACTATGCGCTGCACAGTGGTCGACAAGGCCGCACACTGTGCATTGCACAGTGGGCGGTGGGGCCGAACATTGTGCAATGCACAGTGGGCAATCCTTGCCGGCGCCCTCTCCCCTTAAAAAAAAAAAAACCCCACCCTTGCCATGGACACCGCTTCTCCCTTGTGGGCCTGCAATTCAAAAAAATAAAAAATGAAGCCCTAACCCAAAACTTGGGATTAGGGCAAGTAAAATGTGTTAAGGGAAAATAATAAAATAAAATAAGGGAAGCCTTATTTTATATAAGAAAATAGGGTTTTATAAAATGGTTATATTGTTAGATAGGATTTGCATGGGTAAAACCCTAGGGTATTTTATATAAATTATAATTTTATATATATATATTTGTGTGTGTGTGTGTGTGTGTAATTATATTTTATATAATTATATATAGGTTGAGATGGTTTAAGTTAAATTGTTATGAAGTTAATATTTAATTTAAATTAAATAGGTTGAAATGATTTAAATTAAAATATTTATGAAGTTAATATTTATTTTAATTTAAATAGATTGAGAAGTTTTAAATTAAATTAAATATTTTTAGATTAACTATTTATGAAGTCTTGAATTTAAAATTTAGGGAATTTAACTCGGTTGTAAATTAGGTTGTCTAAGGGGAGATATTTAATCTTATCGGTAAATGTTCTTGTGAAATTAATTTGCCTTAGGTCGGATTAATTTAAGCACATTTTAATTGTTGAAATATGGCGTTTGGATATTATAAATAGAGTGATAGGTCTAATTTAATTCGCTCCTTAAAGCAAATTTTGATTTTTAAGAGATTAATAATATCTTCGCCAAATATTTTAGAGAATTCTCATTAAGTTAATTTAGTGACTAAAATCATTGAGACAATAATAATTTCCTTAGAGAATTAATACTCCGCTTTTTGATTTTAAATTATTTGTTACTTACTTGAGTTAGTAGATTGAGTTAACTCTAAACATAGTTATGACCCAAAGCTTGTTAGTGCATTTCGTGTTAGTGAACTCATTGTTATTTAGTAGTTAAAAAAAAAAAAAAACTTATTCTGTTCTTGCCCTAAATTTTGGGCATGACAAAGACATATAGAAACTAGTCATATCGACAAAATTATATAGAACCTCATGAAGTTTGTTGACGATAACCTATGCTCAATCTAAATATTTTTCACCAGCCAACAACATTTGAATGTAAAAATACATCCAATCCTCCCAGTAGAAGGCATGTGCATTTCCTTTAAGTCTATTCAACAAAATTATAATATCTCGCATCTCTGTTATGAAATGTTCTCTTGTGAGAGGTTTGGGTAATTTGGAACCTCCTTTTTGCAACTTAAAGAGCCAATTCCTGGCAATGACGCTCTTGTAGGTGCCCTTTTTCTTAGAGAAAAATGCATATGAAGTACCAATAGACCAGTCCTCATACGACTCCTTATGGGGAATGCCCATGGTGGCCATCATTGTTTCCCTGTAAATTTTCACCAACACCTCACCATTACTAGTTCTAATACCCCTGTTGTCCACATCATATCTACTCATGCATTCCATAACCAATTCGGGGCAAGAGGCAACAATAGGGAAAGCAACAGCTTCAATCAACCCACTCTTAACAATCTTTCCCATCATTGAATTACCATCTGGGTTTCCCACTCTCTCTAGAAAATCTCCCAAGTTAGCCTGAGCCAAAGAAGTATCTTCGAGATCCGAAAGTGTACTCAGTAGACGTGATGTGCAACAAAGTTTCAGCAAGGTTGGCCTCATGACTGGCGCTCTTACATTCATCAACAACTTTAAAACAAGGACAAAATTCTACCCAAAACAAAGATTTCACTATAGTGGCTTTTCAAGCAAGTAACATAGCGAGAAAGGGAGAATCAATACTCACCTCTTACTTTCATGAAATCTCTGCAACCTTTAGAAGTATGGAGCTATAATTACCTTAGCACCCTTCGCTTCTCCAACAATAAGTAGCTACTAAATTTCAACGTAAGGGTTTGTATATTAAAGGTAAGAAAATCTATACAAAACTTACGCATGCATCTTAACAACTCATACAATCATGCGAAGGAAATCCTGATTTGATGGGATTCTGATGACCACTTTTATTACAAATCATTTACACACAAGTGGCTTGATCTTTCATGATTACTTTTCATAATTAGAATTTTCAAACTTGACATGCTTAGAATATTCCTTTTTCCACACCACCTTTCATTAACTTGCTCCGCCTTGTTATATTTCTAGAGCCAACTTACAATTAACTTTGAACCGTGAACCATTTAAAAAAGTTCAAAGGTTCAAGTTCAATAAGAGAGAACAATAATGAAGGGACCTGGAAGTGCAAAATACCACCTTGCGGCTCAACACAAAACTGGACTAGGAAAGAGTGAAGACTTTAGACAAACACAAGGATGAACCTCGAACCTTGAATCAGATAAGAAGGGTTCAATGGTTCAAGTTCAAAATGAACCTAACATACTTAAGCTCACCCGTTAACAATAAACAAATCTGCGGGAAACATAAAGGCACCAGGTGAACTTTGAACTGAGACACAGGTTCAACATATAGGTTCACTGAAACAAGACAAGATCACTTCATAAGTAAGAATGAAACGTTTTGAATTTGGGGAGGTAACATTAATTACACTTTATTTAACTAAAGATAGGATTTTGACTATTGACAAAATAATAGGGTAACATTGACTCTGACTAGGGACCGTTACTGAAAAGGAGCAGGAAATGAATCTAGAATTTCTGGTTACACATACAAGCCAACATAACAAAGGCCCAACCACAACAAACCATGACAAAATATACAACACACCAAAAACCTATGTATAGAGCAAGAGGACGCCTGCTTACAACTGATAAAGCTTTAAATCCTGCCCATTATAGGACAGGGGCAGGACAGTTCAATCAGTATATTAAAGTTTAAACGAGTCAGGGCCCAATACCTAATTAATCATGAATGGTCCCTTCCAAAGATAACCGAACTTTCCTTGCACCCCCTTTGGTTCTTCGTGTTTGTCCCATAGAAAGACCTGATCTCTTAGCATGAATTTTTCATGGTCTAGCTTTGTGATCAAATTTTTTTTTACCCGTTCTTGATGTGAAGTGATATGGTCAACCAACTCCTGCCTCTCTTCCTTAATTTTTGAAAGGTAAATAATTCTCTTCTCTAGAGCATTTTGAAACAATTTATCTTCAATCACCTTCTATAATCTAGTTGATGACAATTCCAGAGGAAAAGACAACTGAGCTTCAACCCCATATACCAGTTCAAATGGCGTCATACCTATGGCCCTTTTTGGCGAGGTCCTATCTGCCCATAATGCTTCATATAGCCTTTTTATGCCAATCCTTTGCATTCTCTGTCACCAATTTCTGCATTATAGAGATCAAATTCTTATTGCTAGATTTGGCATGGCCATTTCCTTGTGGATAGTAATCTGAAGAATGGGACAAAAGAATAACATGATCATAAAAAAACATGCTCAATCCTTTCGAGGAAAGGCATTATCAGCTACAATTTTTAGAGGAATACTGGACCTAGTGAGGATATTCTCTTTGAGGAAGTTGCAAACAATTTCTGAAGTAGTCTTCCTAACCGGAATTGCTTCCACCCACTTGGTAAAATAATATGTATCTATGAGAATAGGAGTGTGATCGACACTTGACAGGGAGTTCAATGCGCCAATAAAATCTAAACCCCATTGCTTAAAGGGTTCATTTATGACCATCTACCTTAATGGTAACCCAACTAATTGGGGATTTCCTGAGAAGAGCTTACATTTTTCACAGCCTATGACCCATCTATATGCATCCTTAAGCATACCTGGACAGTAGTAACAACTCCTGAGAATATTAAAAGCTGTTACTGTTGATGAATAATGTCCCCCACATGCTTCACAATGGAAATATTTCAGGAGTTTTTCCTGCTGCTCCTTGTCAACACACCTTAGGAATGCTCCATCCAAGCCTTTCTTATACAATATATCATCAACAATCACATATTTGGCTACCTTCACTCTAATATTTCTCTTGTCTTTAGGAGTTAAATGATCCGGGCATTCTCCATATGTTAGGAAATGAGCATGAACCATTCATCTTGCAAGCTGACAAATAAAGTCAATGGCAGTTCTTCTTTTTCATCTTTATTTTCATCTATCAAACAATATAATCCTTGCCCCAGACTAATTTAGTTGGCCTAATATCCAATTCAAATTCTTGAACTTTTGAAAACCAGGCTGCTCTATTGTTTATCCCCACCTCCTGCTTGGTCAAGATACTTTTCACCATAGGATTTGACACAAAAACAACTGAATGAGAATGCATAATATAATACCTCAAGTGCTTGACAACTTTAACAACTGCAAAGGCCTTCTTCTCAATTAATGAGTAATTCAATTCATTCTTTTTGAGTGGGACACTCATGAATGCGATAGTGACTTCTTCATTCAACTCATTCTTTTGCAAAAGAATGCCAGACATTGTGTGTTCTGAGGCAATACCAATACATGATGAAATCCCTTTTGAAATCAGGATTAATTAGAGTTGGAGCCTGAGAAATTGCCTCTTTTACCTCCCCAAAGGCATTTTTCACTTCTTCCTTCCATTTGAAAATTTTCTTTTCACTCATCATACCTACAATGTGTTTGGTGACTTCGGCAAAATCTGGCACAAATCTCCTAAGAAAACTCACCTGTCTAAAGAATGATTTGACACTGCTTCTGTTTGATGGCAAACTCATCTACTAAATAGCCTTTACCTGATTAGGATCAATTTTAATTCCATCTTGTGAGACTATATTCCCTAGTAGCTTCCCCTCAATGAGGTGACCAAATGAGAGGTTCATTGCCCTTTGGAAAGTTTCCCCAACATTTATTAGACCAAATGGCATGTGGTTATAGGAAAAAGTTCTCAAAGGTGTGGTGAAGGCTGTTTTTTGTTGGTTTGCTTTCACCACACTTATCTGGTTGTAGGTAGAAAAACTGTCGAGAATTGACATCATTTCTGATCCAGCAACGGTTTGAAGAATATGATCCATTGCCGGTAATGGGTAATTATTTTTTAAACTAGGTTGGTTCAAGTTTCAAAAATCCACATAGATCCTTATCTCTCCATTTTTCTTCCGAACTGGAACAATGTTTGCCACCCAGGTTGAATGATGAATGGGATAGATAATCCTTGTCTAAAGCATCTTATCTATTTCTTTGAAAATTACATCTGCAACCTTGGGATTATAATTTCTTAACTTCTACCTAAAATGAGCCACTCCAGGTTTGAGAGGAATATGATGTTGAAATTGACCACTTCTAAAATATTTCAAATCCTCATAAGATCACACAAAAACATCTAGGAATTTCTGTAACAATTTAATGAACAAATGTCTTTCCTTTGGGGTACAACACTTGCCTAAATTAACCAACTTTGGGTTAGTTTCATTCCCTATATTTACCTTTTCTTACTCTCCCGAGTTACTCGTACTTTGAGAACTATTTTTTTTAACGTGCGATCAAAGAGGCTTTCTAGGGATACCAAACCTTTTGGATTTTGATTTCCCTTTAACAGAATAACTTCCTTTTTAGAACCTTCTCCTGAATCTGGGCAAAATTCATTACATTCATTCTCAGACCCTTCAAACAACGATGAGGCAAATATCTCAGCATTTTGCAGGAAATTATTGATATGTTTATCGCTCTCAAACACCTGCCAGAAATCAGAATTATCTGGAACATTAGGGCGATATACCACTTCAATCCTATAAATATTTTCTCTAAAGCCTGGATGTGGGAGTAATAAGGAAGCTGAACTACCAAGGAGTCTGTACGTGATTTCTAGGAATTGCCTCAATTGAGAAAGCATCAAAATATTCGATCTCATCCCAATTCTTATAATGTCTAAGTCTTTCATTCTTTACTGAGAAGAGATTTCACACATGCTTGACAATTAATTCTGCATCACCTTTGACACTCAACAACTTGATTCCTCTTTTCTTAGCCTGTTCGAGTCCCAATAAGAGGGCCTTGTATTCTGCAGTATTATTAGTGTTTTTGAATTCCAACTTAAATGAAAAAGGAATCATTTCACCTTTTGGAGAAATGAGCACCACTCTGGCACCAGATCCAGTCGATGCACAACTTCCATCAAATTCCATCACCCATAGGCCAGTAACAGGGTCTAACACATCCTCTGGTGTTTCCTTCATGTCGTGAGAGAAAAGAAAATAATTGCCAAAATCAAATTCTTGATACAAAATTTGGGATTTTGGGTCATCAGAAGGAAAAACTGTATATTTGGATTTTGACTCTGGTTGAAGGGCAATTTTTTGTTTACCAATGGGGCTTAATGCTTGAGACCAATCCATCTTGATTTCTCATCCCAGATCTTTACAAAAAGTTCTACTTAGCAACATACCATAACTTTTAAGGATATCGACTACCAGAATAGTCTATTTCACTCTTTTACTAGGATGTACTACTAGGGCAACTTGAGCATCTTTGATTTGGCCTAACAAAGGGAGCTGCTTTGAGTCCATTGAATAACACTTCCCAAAGGTTTTGGTGAGGGAAAGACCTAATGCTTTGGCAACTATGAAAGGCATAATGTTATCTGATGCCCCTGAATCAATGATACAATTGTTGAGTTTATAACCATTAATAAACAAGGAGATGTAGAAAGGTTCAGGATTTTGATCTAATGCTAAACGCGGTTCATCTGTTTCATTAGCTAAAACCTCTGGAATAGTTTCAGATGATTCTTGAAGCAGTCACGGGTGAGGAGGAACCTCAAGAAGATCTATCCAGACCGGTCAGCAAGAGTAAATACAACAAAAACACATAGATATGATGGAGGCAATGCATAACAGATAGTTTTACCACATGAACCTTGATTACATCCAATCGGTAACAACTGGGTTACAACATACCGACACATAGTCATGGTAGAATAGGTCACAACCAGGACCTTGAATCGAAAGATCTATCTTTTAGGCACAATCTATCTATCTGATACTCTGATTGATTCTAATTGATTACATTCTAAAGCATAACTACATATATATATATACATATATATATATATATATATATATATATATATATACATATATATATATATGTATATATATATATCGATCCAAAGGATCTAGTCGGCCCAAAAGGGATCAAAAACCCAAAGAACATGATCTAATATGCAAAATGAACAAGGTTGGCCTCGGCCAAGAGATTCCTCCAAAAAATCCAAAGGATGAAACGTAGATCATGGGAAAAGGTCGGACACATGCCAAGGAACATCGAAATCAATGCTCAAGGCTCCGCAAGCTTCGAAATGGGTTCCGGTAGATCACCAGAATAGGTCTCCGTCAACTGGTAACAAATGAACAATCGGTAACAAGAAACTGTCATGGAAACGAGTAGTGATCCAAATGCGATGCAGTCTGAAAGAAAGAAAGATGATCAAGTCTTCAAGTAGAATCCAACTCCACAGGATCCGGTGAGCCAAAACTGGGACACATAGAAAGGAAAACTGAAATTGCAAACAAAACAAAAGAGAAAATGTTTTTGGTTGATGCAATATTGATGTAAACCGGGGATGCTCCTGCATCAATGCTACAGGTTCAATATACTTCCTAACCTACGAGGACTCAAGATTGGCCAACAATGACTGATTAGGTTGGAACTGAGAGGTTTCCCCTTGTAAATATTTGACTAACTTATACAGCTCTTTAGGGTTCCACCTAAGGTATTCAATAGGGGAAATTTGAATTTTGGAAGTCTTACAAAATTCAACAATATCAAAAAAAGTATCAGGACCAGGGCGCTTCAGTACCTGAACCTCTTGAACTCTTGAACTACTTTCAAAGTTCCATTTCATAAGTTCTTTACCTTTGGCTAGGGTTTCAGGAAATGCTGGATTACCTGCATTTTTAGGTTGACGCTGATTCCTAGTAAGGATTGCATAAGAAGGATCTTCAAGGGTCACCAATATATCTCCTCCTCTTTCTGAATCTGATTCTTACTCCAGGAAGTGTATTTTAGAGTCTCCAGGTTGCCCAAAGGTCTCTTCTTCTTGACCAATCTCACTTATTACTCCTCTTGTATTAATCATTTGTGAATGTTGCACCATTTTTGGACAGGAACTACCATCATGATCATCAGTTAGGTGGAAAACACACATGTTACCTTTAGGTGGTGGAGCTTCAATTACCAATCTCTATTGAGCTGGAGGCAATTCTAAGGCCTTTTTTTGATTAGTAATTCTTCTTAGAATATATCGATAAGGCTATGGATAGGAAGTACTAGCCTTTGGCAATTGTCTTTTGAGAGCTATGACATCATTCATTAATATTTGTACTAGAGGGTTTGAAGAAGTAGAGGGTTGGATACCACCTACTTGAACTTCCCTCTTCCATTTTCCAGCAGTAATTAAGTCATCCTCTAACTCAACAACCAATGTTTTGACATTGTATAGAGTTTCTACTCTTTGTTTCCGAATTAATAATCTTATTTCTGAAGGCATGAAATTTATGAAGAAACATTTCAGATTGTCATCTGAAGGCTTCTAATTTGCAAGAATTTTATGGACAATTTTATCAAACCTGGCCACAAAATATCTCATAGACTCAAGAATTTCTTTCTTTAATTGGGCCAACTGAGATAAAAGGGAATGTTCATCTTCAACCACTCTAAACCTAGCCTCAAACCTAGTTTTCAAATCTTGCCAATTTGTGATTACAACATTAGGCAAGTGGTAGAACCAGTCCACTGCTGTCTCAGTTAGTGTCTGCACAAATAGTCTTATTGCCACATCTTCATAATGGATGACTATCACACCACATGCAACATTAAATGCATTTAAGTGATCATCAACTGAGACCTTCCCATCACCACTAAACTTGGGCAGATTATCCCTTGCAGATTATCCCTTGCATTCAAATTAAGACCAAGATTTAGTGGTCCTACTGCAGGTCCCCAAGGATTGTTAATGGCCATTGAAAGAATGATATTAAGAGGTGTGGGGTTAATTACACTAGGTAAAGCAACACCATCCAATATTAGGGCTTGATAAATAGGAGATATAGGAGATGGAGCAGAAGGGGAAGGATGTCTACTTTTAGCTCGCCTCCTAGGTGTAAAGGAAGCTTGAATGTTCATATTTTGCAATTCCTAGAACACTGGGTCAAATATCCCCTCACGCCTCTGAGAACTAGTATATCTTCTTTGCTCCAGTCTATTCACAAGTTTCAATATCTTCAAAGCAGATCAAAACAGAGATAATTCACATGACAAACCTAACTATTCTTGATGTTTGACTCCCCATCAGAGTCACCAAAAATTTGTTGGTTAACCTATTTTTCCTTTCTGAATTTTACGGTGAATGACTCATGTATGCCCTTTTTGAAAAGGAAAATGAAACCAACAGTTGGGTGAACCAATTATTGGTTTACCTTCTGTATAAGGGTGCAACTTCCCGTATGATATTGAATGAATTTTTAAACATACACAAACATTAACTTCACTTTTAACCAGAAAGTGAGAAAAGGAATTTCACATTCATTAGTCAACACCACATGAATGCCACAAAGATGAATTATTTATATGCAAAGCCCACAAACTTGTAATTAGATTAATTTCATTTCACAAAACTATCCTTATTAAAGAAATCCAAATATCATGGACTCTGATCGAGTCTCTCTCATGCCTCAAAGGACAAGGGGGATCATAATATCCAAATAAAAGTTGATAGTACAATTATTTATTAAATTCATTCATAGACTTATGAAAAGTGGATAATGAAAGAAGTAACATATTCAGCACATACACATTTATTGCAACAAAGATTTACTATTCACATTCAAACACACAGATTTGAAAGTTGCTGAAAATGTATCATTTCATTCATTGATAAAAATGTCTTCAATGAAAATCCATAACATGCCAAAAGAAACAAAGTATGCTAATTTTTTCAAAGTTTTTTAGACCTATGAAATGGCTTCCTCTGTTACATAAATATCCTCCATGCTTATAGTTTTGAAAAGTAACCAAAATTAAATTTTAACTTTATCCAAGAGTTAAAGAAACTATCTTACCTATAACTAACATAACTAAAAAGATAACTGGCCAAGAGTTGTGAATAGAGTGACATGATCAAGATTCTAACGCAACTAAAGAATCTACTTGCTTATCTTGCTTTGCCGGGGTGCCACCTATGTTCTGCCACTCGAGATGTGTCACCAATAAGTTGAGGACAAGCTGATAATGAGGAAGCCCAATATGTATAATACATTTCTTTTAGACTTCTTTGTCCTTGCTTACCTATAAGACTTTTATCTTATGTGCTTCTAGATGGTCAAAGCAAATTGTCAACTTGGACTCAATCCTTGCTATTTGAGAGAAATCATCAGTAGTCAGAGATTTCGTCTCTTTGACTAGTTGCACTCTTTTCTTGAAGGCCTTGATTATCTCCACTGCATCTTCAACAGTCTGTCCATCATCCTTCAAAAGCTGTAAATCACTGCACTTCAGATCTTTTTGCATTATGTTAATGAGTTCTTTTAACTCCTTAAGCAATTCGATGGATTCTTCATGGCCTTGTTTGATGATTAAGTTCCTCCATTCAATATTTTTCTTCACCACATACAACATGTTATCATCTAAACCATTCACAGGCTTCTCAGCAAGAACGTTCATAACTCCAAACCTCTGTACATCATTCATTTGTGTCAATAATGCTACCCATTTATTTTTTTATTTTTCCCATGGTAAGGCTTCCAATTACAGCTCCTTACTTAGAGCTACGACATCCCCATACACTTTTATCAGATTATCAATGTAATTTGTGCCTTGCTGTGCTATGGACAAGCCATTTATAAAAAATGTTAGCTATCATGCGGCTCCTTTGAACTTGATCTAGTAGCTTTAGGTTAACTAGTGATTTCAGATCAAAGGATAGTAAGATTTGTGACAGAGGCTAGGGATTTGGGCTATGTATGGCATTAATATATTCAACCGTCTGTTTGATAATCTGCTTCAACTATTGTTTGTCCTTTTCATCCTTCCAAGTTCTAGATATCATCCTCTTGGCAGAGGAATCCAAATGCTTAGCATTCGCATACCTTGAAGCAACCCCTAAATCAACCTTTTCAACAACATAATATTTGTCAGTGGCATTTTCTGCATCTTTATCTGATATGGGCCTAGCCACTCCTGCTACCCAATGTCCTATGTTATCTGTTGGCATTTTTTATGATTATGTTGTGATTGTCATTGATGGACACACACTTGCATTGAGATCACTTTTGTATGAATAAGTTAAAGCTCAACCGGTATTTGTTCCAACCGAAATGATGTGTTATAGTCCTTAGACTATTGGTGTTTTGCAGAAAGTGTTTACCGACCTGAAGCGGTATGAAGACCCCAAGTGGTATGAAGGAACGAAGCGGCACAACTCATATTTCCCAGTCTTCATTTTGTCAAACCGGCAACCGGTATTTTGCTTTAACCGGTATTTTGTATGAACTGGTAATACTCTATGATGAGTTACCAATCGACATTTTGTGATGAGTTATCATCCACCAATTGTTTGATGATGCCGACACTTCAACGGTTCTTTTTGTGTCATTTTATAGAATACGTCTAGATGCATTGAACCTAGGAAATTGAAATGTAATCCTATTGGACCGACATGAAATCAGATTCCTTTATAAGGACATCATGTTTAGGGTTTTAAGTTATTGCTAGAGTTTAAGGTGGTTGATGAGTTAGAGAGAGTGTGAATGTATAGAAGACTGAAGTAATGCTGGAATGCATTAGGAACAAGCTATCAAGGACCTAACCAAGTAATCTATGCTATTTTCTAGATCACTCACTTGTTGATTACTCACATCTTCGACAAGTCTGAAGCCCTTAACTGGGTAGGCCCAAAAGCCTTTTGTAAATCCTCTAACAAGGTGGTTCACATCTATGGATCTAAAATCCTCTAGCAAGGTAGTCTTTAATCGGACTTATCTCCTAACAAATATTGAGATTCCTAAAAGGATTTGTTCTGGCAAATAACATTGTATAACCTTAACCGGTCTGACCTTAACCGGTCTAGTTCCTATTCTGCAGATAGTTACTTGTGAGTTCCATCTCATCGTGGTTTTTCCCATTTGGGTTTCCATGTCAAAATCTCTTGTGTTATGGTGTTTGTGCTTCTATGGGTGAATGCATTATTTGCTATTTGGTTTGCATGTGTGCTAACTGGTTTGTCTGCTAAACTATTTTACTGGTTTACTGGTAGTCTAGTAAAGTGTTTAAGTACATTGATTTTTGGCATACTAATTCACCCCCCGCCCCTCTTAGTATTCATCAATTGGTATCAGAGCCTACCTTTCTATAAGTTTAACCACTTGGAAAGAGATATGGGGGAATACACATTGAGGGAACTTACTCATTAGCTCACTCAGTCTGAGCAAGCCTATGATGATCTTATGGTCAAATATAAGGAATCTCAAGCAAAAAGGAGAGAACATGCTGAAAAATTGATGGAGCTATCTAAAATTAGTTCCTCTGATGAAGTGGATATGGAAGCCCTGATTCAAGAAGCAGAAAAGGTGAATGAATCCAATTCCAACCTGAGAAAAGAATTGGAAGGACTGACTATTCGAGTGTGCCAAGAGCTTGAGAACTGGAGGAAAGCTGAAGATCTGGTCAAAGACAAAGATCATGAAAACTCCAAGCTGAAGCAAGAGATCAATGCCCTAACTGCTCAACTCCATGCGAGCAAAGTGGAAAAGGAAGACATGCAAGGAGAACTAAACATGACCATCTCTGAGAATGCAAACCTGATGGAAACAAATGCTAATATTTCCATAGAACTCTTTGAGTCAAAGGAAATACTTGATAAGTTCAACAAGAGTACTATTAAGCTAGAGCAAAAGCTTGAATCTACCAAACCTGTCAAGAATACTGATGGACTTGGTTATTCCGGTCATGAGGAAGGCGAGACCTTTGGTACAAATGCTGGAGCATCAAAGAAACAACCGACATCAAAGGATAAAGGTAAGCAAAAGTTTAACCCTATTTGCTTTAACTATCTTAAAGAAGGACATACTGCCAATGTGTGTAGGAGTAAGGCTTACAATAATTTTCCTTATTTTCTAAATGATAAGCCTAGATCCTATAGATTTAATGGTAACTGTTATGCAAGCAACAAGTTTAGGCATAGTGCATTTGAATGCAGGTCTGTTATGAACAACACTGGAAGATATCCTTAGAGAACTCAAGGAGTTGGTCTAGAACCTTTTGTGAACCAGAATCACAACCAGTTTAATGCCTTCAATCATCAGTCAAGAAGCGGTGGCTATCAAGCGGCAAACAGATGGAGAGAAAACTATTTGATCTATCATGATCATGGTCACATTGCTGCAACATGCAGGAGGAAGAATGAGAACATGAATAATGGACCATGGAGAGCACCTGGAATGGTCTGCTATCATTGTAACAAACTGGGTCACATTGCCAGATTCTGCAGAACAAGAAAGAACTTATCGGATGACATACCGGTCACTTCGAAAGGAAAGATTGATATTGACACTATTCAAGCGGATATGAACAAAACTTGGAAGAAGAAACTGGTAGTGTTGCAAGAAGAACCGATTTCTGCACCTAGTGTGGAAATAATGAAACCGACAAACTAAGCATCAAAAAATCTTAGGGGGAGAAAACAGTGAAACACTACGAACCCCTAGTTTACATCGGTAAAAGACCTTAACCGGTATGTGAAACCTATCATTTGGCAGAAGACTGGAAACGGTAACAGGCAAACTAGGGTTTACACCCTAATGGTGGAGCATTTATTATGGTAGGTGAGGAATATGTTTAAAAGAAATTTTTAAATCATTTCTCACTATCATTTTTCGAGCGAAGAATTTTTCAAGTGCAGAGCGAAGAAAAAGTGATTTGTGTTGCGATTCAAAGAAATCTCGAAACCTTGAAGAAGATTCAGAAGCAAATATCAAATGGTCAAAAGAAGAACTCAAAGTGGTGATTCAGCAACCGACGAAGTGGAAGGCGAAGTGGAATTTGCAAGCCCTAAATTCTCGATTTCTGAAAGGTATTTCTCAATTTTTCTGTTTTGTCATGGCTTCCGCATCTCATGATAGTTCTAGTGCAACTGTCGATTCTATGGATTTCATACAAAGAAAGTCGAAATATAATGCCTTGTCTCAAGTACCGGCTGGTGTTATAGTAGAAGAAGGGATTTCTGATTACATAGACTGCAAGATCGAAGACCTAGGGTCTCTTGTGATCCATTCTCAGCTAGGTCTATTCTGTGAGAAGGATAAAAAGATCAAACCAGAGTATAGCATCTTGGAGAAGAAGATTCACAATGCGGTTTAATTCCTAGAGGATTTCACAGATGACCACATTCAGATCATTCTAAGCAGAGTTCATGGTGACAAGATGTATCTTGAGAGAACACATGATATCACATCACAAGCTATTCAGGCCATCACTAGTTTCTGCAATACAGGGGAAGTGCCAGCCCTCAGGAAGGTCAGCAAGACTGAAATGTCCAAGCTCACTAGTTCAGTGAGTGACTCATGTGGCATGACCATCAACTCAATCAAGGATGATCTGGTCAAGTATGCCTGCATGGTGATAGGCTACCGGACATTCTCTGCTAACAGAATTAACTCTGTATCTGCTGTAGCGGTAAATGCCACTTACCGGATGATCAAAGAAGATGCATCATTTGATCTATGCACCTGTATGAAAAGACAACTTATGTTGAATCTTAAGTCAATCAAATAGGATAATGCACTAAGATTCAAGTTTGCACAACTACTGGTAGGGGTATTCTTCTACTTCCAAGGTTATTTCCCAAGAGTTGGAGATATTCAGTGGTCTATCGACCAACCGGTTACCAAACAGATCAAAGAGAGCCTCCAAGCAGTTGGAATTGGTTACCCTGATGTTCTGAACAAGTAATTTGATGAGTTCAGAAGCAAGATGAGCCTAAGGATGAGGATATCCAGTGACATTGTCAAGAAATATGAAGAGGACATCTACTTTATCATCATAGTGGATGAATGCATAATGGAGGCTATTGAGCCTAGACATGAAGAAGTAGAGCCTATGGGCTATGAGGTGATGTATGATATGCTGGACAGGTATGCTTCTACCCTAATCACCTCACCCCTTGATCCCAAGGCAAAGAGAGCCGACACCTATCTGGAAAGGGTTGCACCGGTTGTAGAACCTCTTGAAAAGAAAGGAAAGGCAATGCCTTCGGCATCGACACTAGTTACTGCAACCAGTCCTAAAGTGACCAAGCGGTCACCTGCAAAGAAGAAACCGGAAGTGGCACCTGCCAAATTCTTCGAGAGGAAGAGGAAGACAAGGAATAACTCACCGGACTGAGAAGAAATTGTGTACAAAGAAAAAGACAAAGAATGAACCAACATCATTGGCACCAGTAAATATTAACATTTCTTCCTACAAACCTTTGACACATTGTTAAAGAACTATCAAAAATATTAGGAGAAAAGTGCTGAATGATTTGATTGATTGTTTTGATGATTTCAATGATGATGAAAAGGAAGCAGTTGAACAAGAAATCATTAAGTATTTATGTGTTAATGATCGGTCGCCTTCAGAAATTAGATCTGAGACACTGGATTCTTTGTATAATTCCTTAGACAATAAATGGCACATTGCCATAGAAGAGGAACAGGAAATGAGAGAAAATTTTTTCTCAACATTTTCCTGATGTATCAAATTCAGAACTTTTCGAAGTTATGAATAAATACAAAGGCCTCTTCTTCATGAGAAGAAGAAGACTCTTATTACTGGAAGGAAAGGGTCAAGAAGTGATCAAGAATACACATACTCTTTCTCTAGAATCTCTTAAGATGCATCAAGTGGTTGAAGCCAACAAGAAGGCTGAGAAAGAACTAGCAATAACAAAATTGGATGAAGTGTTTGATAATGAAGGAAACCCGGTTACTGAACCTATAGACACTATTGATGTTGATGCTCTGGATGTAGAGGATTTTGCTCAGGGTACATCATCAGAAGCAACAGGACATGAGAAGCAGGCAGAACAAGTAGAAAAGAAAAAGGAAGTAGAGGACAAAAAGGAGGAAGCAAAGAAGCAAGCAGAGAAGAAGAAAGCAGAGGAGGATAAAGAAGAGGAGAAGAGAAAGGAAGTAGAGAAGGAGAAAAAGAAGGATGAAGAGGAGAAGAGGAAAAAGGAAGAGGAGAAGAAGAAGAAGGATGAAGAGAAGAAGAGGAAAAAGGAAGAGGAGAAGAAGAAGAAGGATGAAGAGGAGAAGAGAAAGAAAGAAGAGGTAAAGAAGAAGGATGAAGAGGAGAAGAGGAAGAAGGAAGAGGATAAGAAGAAGAATGAAGAAGAAAAGAAGTGGAAAGATGAAGAAAAGAAAAAGGAAGAGGAGAAGAAGCAGCAGGAAGAGGAGCAGAAGAAAAAGGACGAAGAAGAAGAGAAGCAGAGGAAAGAAGAGAAAAGGAAAACATAAGAAGAGGAAAAGAAAAAGACAAAAGAGGAAAAGTTAAGAGCTACAGAGAAAGAAGAAGCAGCAAAAAGCACTCAGACGGAGACTCCAAAGGCAATTAGTAGTGAAGCCAAACCGGCTGACCTCACCAGTCCTATTGACCTCTAGTCTGCAAATGAAATGGAGCTGCTACAGAGAATTAAGGTTGCTCAAGACCGCCTTGAAGTGTTAAGGAGGAAGAAGGAGCAAGATGTGATCCAAGCTGCAGTGGACACTCTTACCAGTTTGTTACCTGACATGAACCTCCCCAATACTAATTCATCATTGGCACAATTGAAGCTCCTATGCACTATAGTGAATGATTAGGTGCAGAGCCTAGAAACGGTAGCAGAGGCAAATGCCAAGAAAGAGTATCAAAAAGCTCTCAACATTGCCCTATTGAAGAAACTAAATGAGCTCCGGTTCGATCTACAAAAAGCACAAAAAGACATAAGGAATGCTCTGGATGAGGGGAATCTACTTTTGAGTAAGATTTGCCAACCCCATCTTTTCTATGATGATGTGCTTGTACAGAAGCAAAAGCTATAAACTGACTTCCAGTTATACATGAGCACCTTCAAGCCGCCGTATGACTCTTTTACAGCTTATGGGAAAACCGTTCACCGGTTTCATATCCAGTCTACCAAAATAGAGTTGGAAATCAACAATCGGACTCGAGATTTGCAGGAACTCCAACTGGTTCTACTCCCACACCTGCAGATACTTCAGAAATGTTATCTCAATCTGGATGCCTTAACGGTGACTCAAGAGATGAGCACAATTGATGCCATGGAAGAGCAGGTCTCCTGGATGCAGACAGAGAAAGAAGTGGCTACCTCCCTACTTGAGTCATGGTCCTTATTGATGAAACAATTTTTATAGGACTTCAAATCAGTTTTTGACAAGTTTTCTTCTTTATTGTCATAAACTCTTATTCTTTTAATACTACTGAAATAGGGGTTGGTCTGTAATATTTTGTTGTCATTGTTGGCAAAGGGGGAGAAGTATAAATTTTGAATGTTTTGATGTATACTTTCATGTTATTTCTATTAAGAAGTAGTATAGATTGTATTTTCCACAAAAGGGATAGTGTATATGCTTAGGGGGAGTAATTTTGATTATGGCATATTTTTGTTGTAAAACACTTAGATGTCAAAATTTTCCTAAGTGTTGCCATCAATGCCAAAGGGGGAGATTGTTGGCATTTTTGATGATTATGTTGTGATTGTCATTGTTGGACACACACTTGCATTGCGATCACTTTTGTATGAATAAGTTAAAGCTCAACCGATATTTGTTCCAACCGGTATGATGCATTATAGTCCTTAGACTATTGGTGTTTTGTAGAAAGTGTTTACCGATATAAAGCAGTATGAAGACCCCAAGTGGTATGAAGGAACGAAGCGACACAACTCATATTTCCCAGTCTTCATTTTGTCAAACCGGCAACTAGTATTTTGCTTTAACTGGTATTTTGTATGAACCGGTAATACTTTGTGATGAGTTACCAACCGGGATTTTGTGATGAGTTACTATCCACTGATTGTTTGATGGTGCCGACACTTCAATGGTGCTTTTTGTGTCGTGTTACAGAATACATCTAGATGCATTGAACCTAGGAAATTGAAATGTAATCCTATTGGACCGACATGAAATCAGATTCCTTTATAAGGACATCATGTCTAGGGTTTTATGTTGTTGCTAGGGTTTAAGGTGGTTGATAAGTTAGAGAGAGTGTGAATGTGTAGAAGACTGAAGTAATGCTGGAGTGCATTAGGAATGAGCTATCAAGGATCTAACCAAGCAATCTGTGCTATTTGCTAGATCACTCACTTGTTGATTACTCACATCTTCGACAAGTCTAAAGCCCTTAACCGGGTAGGCCCAAAAGCCTTTTGTAAATCCTCTAATAAGGTGGTTCACATCTATGGATCTAAAATCCTCTAGCAAGGTAGTCTCTAATCGGACTTATCTCCTAATAGAGATTGAGATTCCTAAAAGGATCTGTTCTGGTAAAGAACATTGTATGACCTTAACCGGTCTGGTTCCTATTCTGCAGATAGTTACTTGTGAGTTCCATCTCACTGTGGTTTTTCCCATTTGGGTTTCTACGTCAAAATCTCTTGTGTTATGGTGTTTGTGCTTCTGAGGGTGAATGCATTATTTGCTATTTTGTTTGCATGTGTGCTAACTGGTTTGTCTACTAAACTGTTTTACCAGTTTACTGGTAGTCTAGTAAAGTGTTTAAGTACATTGATTTTTGGCATATTAATTCACCCCCCCCTTAGTATTCATCAGTTATCATCAACATCTATCATGGCCTTTGTTTTAAGCTTTTTGGACAGATATTTTCCCAAGGAATTTGCTAACCATGTCTTCAATGGGAATGGTGATGGGAACAATACTATGTTTTTTGCTAATAGAGGTCTCTAGCCATCTAGGAACACTGGAGGAAACTTTGGGTAAAGGTGTCTGATAGCTGGGAGGAACAACAATGGTCATGGTGCCTACCGGGTCATAGTCTTATTCAAATTATTTTTCCTTGTCCATATATTGAACTGTGGAATCACTCGGCACCTATTCATCCATAGTTACCAGAGTCTCTTCTCCTGAGTCTAGGTCAACAACAATTTGGTTCCCATAGGTTTTCTTCTTTCCTTTTTGGTTTTTTAGCATGTGACTCAAACTGCCAAGGGATTCAATGGAGATTTCTTTCACCTTTTACTCCCCACTTCCTTTGCCTTTCATGTTGTGGCACATGCAATATCAACAATCACATTAGAGGATAAAGTGGGAAACTGAGTAGCAGCATGAAGTTGACCAATTGTTTCCACTTTAGGAGAGAATCTACGATCCCTCAACCACTTCTTTATTCTCCTCATGACATTAAAGGACTTAGTCTGAATACTTTATTCCTCTCTTTTGTCCCAATTAATTTCGGGAATTGGTTTCTCTTGAACTCTCTCATTGAACTCAGGATCCAACACATCTTCACTCTCCTCTTGTACTCTTGAAATATTTATTGACAATCCTATTGTAACTATTTGTTGCAGGGTGAACCTTGACCACAGTCTTCTTCTAAATTCCAATTATTCAAAACAATTTTCCCAATAGTCCTCTAATTGGGGTCCATGTCAAAAATCTGCATCAACATTCAAATGCTGAATTGCATATCCTCTACTGTCAAACTTATGTTGGGCAATGTAGGGCTATAAGTTCAAATTCTTGAATTCTAGTTCCAGGTTCAGAGCATTGGAAACAAACTTGCAACTGTAATAGCCAAGTTCAAATGGAAAAATTACCCTAGATTTACCTTTTTCCCTTTAATTTCTTATCTATGTGGGAAACCTGTCTACAAACTTCAATAAGCACATGGTTATCTAGGGTATACCTGGGTAATTTAAATGGTTCACCTTCAAAGCCCCCCACTCTAATGTAGGTAAATCTGGAGACTTGGATGTAGTAGCTTCCATATATGTTGACTAATTCCCTAGCTTCAGCTGACATCATTTTATTAACATTTCCCTGCAACTCAAAGAAAAGTATGCTTGCAAAGACAACATTCCATCATGTGAAATTCCCAACATACTTTTGTTGTTGCAAGTGTGGGTAATACTCATAAACTTTCATGCCATAGACCTAGGGTTCATGGTGCAACCCTTTCCATTCTATGATACAAGAAAGAATATAAAAGAGATAAGAAGACATATAGAAACTAGTCATACCGACAAAATTATGTAGACCCTCATGAAGTCTATCGGCGATAACCTGTGCCCAGTCTAAATATTTTTCGCCAGCCAACAACACTTGAATGTAAAAATACATCCAATCCTCCTAGTAGAAGGCATGTGGATTTCCTTTAAGTTTATTCAACAGAATTACAATATCTCACACCTCTGTTATGAAATACTCTCTTGTGAGAGGTCTGGGGAATCTGGAACCTCCTTTCTACAACTTAAGGAGCCTATTCTTGGCAATGACGCTCTTGTAGGTGCCCTTTTTCTTAGAGAAAAATACATATGAAGTATCAATAGACTAGTCCTCATACGACTCCTTATGGGGAATGCCCATGGCGGCCATCATCATTTCCCTGTCAATTTTCACCAACACCTCACCATTAATGGTTCTAATACACTTGTTGTCCACATCATATCTACTCATGCATTCCATAACCAATTTGGGGCAAGGGGCAGCAATAGGGAAATCCGTAGCTTCAATCAATCCACTCTTAATAATCTTTCCCATCATTGAATTACCATCTAGGTTTCCCACTCTCTCCAAAAAATCTCCCAAGTCAACCTAAGCCAAAGAAGTATCTCCTAGCTCCAGAAGTGTACTCACTAGACATGATGTGTGACCAAATTTTGACAAGGTTGGCCTCATGACTGCTACTCTTACATTCATCGACAATTTCAAAACAAGGACAAAATTCTACCCAAAACAAAGATTTCACTACAGTGGCTTTTCGAGCAAGTAACACAGTGGGAAAGTGATAATCAAAACTCAGCTGTTACTGTCATGAAATCTCTATAACCTTTGGAAGTATGGAGCTATAATTACCTTCAGCGCCCTTCGCTTCTCCAACAACAAGAAACTACTAAATTACAACTGAAGGGTTTTCATATTAAAGGTAAGAAAATCTATACAAAACTTACACATGCTTCTTAACAACTCATACAATCATGTGAAAGAATTCCTAATTTGATGGGATTCTGACAACCGCTTTGATTACAAATCACTTCCACACAAGCAGCTCAAGATTTTATGACTACTTTCCATAATTAGGATTTTCAAACTTGACATGCTTGGAATATTCCTTTTTCTGCGTCACCTTTCATTAACTTTCCCCGCCTTGTTATATTTCTAGAGCCAACTTACAATGAACCTGGAACCATGAACCATTTAACAAAGTTCAAAGGTTCAAGTTTAACATGAGAGAACAATAATGAAGGGACTTGGAAGTGAAAAATACCACCTTGCGGCTCAACACAAAATTGGACTAGGAACGAGAGAAGACTTTAGACGAACACAAAGATGAACCTTGAACCTCAAACCAAACAAGAAGGGTTCAATGGTTCAAGTTCAAAATGGACCTATCATACTTAAGCTTTCCCCTTAAAAACAAACAAAACCACGAGATAGATAAAGGTGCCAGGTGAACTTTGAACTTTGAATTGGGACACGGGTTCAACATATAGGTTCACTGAAACAAGACAAGTAAGATCACTTCATAAGTAAAAATGAAACATTCCAAATTTGGGGAGGCAACATTAATTACGCTTTATTTTACCAAAGATAGGATTTTGACTATTGACAAAATAATAGGGTAACACTTGGCTAGATCACAAGGTCAAAACCTATTTTGGCTTCTCATCACATAAGGAATTAACTAGAGAAATTGATACTAATGTTCAGACCTCTCAAGGAGCAACATGGAAACTGACATTAGAAACAAGGTTATCTCAAACAAGTTCACAATATGGTGGAGATAGTGATCCCCCTGAGAAGAATCCAAAATTAAAATCTGTATGTGAAACAAGTCCCATGTCACCAATGAAAAAGAAGACAACATCATTGCAAATAAGATCTAGTGAAGAGAATTCTCAATTCCTTGATCAATTAGGAGAGAAAAACCCTTTGGTCTCCCTAATTGATGATGTGAATCCAAAGACACTAGTATCTAATGTTTCCATGCCACCATCTGATGTTGCTGCCAATACTTTTACAATAAAGAGTTCAACAAATACTTGATCCACTCCATGTCTCAAAAAGGCAATCAAAAGGAAGAAGAAGAAATACTCACCGATCACTGAGATTAGGGTCGATATGGTGACACACCTGTTGAGAGAAACACCCAAACCTAAGAAGGCAAGGTGAATGGCCAAGATGATTGTAGACACGCTAATAGAACACCCTGTGTTAGATATTGTTGATCCTAGTGTGGGCAGAAGTAAACAAGAAATCAGAGAAGAAGAGTTCAACATAAGCAGAATTGACATGTGTCTCTCAACAACTGAAGGTGACATTTATCATGCCAAGCTCTCTGTCGCTATTCTATCCAAAAGAGATAAAGTCGTAGAAAGGAAGAATCAAGAGCTCACACAGTATGTAGATGCCCTCACTTCCTTTATTCAAGCTGCTTGGTGTACTAAAAAATTTGCAACTAGATCATCTTTAGGAGTGTCTATCATAGAACTTATTAGTTCTGATAAGTTAGAATTTGTTAAACAATCACATGCCATTACCAAAGAAGTTAATGATTGGGACAATATGGTAATCTTAAAAGGGGTGTCTTTTATTGAGCATGGATTAAGGAATTATGATACCCTTAAAGAAATGATCACTGTATACTGAGTTAAGCTACAAAGGTAAAAAATAGAGACTAATAGGATATCTGTTGCCCCATAATGTTCTAACATTAGAACATATCACCAAGAATCCTAATATGAATATTATCACTATTTGGACAAAAATGTTAGATTGGAAGCATCATGTCACAAAAGAATTCCAATGTCATCTCACAACCTCTTTTGTTTATAACATAAATCTCCAATGAAACCTGAAAAGCCACTTCTCCATAATTGGCATAAATATATTTGAAGAAGATGGAAAGGAATTTTTAGGGGGATAAATGGTAAAATTAACATTTTGATAGAAGGTGGAGGATAGTCTTTTTGCAATTAAAGATGGTCCAAACTCTCTAGAAAGTCTAAAGGATGCAATCGTGCTGTTGAATTCTATCAATGAAGAAGTTAAAGATGTCCTAGGGAAGATCGTTGAGGCTAGCCAAAGGGTTGCCAAGAGGAAGATTAGAGCTGAAGCCACAACTAAACCTGCAAAAAAAGAGTTAATATCGATTCTCTCCAAATTTAGAGCGTATAGGAAAAGAGTAAATACACAAGTGGCATAACTATCCCAGAGCAGTGTAACTGATATAGCAGCAAAAGACCAAGTGACAACAAATGATGCGACAGAGCTGGTAGATGAAGAGACAAATGAGGACATGGAGGTTATTTAGTTGTTCTTTAGTTAGTCTATTTAATTTTCAAGTTCCTTGGTCAAAAACCTATTGGTCCTAGTGGACCCTTTTCTATTCTTAAGTTATGTTTTAAAACTCTCTTTAGTCAGCTGTCCTCAAGAAGTTGTTATTTTAATCAGTTAGACGCTGAATTATTTAAGGGCTGGGGAACTACTTGAAAGGGTTTTGATTTTTGGAGGCTATCTATTTTTTAAGTTGGCATTAACATTGCAGACTTTGAAAAGTTTAATTGAATTATGTTTGGAGCAGACTTGTGTAATGCCCCGCTAGGAAACCCCTAAGGGTTTAAGTTTAAAACACTCAAATAGAGTGTAAATTTTTTTTTTAAAATAATAATTAAGTGCGTTAATGAAAAGTTACAATATTAAGATAGTATGAAGTTAACTCAATTCATTATTAGACATGACATTAAAATACAATGGAGATTGTCTGTCAACTTAGATATCACAGCGGAAGGCTCAGCCAATCCTAAGGAGTTTCCTAACGCGATTACACAACCTTACACCTAAATCAACTTGCGTCATTAGATCCATTAAACTGGATATCTTAATTACGAGGAAATGCATAGTCCTTGATTAAATATGTGTTCAATGGATTAACACCTTATATCTTTAGGAGGCGTTCAATTACTTCGATGGTTAGGAGGCCATTGAGGAGATTATTTATTCATCGCACTTTAATTCATAATTACATTAGGAGGTCTCCGAATGGGATCAAGCGTTTTAAATATAACAAAGTTCATTTGTTAGAGTTTTAAAATAACCATCCACACTTGACATCATCCTATAATGCTATAAATGTGCTTAATGAGATTCATTCATTTAAGGCTAAACTATGATTAGTAAAGTGAGGATTCCTTCATTTGATTTTAAAATATTCACCCACATTTGATACCTCTTTTAAAATATTAAAAAGTATGGTTAATAAGATAAATTTGTTTCTTTCGGATTAAACTTCCACGAGTAGAGTGAGGTCTCTTCATTTGTTATCATGCGTAGCCTACTAATGAGTTGAAGTTCTTTTATGAAAGGTAAAATATGAGTAGCCATAAGATACATTTGAAGTTTTAATAATTGCAATTAAATGGACTAACTTCATTAAGATGGATATGCATTAGGACAAGTGAGAGCATCCTTAAAATTAGGTTTAAAATACAATTATCTTTTTGCATATCTCCTTTTTTTTTTGTTACTTGAACTTAAAATGAGAGAGATACTCTTACTAAGTTTTAATGTAGAAACTACAAATCAATTACTTTTCCATTTTAGATTTATTTTAGCAATCACGAGGGATTCCTTTTATAAGGATTAAAATATGGATATCTATTTGAGTTCACACTATTATAAAGTTAAACTAGTGAGGATTATTGATTTATAATTACAACATGAATTACTAAGTATATTCATCCATTATACAACATGGATGCCTAGTTGAGTCCTCACGAATTATCAAATTAATCTGATGAGGATTATTGTTAAAATTTAAACGTGAATTAACTTATCAAATTCATTCAATGTAATGAAACATAACTGACATGGCGAGATTCGTTTACTAAGGTAAAGGATAGATATTTCTATGATGTTCATTCTTTAGTTTTTTTATCTAAGAATTGTGACGTGAATTTTAACTTTATTTCCTTTTTACATTCATTCCATTGATATACTTAATATCAAGTTAATCCAATAAAGTAATTCTAATTAAATTTCTTCCACTATTACATTTTAAATTAACATTACCAATTTACTTTTTCCCACACTTTAATTTCAATATTTAAATACCATGCCATATTCATAATTCACAACATTTAATAACTTAAACAACTACGTTTATCCATATGAATAATGTTATGCACTTAAATTTGAAATCATTAAATTTCCACATACACTTGCAGGAATACAACCATTCAAGATAATTTAAAACATAAAACAAGGTACGATATAAACATCGCATGACACAGAATATGATCTCGGAGTTCACCCCGGGTGGGCTACATCTCCGGGTCTGCTCAACTGCAAGACCCCTTTGGTATTATATCGTTAGGAATACAAAATTTATAAGTCTTTTACATCTTTCCACTCAGGCGAATACAATCATTATACAACAGACACTTCGGACATTAATTATGTAATGATCCCTTTTAGAAGTGGGTCAAATTGAATCATAACAAATAAAAAGAAACAAACAATCCTGGATACTCTTGTTTGACGGTTTCCTAATTAGGGGCTTGACCAACTTGCAACCAACACTATCATGGCAAGTTCTACTATTACATAACCAAATTCGATAATAGAAAATTTAATTCCGCATAGGCATTATCCGGTCGAGGTATTCGTTTACCGTATTGCTCTAACTAGTAATGTCGATCCAATGGTAGACTTGCTAAATTAACTTTTATTTAAAATTTCATATTAATCCACCATTACTAATTAGTCCATGTTAATAATAAGTACAACCCGAGTATGATGAAATCAATATGAAATTAGTAGCTTGAAATTATAGTATGGATTTTCTAAATGTTGAATCTCTAAATTCCAAATCTGAGATTAAGTAACATAAAAGAAACGGAATTTGAATAATATAAAAAAAACTAAGTTTAATTCACTTATACTAATTTTATATTCACTTATCAATTGACTCTTCTTTATTTTTACATGTTGAATACATACACATTTTTTTTTTTTTTTACCTTAAAACAATCATTTAAAATAATAAAATTATAAATATTATTAAAAATAAATAAAAATGGAATAACTATATTTTTCTGTATAACTTTTTTTTTTTAAAAAAAGAGTGGGAGGGTACCGACGTGGACAACCACGTGGGCCCCCCCCTTTTTGCAGTCCCTGCTACCATTTGGTAGCGCAGCTGCCATGGTAGCGCAGCTACCATTTGGTAGCAGTGCACTACCAATGGTAGCGCTGCTACCAAATGGTAGCAGTGCTGCCATTGCAGCTACTCCCTCCCAGCCGTATGGGGGGTAGAGTATGTAGGGTTTCTTTTTAATATATATATTTTTTTCTTATTTATTTTTGTTAAGAAAATTTTCTGTTAAATATATACAGTAACAAACACAGTCTCAGCTGCCAATATGTGCAGCCCAGTTTTAATTTTATTGAATCTAAATACATATATTAATTTTTTTCTAACTAATTAGAATGTGTAGTAGTACAAAAAAATATATGAACATCTCTTCAAAACACAGTCTAAAATCACAAAACTTATAGTATTTTCCAGCAATACCATTTTTGAAAAAAAAACAAACACACTCACAGCCATTCCTCCCTTTCTTTTTTTCTTTTCTCTCTTTTTCATTCTCAGAATATCATGGATTTCAAAAGAAGGCAAAATAGAAGAGTCTTTGAAGAATAACCAAGCCTTCAACCAACTGAAAACTAAATCTTAATAACACTCATGGGTAGCATTCCTCTCTATTTTTCCAGCATTTCATGGAGGGCATAACAATAAACAAAAGGGTAGATTAAAATTTCTTACCTCCAAACGCTTTCCAGGAAGAGATTTTGATGAAGATGAGCTCCCAAATCAGCTGCTCTCATTCCTCATCCCTCTCCAAAATCCCCAATCTCCCTTGCAAGAACCATGTTTTTCCAAAAAAAAGACCAAAAGCCAAGAAGCCCCCAAAATGCTTACAAAACAAGATTAAAAAGAAAACCCTAATTTTTTGCCCTAATTTCAATTTCGAAATTAGGTATTTATTTTTAAAATAAAATGATTGAAAGTCAAATGGAAGTCATTCATTTACCTTATCTAATACATCTCATTTGTTTTCCTTATTAAAATTATAATGCTTCTATTTCTTTTTTTAAATTTTTAATTTCTCAATATCGATTTAGTTCTACAATTATATTTTGGAACTATTGACCGGATAAGGCGTTTTGATTAACTTAATTTTCTAAAAATCAAACTTTTATATAATATCGACTTTACAAGTAAAGAGAAAATAATTTCATTTAAATAATAATAGTTTACCCCTTTTCTTCCAAAATGCGAAAATGAGTAATTTAATTCTATCTCTCCAATGACTTTAAAATTTTTCCTTTCTAAAATGCATAACTCAATAAATTCGTTATTTTAAAATTAGCTATTAAATTAACTCGCTATAACATAATAAAACGACATTTTTGAATAATTGACTAATCTAATGCAAGAGTCTTGTTTCTTCTAATTTCTCAACTATAAATGCATAAATGTTACAAATGCATAAATGAGCACACTAACCCCAGTTAAATACCTTAAGCTTGCTTCAATAACAATTTAAAACAATCTCTTTAAATTAATGATTAATCATATAAAGAAACTACCTATTTAAATTTCTAAATTTCTAATGTGCTCGTCTACTCATAAATTTGAATTTAATACTTAGGATCACAAACCTCACTTACCTCGCGCATGGCACGCAAATCGAGGGAGTCCTCCAATCTCTCGACATGCATCCCAATGAAAAGCAAGCCCCACGAATCCACACACGATGCTCACCTAACCATGGCTAAGGCAAGACGAGAGTTATATGACCCCTAAATCCGAATTCAAAAGATGAAGGAGCATACTCAACCTTGCAAATTCCAAAGGAGATGAACCTTGCCCTAAGCGGTGTTGTACCTGCAATCTCCTGCACCCATGAATTCATACAAGCATGCATATACAAATACATATTCAATGAAGATGTTAGCTCAAGATTTATCACAAGGGTTAGGAACAATTGCATTTACACGAGAATCGATGCAAAAACACAATAATAAGTATGCTCAGTTTATTTATATTATCTAAACTACACATTGCATATCGATTAATCTACCATTCGAGAATGCCACATAGGAAGTCAATCAAGGTTAAACGGGTTTTAAAAGTCCAACTAGGGTATGGGCATTACAACTTGGTGATATTTCAACAAGAATTTCAATTTATATCTGATTCTATCATGTTATATCTACATATTAATGATTCATTGAATGCTTGAATATTTGTTCTTTGATAAAAAACTTTTTGTTATGATATAAAGTGGTTTCATGTGTTCTATTGAATTCGAGATGGATATTATGCATGTTGCTATTACTAGATTCTTTTTTATGTGATGATCATATACTGGTAGTGTGATCTTTGTATGGTTGCTGGTAGATGATTTATATTTAAATTTCATGAGAGTTGTTCTTCATACTTTGTGGTGAGGATCATGGGGAATAATATCATCTCTTTTCTTTTAAAATTTGTAAAGCTTGCCTTTCTTAAGATATTACTGTTCAAGTTACTGAAGATAATCCTCTACCTAATATTGATCCTAGTTGTCTCAATTCTTCTCAAGAGTTGAAACCCCTCGATCCAACAAACCCTTTCATGAAGTCTGAACCTTTCTATGTGTCTTTGTTCATTGCTAGTTTCAAATTGAATAATTGTGTGATTGATTCTGGAGCCTTTGATAATGTGATGCCATCCCAAGTAGTTAAGGCTTTAGGTTTGACCCTCACCTACTTGAGTGGAAGATGTTTTTCAATAGATTCTTCCTAGGTACCCATACTAGGTCAAGTTAAAGATGGTGAAGTAGATTTAGCTTCTCATCCCTCTAATAGGCTCAAGCTTACCATTTTAGTTGCAAACATTCCAACAATCTATGGAATGCTTTTAAGTCAAAGTTTTTGTAAAGATCTTGGGGGAGAGATTCAAATGGATTGGTTTTATGCTACTATTCTAGTAGATGGCAAGAAGGTTAGATTAGAACCTGAGCCCAAGGTTAAATATACTATGATGAAATTAGATGATCCTAGGTGAAAAATTTTGTATGTAGAATTCGGTCCTAGTACCTATATGCGTACCTCTTCCAAAAATATGGGTAATTGCTTTGTTTTTGATGAATTAAAAGAGGGATTGTGGACTATTGAATTTGATGGCAGTTGTTCCTCATTCTAGTCTGGTGTTGGAGTTGTCCTTGTTGATCTAGATGGTTGTCAATTTCCTCTGGCTTATAAGTTAGAATTTGAAAACACAAATAACAGTGCTAAATATGAATCTCTTTTGCTCAGTCTAGCTGTTGCAAAAGAAAGAGGGATTAAATAATTAAGAGTTAAAGGGGATGCTCAGCTTGTGGTGAGACAAATCCAAGGACAATATGCTATAAATAATGGGAGATTAAGACATTATCAGAATAGGATTTGGGATTGTATTAAGGATTTTGAAGCTTTAATAATAGAGGTTGTTCCTAGAATGCAAAATACCAGAGCTGATTCTCTGGCTGTATATGCATCACTTCTGTTACCTCATCGTAACTCCAAGGACAAAAAATATAGCATTAAGGTTATTTATAGGCCAAATGTCCTAGATAATATTAATCACTAGTAGGTGTTTAACAATGATTAAAAGATTATTGATTTTTTGGAGAACACAAATGCTTTTATTCATACCTTTTTTGAAAAAATAAATGAGGATAGTTCTGACATTCTTGAAGGAGAAATAAAATCCAAAGATCATGAGATGAAAGGAGTGATTAAATTAAAAGGAAATAAGATTCCTAAATGACTTGTTCCCCTATAGCATTTTTTCAATCGATGTGATCAATACATTGAACAAAAGGAATCTAATTTCAATACAACCTTAGTTGAATATGAACAAGTAAACATAGGCATAGAGGAACAACCAAAGATGGTATATATAGGGAAATGTTGTACACCTGAGAAGAAGAATACCTTAATTTTCTTGCTAACTAGATATAAAGATGTTTTTGCATGGTGTTATGCAGACCTTAAAAAGCTGAGAAAAGAAAAAATACACACCATATCCCTCTCAAGCCAGGAGCTATGCCTTTCAGGAAAAAGTAGCGAACTTTCAATCTCAAAATTATAGATGCCATCTTGAATGAGATTGATAAGATG
Organism: Cryptomeria japonica; assembly: GCF_030272615.1. NCBI lineage: Eukaryota > Viridiplantae > Streptophyta > Pinopsida > Cupressales > Cupressaceae > Cryptomeria > Cryptomeria japonica. The sequence continues at coordinate 456,973,133 of NC_081411.1, forward strand.
CTAAAGGCAAGGATAATATATCCTATTCATCATACTATATGTGTGGCTAAAATTATACCTATTAGAAAAAAAAATAGAGAAACAAGAATCTGTGTAGATTTTTGAAATCTTAATCAAGCCCCCCTCAAGGATAATTATCCTTTACCTATAATGGATCATATTTTGCAAATAGTCTTAGGATCTAAAATTATGTCTATGTTGGATGGCTTCTCTGGATATAACTAGATAGAAGTAGCCATAAAAGATCAATACAAAACTACCTTCACCATTCCTATGGGTGTCTTTTCTTATAACATAATGCCTTTCGACCTTATCAATGCTAGAGCCACTTTCTATAGAGTGATGGACTTGACTTTTGGTGATTTGAAGAACAAGATTATAGTTAATTATTTGGATGAATTGACTATGTTCTCAAAGATGAGAGTAAATCATTTACAAGATTTGGAGAAAGTATTGTAGAGATGTAGAGATGTTAGCATTTATTTGAATCCTAAAAAGTCTATATTTGCAGTCACAGAAGGCAAACTTTTGGGACATATCATTTCAAAAGATGGCATAAAGATTGATCCCGAGAGAGGTAAGGAAATTCAACAACTGAGTCTTCCCTCTTCTTTGGATGGAACCATATCCTTTTTCGACCAATTAAATTTCTTGAGGAGATTTATACTTGATTTTGTTGAGTTAACAAGAAATATTGTGGAGATGTTGAAAAGTTAGATGACTTTTAAGTGGAGCTCGGAAGGAAAAAAAGGCTTTTGAAGATATAAAGACAGCTATAGCCAATGCCCCCACTCTGATATAATTTTTTTTTCCAGAAGGATTTCATTATTTATTGTTATGCTTTAGAGTGTACTTTGCCTACCATGTTGCTGCAGAAAGATGATCAAGGCATGGAAGCACCTATAGCCTTTACGAGTCAACCACTAAAATCATGAATTAAAATATACACAAACTGAAACCATGCTTTTTCTATTGTTAGAGCTCTAAAGAACTCCAGGTTTTATATTTTACATTCTTATTCAAAAGTCTTTGCTCCTAACTATGCATTTAAAAGCATATTGACTCAACAAGATATTGATGGAAATAAAAGAGGAGCCTGGGTTGGAAAAGTGCAGGAGTATGATGTTGATATTAAATTGATCACTCTGGTTAGAGGAAGAGGTTTGTTTATCCACCATGATTTCTAAGAATAAACCAGAACAATAGAATGACCTCCCACTAGTGTTGTTCACTAGTACTTTGATGACTAGTTTAGTGATGTCACATATTTCTTGCCTTATGGGGAGTCCCTGGCTACACTATCTCCTAAGAAGAAAATAAATTTAAAACTAAGGGCAGTGAAATATGTCTTATGGGAAGGGAATCTATACAAGAAGAATATAAGTGATACCTTTTTGAGGTGTGTTGATAGAGAGCAACAAAAGAAATTACTAGAAGCTCTTCAAGGAGAAGTCTATTGTGGACACCTCTCAACCTCTATGACCGATCATAGGATTATGAGACAAGGTTTTTATTGGCTTGGTATTTTTAAAGATGCATATGCATGGGTAGAAAAATATCCCATGTTTACAAGTAGACCTTAGTTGGCTGCCTTACCTTTGAGGCTAGTAGTTATTAAAGAACCTTTCCAATAGTGGGTTGTAGATTTCATAGGGCCAATCAAGCCAAACTCAAGTGCCCAACATACTCAAATCCTTACAGCTACAAACTACTTTACTAAGTGGGTGGAAGCAATTCCTATCAAATGTACAACGTCTGAGATAGTAATCAAATTCATTGAGGAAAATATTTTGTCTAGATTTGTAGTCCCTAAAAAGATTGGTACAGAGGTATGAGGTAGTTGAAACAATAACAAAACATCAAGAAATGGTGAGGAAGGTATTCGAAAAAAGGCTAAAAGGAGGGAATTCATAGTAGGATATTCAATTTTATTGTGGGATTGCAAAGGAGAACCCAAAGGTGCACACAAGAAGTTTGATTCCCTATGGACAAGACCATTTATGATTAGAAGAATGGTTGGAGAAAATTATTTCTACTTGGCATATCTGGATGGTACACAATTGCCTCTTTCTTATAAAGGGAAAGACTTGAAGCTTTGTAATTGACTTTTGAGATTCCCAGTTTCTGTATTATAGCTTTTTCTTTCTATTGGTTTTGGTAGGTAGGTCCTATTTTTTATGTGAACCTACAACCCTTAGGAATAAGGCTTTGTTCTAGGTTAATCTAGGTTCTCTATGTCCTCTTAGTCCTTGTCCCCAATCAAAGCCAATTGTTACCCATTCTTTTCACTAAATTAGAATAATTCCTTGGAGTCATTAAGCCTCCTTTATTCCGACCACACATCACATCCCTTAGTTTTTAAAATGCCCAATCGACCGATCAACCTTATTGTAGATGTCAAGTCTCATTAGGTCTAAAGGGTCCTGATGCTTCCTTTATTAGTCTATTACCGTTAAATGGAAGTGTGACTCAATAGTCTTAATTGTCATCAAGTTTTGTTCCATCCGATCTTTGATCCCCGATAGTGTTGCATCAGTGGGTTCCTCATGAGTCTCATATCGACCGATTGCACCATAAGGATTTTTTAGCACACATGTTCTATTGTTCCATGTTTCTTAAAGAGAGTGATGGCCCAATGCTCTGACAACAACAAACCTATGATGAACAACTTGTTTGGTGATGTTAAAACAATACCAATTGGTAATATGCCTTACATGAAACATTAATTAAATGTTTCATTTCAAATATCGAAGTACTCTGGCAGCTGCCGAAATGAATGAATGAATTGCTCCAAGCACACATATGTATGTCACCTTTGTTCTGATCATTTGTATTAGAAACTTTTGTTGAATTTGAAGGAGAACTCAAGTGAAGGAACAAAAACCAGGTTTGAGATGAAAGGATTTTCTTGTTCCAAATTTATTGAAATTTTTAGTTTCCCTTGTTTCCACTGTAAAGATAGATGGAGTTTGTTAATCTAGCATTCATGAGCATCTTTTCTTCTTGTAATTTTTCTCTGTTTGATCCTAATTTAAGTTTTCATCCTTTGTTGGAAAACCTATCTTTTCTCCCTTTGGTCTCTATGGCACCCGAAACCTCTTAGCCAATCGAGAGTAAGCTGGATCATATTAAAGATACAAAAATAGGGTTGTTTGTAATGCATGAAATTCGTAGGAGGTTGTTTAGCCTAGAAAGGTCTACCCTTTATGCAAAAAGCTATATAATTTTCCTTGTCTCAATCTAGGGGTTATCCATCTACTATTGCATGTCCGAAATTGGTTTTCAACTATGTGCAACATTATCATCCCAACTCCCATGAAATTCAGAGCGTAAATCAAGCTTTAATAGCTAAAATTGACATAGATAATGTTTCTCTTGCAACAACACATTCCCAAAAAAGAAGGTGAAGTAAATTTGTCTGTATAGTCAAGGTGATAATTCTTTCATAACCAAATAAATTGGTGTCTTGATACTATTTCTTAGGGTTGGTTGAAAACCCCTCGATCGGGTAAGTCTAAATTTCTCTCCCAGATAAAAATAGAATTGTCTATAGATGATATTGTAGATATTATTGTTTAGTTGTGTCGTGTGATTGGTAGACCAAGGATGGAGTACTTTGAAGAGTGGATGTGTTAATTCATTCTCATTGTTTGTGATGATAGAAATCATGTCAATTGGAAAAATTTGATAAGCGAATCACTCCATGAGCTACTTATAAAATTCAATGAGAGAAAATAATTCCACTTATGCTCTATGATTTTCTATGTGCTAGCTATTGGGAAAATGTCTTGGCCAAAGTTAAGACAGGTGCGTAACTTCACAGATGGTGCTCCCGTGTATAATTGTTTTCCTCAATTACAAAAAGAAGAAGGTATGAGAAAATTTTACCGCATTTACAACACTTTCTTTATGACACTTATAGAGATATTGAGGGAAACCCTGACAAGAGGATTCCAGAAAAAGCTATGATCTTGATTAAGAATTATGGCAGCTTCTATATCTAGTTTAGAAGTTTCTCATATCAGAGAGTTCAGGTTACAAAAAGGCACCTTCAAAATTACCCAAGCATGCCTCCTATTATCTTGTCTTCCTGGAACTTTTCTGCCAAATGACATTTGTGAACATCAAATATGTTCAAATAAGAAAGAAAGGATACTCTTTTCCTACGAGTCTGTCTCATTTTTCATAATAAATCTGCTAAATTTGTTGATAAGTTGCTAGCCGAGTTTGGCCTCCGCTCCCTGGTTAAGAGAGCTAATTTTGATAGCAAAGATTACGTTCGATAAATTTTTTATGGGGCTACCTAGTATGTTCATGTGCCAAAGCTAGAAGATTTTTGGAAGGACTGTGTTGATGAAAAAGAAGTTTTTAGGAGAAATTTCATGAGACTGACTTTAAGTCAGATGGTTGCTTTTAATGTTATTTCTTTAGTCCCTGAAAATGTTGGATATGATGGTTCAAATATGATAGATGATTCATATCAGTATTGTTTTACCTTTGTTCCAGTGGTCAGAAAATAAAGAAGAGACATATGTTAATGCCAGAACTTCTCAGGTTTTGAACATATCACATGCCTAGTTAGATCACAAGGTCAAAAACTATTTTGGCTCCTCATGGCATAAGGGAATACCCAGGGAAATTGTTACTAATGTTTAGACCTCTCTAGGAGCAACATGGAAAATGATATTAGAAACTGGGGTATCTTGAATATGTTCACAATCTGGTGGAGATAATGACTCCCCTAAGAAGAATCATAAATTAAAATTTGTTTGTGAAACAAGTCCCGTGACACCAACGAAAAAGAGAAGAACATCCTTGCAAATAATCTCTAGTGAAGAGGATGGTCAATTCCTTGATCAATTAGGAGAGAAAAACCCTTTGGTCTCCCTAATTGATTATTTGAATCCAAAGACACCAGTATCTAATGTTTTCATGCTGCCATCTGATATTGTTGCCAATACTTTGACAATCAAGAGTTTAACAAATACTAAATCCACTCCATGGATCAAAAAGGCAATAAAAAAGAAGAAGAAGAAGCAATACCCATCGATCATTGAGATTAGGGTCAATACAATGACATGCCTGTTGGGAGAAATACCCAAACCTAAGAAGGTAAGGCAAATGGCCAGGATGATTGTAGACCCACAAACAAAACACCATGTGTTAGAGATTGTTGATCCTAGTGTGGACAAAAGTAAACAGGAAATCATTGAAGAAGAGTTCAACATAAGAAGAATTGACATGGCTCCCTCAACAATTGAAGGTGACATTTATCATGCCAAGCTCTCTATCATTGTTCTATCCAAAAGAGCCAAAGTTGTAGAAAAGAATCAAGAGCTCACAGAGTATGTAGAGACCCTCACTTCCTTTATTCGAGGTTCTTAGTGTACTGAAAACTTTGCAACTAGCTCATCTTTAGGAGTGTTTATCACAGAACTTATCAATTCTGATAATTTAGAATTTGTTAAACGATCACAGGCTATTACCAAAGAAGTGATGATTGGGCCAATATGGTTATCTTAAAAGGGATGTCTTTTATGAGCATGGATTAAGGAATTATGATACTCTTAAAAAAATAATCACTGTACACTGAGTTGATCTGCAAAGGTCAAAAAGAGAGACTAGTAGGATATCTGCTGCCCTCCTGGAGATGCAAGAAATAGCCAAGTTGCCCCTAATGTTTTGACATCATAACACATCATCAAGAATCATAATATGAATAAAATAACTATTTGGACATAAACGTTAGATTGGAAGCAACATGTCACAAAAGAATTCCAATGTCATCTCACAACCTTTGTTCTTCAGAACATAAATCTCCAACGAGACCTGAAAAGCCACTTCTCCACAATTAGCATAAATATATTTCGAGATGATAGAAAGGAATTATTAGTGGGAGAAATGGTAAAAGTAACATTTCGATAGAAGGTGGAGGATATTCTTTATGCAACTAATGCTGGTCTCAACTCTTTTGAATGTTTAAATGACATAATTGTGGTGTTGAATTTTATTAGTGAAGAAGTTAAAGATGTCCTAGGGAAGATTGTTGAGGCTAGCCAATGGGTTTCCAAGTGGAAGATTAGAGTCAGAGCCATAGATGAACCTACAACAGAAGAATTAGTACCAATTCTCTTTAACTTTAGAGCGTATAGGAAAAGAGTAAATCCATAGGTTCTTTAGATTTATTACCTACGACGGAGCTGGAAGATGAAGAGACAAATGAGGACATGGAGGTTCTTTAGTTAGTCTGTTTAATTTTCAATTCTCTTGCTCAAAAAATAATTGGTCTTGGTGGACTATTTTATATTTTTAAGTTATGTTTTAAAACTCTCTTTAGTTGGTTGTCCTCAAGAAGCCATTATTTTAATTAGTTAGATACTGAACTATTTAAAGGCCGAGGAACCAGTTGAAATGATTTATACTTTTGGAGGCTATCTATTTTTTTTGTTGTCAGTAACATTGCAAGATTTGAAAAGTTTAATTGAATTCTATTTGGAGAAGACTTTATGTTATTTCAGCAAGAATTTAACTTTATATCTGATTCTATCATCTTATATCTAGATCTGAATGATTCATTGAATGCTTGAATATATGTTCTTTGATCGTAAACTTTGTGTTATATATGATGGAGAGTGGTTTCATGTGTTATGTGGAATTCGATATGGATATTATCCATGTTCCTATTACTCGATTCTTTTTTATGTGATGATCATATACTAGTAGCGATCTTTGTATGTGTGAGGTGAAAAATGATGATTACAAACTATTGTAAAACCACAAAGATCCAACCGCAAACAACCTTAGTCCTACAATAAAACATTCACCATACACCAATGAAGAAACCTAAGAACATGCAAATTAACAAATTGAAACAATAATACCATTCACATGCCAAGTAGAGTTTTATCTCCATTGTCTCCTATCTCCATTGATCTTGTTTGATATATTTGCTCTCAGATTTTATATGTGCACAAGAGCTCAATAAAGAACTGATTGTGGTTGTGAAGTCACTTGGTTGCATAAATATTATTGGATTAGATTAGGATTGAAATGATGAAGGAATCATCTTATATAGAAGACACTTGAGAAAATGGAGGGATAAGATTAATAGGTGAAAGAAATAAATGGTTGGCTAGGATTAAAGGGTAGGTAAAAGAAATAATAAAATAATGAAGGGGGTAGGTAGAGGAAAATAAAGAGATAAATGACATGTGTCATGGAGAGAAAAAGCTAATTAATTAATTAAATAAATAAAGATTTATTTAATTAATAGAGGAAGTGAAACCTAATTAAATAAATAATATTTATTTAATTTAGGAAAAAGATAATTTAAATAAATAAAAATATTTATTTAAATAAGGAAAAAGCTAGAAGAGGATTAATGAATTAATTAAATAAATTAAAATCTATTTAATTAATAGAAGGCTTAGGATAAAATAATTAAATAAATAATTTTTTTATCTAATTAAGCTAGGACAATTTTAGGTGTCTACATTTTGCCCTTCTTTGAGACAATGCAACCTATCACGTTGTTTCAAAGAAGATAAAATAAATTGATACAAAGTTGCCCCTAGATGGGAATGATATGCCCCCTTGAGAGATTGGATGATTTTTTTTTTTGAAAAAATGCAGACAATCTCTTGATAAGAGAGAAAGACTAGAAAAACAAAGGATAAAAGTTAAAACTATGTATATGCAGTGATGGCTCGTATAGGCTTGGCCTTAGTACGTCTATGTCTAGGTAGGGTAAAATCAACAGTTCAGTGATAAACATACACTGCCAATTGGATAAACTGCTGAGAGGACTCAATCAAATAGGTTCCCTAGGGAAGACAAATTAAAACCCAGGCTAGAATCAACAACTATATGATAGACATGCATCGCCAATTAGATAAGCTATTAAGAGGATTCACTCAATAGGTGCCCTAAAGTCAATAGGGTTTGCTAAGATAAATATAGGATAAATCATCAAATTGATAAAATTCGGCAAGTGCTCTAGCAAGAATAAGATTAAGTGAAATGTGACACATATACTAGTGGATGCAACACAATGCGATAAACATAAGCACTAGGATAGAGCCTGATGAGAAGCACCATGCGGTAGACATAGGTACCACTACATCTGCAAGAGGGGGCCGACAAAATGATCCAAGGGTTGGGCCTTTGAGTGCTCAGATTCCATTGAGGGCCTGTTGGCTCCAAGGGAGGGTCTTCATCATAGCTCTCTTGGATCTATTTTTTTGTTTTATTTTTTGGATGATGATATAGACACCTTCGAGTGATTTTGTAGCCATATGCTATGTTGACATCATTGTATCATGACACTGATATTTTTGATATCTATGTATATATATATATATATATATATATATATATATATATATATATATATATATATATATATATATATATATATATATATATATATATATATATATATATATATATATATATATATATATCATGTGTTCTTATGTGATGTTTCTATATGCTTTATGATTTTATGATGCTTATACTCTATGATTGTGATGATTATGAGATGCAATCTTTCATGCAATGCAATCTATGTGGATGATGTGAAGCTTTTAAGTTTTGGTACTTTTTATGTTAATATAATATATAATGCAAATGTATATGCACTAATGCCAATGGATGCATGGATATAATATATTATGTACTAACAAGTGGTGTGTGCAAGATGTGATATTATTATGATTTCTATATGCATATGATGAAATTTACTAACATGTGATGATGTAGATGAACACTTAGACATGAGATGTAGATATTTTTGGCATATCATTATTACTTAGTCATGTGATAGCAAGCTACATGGACTCAGGAAGGGACAATGGAGGACAAATGGAAAAAAGGGATGGAAGGTAGAAGATATAGAGGTGAAAATAAATTCTTGTGCTTTATCATCATCAAGCTTTATTATGGAAAATAGGTTATGATCGTCCAGGTATAGGTTCGACCTAGAAAATAATTGTACCCATTTGCATGGAGATCAGAGAGTCACTAACAAGGAATGCCCCAGTTCACAGTAGACTCACAGTGTCCTCATATCCTTGGACAAACCATAGTATTGCAAAGAGACAATACACATATAGCAAAATAGGTGAACATACCCCATCCTTGCCTTTCTATTCAAAGACATATTGGAAAAGCTAAAAGACATGTCACCAAAAGATAAAATCAAAAGAAAACCAAGACTTGACACCAACATCCAATGAAATCCTCAAGCTATTTGTATTTCTTTCCACATATGTTAACATTTTTGATCTGGTCACGATGTTATTTTCCTGATAAAGGACATATAATGTTGAAAAACCATGTTTTTGCCAAAGTTTGCTGAAAATTTTGATTTGTTGAAAACCCACTTCTAAGTGCATCCCATCGGAAACTGACTGAATCCATGAAATTGATATTTATTAGAAAGAAGAATGAAAGTTTATTGTGGATTGACAATGCAAGTGACCTTTTATTGTGGATCGTGAGTGAAAAGGAGGAATGAAAAGATGATGCTCCTCAAAACATGCGATGCTCAGGGTTCCACTTCCATCACTAGATTTAGGATTTTACGCCAATTACAGATTGGAGTTGATTTATTATGGAAGGAAAGGGTGAAAAATAGGGTTTATTATGAATGACGAACCAATCTTAGGTAGATCAATACCAAGTCATATTAGGAATGGGTATATTTATTATGGGATGGTAGGCTGTGAGTGTGTGACAAGTGAAAGGGTGAGATTGAATCCTAAAGGAGGGAAGAGAAAAGTCTCTACACATGGCATTGGTAACTTGGTTTTCACAATGGTACTTGCCCAGAGCACCACCAAAGTGGTTTTCACCATTGGAGATATTTATTTCTCTTTACTTTTTCCAATTTTTTCCATTTTTTTGTGTCACAAGGCACCTGTTTGCCAGGTTTTCACCATAGTGATGATTTTTTTATTTTTTATTATTTTATTTTATTTTTATTATTAGGATACTTTGAAAAACTATGTGTAAAACTTGCAAAGGTGCATACTGTTAATAGGATCCTCTAAAGGTTCTCCATCTGGTGTTGAGAGTTGATATGCCTATGACCCATATTTTACTCTGATAACGTAAGGGCCAAGCCAATTTGGTTCAAATTTACCCTTCTTTTCTCTATCTTACTAATTCTTAGGATTTTTCCTTAGCACTAAGTCACCCACCTCAAATGTGCAAGGTTTTACCTTATGATTGTAGCTTTGTCATTCCTTGGTTGAATGATGTGTTGTTTTATTTATTGTCTTCCTTGATTAAGGAACTATGGTAGAATTACTAATGTGTGAACTACGTAGTCCCATATTCATGTCACCTAAAGAAGTTTGGGCATCCTTGACAACAAAGTTCCTCAAGGAAGTTCCATTACAGGTCCATTGATGTGATATATCACCAAAAGGGGATGGATGTGTTGTACAAGTGGATGAGGGATGAAGTCTTATAATTGTGAAAAGAAGTGAAACTAGCATGACATGATGGAGACTTAGCATCAAGAAGTATTCCTTTTGAATTAAAATTTCAAAACTTTTGCCCCCTGTTATTTTGGTATTAGGGGAGATCAACTCTTGCTCTTTTTTCTTAATAGGATTTTTATCCTTGACTTTGATTTTTTCAGAGTCCAATAGCTTTTGATTTTGATTTGGACTAAAGGACTTTTCTTTATTTTTGAATTTTAGATTTTTCTTTTCAAAACTTGATTTTTGATCCCCAATGAGTAAGAGCTTTTGTGATTCTTGTTGATCCTATTTTGGGAGCGTTGTGGAAATGGAATGAGTGGGTGAAATGGTAAGGCTATATGATTTCTCAAGGGGGCTGACAATATATTCAATATATTCTTTGTTGGAACCTTTCTTAGAACTATTTATATCAAGAGATTCTTGCACCACTATAGGATATTTGCATTCAAACTTAGTAGCCAGAACACTACGAAGTTCATACCCAATTCCTTGATATTGAAAATTGTTTCTAGGCTATTCCTGTCGACTAAATATCTTAGGAGATAGTGGGAGCTTATTAACATGAAATATATACTCATCACATCCCATGTCTTTAACCTTGAATTTTCCTTTTAGCTCTACTTTCTTTGAAGTGGAAGCTTTCAAAGACTCGAGATAAACATATGCTGAAGAAGGAATAGCCTATTGATTGATTGAGACTATTGTTTCCATTCTTGATCGTAGGTTGTTGCAATATATGAATGGATTTGGATCAACCTTGATTATTTTTAAAACATGGTTTATTCACCACCAGATCATACATGACTTGAATATTTATTAGTCATAATTTCACCTCAAAATTTTTGGACGAATGCAAGAAACCACCAATGGACACGCATGCACTCGCTAATATTGAAACAAGAATTTTTAAATTTTGAGGGGCCATATCGCCAATAACATTAATTATTTTGTTCTTGAGGCCAGGTCCAATTCGCCCCCACTAGTATTGAATGTTAATGCCATCTCCATAATTCGCCTTCAAATTTAAAATTGCACCGCCTTAATCTAGCCCAATTTTGCCAAATTTCTATATCCCAATTATAGAATGACACACAACTCATGAAATTTTGTTTCATATAAAAACATGAGAAGGTGACATTTTACAGTTTACACCTTGTTCAGATTGGTTTGCACTTCCAGAATCCACATGCTCTTCTCTAGACACAAGTTGCTAAGGAATTCTTTAGATGCTAAGTCACTGATAGACCCTGTCACTATGAAACTAATGGTAAGTGACAAAGGATATATAAGATTGATGCTAGTGTTTGCCATTTTGAGTTGTTAGTGTCTCTGTGTCTGTCATTTTGATTCTAGAATTTTCTTGCAGCTTAGCTGTTATGGCTTAGTTTTTCTATTTTAATATGTTATTCTTTACACAACATGCATTGTTACAACAAGCTACAAAGTTTATCTATTTTATTTTTCCCCCATTTTTATCTGTTACAGTATTTCATAGCCTATAGGAATCAAATTCCTTTTTGCAATTTTTGTTAGTCAAAGATGTCAAGCGACATGACTCCTGAAAGTGACCGAGGGAGACCATCCAAACACATAGATAATAATATAAGGCCATACTTTGGCACTCGATCAAGAAGAGCTACAACATTAGAACTTGCACCCAATCCCTTTGGCTTTGTCGCAGAGAATGTTCCAATGGGTACCCAGAGTAGCCAGACTAAAACAATCGACTTGGTTGACAACGTCGGTGATGCTATTGCTGACAATGTTGTTGCTACTGGTAGTGCCGGTGATGTTGTTGCTGATAATACCACAGATGCTGGTGTAAATGGTGGTGATGCTGTTGCTGATAATATCGGTGATGCTGCTACTAACAATGGCGGAAATATTGCTACTGATGATATTGGTAATGTCGCTCCTGTCAATGCACATAAGAGGGGAAGGAAATCAACTGTTGGCATTCTACACTCTTATGAGAATATTGGTGTTGTCATTGATGGAAACCTTTTGGCAACCATCTGGCAACCTTCTAGCATTCATCTGGTAAAGCCACTGGTAGGCACCGACACCAGTATAGACCTCTACATACATCGGTAGACACTTCACCGACAGTGGCAACAATGCATACCGGTACCCCAACCGACAGGGAATACAATTTTATTTATTGTATTTAATTGTAATTACCTTTTGTAAAGCCGACAAGGCATATTGTAAAAGACTCATATATATGTATCAGATCTTATAGGTCATTTTGTGTAATATGGGAGAAGGTAGTATGCATGGAGAGAATATATTGATGATATTTTTGTGTAAGGAGATATAAGTTGATAGAAAAGGTTTTGGTTATAGAATGAGCTTAAACAGGTACTGAACCTGGCATAGTTGATGCTGATTTGAAGTAGTACATTGTATTGGATTTTACAATCCACTTTTGTAGTCAGTGAGACTCTTATTGAGCAGTGATTTCTAGACAGTTGGCCTTCCTGCATGTGCAGGCCCATCATTGTAAGTAATATTTATTCATTGGCCAGTGAGTGAATATTGTGGGTCACAAATCCCACCGAGGTTTTTACCACATCGGGTTTCCTCATTAAACATCTTGTGTTATGGTGTATTTTCTATGCTATCTTTATTGTTCCTGTTTACTGCATTAATTCTTATTTATTGGTACATTGTTTTGGAATGCAAAGTTCTTAATAAGGTTAAATATTATGTTAACTGGTTAGATACTGATTCACCCCCCACCTCTCAGTATCTTTGGGACTATCATTAATCCTAAAAATTGGTATCAGAGCCTAGTCCTCTATTTTCAAAAGCCTAACAACTTGAGGAAGATTATGACACCGGTACAGATGGAGAACTTAATAAAACAATTGGAAGGAGCTCTTGTAGACTATGATTCAGAGAAGTTGAAGAATATCAAACTTGAAGATGATCTAAGAACTGCACAAGAATTCATTCAAGGACTTCAAGAGAATCTTACTATAGCTAGAAATAAAAGAAAAGAACTTCATGAAAAGATGCAAAATGATAATGATGAAGAGGAAACTCTTAATGAACTTGTGAACAAGTTGAGACAAGAAAACAGTATTATGAGGAATGAAATGCAAGATATGACTATGAGATTTTGTAAAGACATTGAAGATAGGAAGAGGAATGAGGATGACTTGACTAGGAGACTCAATGATGCTGGAAATGAAAATCTAAGACTCAGTCATGAAAATGATATGTTGAAGACAGATCTGATTCACATGCAACATGATAAAACTAAACTTATGAGACAAATGGGAATTCTAGAAAATAAGTTGGCTACTGCAAATCAACATAAAGAGAAATTCAAGAAAAGTTCAGAGGAACTTGATGATATGCTGAAAAGTCAGAAACCTAATGGAGATACTAATGGACTTGGACTTGAAGTTGGAGAAAGTTCCGATACTGCAAACAATCATGATCATAGTAAACCGGTAAGACAACCTAATGCTTACAAATTTAATGGGAAATTCTTTAACTGTAACAAGTATGGTCATAGAGAAAATTAGTGTAGATCTAGAAACAATCAGAACATTAATGCACCCACCGGTCAATGTTCCGAATGCAACAAAGTTGGTCATAATTCAGAAAACTGCAGAATGAATGTGAGATGTTATGCTTGTGGAAGATTTGGGCACTTATCTAATCAATGCAGAACACAAACCGACATAGGATATGGAAAGGCTATTCAAAAGAATAATGTGACTTGTTATGCTTGTAATGAAATTGGACATATTCCAAAATTTTGTAGAAGCAAGACTTCACTAGCAAATAATAAAGGACCCAGTTTGAAAGGCAAAGAAAAGGTAGATGAGGTAAAGAAAGAATTTTCAAAACAATGGATTAGGAAGACAAATCAGAATGTTGATGAGACTATTTCTTCACTGGTAGAACAAAGTATGACTCCACTGGCAGGAAATCCTTCATCCAACTGAGAAGTAACCCTTCGGGGGTATTGCAACAATTTGAATATCATGCAGTTTACCCTCGGTCGATGGTGAGAAGATAGATTTCTTCCTTACCGGAAGATGTGTTAAGTTTTCACTTAATCGATGAGCATTTAATGTGCTTGTTGAAGGAAAAGTCATTATAAATCATCGATTTCCCCTCATTTTTGATTCACCGAGCATTCAAGCTAGTAGAGAGCGCGAAATCCAAGCAAAGGCATTCAAGGCGAAGGTGTGAAGTGATTTATTTCAAACAATCAGACATTATCAGGCAGCTAAAGATATTTTTCAAATGGCTTCTTCTACTCCCAAATTTATTGCAAACCCTACTATCATGGAAAATGTAAAATGCCCTAGGCCCATAATCAAAATTATTCCCAAAGTAGCTAAGCAAGATGATTCCATAGGCGCATTTTCAAAGATTCCTAAAGGTGTAGCTTATGCTGAAGACCCTAGGATATATATTCACTGCAACATTGAGGAATTAGGTTCTGAGGAGGTGTTAAAAATGTTTAGAACCGTAATTTATGATGAAAATGGCATTGTCAAACCCGAGCACAAGATTATTGAGACTTTAGGTTCTGTGGAAATCTTTAACATCCCTAAATTTCTGGAGGACATTGTGAGAATTGTCCTAAGTAGGGCACATGGAGAATTTCTTTGGTTAGATTTAGTCTACAAATTCACCCAGCAAGCAATTAGGGCAGTAACAGGTTTACCCTCAACCGACAGCAGACTAGACAAAACTAAGAAGGTTCCTAACAACAAAGTCATGACCTTAACCGGGGCAACATCTGATAGTAGATCTCTAAGAGTAAATGACATCAGGGACATCAATGTGATATTCATAAGTATGATACTTGGCTAGAAAAATACTCATGCAAACAGACTTAACTCAGTTTCTAGTCTTTGCATTAATAGTGCTTATAAAATGGTTAACAATAATGCAATGATTAATGTGTGTGAATGGATGAAGGATGAACTAATAGATAACTTGAAAAAGATAAAAGGGGACAAGAAAGGAACATTTCATTTTGGTAATCTTTTAGTATGTCTAATGTTGTATTTCACCAAGGAAATCCCCGGTATTGGATAAAAAGACTTTGGATATGACATATTGGTAGGCAAACAATTGCAAGAAGATTTTACCAGTATGGGTACTGCAAAGGATAGCAACATCACTTAATACTTTAAAACATTTCAAACCAAGATGAAAACTAGAGAAAGTCTACCACAGAGTGTAGTAGATAAATATGATAAAGAAATCTATTTTGTAATTAAAAAGGATGAAACATGGATGGAAGCTGTATTATCTAGAACTGTATGGGTAACAGAGATGGGTTATGAGGTAGATCTCAAAATTGTTGATACATATACAAAAGCTTTGTTAGATGCACCTAGAGAACCAATAGAACAAGTTTTTGGTAGTGCAGAAACAATTGAAAGTAATGTGCAAACAATGAAACAATGGAAGAGGAGAGAAATATATAAGAGATTCTTCTAAGAAGGTAGAGGAAATCAAAGAAAATGTTATGAACATTACTGGTATAAAGGCTAGTGAGCTGGAAGGATTGCAACCAGAGGCACACATTTCACCGGTTGGCACATCATCTGACAGTGAGATACCTGCGGAATTCAAAAGAGTTGAAAGGAAGAGAAAACCTTCACTAGTACCCTCTCCTTCACCCAAAAGAACAAGGAGTTTAAGGAAGAAACACATGCATTAAGGCAACCGACAAAGAAACTGACTCCCAAGAAGAAAGAAAAACAAGTTATACCACCATTGGATAATTTGCTAAATGAAATAACTGATGACGGTAATTTGGCCAATGCGAGCAAATTGTATAACACATTCAAGGATTCAGAAAAGAAAAGAATAGAAAATAATATTATCTTACATCTCGATATATATAAGAAAGTTTTGATTGAAGTTGTGGATGACTTGCCAAATGAACTATATAGGAGATTAGATGCAAAGAGGATTGCAGTAATGGAATTGGACAAGAAACTTAAAATTGAAAAACTTCTAGCTATACATCTAGTTAACTCAAAAGAAGAAATTGATGACCTAATTTGTGAAGCTAACAAATCAGTTTTTGCTAGTGGTCACCGACAAGTGAGTTTGATGGCAGGTAGAGTGAATGAGATTGCAGAGGAAAAGACTAGTAAATGGGATATCTTTTTTATGGAAAAGGAAAAACAAGAGGAATTGAACAGGTCAAAGAAAACATTCAAGGTTTATCAGAAGGATAAGGACAAAGGGAAAGGTAAAGTTGGTGGAATACCAAACATCAAAATAACTGACAACTTACAACCACCCTTGGATACTGCACCGATACATTCTGATGATCCACCAGTTACTGATAGTATAGGTGTAACACATGATGACACTAATCCTGATTCTAAAATTCTATTCACCATGAATGTAGACACTCATGGAGGAACATTGTTGTGGATACAGACAATACAAAGGCTAAGAATGATATTGCTGACATTGGAAACATTGCTGAGCAACCGATAGAGAATGTTGAGGTTGAGATTCAAATAGAGCAAACAAAGCATACATTAAAAACTGAACAACCATTGGACACTAGAAAGAATACTTATAGTATATATGCTAGCACTGAGAAACCTACTGAGATAGAGATACTGATAGTTGTGCACACAAAGAAACCAACGGAGAAACCAACAGAGACACAGGTACATATTGAGGTAGTGAAACCAGTAATCACTGAGAAACCCAAACCATTACAGGTTGAAACACAAACTTAGACTGATCCACTAGAGGATAATACAAGCAAATTGGTAACTAATGTTGGAAGCACTGAGGTAATTAAGGTAGTTGGTTAGACATCTAGTACTTCATTAAGTGAATTCAGGCCTACCAATGTGACAGAGGTACTCTTGGAATATATCAAGAAGATTACTGACTGTAATGCATTGGCCTACAAAGAAATTGATGATACAATACCAATTCTTAAGATGATTGCACCAAAATGTAATATAGACCATGTAAAGGATTCTTTAGGTAAGTTGGACACATTGTCCAAATTCATTACCGACAATGTAATAATAGTTGATAAGGTGAATGAGGATACATTCAAAGAGAAAATTGAAAAGGAAAAGGAAAAATTCTTTGAGGACAGAATAAAGAAGTGCACGGAACACATAAATACACTTTTACTGGTACTGAATACTACAATTATTGAATATAAGGAGTTGTACAGAGAAACATGCAAGCCACACATGTTGACAGAGGACATAGAAAAGGAGATAAGCAAATTACAAAAGGAGATAGATGATATAACTGATAACATAATTGGTTCATCCGAACCTATATCAGTTATTGAGCAAGAAATAACAGGCTTTGAGGAAAAGTTGGAGAAATTTGAGAAAGAAAAAGCAAGGATCAAGGCAAATGCCAGAGAGCTTAAGTATAAACTTAGTCCTAAGTTGGATAATCTTATCTCTCTAAGAAATGAGATCTCTAAGGCATTACTTCAAGGGGAAAGATCACCGAAAGAGCACATGCATCATATCATCGACACAATCCAACAAACTGAGGCAACCTTAAACAACAACAACAGATTCATGCAGAGTTTAAATTTGGTTTTGGCAAACATATTTCAGATTGTAACCAACCAGTTACAAACTTTGAGGTGAAATCTTTGCACTCGTTTGACAATTTTTGACAACCTTTGTCATTGATGTCAAAGGGGGAGCAGTAGACAGAGAAAAATGATCATTCAGAGGAGATCATCTGCTCAGGGGGAGCACATATTTTTGGTAACTTTTTGGACTTCACTTTTTGGAAATAGTTTTAGGATTTTTCTCATGAGTATTGCCATCAATGCCAAAGGGGGAGATTGTTGGTATTCTACACTCTTATGAGAATATTGGTGTTGTCATTGATGGCAACCTTTTGGCAACCATCTGGCAACCTTCTGGCATTCATCTGGTAAAGCCATCAGTAGGCATTGACACCAACACAGACATCTACATACACCAATAGACACTTCACCAACAGTGGCAACAATGCATACCAACACCCCAGCCGACAGGGAATAAACGTTTGTTTATTGTATTTAATTGTAATTATATTTTGTAAAGCCGACAAGGCATATTGTAAAAGACTCATATATATGTATCAGATCTTATAGGTCATTTTGTGTAATATGGGAGAAGGTAGTATGCATGGAGAGAATATATTGATGATATTTTTGTGTAAGGAGATATAAGTTGACAACGAAGGTTTTGGTTATAGAATGAGCTTAAACCGGTGCTGAAGCTGGCATAGTTGATGCTGATTTGAAGTAGTACATTGTATTGGATTTTACAATCCACTTTTGTAGTCAGTGAAACTCTTATTGTGCAGTGAGCTCTAGGCAGTTGGCCTTCCTACATGTGCAGGCCCATCATTGTAAGTAATATTTATTCATTGGCCAGTGAGTGAATATTGTGGGTCACAAATCCCACCGAGGTTTTTCCCACACTGGGCTTCCTTGTTAAACATCTTGTGTTTTGGTGTATTTTCTATGCTATCTTTATTGTTCCCGTTTACTGCAATAATTCTTATTTACTAGTACACTGTTTTGGAATGCAAAGTTATTAATAAGGTTAAATATTCTGTTAACCGGTTAGATACTGATTCACCCCCCCCCCTCTCTCAGTATCTTTGGGACTATCATTCATCCTAACATCAACAACAAAAATTGGGTGAAAAAAACTTTGGTGGGAGTGGGATGCGACAAGGTTGTTTCAGATAAGTTGGAGTTCAAAGTACACATTCACTGAGCCAGTGCCAAATCCAGAGAAAGGAAAACCTCTAGTAGAATGCTTGTGTACAATCTGTACTTGGAAACATGGTAAAGACAAAACACTATACCTGAAATTAGATACAATAGAAAAACACATTGGCAAAGTTTGTGAGAAACAAACCATAGATGGAAAGGAACTATCAGTGGCTAGATGGAAAAACAAGGAAGAATGTAAGCATGCCAGGTATGCAGAGGAATTTAATGTGAATACGGAAAATCAGAAGGAGAAAGGAAAATGCATGGGTTCACTTGAAGCTCAATTTCAAAAGGTTATGGATGAAACATATATGTCCAAAACTATTCAATTGGCTACTCTTTTTAATCTTTTGAGAAGAGGTCGTCCTATGATAGGCTACTATGATATTGCTGGATTATTAAGATTTCTTAGTGTTCCAAGATATCCTGCAACTCATTGGTCAGTAAACAGTGGATGAGATTTAGCAACTTATCTTGTTGAAGTGGAAATAACTAATCTATGAGAAAAAGTAAAGGAGTCAAACTATATTGCATTATCTTTAGACAAAGTTATAGTAGTTGAAATTACTTGTTGGATGTGTATGCATTTGTATACTATCCAGAACCATGTCCGACACCCTCATCTAATCTGTGTTGTTAAGATGGAGAACACCAATGCGCAAAGTATGTATGAACTAGCTAAGGAATATTTAAATGAAATTGCCAGTATGGATGACTTTACAATTGCTAAAAAGGTGGTGTGTGTAGGAGTAGACAGAGCTGCAGTGATGCAAGGTCATAGGAATGGTCTATGCACAAAGCTACAAATGAGCATTGCACCATATATGGTTCGTATTCACTGCATGACTCACAAACTTAATTTAGCATGTAAAATTGTGCATGATCATGAAGAGGTAGCCAGAGTTGATGAACTAATTCATGAGATCTATGCATACTTCTACCATATAAGTCCCAAATGTTTTTTAGAATTTCAGAAATTTGCTGAATGAATAACTGATGGTAACAAGCTACTTAAGGATGTTGAGACTAGATGGATCTCCATTCATGGACCCGTGGAATGAGTTTTCTCAGAATATAGATCCTAGGTTGGTCTAATGTACGAACAAAGGAAAGATGCTCAATGTGCTACTCTTTTGCATAGGTTAATTGATGTAGAGACACTGTTAACCTTGGCTGGTATTCTCCCCCTGTTGGACCAAATGAACTCGCTTATTAAACAAGTCCAAGAGAGAACTATGCATGTTCAAGAATATGCTACATTGTGTAGAATGACTGTCATGGGCATCAATAATCAATATCTAAATGATTATCCATCCAATGATGGAGCATTTAGTAAATGGAATCAGAATACAAATTTGGGCTGTGCTGATAATTATTTACGGTTTAATGACTGTGGTGAGTTTTGTGTCCTTGTTCGTGGAAAACATATACCAATGTTCTATTATGGCATGTGTTTCAGCACGCAGTCTATTAGAATGAGAGATGGACCTGTTACAGTGGAATATTTCAATGACATTGTGAGTTCTGTGAAAACCAATTTACAGAAGATTGCAAAAGAGGTTTCAACACAGATTTTAAAGCGATTCCCTTGGGAGGAACTATTAGAAGCCATGTCTATCATCTATCCTAATTTTTGGAGAAGGCTTGATCCACAATATTTTCATAAGAGGCTACTAGAATTGGTGAATTATTTTGGTAAGAGTGCCAATTTCAATGTTGATGGAAAGGAAGTAGGAGCTATAAGTAGAACTAAGCTTGCAGAGCAATCTACCCATTTTGCAGGAACAATGAATGAACATGTTAAGGCTTTGGATAGTCCATACCTACCAAGATCGATAACACAGCTTTGGGAAAAAATAAATCAGAGCTCTTGATGTTGCGTGAAGAAATCTGAAATTATTTCAAACTAGCTGACTTGTGTCAAACGATGATTTTGGGTTCTATTGAGGATGAGAGAGTTTTCAATGCATTGGGATTCTTAAAATAAAAGACAAGAAACAAAATTGACAAGAACTTGGAAGTTTGTTTGAGGATTTATACCCATTGGTATAATACAAAAAATATTCCTTATGAGAGGGAAATCACACACTGGACATCCACAACTGAAAGGAGAGGGTTAGGCAATATTTCAACTAGTGATGACAATGTTAAAACACAGAGCTCATCAAGTTCTAGTAGCTGTGCTGAGAATAATGCAAGTGAGAAAAATAAAGAGGAGAATGAAAGAGAAAGTGAAGTACAGTTTGATGAGATGAAATGGCAATTAGATCTGGGTCATTCGTGACAAGTCAACTGTGAGTTAGTGAGATTTAGCATTTTGTAGGAGATTGTCGAGACTCAGACTAAAACTAGGTATTTATACTGTTAACTGTAATTCATGAATAATGAATGGTATTGCACAATCCAAATTGATTTCTTTATACCAGTGTAAATCCATGTGCACTTTTTAATTTTTCATTTATAAATTATATATTAATTTGCTACAATGTTGAGTACCTTTACTGTGTTGCATGTTTTATTGTATAATCTTTGTAAACATTATCTTCAATTTGGATTTATTAGATATCCAATTTCTGTTTATTAAATTTGCTTTCCATAGACTTTCATGGAACCGTCTTATAAACAATTATCAAATAAATTTTATAATTATTTTAATATTTTTTAAGTTGCGATTTACCTTTAAACTATTAATTTTTTAAGTCTTTGGGTCCTACTAACAATATGCGATGATGCAAAATAATGCCACGTGGGTTTGCTACTATATGACCGTGTACTTCTATCGCGTGTTGTTCAAGATGGGCCTACCACCATAGTGCAATGAGGACATAATTTTTCACATGACACAGATCTTCGTGACCTTCTTATAAACACTTAACAGATAACTTATGAAATTGTTTTAATAT
The DNA here is from genome assembly GCF_030272615.1 of Cryptomeria japonica. Classification (NCBI taxonomy): domain Eukaryota; kingdom Viridiplantae; phylum Streptophyta; class Pinopsida; order Cupressales; family Cupressaceae; genus Cryptomeria; species Cryptomeria japonica. The sequence continues at coordinate 456,995,293 of NC_081411.1, forward strand.
TTTTAAGGCGTGAATTAGTTTTATATTATTAAGTTTTTCTTCAAGTGGTTGGTCCTAGTCCTACTAACAATATGCGATGACGCGAAATAGTGCCATGTGGATTTGGTACTATATGAGTAGTTAGTTCTACCACATTTTGTTCAAGATGGGCCTACCACCATAGTATGACAAAGCCACAACTTTCCACAGACCTTCATGGGACCCTCTTATAATCAATCAGCAAATAAATTATTGTTCGTTCTTTAAATGATGGGTCCTATCATCGATATGTGATTATGCGAAATTATGCCAGGTCTCCCCTTTTATTAGAAATAGATGTAAAATAATCAATTTACTACTACCGATGATCTTCTTGATCGATTAAGATCAATGATTCATGTTCAAAATTATGGAGTAGGGTTTATTTTATGCTATTGTTTCACGGGTAGTTTCCGTTGGTTTCCCTCAAACATACTGGTCACTTGATAATTGCATTCAATTTTAGATAATTTAATATTTATGAAGAGTTGTAGTTGAAGAATTTGTGTAATTCAGACAGTCCAACAGTACAACTCCAAGCATTAGCATCTAACAAAACTGTAAGGGTTTGACCTTCGACACTGCTAAGTGTGGTGTCATGTACAAGTAAGTTGGCATTATGTAGTTCGGTTTAATTTTTTCTATCTATGAAAGGATTATATGATTATTTTAGGCTTAGTTTTAGAAAAGTAGTACTCAGATTGTGATTTTGCGTGATCATAAATTTTGAATACTCAATTTCATTTTGGAAGCGTTTATTGTACATTTCTTAAATACCATAAGCTTAAATAGGATGAGTGGAAATTCAAGAAGAGGTTTAGCTAATGCTAAGAGGGCTCTGGATGAAGATATTATTGCTCAATTTCTTGGTTCTTTGAAAAGGGGAAGGCATGCCCAGGTTACAGATATTATATCTGATACAGTTGTGGATAGGGCAACATCGTGTGGGGATCCTTACACGCTGATTAGTGGAATGGATTTGTTTGTGTTTTTTTACAACATGAGTAGAGCCCCAATTCCAGTGAATAATACGTGGAGATTGGATTTGGGAAGGCTTGTCATCCCAAATATTTTTTTCAATGTAGACCTAATTAGAGCTGTGGCAAAAAGCTATAATCCAGGCAGCCAACCTGTCTCGACAGAGAAGGGTGTTTTGATGGCCAAGTTTGATAGGGAACCTATTTCTGAAATATTTATGTTAAACTCTAATGCCTAGGTGTGGGTGCCCATTGATTTTCTATCTCTAGGGAGGGAATATGACAGGGAAAAAGGTAGCTTCAAGGTTAAATGACTTCCATTTCATAGAAGGAAGAAGGGGGATAGGAAGCCTATTTCATTTTGGAAGACAAATGTTGAGCCCTTTGATTATGAAATTTTTGAGGATTATTTCATATACACTTACTTTGCACTTTGCCAAGTGTTGGGAATCGATGTAAATTCCAAGATGCATGTACATCTTATGATGTTGGCCACCGAAATCTAGCACACTTATATCAACACCTTCTCTGACTTTGCCTCATTCATTTACATATTCACGAAGCCCTTTTGGATTTCCAAAAGGGTAGCCCCATTGTTCAATTTAGGTGGTATTCTCTATTGTGCCACATTATTTTGTATGGTGGAAGTAAGGTTTCTCCTTGCCCTTGAGGCCCAGAGCTGAATTTGATAAATGTAGATGAACAAAACTAGAGGTTGCCTATGCAAGAATGGATGTATTTATGGGACATGCACTTTTACAACTCTAATTATGTCATGTTTGAGGAACTCTTTGTCAGAGTTGTGTTGCAAAATTTGGGGTACCCAATCAATTGGAGATTATCAGACATGGTGAGGAGATTTTTGAGGCCTCTTGAGCTAGAGCCCAAGCTAGGAATCTGCCATAACTGCCGAGACTAGTTTTTCTATACTAGGTACACAATCATCAAAGTTTATAGTGCACCAGTTAAACCTTATTTTTTGCCTAGATATGTACCAGATAGAATTGTTTTCTTAGAAATAATTTGGCAATTGAATGAGTCTAACAAGGCTCATTTATGAAACCCAAAGGTAAAGAAGGACTCCTTCCTCCCAAAAACCATATTATTATGTGATTTTAAGTTCTTGAGAAAAGGAGGATTCAACTTGTTATATTACAAGTTACTGCCATACAAGATGAATTTTGCAAAATTCAGAAATTTTGATCCAGAGCAAAATTCAGAAATTTTGATCCAGAGCAAAATTCAGAAATTTTGATCCAGAACACTTTATTACTAGGGCTGGGTTTAGATTGGCAACCTTTGTTCATGAGGATGATCATTTTGAGGACTTAATTAGAAATGCTTCTTTTGAAGTCAAAGTTTAGTGGAGAATACACATGGCAGAAGAAAAAATGAAAAAGATTGACCCAACATACAAAGTGGTATACACTAAATTAGAGGAAAAAAGTGTCATAAATTTTGAAAGAGTAAAGGCAGGAGATGACGCTAGACCATTGACATTCTCTACATTTATGTCTGATGATAAGTTTGTGCAGTCCTGAGAGTTCAGGGACTTTATCCTAAAAAACAAAAGGGAGCAATTTTTCAATATGCTCAGAGAAAGGTTGGCATCGAGGAATCTGGTAGACATCGATATTGATAGATTTATAGCTGAAGTTTTAGAGGAGGTTAATTATTTTATATCAAAGATGACCCCTGAGGAGGCAAGGCATTTTGTAAGGAATATTGGATGTTTGTTACTTGAAGAATGGGACCTCTCTTCTGCAATTGTATTGGACACTATAAGAAAGGAATCTTCAGAGTTGGTAGCTTTACCAAGTGAAGAGAAAGCTTAGGAGTTTTATTTTGGGACATATTATAGCCCTCAGTATGAGGCATTGGAAATGTGGTCAATATTTAATGATGACCAGATTTAGAAAGCCCAGATTAAGAAGAGGGTAGGAGATCTTACTGGTAACTTGACTGTTATGAAAATGAGACGTCTTGACAAATCTGCAATGCTCTTAACAAAAGAGACAATGACTTCTCAGTCTGATGTTAACAAGCTTATAAAAGATTTGAGTAAATTAAAACTTCAAAATGAAAAATTTCTACAGGAATATAAGAAGGCGGTGTCACTCCTACCTTCTCCACATCCTACTTCAAATTCTTCTACTACTTCAAGTTCACTTTAGGAGATAAAGGTGCTCAAGGCTAGAGTAGGAAGGTTGGAAGATGAGCTCAAAATGAGCAAAGTGGCCAAGAAAAGTTCAAAACATGACAAAGAGAAGAGAGTAAGTGATTTGATTGAAAATAATAACACCTTGTCACAAGAGATAAAGGCACTCAAGGATGAAGTAGTAAGGTTGGAATATGACCTCAAAAGGAGCAAAGTGGCTCAAAAAAGTTCAAACAATGATGAAGAGAAGAGAGTCAGTTATTTGGTTGGAGAAAATAATTCCTTGTCACAGGAGATAAAGGAACTCAAGGATGAAGTAGAAAGGTTGGAAGATGAGCTCAAAAAGAGTAAAGTGGCTTAGAAAAGTTCAAACAATGATGAAGAGAAGAGAGTTAGTGATTTGGTTGAAAAAAATAGTACCTTGTCACATGAGATAAAGGTGCTCAATGTTGAAGTAGCAAGGTTGGAAGATGATCTCAAAAAGAGAAAAGTGGCTCAAAAAAGTTCAAACGATGATGAGGAGAAGACAACCAGTGATTTGGTAGAAGAGAATAATACCTTGTCACTCCACCCTTCTATTTCCATGCTACCGGTCATAAATGATTCATCTGTGATGACTAGAAATCTGCGTGAACATAGGATAACCCATATCTATGACGTTTCTGAACTTGTTTGGGTGACTTATAAAGAATTTCATCATACAATGAATGAGTCTCATGTTAGGGAAATAGTCAGATTGAGATGCTACTTAAAAAACTGGTCTCCTCAAATCAAATGTTTAAAACTATTGCTGGAACATGCAAATTTGGATGATATTACTAGCAATTCCATTTTGAAAATTATTGAAAAATTTGATGAGTTGTGCAATATTCTACAAAATCATATCTTTTTTAGGCACAAGTTTATTTAGTTGGCGAGGTTTTATGATGACCGACCAATACAGGCTCCTCCTATTTTGATAGCAGAAGGGGAGTTGAAGAGATTTTCAATTTGGAGGTGTGATTTTTTCCCTTAATGTTAGACAAGCAACAAGAGGATATGATAATTTTGGCATTATAAACATGGGAGTGCTGAATTCTATGCTAGACAAAATTTACTCCATTGAGTATTGGATGCTTGAGTTTTGCAAGATTGTGGTGATAGTGCATGATCAATATAAGAATGATCATATGACACAAGTCAAACAATTTCCTGGGTGGTGGGCCTTCTAGGTACTAGGGTAGAGAGATTTTCAAACAAACTTACAAAGAAAAAGATCCATTTGTAATTGGAGATGCACCTTTTTTTTTGACAACTACATGTTACATATATATGTATACATACATACATTTATTAATTCCAGTATCCATGATGGGATAAATTTTATTTCTTCTACTTCTCATTACTTGGATCTGAAAGTGAATATGTCATTTTTTTACAAGTTGTCATTGCAGATAGGAAAGTAAAATATAATCCAATTACACAAAACCCCGCTGAAATAACATTTCTCAAAATCCTTTAAAAATTAAAATGAAGATCAGATTAAAACAAAGTTACATAGTCATAAAAGATAGAAGAAATTGTAATTTATATTATCTCTTTCAGAGAAACAAGTTTACATGGCAATGTGGCACAATTTACATCTTTGGGATGGCCTGTTTTGACAATACACATTATGAAATCATTGTGTAAGTTTTTGTAGGGTGCTCCACTTTGCATCTGATGGAAGTCCAATTCTTTGTAACGTATGGTAAGCAACCTGCAAATTTGCCAGCATTTCATATTTGGAAGAGGAATCCGAATTTGACACCAATGTTTCATTCAATATTGCATTCAAGGTTATCAATGGTTTGATGTAACCCAAAAGACTCGCCTCACTACTGTCTTTAGGAAACTACTCTACATCACTGTTCATTTTCTCCTCCATCTTCTTTTTGAAAGCAACATTTACAATGTATTGATTGTTTGCATCAAAACTCTTTGCCAAACCAAGCTCTATCAAATTTTGTTCATTCTCATCCAGCTTCATCACCTTTTTTTGCAGCCATACCCAAACATTCCTTTGCTTCCCATAGTTTTTTACATTTTTGAATGATAGATGATGCCTTTACTAAGGCATCAATGCATCTGTGAATTCCCTTTGTTGCCAAATAGTTGTCACTGGCTTTGTAGAGTGTTTGCAAAATTTGTTTTGCAATTTCCTCTCTTGAACAAACCTCTATATTCTGACCAATGTATTCCTTGACCTTTACATAGTGTCCTCTCACACTTTCATTGAATTGAAACCACTGACACAACTGGTCATTCCTCTGCATTATTTTCCCCCAAATTTTTTCTTTTATATACCTCACTATCTTTTTAAAATTTTCCTTCATTCTATTCTCCAAAGTTTTGATCATATTTTCAGCCTTTCGTAGCTCTTGTCCCATTTTTTCACTTGATTTTCTTTCTTCCTCTGCTTTTTCTTCCCACTATTTTGCCCTTTCCCTCTGATGATGCAATTTCTCCTGTAAATGTTTGTTTATGGCAGCAACAGTCTCCACATTATTTTATAATCTAGCTGAAGTGGCTTTTTCATTGTCTAATTCTTTATTGCTTTCATCAAATTTTTTCGTTTAGTTCATTCAATTGTGCCTCCATTTGTTCGTGCTCTATAATTATTGATTCAGTTGTGCCAATTTTTTATCCTTTTCTGTAATTCAATCCACTTGTTATTTGCTGCTTTCCTCTTTGTTTTCTCATTTTCCAGGTTTGCCTATAAATTTTCTATTCATTTCTCCAACTTACTTTTCTCTCTCTCCATCTTGACCAGTGTTGTGTAGACCACTTTGTTGGTCTTTTTTGACACATTACTTTTGTTCATATTTTTGACTGGAAAAATCCATATGGAAGGTGCTATCGTGAAATTCAGAGGGATCTATCTGACTCTGTGGCAGATTTTGATTAATATCTGGAGGTACAACAACCATGTACTCCATCATTTCATTGTTTGGGTCATATGTGGGAATTACCTTGTTCAATGCAGGTCGTTCCTCAGAAGCAACAGTAGCCACATCCCTCTTCAATTCATTCTTTTTTTATATATTCATATTTGATTTTTGTACAAATTCATCAAAGTAAGTATTGCAATGAAAACTTGGGGTTGGTGACACAATTGAATGTTTCAAAGGTGAAATATCATTTACAACAATGTATGCACCTCCACCTATGCCTGCGTTTCTAACTAATGCATTTTGAGGATTAACAACACCCATTCCTAATCTTGTCCCACTGTCACTTGCAAGTGGAGTTTTTGGACTCTTCTTAGGGGTTTGTTCTAAAGCTTCAAATAATATATTTGGAGTGGCAATGGATAGAGATCATGTTGTACTTGTCATTTTTGTCCTAACCTTTCGCTTCTTCATACTGCCTTGATCACTGCTCATGGGATTCTTTAAGTGTATAATATCTTCTATAGTTGGCCTCTTGTAAGAGATTTTTTTTGTTTCTCTTGTTCACGAAAACTAGAACTAGTACCCATGTCATCCTCACTGGTGGCAATGACACTTGAATCAATACCAATAGCATGTTCTGGTTATGAATGTATCTGAGTGTTGGTATCATCCATACCAATGACAGTGACACTTGATTCAACATCATGACCAATCTAATATTATGGTTGTGATTGAATATGAGTGTGGGTAATATCCCCAGATTCCCCACCAGTGGCACTTGATTCACCACCAATAGGATTACCTTGTTATGCTAGTGGTTGTGATTGAATATGAGTGTCTTCATAAACTGGATTTGAATATTTAACAAAATAAGAAGCAGGGTTATGAGTAATACCTTCCTGTGATGATTCTCCTCCAATGACAAGTGTCTCACCATATTTTCTTGGAACAAGTTCTATTGATAGTGGTGTCCAATCACCTACTCCTCGGGGACCTAGACCACCACCTTCATAACCCATTTTTTCTATTAGGGTTTCCCCTTTGGTATATTTTTCTTTCATGGACTCACTCAATTTTGCAGACCCACAATATGCAATAGCTATTTGAGTTTCTATGGTATTGGTATTCTCATCAGCCTCATCCTCATCCTCATCCTTATCACTTTTGTCATATGCTTCATTGGGATGCTCATTATTCCACAACTGGCTAAATTCAAAATCCTCTGGTATTTCATCAAGATCTACACTGGTCTTTGGTTCACCAAGATTCTTCCTCATAGTCCAAAAATCAGTAATTTTGGTTCTATTCCACCTTCTGTCCTTCCAATCTATCTTTATGTTTTATGGGATAGCTTTCATAGATGGATGAACAAATTTTTGGTAGAAATTATCGAACCTCCTGTTTTCATTTTGATTTTGTTTGCCTTGCTCTGTTGTTCCCTGTGCCATAATTTGTGATGACAATTCTTCTATTGAAATATTTTTGTCAGCGACAATTTTCTCCATCACTTTTTGGACCTCATCCCATGAGTCCCTATTTTTCAACAATTATAGCAATGGTTTACTTTCATGTTGAAATTTGCTTGCAGAGCTCAGATTCTTCCAAAGCCTTTTCAGAATGACCCCGCATGGGTCATATTGCCAGTAACTATCAACATCAAAATTAAAAATCTCTAAAAAACTATGTGCTACATTAAATGCTTTTTTCTCAAATATGAACCCTCCACATGAGAAAGGTAATTAAGGATATATGGTCTTCTTTTTCTGGCCATAGAAGAGTTCATATGAGGTCTCCATCTGCCATACATATTCCAATGCAAAAACCCTCTCTGTCACATGTATTGGAAGTTTGTGGGGCTGTACTCATGCTCCATAAAACCTTAACACTGTATATTCTTTCATGAGGAACCAATCAACCAATTGTATTTTAGATCCGAGTTGAATGCAATCTAGGCATTGGAGTGTCTATAATTTCATGATACATTGGTGTGAAAAAAGAAGTCTACAAAATGGGTGTAGTTCCCTCTTTTATCATGCATCCTTATCTTAGGTTCCCATTCATATATTGGAGCCACTGGTCTATCCTTGTCTTTCTTGTACACCTGAAACTCAAGCTTGTTGGTCTCAAACATTCCATGAAATTTTGTTAGAAGAAGATGACACAAGTAGGTTGTGAACCTAAATGTCTTAGAGCTACCTCCTTTAATCATTAAAAATTGATTGTGCATAGTTTGAACAACTTGTTCAACAAAATTATATCTGACGAGTTGAGGAATACAATGGATATTAAATATCATTTGAAGAAGGCTTGCACCCATTGTCCTATCACTTTCCAATCTGAGACAAAATGTTAGCAGGGCAATAGTATCCTTAACCCATGGCACAAAAGTATCAACATTATAAGGTGGCTTATGGTTGTGATCCAATTTGACACCATCAACTATTATACCTTTGACAAATCTATCTTTCTCATCTTCACTGACAACTTCATATTCCTCTGCAAGCTTTTCTAGGTCAATGTGTACGTTTGAGTTTTCTGCTCCAAGCCCTATGTCCAACAAACTCTTAAATTCTTTCTCGGTGATGGATAAAATTTCCTTTTGGGTATTCTTATTAACAATTGCTCTTTTAATTTCATCATGATTTTCGGCACACAACATGACAATTTACGGGAAAGGAAAAGCTTGAGGTAACATCATGTGTCCCAATCCAACATCCCATGATACAATTTTATTTATTTCCTCTCCTATTTTAGGGTTATAAACTTTCTAATTTGACCCTCTAGTGCTATTTGCTGACTTTTTAGTTCCAGTTTCCCACTTATTCTACAATGCAAATCTAATTTGTGTTGTTTTCTTCTTACCATGGAGCATAGGATCAAAAATATCATGGTATTCATTAGTGAAACCCGAGGTTTTAACCAGTTCGGTTACTTCGGTACAGTCTATATTTCCTGTTGTTGTGCTTTTCATTTTGCCCATTGTTGGTAATGGTTAAAAGATGGTGCTACATCTACACAAGCTCAAAAATGTAAATCTTAAACCCTAGGTTTTACAATAAAATTATATGTGTTCGGTATTTTACCCGAACTTGAATCTTGAATTTGCACTGGCGAATACACAGGTCATAGACTAGCGGCGACAGATTCTGTTGCGTCCCTCAATCTCATTTCTAAATCAGAAAGCTCCCTGGCTAGCTACGAGCTAGTTAGTCCAAAGAAAACTTCACTTAATCAAAGCCCTCAAATAAAAAATGGTACAATGGGTACAATAGTCGATGTATTCTCAAAGTTTAATTAATTTTAATGAGCACTACCGGTCACACCAACACGTGTCGCAAATTTCCAGAAACAATCTGAACATTTTTTATGCTTCACAACCTCGGTCCAAAATAGAGCTTCTATCATTGATCATCTAGCATCCAACAACCATTCGCGAATGAATTTACTATAGTCTATTAATTGATTATACTTAATTAACTTTAATTATATAATTAAAATTAAGTATACAAATAAAGGCCTAGATAGTTCATAAGAAAATTCATCTTTTGTAAGGACAAATCAACCTTCCAATGCCCCAGTGAGTGGCAAGTCTATTGCTAAGATAACCAAACCATTTGTGTGTCGCTATGTAGCACCACATAAGCAAAAATGTGCCGGGTAGTCTTGGTCAAGACCATTTGATGGTGCATTTGAATGCTAAAATGAAGTTTGAGGAATCCAAGAAAGAAATGACACCTGATGTTCAACTGATGTTAAGTTTGCAGAGTGCCAGAGGATTTCTTATTAGTACAGGCCATGAAGTGATGCAGCCTATCATTGAATTCTTTTGAGCATCCAACTAGGTTTACTACAACCAAGATTCACCAAGTTCGAGAGGATTTTGTAGGGTATGCTCAGTGCATGATTGCCAGAATTAAATGACATGTTGCCACCATTGTTTGCAACTTGGAAATTGAGAATCATTTCCTTAGGGACATGGGAGGAAAGGATAAATATTTCTAGGGGGCTATACATTTGCATTCAGGAAATGTTTCTCTTAGATAAGTGTGTGATTGTGCTAGTAATGTGAAGATGTTTGGACGCAAAAGATTTTAGTTGCAGAAGGGCTTTTTGCAGGAGATATACAAAGTCCTAAGTACATCATAAATGGTCTTAGGTTAATAATGTTGATGCCAATGTATTGTCTAGCTAGATCTATCCTGATGTCCTATTTAGAAAGGGTGAAATTGGAAAGAGTTACAAGGGTGTCATTATACTCTAACAACTAGAGTGATGAAAGAATGGGAGTTCCTAATAATTCTCCCACAACATTATGGTGAGGGATAAAGAAATTTATTCTTTCATTATGCACAAGACATTGTAGTATTGAGCCTTTGGGTAGGAATTAACTGGTTATAATGATTCACATAATCTTGAAGGATACAAACTGACTATAGAGGTGAGATGGAGATGATGTTGGTGCTCGAAAAGGGGTTTACACTACTACAAGGCAAAGACCAAGCCGATTCCTTCGAATAGCTATGGAAAGACACTTCCAACTGTCAATATCCTTCAGGCTTGGACCAACTACGAAAATGATTTTCTACAAATCCTTCTACATTTTGGGCCCTACAAGACCCGGGAGGGTAATCCCTTCAATGAACTTCCTGATCTCTACACCACACTTAGAAATTCATTGAAACAAAGCAGATTATCTCATAAAAGGGCTTGATAGAAAGGGAGAATGCTCAAGGATGATAAATCCTTCAGTGATCCTCGACCTAACTGGAGCATGAAATGGGCAGGACAACTCATAAATACATAAAATCTTAGCAATGATGTTCTGATACTTAAAAGATTTATGACAAGTCACAAATAAAATAGACAAGAAACTGAAAACCTAATGACATATACTAGAAAATACCAGTGCCTTATCCATTGGGCTATAGAGTCTCTGAAATATTACTGAAATATGATAGAAACTTATCTAACAACTGATTTAATCTTAAATGGTAATGCCTTACAATATCATTTTATCTGCAATTTCTTACCCGAACTACTTATCAAATCCTAGTACAAGCATTATCTTTGTAACGTCATTCAAGCATCTTAATTAACTCCTTGGATTAAAGCATCAAATAGAAAATTACATACATCATAACAATGCAATAAGTAAATGAAGCCCTTGATTCCATTAACTCAAAAGAAAATAAAGTCACACACAGGAGAGTAAATATTTGAAAATGTATCTGTATTAATCTCATAAGCTATCTTCTATCAGACAACAAACAACATTTCATTTACATAATAACCCACTTGAAATATGAAATTAGTAACTATTTCATACCTTTTGCTCTTCAAAATGACCTTACAGTTCCTGCTATTTTCCCATGACTTCCCAAAACTACTGGAACCTAATCCTGTAGACCGAACCTACCTAAAAAGACCCTCTTCAAAGATTTTGGAACCCTTTCTTATGGCCTTGATTTCCCTTTTATAGAGAACAAGGGAGCAACAATCTTCAGGCCTAAGGACACATGTCACCAAAAAATTAAGCCAAAGAGGTTGTACACAATTCTGTTACAAATATTCCTTTATCCATATGCTGGTACTCGTGATGAGGTGGAAGCAAAATCTTCAACTAATTATCCGTAGAAACAAAATACTTGAACCATGCCAATATCACCCTGACACCTTTGGATGGAGCTTGAGATGCTCAGTCTGTTCTACATAGTGTTTCCCTTCTTGGAAAGGAAACCAGATCTTGGCAAGAAGTATGGTTGACCCCAAACTAGAGGAAGATCTCCAACCTTTATGCCTCGGATTAGAGGAAGTGGAAAGAGGAGCTTGAGGGTAAAAATAGTATGTTGAGAAGGCATTGCAACTTCCATGCCATTGCAAAGACACTTAACTTCCACTCCTTACTCGAACAAATCCTTCTTCCAGATCCCTGCGAGCTCCTTCATCAAACACTCTGCCAACAATTGACAGAGTAAGAACATAGAATACATCAAGAGTGGTTTTTTTCTGATAAGAAAAGGCTTTCACGTCCACTTTGATAATCCTCTAAACTTTCACAACCCCTCTGATAATGAGAAACCTCATACCAAAGAAAAAACATCCATCCAATGTCAAAAAATATGAAATGACTCCATGCATAATCCTGTTCAAACACCATCTTCTTTATTGATGAAAAATCGCTCTCATAAAATGAAGAAATTTGTAACTTTTTTTACCCATTTATCACCATCCTACTAAATTTATAATCGAAATTCAACTCAAAATGGTGGTGCTTATTCATGTGAAGAATCATCGCCCTGATATTTTCTGCTCATCGTGCTCGCTATGGATTCTAGCAATCATGCCTACAACCCAGGTTACTATCATCTCTAGGCCATCAATCCACTGTCTCCTTCTTATGTTCACCTTGTATGAATGATTTTGTTTTGCTCTTATTCCTCTTTGAGTGTACAGTCTTCTACTTTAGAATCTCTGTTGGCAAGAAATCTCTAACTTCATCGGGGAACCTGCGATCCTCCATATCCAACTCAAAAGTTATTCCAACCATTTCACACCTTTGGGACATTGTCCTTACTTGTCTAATTAGTTCTTTACCCATCAAATACCTTCCACAAGCTCCTTTAGGGATGAGTTAGCATTCAAAAACTTCAAACTTGTCGCTATCTATCCTAAGTCGACAAGCCTATATTCTGCTCATCCTATGTTTCCCCCGTGGGCGACAATCAATACCTTGTGACCCCTCATAAAATTAATTTGAAACTCAGCCACAGATCTTGCCTAGCCTAGCAAATCAAATGATCATTAATGGTCAATGTGGCAATTGACCTTCTATCGGTGCTTGTGGACCCATTAAACTCATGACAAATCAGTGCCATATCATCTCTTAACCCAATGCTATCAGTGGCCCCACCGTTGGTCTTCCTGGTCAGCTCCGGACACGTGGAATTATCTCATGATGTCACAGTTCATAACCTTCTTGCAAATTTTATCCTAGGGATATGAGGGACTTCAAATATGTTCGCACTTTACCATTCAAAAATTGAGCACGTTTTCACCCAGATCATAACATCAACATCCATTTGAAACATGTGCCAATTGATAGGGCCATCAGTAAACTGTTCTTTACCCCCTGAGAAGCGATAACATGAGGTCTTTGAAAAGTCAAATCACCAGCTTGCCCCTCTTCACCCAAGGTACATGGCATCATCTTGTGATGCCGAAGTCTTTATACTCTGCACTTTTGATCATGGGGAAGCGCGGGCCATTAGATCTAACCTACCTTTATCCATCGATCGAAATAATTAGAATTTTTAGAATTAGGAAAATTTTGATGGGCGCGGGCACAAATATTAAAATGAGACCGACTTCAGGGAGATTTTTTGTATGACTTAGGAAAATCATTAGATGGACTGGTCGAACATAAATTAGCACTTAGGAAATAAAATGGCCCCGCCAATGGTAATCAACCCTTAGCCTAAGTGGGAAAAGGTAACGACAAAATATAACAAGGTTAGGGTTTTTTATTCACAAGACATAATTGGATATTCACAAACCCTAAACCCTAGACCTTGAACTTTGACAGAGGACACAATAAAACTAGTATGATCAATATTTAGGCTAAAAAATGAAAATTCTTGTGCAATTATTTTTTAGGATTATCAGATGACACATATCCTGATTAATGAATTGGAAATTGTACTAGCCTTCATATGTCATGAGTTTGCACTCATTGGTAAATGTGGAAGATACTTAGAGTCCAAGCCTAATTAAGGCTAATATAGCCCATAGTCATTCATCAAGTTTTGCTTTAAATGCCTTTTTGTGTCCTTTTTGAGCACAAGTTTGAAGAATATTGTAGTCTTTCTCTTTGAGTTGCGCGTATGGATACTCCAATTCTCTTAGAGGCTACGAAACAACAAATGGCTTTTTTGGGAGAAATTTTAGACAAGAGGCTTGGGCAGGTCATGGAGTCTGGTCATCCTTTGGTCTTGCATGCAGTGAAGAGAGTGTTGGGGATAAAAATTTTGTGCGCTAGGTATTGGGTAAATTCTGATATCCCGACAACATTTTTGGCTATAGGGATTCATCTGGAAATATTCAAGCAGCACATGAAGAAAATATGTCAGATGGTGTTTCAACACTCCTTGTTGGGTGAAATAGAGGAAGTGCTCGATAATATTGATAGTGAGAAAAAAATCCCTTGGCTGGTTTCTATTATCAGACCGAGCACATGAACATGAAAAAATATGGGCTCGTGCAGACTCTAGAACTAGAACAATGTAGAGAAACTTTTGTAGAGCACAATTGAAGTCTGACATTCCTTATCTACATATTTGGATGTCTTGTGTCATCCCACCCCTTCAATTTGGAAGACTATGTCATCTCGAAAGGGTTGGTGGGGCGACAAGATATTGGGGTCGACGAGCAAGGGTTGGAGCTGGATGGGAATGACTGGGAGTTGGGAATAGGGGAGATGTGGTACTCAAATAAAGACAAAGAATATGTGGAGATTGTGGAAGGCCCTTCTCACGTGGGATGCAATGTGGAGTGCCCTGTGGTAGCATATGCCCTGGCTGCGTTGGAAATGCAAAAGAATGAGGCAGACTCAGAGGAGGATTCAGGCTAAGGGTGCGACAAAGTTTTGTTTATCCGTGTTGATATTTGTTGTTTTACTTTTTGTTTCACCTGAGGTCATATGTAATAGTAAAATACATTGATATGGTAGGATTGGGAGGTAGTGGGTTTTTTTTAAATTTTAGAAATGATCTATGGTTTTTGAATATATGGGTGGTAAACGGTCTATAAGCACCCCCAATATGTACCTCCCTCCTTTTTTGAAAGTAATAGAGGTGCTGGCCTATCCAGCTATTTACGGATAAAAAAATAATCAATTAATGGTTGTTGTTTATCAATATTTATTTTGTTGGTGTTCAAATCGACAGGTTCCTACACTCTAGAGAAATAGCCACTGACTCATGGTTAAGAAATAGGACTGGATTTGGCCAATGAACAAATTGTAGTACCTTGACTACAACTTTCTACTCTTTAGGCTCTGCAAAACCTAGGTGGGTATCCCTATGACATTGTTACTTTGATATTCTCACTCCTTTGATAAGATGTTGTACTCTAAGAAGATGTTTTAATGAAAATATACCAAGGAAAGAATGAAAAAACTCGTACTGTTGGCTTAGACCTTAGCTTATGTCATCTTTTGGTACACTCAAACTGGTTCTAATTTATGCTACTCTTAAACTAATCCTAGTACTGAAAGAAAATAGTTTTTAATGATTGAATCTGAAACTTGGAAATCATGACCAATGCTTATCTCTTAGGGAATACAAAGTTAGAACAAAATCACTACACTCACAACAACTAGTCTTCCTCCTCATCTAAGATTTGTTGGAGGATGACACAAAACTTGTTGTACCATTCATCCATCTTGCTGAATGGCCAATCAAAAGTCTTTATTCCTTGCAACCTATTCATTGTAGTCTTAGTTGGTCGAGGTGGGACCCCTATCGCATCCACAACAAACTTATGATACAACCCATCCACATCCATGATTCTATCCAAAATAGTACTATAGAAGCCTCTTGATCTGGATCAGATTCCAATTGTTCAAGGACTCCTGCTATATCCTTTTCAAAATTTGTACACCACAAGTTCGAGTCCTTAATGTGCTACATTGGTGTCAAAATTGATGGAATGTCCTACTGTTGTAGTCCCTTGAGTGATTCAAACCTATCACTCATTTCTTTCTTTTCCTTCTCAATGATTGGGAGCTCCTTGATCAATTGATTAGAGTTTTTCCATGTCACTTCAATTTCCTTTGCTTCACTCCCTTTATTTTGAGATGATGCCAAAATAATCTCCTTCAATTGTTGCCCCTTTGGAAACCAAGTAGCCCTAATAGGTTGAAATAATAAAAGAATGGAATCCAAATCACTGTCAATCTTAGTTAGAGAATAATAATTAGCATGGACTTCCTCTAATTTGTCCATGAATCTACAATCTACCTTCAAAATTGAAGCCTTTCTAATCTCCTAATAATTCTTTGAAGCTTCCTCTTTGGTTTCTTGTAGCTCCTTTGTGGCCTTCTCTAACTCTTTAGGCCTTATTCCTCCTGAGGTCCCCGTCTCAACTTTAATCAATTTTTCTTTCAATTTGAAATTTTCAATGAATAATAAATGATAACTATGATTATGCTGGGCCAAACTATCCCTGACAATAATGTACTTTTCCTCTAAATCTTTAACCACTATTTGAGCAAATTGGGCCGCATGGGAAGCCAGAGATACAACCTCTCATACAGTGGTGTCACTAAATGTCATCAAAATTGCTTCTCCCCTCTATTGTTCTAATCCAGAAGGAAGAATTGGCCGATTGACATTTGATCCTCTAGCCCAAACTCCAAAGGTTGTGATATCTACATTTATCCTAGACCCATAGTTCTCATATTCTTTAACATACCTTGGGTCATTTTGCCTTATTACTTGGTCTACCAAAAATATTTTTCTATGGTCCCATCCCGGGACTAGGATAATGCCACTTTTGGCAACCATTTACCTTGCCTCCTTAGGGTTACATTGAATGTTCTTGAGGTCCACATTTATTTCTTCCCCCTTAGTTGCATTTCTCAACTTTTTCTTGAGCCAAAAAGATTTGAATTTAGGGCAATTCACAAAATTGTCATCTGACATGAACTCCCTTGAGGCAACCACTCTCTCATCTTCCACCTCATGTTTATGGATGACACTAGGAACCAAATCTCTGTCTGTGTCATCCAGCTACTCTGCTGCTTCAACCTCATTGAAAAAATATCTAGGAGGGGAAGTGGGAGGCACATTGGGATCATCAGTCTCAGGAATATCTACAAAATCTAAGATCTTTGTTTTTTCTTTCTCTACTCTTCTTATCTCTCCCAGTTTTAGATGTCTGATTTTCTATTTTAGGGATGAAGACACAACAAACACATGATATGATAAGTGACCTCAATCACAACACACTAAATCCTAAGGAAGTTGAATGAGAGAGAAAACATTTGCTTGCAAACTTAGGTACACACCCAATAGCTAATCAAAATACGACCACTAAGTCTCACGCAATGGATTCTCAACGCCATATTATTTGACTCCAAACGCTAATGGGGGCATGATATGGCAAGTGTCTTGGGAGAGTTACTATCTCTCTTGCACATAGATTATCCCCCTTTCAGATGTGAATTAGGTAGCTTCTATCTTAGGGTTCACAGTAAGGGTTTCCATTTGAAATTACCCCTTGTAGTTGCACAAGCGCGATTGAGGCCTATAGCCCTACAAAGTACCAAAACAAGAAGTAGTCACACAAGCGTGATTGAGACTGCAAGGCCCTACTAATTGTACACTATGAGAGATATCAAAAGAGAAAACTCAAATAATCCCATCCTCTGAGACTTTAATCCCGAGAGGCCTATTTTTTAGAGTGAGTCGAAAAGCTTAGGTCTACCTGTACTCACCTGGGTCGTTCTCATAGGGTGATTACTTTTTCCCACTATGACAAGCCCGCTAAAGCTAATCAAATCTCAACCATAGAATCGCTTCAAGGGTCAGGATTTCTGATTGTCCAAATGGACAAGAGCATACTCTCCTACCTCTTAGACAACTTCTCAAACATAGAAAGCAAGATGTTCATTTACCATTAGCAAAATAAGTGTGCCTAGAAAACTTAAAGAAGACACAAAGTTTGGTTGAGTTCTCCTAGGCAACTTGCAAAACAAATACGTTAGTAGTCATGATGTGTTTTGATGAAATGAAGCTTTGACAAGTGTAATCTTAAAAAATCATCTTGCAAAAACCAGTTAGGCTATTGAAAAACTCACAAACAGACCTGGGTTAGCATTAGTAATAATCAAATTGAAGCTTGAAAACCCTAAAATGCAATCTCTTTTAAAACATGAAAGCATAAATTTGTATGACAATTCTCACGTGCTCGTACAAGGGCACAAAGGAGATCGTACGAGATAGAAAGGGAACTTGTATGAAATTATGAATCAGACCTAACCAGAAACCTGCTAGATTAAAAATTTGATGATGCTAAGAGGCCAAAAATGAGATTCCAGCCCCACGGTGGGTGCCAAAATGTTGTGCTTGTGAAGTGTGGTACCTGCAATTGCAACACAAACACTCAATAGATTAGCACAAGCATGGTTCAAAAATTAAAAGCAAATGAAAGATGAACCATTACAAAGCAACCTATTGCCTCCTACGACATGCGAGTATGGATTTTCTCTCAGATCTGGATAAGCAATCCCAGTGATTTGACTACACCTAGATGGAGGATTTGAAATGATCATATGAAAACTAGATGAGATTGGTTATGCTAGATTGATCCAAGAGGCTAATTAAGCTAATGATATGCATGATTAAACTATGATGATGATGCAATTAAGCTAGGAAAGATATTGATTAATCTACATGATTCAACAATTATGCTAGAAAATGATCAAATTAAGCTAATGCAATTGCCTATAACAATAATACTCAAAATGATATACCTATAGTAACAATGCCTAAATTGATAATGAGATGGGATACTTTATGCTACAAAATGGGGGATATTTATAGTATTTCCAAGGCCAGGGGTGAGGTGGTAGGAATCAACGGTCAAGATTGAGTCTGAAGATATCAAGGGTGAAAATGGAGGAGGTTGGAGAAGAGGTTGGAGGAAGGGACACTTCTCATATTTGTGGTGACAAGTATCAAGGAACCTTGCTCATAAGAGGGAAAGTGTCCAAGAGAGAGGAGACATGTGGCCAAACTGCCATGTGTCTCAAGGGGAGAATATCCACACCCTAGGAGGTTAGGATGTGCAAGATAGGATAGGGTTAGGCAAACCCAAGGTTAGGTGGAATGGGTTAGGTTAGAGGGATGGTTAGGTTAGGTGGTTATAAGTTAGGAGGCATGTGGGTAATTTGAATTTAGAAATTCAAAAAATAGGAAAAGACTAATTAATTTTCAACAACTCATAAATTGATTTGTTTTAATTAATTAGGGGTTTAGAAGAATGAATTAGATGGGGGGAGGATTAATTAATCAAAGTGGATTATTGAAATGAACCTATTAAATAAATCCTTAGGTTTCTTAATAAGTAGATGAAAAGGAGAATTTAATCAAATTGCTAATAAATTCAATTAAATTGGGAAGGGGGATTAATTAAATAATTGCTTATTTAATTAATTATCTTCAGACCATTTTTAGGTGTATACAGTTACAATTGCAACAAGTTTGGATATTTTTCTAATAGATGCAGGAATGTGATTGCTCTGGAAAAATCAAATGAACCTAAGAAGAGGAATGCTATGATATGGAGAAAGAAGGAAGTGACTTTGTCTGCTATACTTGAGTTTGGTACAAATGCTTCATCTTTCAAAAATTGATCTGGTAGCTTTGGCTCAAGGGGAGATTCATAGAAAATCTATTTGTCCCCCCTCACCAAGGAGACACATGTTGTGGCCCCAATATATTGATCTTGATATTGTGTATAGTATGCTTCAATAGATTGTGTATGCAAAAGTATAGAATATAGATGATGGCATCATTGTGACAAGATGATTTTTTTTATAGAACCCTAGGCATATCAAACAAGTTGAATATCTAATTTTGTGATCATTTTGGCATTGTGTGTTGAATATTATAAAGAGCAAGAGTAGTTGAATCACAAAATGATCAGTGCTGGGTTAGCACAAAAGAGGTATTTTTACATCCTTTCCTATGGAATCCAAGATAATAGAAATGAGAGAATCCAGCCATAGAGATATTCAGAAGTTGGCAAAGGTACAATTAGATGAATTTCATCACAAGAAAATTAGGAATCTGGAAAGTTCCTTCATAGATGAAGAAGCTCAATGAGTTAGAGAATTAGGGCACAAAGGTTTGGACATTTGGGGTGATTTTTCATGGTTCATTGATGAGGATTCAATCAATTTCCTTTTGAACCGCACTCAAGATGGTTACATGATGTCGGAAAAACCCTATCAGATTACAAAGGAAGTTATCTCAACTATTTTTGGTCTTTGTGGTGTTGGACCTATTCCGATAAAGAAATCAATTAAAAAAAAAAAGTTGAAACCCTAACTCGCATTATAGGAGATCAAAGGGCATTGCTAATTGATACAATCATCGACCTGATGGTGAGGTATGTTACTTATGTTGTTTATTATAAGATTTATTTTCAAACTATAGAAGGATCAACTTCTACTATAGTTGTGTACATTTCACATCAATTGGTAAAAGAAGGAAAATATTTTGATTTGTGTGAATTATTATGGATGCAGTTGACAAAACATATCACCATGAAAAAATATGATGGATATCCTTTCCATTTTGGTTCCTTAATCATGTGCTAATGTAAGAAATGAGGCAATGAAAACACAACTTAAGTTCCAAAATTTTGTGCTAATGGACCCTAGCTTTAGGGGATTTTGTGCTAATGTAAAAAATGAGGCCATGAGAATGCAACTTAATTTGTAAAATTTTGAACATATTTTCACTGAGGTATAGGGTGAGCCATCCGGTCAAGTAGAGGAAGAGAGGCCTATTTATGAACCCCCAAGGGTTTCAACTTATACAAGGAAGGAAAAACAATTGTAGGGTAAAAGCCATAGGATGTCCCAACCCCTCCTCACAACAAGAGCCACAAGAGATTCAACTCCTTCCCAAATAGGAATAACATTTTGAAAAGGTCAGAGTGACTCCATTGGACATTGTGGAGATTTAAGATGATGATGAAGAAATAAATTTGCCTCTTCCTCCCCCTCAGGATGAATTCTAGGATGTTGATTTTGTTGATGAACCCCTGGATGTTGATAGGGCTATCATCCCAAATGTAATTCTAGTAGAAGAAACAACATATGAGATGATGATAAACGTAACTTAATTTTTGTCAAATGATGAATTCATCAAAACTCTTGAATTAAAGAGTTTTTGGTTGCAAATAAAATTAAAAGACCTATTTTAAGAAAAAAATGGCTAGTTTTGATAGAGACAACATAGACATCTCTCTTGATGAGGTCTAGAAGATGATAATATAAAGTGGTATGATACTAATCTTGGGGTGAGATCTAGAGAAATTTTTTTTCCTAGACCAAGTCATGAAGTAGGAAGATATAGCTTATGCCAGAGAATTCGACACCCAAGGAACTGAGTTTCATCCCAACATTAAGGCACTGACACAGTGCTCAAAATCCTCAAGGACCGACAAGCCAAAATTATTATATGGGGTAGAAGAAAAGGTTGGGGAAGCAATTGTCAAAATATTAAGAGATGTATTTTTTGTTGAGGAAACAAAAATTGCAGTCCATTCCTCACTTCTACACAAGCAATAGCTGAGGACGAAGAAAAGAGACATGAAAGATTAAATAAATAGCATACTACCCTCAATGGCGCCTTCAATTAAATTTATTTGGAAAACATTAGAATGAAGAAGGGCTTGACTGAAAAGGAATCTAAAGCATCATCTTTTGTAGTCGTGATTGAGCAAAAACCACCTCTCCCTCATGAGAAACAAGAGCAGGTAGGAATGGGGAAATTAGATGATGCTCCCCTTGCTTCTCTTTTTGAAATAGAGAAATTAAGAGATGAAAATACAGCCTTAAGGGATGCAATACAAAAGAAGGAGAGAATGTTAGTTTGGGCAAAAGAGAAGACCAAAGAAGGCTCCCTCGATATCATGCAAGGCAAAATTTTCTTTTTTTTGAGACAAATTTTGAACAAGTTGGATGAGGTCCATGCTTCATACCAACACATTTTTTGGGTCCAAAAGTAAATGCAAGACTTTGTATCATTATTTAAACCATTGAGATACACGTGTCAACCTAGTGCTAAAATTTTGAAAGAATTAGTTTTGGCAGTAAAGAATTTGTCGTCTACTCCTATTATTGGGGCCACTTGGAAAAAAAATAACACTAGGATTAGGGATCTCCAATATAGTGAAGGTAGGGAAGCACCATTAAAATAAAAGATTGATTCTTTTAAGGATCTCCAACATTGGACCATTCTAAAGATCTTGAGAAAGGATAAGCAAATAAAAAGTTTGGAGGAGTGGAAAAAGGATTTTGAAATGGTGATGCAATCAACCATCAATCAACTCAGTCAGGAGAATCAACCCCAATATTTCACTTATTATTTAATTATTGATAAAATTATTGAATTTGGTTCTTTATATAAAAGATTTGTTGTAAAAATTAGAAGTGCAATAGATAATAAAACTAAGGAGACACCTAGTAGGGTGTGAGTGCTACAAACTTTCAAGTGGTCCACCATCTCCTAGATTGAGAGCTGGCATAAAGAACATTGCATTCTTCTTTGTGTTATAAAAGGGAAAAAAGGGTTAGTAGTAAAGGATTCTAAAATTCAAAATCAAGTAGAAAGTATATGGTGTAAATTCATATAATAGAGAAAGTTTGCAGAGTCTTTCTATCTCACTGTATTGAAAATGCATATTATATTTTGAATTAATAAAAATAAGTAGTTTCATATCACCTCCAATTTCATGTGATTATATTATATGAATTAATGTGTTAAAGATATGTTGATTTGTCTTCTCAGTTAATGGAGAATGTGTAACTTAGATAGTGGGTCTCTTTTAATGAAAGAGTTAAATGTTGCAATTTAGTTAAAACAATGCAAATGCATGTTGTTGTAATCCTTAAGAAGAATCTGAAATATGTTACAGAGGCATGCATGTAAGGTATATGTGTTGGGTATGGGATTAATATGTGTGTGAGCTTGAATTTCATTCTCAGAATGTTACCTCTAATAAGTTAGTTTCACAAAATACAATGGAAATGCATACAGGAAATCCAAAATCCACCAATGAAACTGCATGAAATAAATATTAAAATAAAACATTATTTTACCTTCATGGCTTATGTCTCATTGTGTCCTAACTCCACTGTTCCTGGTTGCAGATGGTGTGCTCTTAGAAAATGCACTGTTGGCTTCCAAGATGGCATATGAAGAATGGAGTGATAACTTG
This sequence comes from Cryptomeria japonica, assembly GCF_030272615.1. NCBI lineage: Eukaryota > Viridiplantae > Streptophyta > Pinopsida > Cupressales > Cupressaceae > Cryptomeria > Cryptomeria japonica. The sequence goes on from NC_081411.1 coordinate 457,018,371, forward strand.
TAGTTAACTGATAGTATGATATGCAAAAGCTACATGATTATGCTAAAATGATTATGCTAAAATGATATATGATAATTTCTATTTGCTAATTGCTTCAAAAACTCATGGATGCATATGATTAGCTTGCAAAATGCACTTGAAGTCTCTTGAAGTCTAACTTGAAGATTCTTGAAGATTTTTTTTCTCAACTGAAGCTCTTGATTTTATAGACTTTGAGAGGATAAGATGATGTGGCTCAAATCAATGGTCATGATCAGATCTACAGATTTGAATGGCTATGAGCAAAGGTGAAGGTTGAGAGAAAGGGGGGAGTAGAAGACAAGTGTCACTCATCTCACCTTGACTGGGTTGCTGACTGAGAGAATCTACGGATGGTTGGAGGAAATTTAGGCATGAGAGGACAAGTGGACTCAAGTCCTTCCTAAGATGTAGGGGGTGTTGGAGAGAATATAGGAAATGGTTATGAAATATGTGTACGTACACAATTTTCATTGAATTTGGAAGTTGGAGATAAATCATGAATTAATATTAAAAAATATTAATTTCCTTGGCCACATGTTTGATGAGTTGGCAAAGGGAAGATGAAGTGGAGATGAAGGGATGAGTCGGAAAAGGGATTAAATAATTTAGGAATTATTTAATTTTTGAGACTATAGGATAGGAGAATAACTATTAAATATTAAATATTTAATTTTTGGAGGAGATAATTAAATATTAGATATTTAATTAAATTAGACGAATAAGATAGATGAATTAATTAATAAAATATTAATTAATAGAAAGACATGAAATTAATTAAATAAATTAATCTTTTCAAATTAACTATTTAATAGACGAATAATTATTAAATAAATATAAAATATTTATTTAATTGCTCATAGCCAATTTTTAGGTGTATACATTTTGCCCCTCTTTGAAATGATGTTGAGACAACATTGTTTCAAAGATTAAATCAAGTCTCGATAATGCCTGATAGAGATTGAAAATCCAGATTGTGTGCCCCAGATACTGATTTTTGGATATTGATTTGATGATGATGCCCCCTCGAGAGATCGTTTGTGTATTAAAAACATGGACGATCTCTCGATAGAAGACGAATTTTATATGAAATATAGATAACTGAATAGATTGCAGATTGATCAAATGAATTAGATTGATAAGATTCATTGGATTGAGATCAAGATTGATTAGATTGATTGGATTAAGATTAAGATTTATTAGATTGATTGGATTGAGATCAAGTCTGGTTTCAGGTATGACACCTCCTATATAAGACATGGATGATCGAGCATCTAGTTTTAGGAATGATACCACTTGTCTAAGACATGGATGATCGAGCATCTAGTTTTAGGAATGATATATCTTGTATAACAGCTAATCAAAACGTCTAGTTTTAGGAATGATATATCCTGTATAAGAGCTGATCAAAACATCTGGTTTCAGGAAAGATACATCCTGTATAAGACATGATAGAAGATAGTTTGGAAGAATGATGAAGATATTAAATTGAAGAATGATTCCATTGGATGATGATGCTGGTGTAGGTGCTACAGGTGATTCAGGTGTTAGACCCACAGGCTCGAGAGGTAGTCATGATTATTGACTTGATTTGTATTGATGAGGCAGTTGTACTTTTGATCTGATATCATTGTATACTTGGACTTTTATTATTTTATGATGATCTATATGCAGACATGGATTCTATATGATGATGATCTCTATTATGCATGTTACTCTATATGATGATGATGCTTTATATGATGATTATATGGATAATGATATTTATGCATGTTACTCTTTTTGATGATGATATGGATGCAATGATAAATGCTTTTGTTGATTTTCGATTTTGATGACCTTGGATGTAAATGAAAATGATCTATATGAAATGTTTTTGAGTTTTTATTTAATGTTTATAATGATTATGAATCTAAGAGAAAAGATGCAACTAAATGATCGTTAAATGAAATGATAATGCAAATGATGATACACTACATGGTTAATGAAATTCACTTAAGTGATGATGATTAAAATGATTCTTAAAATGAATGCACCTACAATGATTAAATACAAATGGTTTTTGTTTGTCCAAGTATACTCAATCTTTATTTATGACCGTTGATCTGTTAATGAAATGATATGCTTATAATGCAACTGACCATGAATGCTTATAATGAAAATGAATAATTAGCTAATGAAATGATCTAACTAAAAATTGTACTGTCATTCTTCATATGCTATCTTGTAACAGTGCTTGATTTCATCATTGAGCTTTAAAATGTTGTAAGATAATACAAGCAACTTGACATAATGATTCAAAATGACCTGAGTATTTCTTACATGGATTTTGATATAGAAAGCTAATACAAGCAACTTGATATAATGGATCAAGTTGACCTGAGTATTGCTTGCAGAACAGACAAGGATTATCCCCTTTCATGCATGAATTGGAACGTCCTCCTTGATCTTTTGCCGATCATATCCTGAGACAAGTTCATACCATAGTAAGAGATAAACCACAAACAACAATCAAAGAAAAATAATCATGCCCCATCATAGCTTCTCTAACATGGACATCCTTGAGTTGCATAGAGTACATGATTAGCAATAAAATCAAAATATAAACACTGAATCTTGTATGTCATTCAAATGTTCTTATGGTCATTAACTGATATAATCATCTTAATGAATGATCTTTGATAATCTCGTATTACTTGTTGATCGATTCTTTAGTTTTTGAGTTGCATGATTCTGTTGTTGATGAAATACCATGATCTTCGTTGTTTTGCTGCTCGTTATCTATTTCAAAACCCTATATGTTTTTGGTTTTTCTAATTTTTTTCGAATGTTTTTGGATTTTAAAGATTCAGAAGATCACTTTAGCAAAAGGAATTAGGATTTTGCCCCCTAGTTGGAAACAAAAATTTATTATGGATGTATGAATTGATCAATATCCAAACCATGGCGGGATACAAATGCAGATTGATTGATTCTGATAAGATCTAAGATACTGACTACGACAAGTATGTCAAATATTGATAATTGTTGGTAAGCTGCATATTTCTTGCTAAATGGTTTAGAGAAAATGTATGCGAAAGATGGAATGGATAAGCTAAGATAGATGGAAGTGATAGGTGCGATAGGAATGAGCGGATAGGTACGCAAAGCGATCTCATAGATGGAGGAAGTCAATTTTTAGATGGCCCCTATTTACCAAGTTTTCACCACTTGTTTTTGATTTTTTTTTTTGTCTTTCCTGATTTTCACTGTTTTATGCTTTTTCTGATTATTTAGAGATGAAACATGTCCTACCATCAATTGATAAAGATAAGACTACCCAAAACAAAATCGAGCAGTCATGCTGATCTATGTCATTGTTTTGATTTGTTCGATGATTGATAATAATGTCTAGTTTCAAAGAGTGAGTACCTCGTGTAAGACCGATCTGTCTGGTTTCGAGTGTATGTATCCCTGTATAAGACACATTGATGTTGATAGATTTTGAGTGATGAATTGATTAACAAGACATGTGATCAGTTTGATTGCAGTATTTGATAAGTGTAAATGCTAAAAATCACTTTGATGATTAGATTTAATGTGTTTGATGCACATGTATGATGAAATAAGGACTTGATTGATTGATTTGATTGATCGATTGATTGATGTTGTTGGATAGATTGATTTGATTGATTGATTTGATTGCTTGATTGCGTGATTGGCTTGATTGCTCGATAGATTGCTTGATTAGTTTGATTGCTTGATAGATTGCTTGATTAGCTTGATTGCTTGATAGATTGCTTGATTAGCTTGATTGATAGAGTAGCCCTGATTAGCTTGATTGATAGAGTAGCTTTGATTAGCTTGATTGATAGAGTAGCTCTAATTAGCTTGATTGATAGATTGCTTGATTTATTAGCTTGATTGATTGCTTGATTAATTGATTGCTTGATTTGATTGATTGATTGATGTTGATTTGATAGATTTGATTAGCTTGAGTAGCTCTGATTAGCTTTATTTGATAGATTTGATAGATTGGATAGATAGCTTTGATTAGCTTCAGTAGCTTTAAGAAACCGATTTAGTTTATAATGTAAGAGCTGAGCAGAGTTTTGAGTAAACTCAGTGATTGATAAAAGACCATGATTGATAGTTTTAAAATGGTTTGATAGCTTAAGTTTCTTCAATTTGATTTGATATATTTGATAATTGATGATTGATTCAGTTTGATTTGATAGATTTGATTGGCTCTAAGAAAATGATTTAGTTTCTAATGCAAGAGCTTAGCAGAGTTTGATTGAGCTCAGTGATTGATAGAAAAACATGATTGATAGGTTTTAAAAAATGTTTTGATAGCTTAAGTTGCTTCAATTTGATTTGATAGATTGATAATTGATGATTGATTCAGTTTGATTTGATTGATTGATTGGCTCTAAGAAACCGATTTAGTTTCTAATGCAAGAGCTTAGCAGAGTTTGATTGAACTCAGTGATTGATAGAAAACCATGATTGATAGGTTTTAAAAAATCATTTGATAGCTTAAGTTTCTTCAAATTGATTTGATAGATTTGATAATCGATGATTGATTCAGTTTGATTGTAGACTTTGATAGTTTTCATATTGTTGATTTGATGGATGGGCCATGCGCTCATGCTTTGATTTTCCATTTTGTTCTTTTTTTTTTAGTTTTTGGATATTTTTTATTTTTTGAGCTTTTTGGATTAGAAGAAAGATGTATTTGGTTTCCCCAATGTATAGAAAGACAAGGAATGGATGAATTATTGAGCTAAAGATGAATGGGTGAAAGATCGAGGTAGCTTATGAGGAGACATGTTAAGAGATTTTTTTGAAATCATGTTTTTGTCCTTAGTTTTGATCAAGATCAAGGATGTAAAAGGGGATATGGATGGAGATAGGATATGGATAGGATAAACAAGATCATAGATAGTGATAGATGATGGAAGAAATGAATAGTTAGGATAGATGGTATAGATTAGCATGAAGCAAGATTGTAGATAGCACTGGATGAATTTAGATAGGGTAATGGACACTGGAGGAAGGATAATGGGAGATGTGGTATGAAGAATAGAGTGGATTAAACTTTGACCCCAAGTATAAAGGTCTCCATTTGTAAAGAGGTGATATGTAAGATTGTCACAGTATTTAGCACCACCCGAATAAATGTTCCTGAACTTTTCAAAGATAGAGACCCAACCCACACTTAGAACCTTTGATAAATTCAACCAAACATATCTAGAAACTAGGAAGTAGACTCAAAAGGGAAGAAGAATCCCAAATTGGATCAAGGTACTTAGTCTTTGATTACCCATGTGTGTGCAGTTGGGTTCATTCTGGCTCATATGATCATTGTAATCTTTAGAATCCAATGTGGCTAGCTACATGAGTTACCCTGACTTCAAAAGGATCCTAGATAGAGCATCACTGCTAGAAAGAATCCATAGCTCCAATGAGGTTATCGTTTTAATATCACAAATATTGCTCCATTGCCAGCCAAGCGTCCATAGCCCCGATGGAGTTACTCGCATTTTCCCATAGCCAAGATTTTGATATTTGATTTTTTTCTTTTCTTTTCTAGATATTTCTTTTCCTGATCATGCTTTGGATCTTTTGATATTGTCTTTTTCTTTTCTTATTTTGATTGCATTGGCTTGTAAGTAATGAAACTTACATGGGTCTGATAATTACAGTGGCACTGAATTAAGATTTTAGATTTTTCACTAGCCATGTCTTCGATGAAGAGATCACAATGATTTAGAGAAATTGATTAAGTGTATGAGATGTAGTAATCAAAATATGTCGGTACCAAGATATGATAAGTGGTTCTTTTCTAGATTGAGTGTTTATCCGAACCAAAAGATAATGTTGAAGAGGAATAACCTTGGATTCTAAAGTGTATCATGAATAGATATCTAGGAAAAGGACTGAACATGATATTCAAGCATGGGCAAGCATGTGACAAAATGACACAAATGCCTTTTTCACAGATGATGAATTTATGCAAAGGATTGAATGAAAGGGATGGAAGGATAGAAAAGAGGTGTTGGATAATAGATAGAATATTTGAAGATTTGTGCAAGGATAGATGGAAATGTATTCAAGATGAGTGTTGGTACACAACTTAAGAATTAGTGAAGATATGGAGGAAAATTGAATTTTGGGACATAAGAACCCAAAATAGATAAAGGAAATGATGGAAGAATAGTTTTGAAAAGATGTTTAGATAGATGTTTGAAAGAAGTTCAAAGGTGCATGCCTTTGTTGATCTTTTTTATGGATCATTTGAGGTGATGGAATGGTGGATGGAGGGAAGTAAGGACCCAAGATGGATGGAAGGGATAGAGAGTTTGACTTTGGAATGAAAGGACCTAAAATGGATTTGGAGTATGAAGAGTTTGAATTTGGAATGAAAGGACCTAAAATGGATTTGGATGATAAAGAGATTGAATTTGGAATGAAAGGACCTAAAATGGATTTAGAGGATGAAGAGTTTGACTTTGGAATGAAAGGACCTAAAATGGATTTGGAGTATGAAGAGTTTGAATTTGGAATGAAAGGACCTAAAATGGATTTGGAGGATAAAGAGATTGAATTTGGAACGAAAGGACCTAAAATGGATTTAGAGGATGAAGAGTTTGACTTTGGAACGAAAGGACCTAAAATGGATTTGGATGATGAAGAGTTTGACTTTGGAATGAAAGGACCTAAAATGGATTTGGAGGATGAAGAGTTTGACTTTGGAACGAAAGGACCTAAAATAGATCTAGAGGATGAAGATATTTCTTGATCTTGATCTTGACTTGGAGTAGGACCATTTGAGTTTGTGCTTTGCTCTTGATTTTGAATTAGATTAATGAAGGGGATGGAAGGGATACCATGCTCTTGCTTAGGAGGTGGATGTTGAATGGGACTCTGCTCTTGAGATAAAGGGGGATCATCGTGGATGGAATACTAGAATTTTAGTGAATCATCATAAGATTCTTTATTGGTAGGATCTTGATAAAAAATGGGATTAGATTGGAGAGCCATGATATCTTGATCTTGATTTAGGCTAGGACTGATTTCCTTTGAATAAGCTTCGTCTTTTTCAAGTGACAAGGGACGATCACATGAGCGATCAAAGTTTTAGTTTAGATAGGTTGATGTTGTTGACTTGATGGATACTTCCTTTTGGATACTCAAGCTCACTAAGTCGAATAGAGGGTTTGTTCGATAGACTCCTATGACAAAGTATGTCAAATGATATGGATAAAGTCTCTTGATATGGAAACAAGACCTGACTAAGTTGAATACCTATCTAGGTATTGTTGTCGTTGAGATAGTTGGATGATATACTCTTGATCACTTGGTTTGATCTGGTGTTTCAAATGTTGGAAAACCTTTGTATTACCCTTTTGATTAATTTTTTTCAGCAATTTGTTGGGATTTTTGCTCACTTGTAGATGATAATCTTTTTCAATTTTTGACCATTTGGAACATGTTACAAACATAGAAGACACAATGTTTAATAAATAAAATGCACAAGCAAGTACAAATCTTATGGCAGGCTGAGACAATAGTTATTGAATCTCACATGGGGTTTCCCCCGAGGCTACTCTATTCAAAGCGGATATTTAGATGCTTGACCCCACTGGCTCCACCCTCGACACTCACTTCTTCGGGGCAGCCAAGCACCAGTTTCCATGAAAACTCCCCATGGCAAACTTTATATCTCTACTAGGAACCGTATGTGTGTGAACCACTTTAGAGGTCTGACCTCCTATGCCAACAACTAAAAGGATTTTGGCAACTAGTACAAGTGGTTTTTAGTAAAGGCTTCCGGTCATGTGGCCATACATGCGACACTTTCAGCTCTGTAAATACAGAAGGTTCCCAACCTATAGAGGTTACACTCCATAGGGTTTATGGGGAAATATAGTGTTGGTATGAACTTATCAGCACATGTTGTTTGAACTTTCGTCACAAACATGATTTATTTAGAGTGGATTGGAAGGACTCGGTATTAGCCCGTTTCCACTTTAGGTCGTTCCCCTCTCACTGCCCCCCTCAAGGCAGCTCGGGAAGGCATGCCCTCTAATGGATTAATTGCTTGAAAGTAAAGAAAGCATAAAAGAGTGGGTTTTGATTTTTGATCACCCAATTAAGGGGAGAGCATATACCTACCACTTTCGAGACACGAAATACAAGCGTTCTTTTTAACTTTCCATAGCAATGTGATCTATCCTATACTTGGAGATTTTGCTCCAACAAGCATGGTGTTTATTTTAGCCGCATATAGAAAATGATTTTCTAAACTAGGACTTGGAAATCCTGGTTAACAAAATGAAAATCATTGCAAAAAAGTAACTTGCTTCATAAGAACAGACAAATTGATTGTTTTTTTAACTTACAAAATATAAGATTGATTTTGCTTTTTACCTTTGCAAGAAAATAAAAGATTGTTGTTCTTTTTAGAGCCCAAAATTTGAAGTGTGAATCCTAACTTTGCAAGAAAGTAAATGTTTGATTTGTTATTCTTTTTTACCTTACAAATGTGATTATTTTTAGAGCTCAAAAACAAGTGAGGTACTTTTTAGAACACCAAGTTTGAAAATGAAGTTCTTTTTACCCAAAAGGAAATATGAGTTCTTTTTAACCAACTTTGAAAAAGCTAGGAAAGAAATCACTAAATCCTAAATTATCTTCTCCAAACCTGCAAGAAATTGTTAGAAATCTGCAAAATAGTAAAAAGTTAGTGAAAAACCTTAGGTGGGCTTCCAGAAGCCTAATTTCAAATTGGTTACAAACTTTTTGTCAAATGCGCTATCCTACGATTCAAAAGCACTAACCTGCATTACAAAAGTGCTAACCTTCATTACAAAAGTGCTAACCTGTGTTACAAAAGCACTAACCTGCATGACATATGCGCTAACCTATTGTGCAAAAGCGCTGATTTTCTGACAAAAGCGCTAACCTATGATGCAAAAGTGCTAACCTACAATGCAAAAGCGCTATCAAAATTCACATATGCTTGAATCTGCATTACAAATATGTTAATTTTTTTTTTTGTTGAGATTTTTAAAAGTATATGTGAGGTCCAGCCCCACGGTGGGTGCCAAAATGTGTGAGCTTCAATTTCATCCTCAGAATGTTACCTCTAATAAGTTAGTTTCACAAAATACAATGGAAATGCATACAGGAAATCCAAAATCCACCAATGAAACTGCATGAAATAAATATTAAAATAAAACATTATTTTACCTTCATGGCTTATGTCTCATTGTCTCCTAACTACACTGTTCCTGGTTGCAGATGGTGTGCTCTCAGATAATGCACTGTTGGCTTCCAAGATGGCATATGAAGAATGGACTGATAACTTGTAGTTAACTGATAGTATGATATGCAAAAGCTACATGATTATGCTAAAATGATTATGCTAAAATGATATATGATAATTGCTATTTGCTAATTGCTTCAAAAACTCACGGATGCATATGATTAGCTTGCAAAATGCACTCAAAGTCTCTTAAAGTCTAACTTGAAGATTCTTGAAGATTTTTTTTCTCAATTGAAGCTCTTGATTTTATAGACTTTGAGAGGATAAGATGATGTGGCTCAAATCAACGGTCATGATCAGATCCACAGATTTGAATGGCTATGAGAAAAGGTGAAGGTTGAGAGAAAGGGGGGAGGAGAAGACCAATGTATTATAGTATTATAGTATAGTAGGAACCACATATTAAACAACCCCAAAACAATCACATATCACAAAAAAGAAAAATTAAAAATAGAAATTAACAACTAGGATTCCTGACCAACAGACACTGCATTTATCACCTACCTACACATTTTCCTATTTAACAACTCATCCCACTCACTCCACTTCATTTGCATTCTCATTCATTTTATATTCCTATTTGATCTTTGAATCCTAGCACACATTTACACCCTCTTTGAACTTCTATAAGCCCTAGTTTTCTCTATAACCCATACACCATTCTATACCACTTTCTCCATGCCATTTCATCCTCTTCCACAATACACCATGGCCACTCCAAAAGTCATCAATGTTGTAGACAGATCCTGCTTAGAATGCCAAGAATACCCTTTCAAAGCTATGTTGCATGACAACACCACTACACTCTCATCTATTCAAATCAATATCATCTACTAGGATGATATTTGCAAGTACATTCACAAGCCAATTTCAGGTATTGATCAAAACAGATTTGAGGACTTGAGGCAATAATTTCTTAAGGAGGATAGAATCTGCTACAAGAAGGAATACTGAAACATCCTTGCCAAGAAACTGGATTGTTGGAAAGACATCTCAAACTTTGAAGATAAGCATGAATGGATTCATAAAATTGAAGATAGAATATCCAAGACTCCTACCTTGAGTGTTATGCCTTGAGAACAAGATATCATTTCAAAAGGGTGATGATGTTGGTAGGAGAAGGGACTAATATAGAGCTGACTTAGACTACCACATATGGTTTGTGGTATATAAATAGACCTCTAGGTTGACTCATAGACTAATATTCTAATTTGGGAAGTGTATATAATATCATTGTATCTAATATCTAGAAGTAGGAGTGAGATAGAATATATATATATATATGTATGTGATATAGCATGATAGATTGAGATCCAAAACATATTCTGTACTTGGAGATTGATAGCATAATATAATGATGTTGTTTCTAGTTCGGTTGCTTCTATTACGAGTTCTTAAGATATGAATGTTATATTGCTCTAATTTACTCGTATATCTACTAAATTCCTTTACTATTTCCTCTGGGGTATAACTAATACATTAAGATCCATTTGGGCTATAGATCTCCCGGTTGTAGTTTTCCCTTAATTATTTCTAATAAGCTTGGGTGTGACATTATAATATATGTCCTCCAGTACTAAGTTGAAACTTGGTGAGGAAGATAACATTTCTCCTCTAGAAAAGTTCACTACTGAGGGTACTTATGATGACTCCTATGACTATCTCGATATATATGAATACTTTTCCATATTTGGCTTAACAAATTCATTTCCTTCACACAATCTAATGATAACCTTCCCGTAATCCATCCACAACTCATCGATTGGGATCAACAAGGACAACTAAGTTTAGATTTATTTAAAAATGATGAAGTTATCACCGAGTTTATGAAACTTTGAGATGGTATGCCCTTACATTATCATAAGGTTGGATTTACTATAGATCTTGATAATATAGCATAATTTGGTGAATGTGCCAATTCTTCCAGTCGCAAAAACATGACAATCAATAAAAGGTCTTCTAGTAAAATTTGAAAAGCATTTCTGGAGTAGGAAAAGGTACAAATAAAATATCTATCCAAAGGTGTGTGAGGATGGAAGTATTAACACTATCTACACCAATCAAGAGAGATCTCCATGCTTATAGAAAAATTAGAAGAAATAAATTATATCAATAGAATAGACAATTTTGAAATCATATAATTTTCACCATCTTTGTTATAGAAAGAAACAATCATATTGCTACTAATGCTTGTGAAAAAATCTAAGAGAAAAATTACATTCATTCAAAGAGATATTCAAAGAATATAGAAGACAAGAAAAGTGTCTGTATGAAGGTAACTTCATTGTTTCATTCATTAATTCATGCATTCATTTTGTATACTCTATTGGTAGATTATAATTGTGCACGAATTAGAGGGTTTTGTGGTTGAATCCTTGGATAATTCACATCTAATTTTATTTTTGATCTCACACTTACCACCACCAATTCATCAATTGAATTCTAATTATACATCTAGCTCTAGACATGCTAAGGTTTCCTCTAGTAGTCCCATAAAAAAATTAGTCTTATTCAACCTTTGGTTAGTGTCATTCATTTGGCCTCCTTGCACCATTTTTTATGACATTTAAACCACCATCCCCATGAACATGGGAAATTTATAGTTGTAAAATTTGACTAGCTTTTCTAAATTTTAAAAACCTTATTGTTTTATGATTCATTTTATACACATACAGAAAAATATCTTAGGTTAGTTTTGTGCAAGTTATGTGTAAAATGTTGGCATTCTACACTCTAATGAGAATAGTTGATGTTTTCATTGATGGCAACAAGTTTCTACATAGGTACCGACATCGCAAACTTCATACACCGGCAGGTACTTTCACTGACATCCAGATTACACCGAAAATGAAGTATACCAGCACTCAGGCCGACATAAGATGATGTTTGTTTATGTGAATTGTATTGTAAATATAATTATCTTTTGTAAGACAACTTGGTATATTGTAAAGACTCATATATGTATGAGATCTCATAGGTCATTTTTTATTGTGTATAGGAGATAAATTATAATAAAGGAAATTATTGTATGAGGTGATATAGTGGACAACGAAGGTTTTTGGTTATGGTATATGACTGAGCTTAAACCGGTACTGAACCAGGTATTGGAGATGCCATTTTGAGCAGTACATTGTATTTAATTATCCATATTATAGTCAGTGAGACTCTTCTATTGAGCAATGAGCTCTAGGCTGTTGGCCTTCCTGCATGTGCATGCCCCTTATTGTAAGTAATATTTATTCATATTGGCTAGTGAGTAAATATTGAGGGTCACAAATCCCACTGAGGTTTTTCCCACACCGGGTTTCCTCATTAAATATCTTGTGTTATGGTGTGCATTTATGCTGTCTCTATTATTTCTCTTTACTGCATTATTTCTTGTTTATCGATACACTGTTTTGGGTTGCAAAGATATAAATAAGTTTAAATATTCCATTCACTGGTTAGACACTAATTCACCCCGCCTCTTAGTGTCTTTGGGACTGTCATTGAATCTAACATAAAAATGGTCAATGATGCAATTTTAAGGATGTGCCCACTTTGAAAAATCACAAAAATATATATATTTAATAAAAAATATATTACAATAAACAACTTTTATAACTCACTGTTAGCTATATTTTTGCCGAATAGTTTTAAAAAATACTATACAACAAAAAATATGGGAGTGCACACCATATATTATGCTATATTTAAGTATTGGAATTAAGAAAATTTTTTTGCACACATAATATTTAACTCCCTTAAACCTAACCATTTTTAAAAATCTTTAGTCATTATAAGATTCAAATGGATACAATTCTTATTCTTATTATATCTTTAAATTGAGTATACACATCTCAAATTTCACATTCAAGTTCAATTTTAGTTGATTTTGACAAAAAGAAGTGTCCACTTTTGACCCCCTCTTTGTCCCCCATTTTTATGCACTTACCCTAAAGTATCCACAAGACAACTACTTATAACCTTTTATCGTGCCCTCTCTTTATAAAACCATTATCCTCAACCCTAATCAATTATAGGTGCTTCTGCATAAAATCTTCATCTTCCCATGTTGTAAATTTGACTAATAAATATTTTCACATAATGAGGTACTTTTAAATTACCTCGATCATCAATTTTAGTGTGAATATTTTAAAAAGTAACTTAGGTGTCAAAAATGGGTCTCCCTTTATATCTTAGGTAGCATTGTCTATGTTATTATTTTCCATTGATCTGCTTGCCTCTTCACTTTGTATTTTACCTTTTACTTGTTCTCCTTAAGACTAGAGTGCAATTTTTTCTAGTGTTGATATTTTTCTTCTATTTCTCTAATCATTTTGTGTACCTTTTATAAAGATTTAAAGGGTGTTAGATGACACATAGCATTGATTGAAATTCCTAACTTGAGTCTCCTTTAGGAGGCAATCCTTGTCAAATTTTGCCAAGTAGTGACAATGCATAGCAAGATGTTTTTGGTTTGACTAATTCTTTTTCTTCTCTTTCTTCACTCTCCCATCCTCTTTCTTATTCTTGTTCTTTTTCTTTTGTTTCCTTTTCATTTTCTTTATTTTCTTTTTTAGTTTTCTACTTCTCCTTCTATTTCTTCATATCCTCTTGCTTCTCCTCCTTCTTGCATGTTCTTCATTCGTAATAGGTTCCAAGATCCTATACGAGTGTTAAAATTTAGATCTATATTATCTAACCTAGATGACCTACCTTTGTTGCTTGAAACATCTACTTCTGAGTTTGACTGATTTTTGAAATAAGCATTGATATTTTCTAAAATATTAAGGATTGTTTATATATATATATATATAGTAGGGTAAAATTTTGTGTTAGTGCAATAATAATCATCTACACAACATCCAATGAAGCATTATGTTGAGCATTGATTTTGAAATCAATAGAATCCCATAGTTTCAACTGAAGCTACAAAAGTTTTCTTAAAAAATATATAAATCAACCATGCCCTTAACAATCTCGATAGAACCTTTAGTACTTTCATTGACATCAGAATTCAAAAAACTATCACTCAAGCCGAAGCCATCAGATATGCATATTAATCCTTTACCTAAGTATCTAATCTGACTGAAATGATATCAATGAAACCCATGAGTGTTTCACCGACAAATAACTTATCAAACAGACTTGAGCCCCGATGATTCCCAAAAGTAGCTCATCAAAAATATTATTTCCATCGACGAGTAATATATTGAGCAAACCATAGGAAGACTTCAACGAAAGGGATTTTTGAGGAAAAGAACGTATTGAGGAACCATAGAAAATATTGACCGAAGATGTTTTTACACCAAAGAAAAGAGACATTGAGAAAACACAAGAGATTCCCATCGAAGACCCGTTATCGGCCAAACATAGAGATTCGAAGCAGACCATTTGTCTCTCACCAAAAGAGGATATTTCATCGAAACCAGTGCAAATATGACATGTGAGGTAAAGATTTTCGATGAAAGTCGAGAGGTCGATGAAGTCACAAATCCCTTTGACGATGATGGTAGTTCCATTGAAACTGAGGCAACATCGATGAAAGATGACATTTCGAGGAAAGATAAAGTCAAGATACTGAAGTGCATAATTTCATCAAGAAAGGGTATGGCCATAAAATTGAAGAGCATCGACGGGCAGTGTGAAGTGTTGCTAGATGAATAATTATTTTCTATCGTGAGAATTAATACGAGTCCTAATAAAGTCACTTCATCATGAATTCAAATAAATGACTCTGTGACCGATGTGCAACTGGTAGTGGTAACCAATAAAATCGCCATGAATGCTCGATAAATTGGCAAAAGGACACTTTTGAGCAATGCTTGAAGGATTCAAATTGAGTTTCAGAAATATGAGACGATTCGAGAGAAAATTCACCAGTGGTCTACCTTTAAACCAAGTAAGTCTTTCACTCTTAGAACTCTGTAGTGATAATATAGGAATCATCTTCTAAAAAGAGTAGGGCTAGGAAAGCCAAAGAGACCTAGCCCCGGAAGACAAACCTAAGAGGCAGAAAAAGGAAGGGCGCTCTTTAGCCCAGGATTTAATTGACCAATTCCCTGCATCTAGCATTAGGTCTAAAAAAATTAAAATGGACGAGGAAGGGCTGGAAGATATATTTGAAGGCCTAGGGGATACATGGACAAAAATAAGGGGTCATGAATTATTTATTTTTGGGTATATATGAAGAAGTGCACCCGAGCCTGTGAATAACTTATGGAGGTTAAATTTAGGGAAGTTGGCAGTGGCTAATGTCTTTGTGAATGTTGAACTCATGAAGTCCCTAGCCAACAATTATGAACCCAAGACCAGAACAATATGTGATTATATGGGGAGACCAATACTGTCGACTACCAAGGAAATTATTGACACTGTGTTTGATTTAGACTGGGGGTTCGAAGAACATATTGATATTAAGAAATTAACACAAGAGTACTTCAAATTAGAGGAAGTTTATAAGAGGTGGAGACTCCCTATCCATAGACCCAGGGTTGCAGGATCGTTGGTGCCATTTGATAAAGATAGCAAAGCTCCATATGATGTTAATTTGTTTCATCCCTACTTTAAGTATACCTACTATTGCACTGCTCAGGTTTTGGGAATAGAGGCTCATCCATTGATGGATATCGTGGCTATGGTCATTTGTGCAGACTTGCAATCTAAAGATCCTCAGTTGTTCAATTTTTCTACCTATCTTGTTGATGCCATCAATCATGGATTGGAGAAGTTGAAAGGAGATATGATTAATGTGCATTTCAAGTATTATTCTGTTCTTATGCATATGCTATTATATGTTAGGCAAGACAAAGGGTTATGGCTAGACGAGTTGTGCATTAGGGCATATGACAAAGCTGTAGTAAGGAAACATGTGCAGTTGTGGGTATATTCATGGGACCAAAGGTACAATAACTGCCAATACTCGCATTTTGAATAATATTTCGTTAAGACATTACACAGATTATTAGGGTACCTGTGTGATCATGCATTGTCCCCTGAAATTCAGAGATTCTTGAGACCAAAGGATTACGATGAAGATACTACAATTGAACACAACTAGGGGGATTTTTATTGTTATTCGGATTGCACTCAGATAAGGGTGTATGGATTTGAAGGAAAGTTGTATTTATTGCCTATCATTGTGCCTAATAGAGTGGCTTGCTTAGAAATTGTCAGGAAATTGTTGATAGTAAGCGCCCAACATCTAAGTGATCATGGGAAATAATCCATCGTGCCTGGATTACTTGTCTTTTCAGACTTTGTTGTCAAAAGCTCAAAGAGTTACAATTTGCTACATAATAAATTGGGTTACTACAAAATAGCAGAGGGAGACCCTAGGCCAAACTTTGATCCGGAAGGATACATAGGGGCCGCAAGGTCATCCCAGAAACTGAAGGCCGGAGAGAATGTGTCACTCATGCCTGAAGATTTCATCAGAAATGTAAAAAGAGAAGAAGCTAATGAAAAAAGAGCCAAGTATGAGCGAGTGTTCCAGGCTTACAAATGGAAGCTCTTCTGAGGGAGAATAAATGAGGACATGCTCCAACACATCAAAGATCCCTTAGATCAAGAAAATAAACTTATGGAGCATGAGCTAGAATTGCTTGAGGGAGTACCTGCTTATGTCTATGGCAAGCATATCAAAACTATCAGGGATACAAAGCCTTTAGCCCAATTATCTCCACAATCTATTTCTAATGTTTTTCCAGTTGACTCTCCTAGAGAAGAATATCCACCTAGATTTGAGGATGACGTGCAGATGGATATGACCACAGGGCAATACAACATCCAAGACATGGGAGATATAAGGATGTTTGAACATGAGGGTTTCATTGTTGATGATGATTTCATTTTTTCCAAAGAATTCAATACATTTCTGTACTAGCATAAAGGAATATAGGTTAGGGATGCCATGAAAGATAAGATAGAGGATGAACAAGCCCAAAGGTTGCAAGAGGAAGTGGACCTTGCTAAACGGGAGATGACACCCGATAAAGGGAGGCAATTGCTTAAGGATGCTGGTGTGTTGATCTATTCAGGGTGGGATATGAGATTTGCATTACTATTTGATGGTTTCCTCAAGAAGCAAGACCCTAACAAGTGGATTATACCAGAAGAGATAGATAAAATTTTTATGGGGTTAGGGTATGATCCAGATCAAAAGGCTCTCATAATATGGGCCTTATATCTGAAAGAATAGAGACCTATTCTGGTTGATACAGATCAAGTTTTTGGCCATTTAATGGTCCAACAGGTTGGGAAAACTGATCCCAAAATCACAGCCAAGTTAAATGTGGATGTGGCAAAATTGAACCAAGAACAAACCAAGTTTTTAGTCAAAGAGAACAACATCTACAAGGGCTTGTATGAGAAAGCTACCGAAGAAGTCCAGAGGTTACAAGTATAGTTGTCACAAAAGGCCCCTATTATGGGAGAACATGAACCAGATATGGGTTATCAGCCCGACTTCAGGGTCTTAGATGCTACCTACTGGAGGATAAAGACTGAAAAGTTAGCCAAATAGTTAACCAGTGCTCAAAAAAAGATGAACAAGTTGGCGAATGATGTGATTGAATATAGGTTCAAGGCTATGTTACCATACGCTAACCTATATTGGAAAGAATACACAGGAACTGTAAAAGCTCTAAAAGAGCATGAAAGATTAAAGGAGAGATTGCATGATGTACTAAAGAATAAAGACATGATGACTGTAGAAGAGAGAGCCAAAGGGGACCAATATCTGGTAGAACATGACAGGTACACGAATATATTGAATAAAGATCTCCGGATGTTGGACAAAGACTGTATTGCAACGATACCAACTATCTACAAGGATGGTGAATTGTCCCCATTAGAGAAATAACAAGAGGATTTTGCATTGATTAAGGAGAAGGCAGTGGTCAAATTCAACCAGAATGAGGATATAGCCCCACATATCAACCAGGCAGTGTTCGATCTCTTCTCACTGGAGACAAATATGAAGCAAAAAAGTGTAGCCGTTACATGCCATAAGAGTGATGGTTACATTAATCATCTTGGCATGATTAATCTTTTCATATTTCACTTTGTTAAGCAATTATAATTTAGTTTTTAATGATGAAGGGACGTAACTCTTCATAGAATAGGTGTTGCTCACTTATTTATATGAGCAAGTTTTGTAAAAGAAAGACATTATTAGAAGAGAGAATATCTTATAGATACTACAGCCTCTGGCATACTACTATACTTTTCTGAAACTTTAATAGAATCAGTTATGTTTCTCTATTTATGTGCTGTGAATTATTCCATTTCTTATAGGCAGTTGTTTGTGATATTATCTAAAGGAGATAAGGTTATTTGTATTCTTGCAGTGAAGTTTATGTTTCAATATTATAAACTTGGATTAATAAGATCTACTTGTGAATTGTAACTATTCCCCACAGTTTTTCCTTGAATGGTCCTTTAAGGTAAAGGTTAAATTCATTCAAGTAGTTTTATGATATAAACATTTATTAGACCTCATAAGAAATAGTAACTGATAGACTTGCCAAAGGGGGTAGGTTTAAAAACTATCTCACAAATCATGCATTCAGTCCTAGGGAAATATAAGACTCTGTAGCCCAAATAATAAGAAAGACACTGGTCATTCATAAATTACAACTTTTATCATACCAATCACTTTTAATTTAAAGCAATAGGAGTAGTTGAGTAGGATATATATAGAACCAATTAGCAATAGTGTATACATATAAATTTCAAGCACAAAGATCAAATAGCTCCCATAACAACAATCTCGAACTCATCTAAAAAGACATCTATTCCAAGAACCTTTGCCATTTTGAGATAGGGGTCAATTAGATCAAAATAAACAATCTGCTAGAAAAAGCATTAGTTATCAAAAGCCACTAGTGAATAGGTATACCCGCCTAGGTCTTGTAGAGCCTAAAGTGAGAGAGTTAGTAACCAAATAGGTTCACTCTATAAGTTGGCCAAGTCAAATTGGAAGGTTTGATCATAGGAGTTGGCATTTCCTTAGAACCCATCAAATCTATTGATTTGAGATCCAACACATTACATGAAAGAGTAAAAATAAACAAGTAAATCAAACCACTCCCTCAAATCATCTCATTGCTCTCTATCCTTGAGGAACTTGAGTGTTTATATGATGGCTCTTAGATGCATGATTTTGCAAGATGACAACTCAAGAAATGAGAATGATATGATTCAATGCTAAGATCTACAATGATATACAATGTAATTCTAAACTATGATGAAAAATGCAAGGAAAGCCATTACATAGAATGCAATGATACTATAATAAGCTACTAATGATGCAAAGAGAGCTAATTATGTTGCTAGAGATGATACTAAGATTGTTGATAATCCTGGAAAAATGTTAAGGATGCTAGGGGGCTCTCATGACTTAAAAGAGGGCCATTTATAGATTTTTCAAGACCAAGGCTAAGGTGGCACGAATCAATGACCAGGATTTGATTTGGAGATATCGACAGCCAAAATTGAAGAAGTTAGGAAGTAGGTTGAAGAACAAGACACATGTCATTGTTGGAGAGGCAAGTGCCAATGAATCTCCACTAAGTGCCAACAATTAGGCAAGTGGCAAAGAGAGAAGGGACAAGTGGCAATTGTGCCATGTGTCCTCAAGGGAGGATGCACAACCCACAAGAGGTTAGGATAAGGAAGTTAAATAGGATAGGGTTGGTTAACCCATAGTTAGGCTAGGGGTGGTTAAGAGTTAGGAAACATGTGTCCAATTTGAATTAAAAATTCAAATTTAGTAGTGGGGAATAATTAAATAAATATATCAATTAAATTCATTTATTTAATTAGGAAAGATAGAAGAAATGGATTAAGGCCGGATGAATTAGGAAAAATGAACTATATAAACAAATTATTAAATTCATTTATATTGTAGAAGAATAAAGACTTTAATTCATTAAATAACTTAACATTTAATTAATTTATCTCCAGACCAAATTTTTAGTGTATACATTTTTCCCCTCTTTGAAGCAATGTGTGACAACACATTGGTTCAAAAAAAAATTGATCGATGCCCCAGATTCTCCGGTTATTGATAAAAATGTTGATATTTGCCCTAGACTTTGATGATCATGTGATAATGCATGTATGCCCCCTCAGGATGAATCGAAGAATTTGTCAATTTTTAGAATTTTTTAGCAATGTTTTGAAAATTTTACGATGTTTGAAATTTTTTTATTTTTGCTAAATTAACTCATTGATTTGAAAAATAAAAACATTGTCACTTAATTCACTTTTCCATTTCACTTTTTAAAAGGGGTTAAAAAAATTAAATCATTTACCATTTAACTCATTTGTATTTTGAAAATTTGAAGTTTTAACGCTCTGAGACAAGATGATGATCCCTCAGTGGAATCATCGATTTGAGCACGTGCGATGATGTCAGCGAACTCCCAAGTACAATCCTCCGGTACATAGATAAAAAAACCTCCTTGTAGTATTTTTTTTTTTGAAATTTTTAGGAGATTTTTCGGATTGCTAGACATTTTTAGCATTTTAGCATTTCAAAGTTTTGCTTTAGCGTTTTAAATTAGGGTTTTAGCACTTTTTATTTCTTTAGCATTCTCATCCTTTTTGTTAATGTTTTAAGTAAGTGTTGTAGTGTTCTTGGTGTTTTAGCATTTCTGGTCTTTATGCTAGTGTTTCTGGTTTGTGTTGTAGTGTTTTTATCAATCTAGCATTTTTGGTCATAGATTAGCATTTACAGTCAATGTTTTAGCACTATCAGTTACATTGGAATTTTGATGCTATGTTGTAGCACTTTGGTAATGCAGATTAGTGTTTTAGGTTTTTTAGCACTCCATGCCACTTTTTTAGCATTTTAATTAGGTAGTCTAGCGTTTTGGTTTTAGAATGGTTAAAATGTGATTTTTTGTCCTCCTGTTTGATTGATTTCGACTAGTATCGATTACCATGATGTATATAGGTCGATAGGATAGATGATAATGACTTCATGATAAATGTGAGTTGACAATGCAAGCTCAACAAGATTGATTGAATCTCACATGAGCTGATTAGATTGATAGATAGATTGATAGATATATAGATAAATCTGTTGGTGTAAATAAATATTCATTTTGGATATTATTACACTTTACTTAAGTTAACTTAGGATAATGCATCTCTTCGTAGTTTGGATTTGAGACACTTAGGGAAGTGTGCACATAGGGATAGAGCTTGTAGGAGAAATTCCACCTTTTGTGGTCTTATTTTGCTGTTACACTCCACATTCGGTGGGTCATCCACCTCTTGTGGAATATTATAATATTTCTCCTACCTACCCCTAGTATTTCTTACCTACCCTTGTTTCTCATTGAGCCACATGTCATAATTATGTGCTCGTACATCCATATGGCCTTGCCTATATAAGAAGGCCTATATTCATTGTATTGGTTAATCTAGTTGATTATTTGCATATTGATGAGAATACAGTTTGTTCTTATCATTCTATTGTCTCTCTTTTATGCTTTTCATTGTGCCCTTGATCTTGGCAAAATCCTACATGGTATCAGAGCTTATAGGGCTTCATTGATTAGTTTTTTGGAGACATTTTGGAGGCTTCAATTTTTGGATTTGGGGATCTTCAATTTTTGGGGGCGTCGTACAGCGATTTGGATATCACGGTTGAATTCGGAAGGCCATTTCCATGAATTTCTACTATGAAGTCGATCTATTTTGGTGAGAAAATTTTTTTCCCCATTTTGGCTATTATTGTATGGATTTCGAATTTTTTTTTGTAAAATTTTTTTCGAAAAAAAATAAATTTGAAAAACAAAAATTCCGAAAAAAAAAATATATAAAAAAAAAATTAAAAAAAAATTGTTTTTGGGGGGTCCGCAGACCCCCCCCTATCCGTACCTTGCGTTGTTGTAGATTGGACCGTCGCTGCCGTACCACGCAGCAGACTGCCACCACTGCCGATCCGTGCGACTATCTCCCCGCCGTCTGCTGGTCCAGCCTCGACCCGGCCCTCCGGTGACCTGCAGATTCCCACTGCCCGTCCCTCCGGTGACCTACAAATTCCCGCCGCCGGCCCTCCAACACCGACGCCTCCCATCGGCCCAGCCCTCCGGCGACCTGCAGATTCCTGCCGCCCTTCTCCTCCCAGTGACGCTTCCCTCCCGCCTACAGTCTTTTAAACCAGTGACCCACGTCCGCCACGTGGCAGGAGGCCACTGGCCCATGGACACATAAGACACAGCCACGTCACCCGCCACGCAGAGCTGAAGCAGACTGCCACATCAGCCTGTCCGTATAGTACGGATGCCACGTAGGGGGTGAAGTTTTTGTGACGGCCAGATGGGCGTCAAATTTAAGCCTGTCATTTGCTGACATCAGCACCACATCAACAGACTTTTGAAATTTTTTGACCCCCTCTTCATTGAGCTTTTCAGTTTTGTAGTTCAACTTTGAAAGGCCATATCTTACTCATTTTTGCTCCATTTTGGTGCAATTGTTTTTGAAATGGGCTAAAATTTCATGATCTTCATAGTGGTGTGGTTATTTTCTGATTTTGGTGCACAGGTTTTTCAGAATTTTTGGATTCTCTCAGCTGTACCTATCCAATCCTCAATTCTACAACTTCAAAGGCCTTGTTTGAGCTCATACAACCTCCTTTTCAGGTGCCATTTTTTTTTAAGTGCATGTTTTTTCTTCTACTTTCATAATCTATGATCAGATTTCAGAGATTTTGAGTGGAAGTTGTACTTTCAGATATTGGTCTTATTTGGCCTATTAGGTACTTGTAAAGTTCTTGGATCTTAGTTTAGATCTCTTGCATTATTAGTTTGAGTCTCTTTTGGCCTTATTGAGGCAGTTGTAAAATTGTAATCAGAAGCCCACTTTGCCATTTTTTGCAAGTGGCCCATTGTATACACACTAAGTATAAAGTGCCAAATCATCACTTTTGGGGGGGTTCTTTGATTGAGTGAATCTGGGGGGGTGTCTTGTGTGATTGTGCCTCTCTTTGTGCTCTTTCATTTTTGTTGCAATGAGTCCTCATAAATTTCCACCTTTAACTCCACATAATTATGTATCATGGAAAATTAAAGTATGGAGTAAATTAATGGAAAAGGATCTCATGCATTACATGGAACAATAGCAGCAGCACCTGATCCTAAGGCTGATCCTAATGCTCAATTAGAATGGCTCACTAAGAATTGCATGGCTCTTGGAACTTTGCGCAAGTATGTATCAGATGATCTCATCTTTCATATTGAAAAGTGTACTACAATCAAAGATGCTTGGGATATGTTTCAGAAATTGTATGGTCAAGTTGATGAAATCAGAGGCTATAAGATTGACAATGAGCTCGCCAACTTGGATCCCAAGAGTTTTGATACAATCCAAGATTATGTCACCAAAGAAAATGAGCTAAGAGCAAAGCTTAAGGATTGTGGAATTGACAAAAAGGATGCTCAGTTGATATCCAACTTGTTAGACAAGCTTGCACCAGAATATGCAGCATTTGTGTCTAGCTTCCAATCTCATCGTTTGACAGTGGGGAGTTCCTATGTTATGCCTTCATTTGATGCTTTCACAAAAATGTTGATATTGGAACAATCTAAGTTTTTGAACATGGGGCTTCTCAAGTCTTCAAATTCCAAGGCTTTGGTGGCTAATCAAGGGAATCAAGGAAGTCAAGGCAAAGAGTCCAACAAGAAGAAGAAGCAATCCAAGTCTAAACCACACCAGGAAAAAGGACAATCATCCTCTCCATCACAAGGCAATTTTTCATCCTCTTCCAAGAAGGGGACACCACCTAAGAAGGATAAACCAACTTGTGCATATTGCAAGAAGTATGGTCATGATGAGCATCGATGCCACGCAAAGCAAGTTGATGAGTTAACTAATCTTCTTAAGAAAAACAACATCAACTTGCCATCCGCCTACACAAAGAAGGATTCATCTCCTTCCTCTTCCTCACATTCCAAGGGAAAAGGGCAAGCATTTGTGGCTACAATAGGTTCTTCACAGCAATGGATACTTGACTCGGGTGCTTCATATCACATGGGTTCTACAAAGGAGCAGTTTTCTTCATTGGAGCCATCTAAGGTACCTCTCATTTACATAGGTGATGATACACAAGTAGAGGTTGAAGGGAAAGGTTCAGTTGACATGGATGATGGAACATTTGAGAATTTTCTCTATGTTCCTAACTTGTCTACTAACCTTCTCTGTATCTACCAAATCACTCACTATGGGAATGGGAAGAAGGTTGAGTTTACACCAGATTCAGTTGTGGTAAAGGAACTTGATGATGATGCCTTGGTAGCAGTGGGACAAGTCAATGACAAGTCAAGACTTTATTCATTCTCCCACTTTGTACCAAGTTCACCTTCTAGGGCCTTGCTTACTCATTCAAATTCAAAAAGTAAGCTATGGCATGAGCGGTTTAGTCAGCTCAACTACTGCTATCTTCAACAGCTTAGCACTAAAGACATGGCCACAGGTCTACCTTGAATTAGTTTTTCAGAGGGTGTATGTTCAAGCTGTTCCATGGGCAAGCATCCCAAGGAGAAGTTTGATAAGGGGAAAGCTTGGAGAGATTTGGAAGTTCTTCAACTTGTTCACAATGATGTAGCAGGTCCATTTCCAGCACCTTCATTTAGCAAGGCCTGCTATGTCCTCATCTTCATTGATGACTACTCCCGCTTCACTTGGGTCTACTTTCTTATTCATAAGAGTGAAGTATTTGACAGATTTCAGGACTTCAAGACTCGTGTGGTGAAGCAATCAGGGAAAGTGGTCAAGATTCTTCATACAGATAATGGAAGGGAATATGTGAACAAAAGAGTTGTAGATTTTTGTACACTTGAGGGAATTGATCTTCAACATTCTGTTGCATACACTCCACATCAGAACGGAGTTGCAGAATGCAAGAATAGAACTCTCAAAGAAATGGCTAGCTGTATGATACATGCACATTCTCTTGATCCCACCTTTTGGGTAGAGGCTATCAGTTGTGCCACACACATCCAGAATCAGGTTCCTCACAAAGCTTTGCAAGGTATTACTCCTTTTGAAGCTTGGGCTGGTAGGAAACCGATTGTGAGACATTTCAGAGTCTTTGGGTGTCCAGCATGGGCTCGCATACCTCCGCAGAAACGCAAGGCATTGGAACCTCAGAGTCGACCTTGCATATTTGTTGGATATCCCGAGGGTGTTAAGGCATATAGATTGATGGATCCTGAGACACATGAGGTGTTCATTGAGAGGAGTGTTCACTTTGAGGAAAGCTCTCCTAGCTTAGCCTCTCTACCTCCTCCACCTTCCTCCATTGTGGATAGTGATGCTAGTGATTCAGAGGATGAGAATCCTTCAACTCCGACTCACGGGGTTACACCTCCGCAGGGTCCACTTGTAGTTGAGGAGCCTGATTCTCCACCTCCACCTAGACCTTGTTGGGCTCGACAGACACTTGAGTCCACAGGTTCTCTTGTTGGGGATCCTTCAGATACACAGAGAACTTGATCACAACATCAGGATCTACCACATGCATTCATTTCTACCACTTCTGATCCATAGACATTTAGGGAAGCATCCGGGGTTCCTCAGTGGGACCAAGCTATGGAGGAAGAGTATAGTTCCTTGATAAGGAACAACACATGGGATTTAGTCCATCTCCCTAAGGGGAGAAAGATGGTTCGATGTAAGTGGATCTATCAGACCAAGTTTGCAGCAGATGGTAGTGTGGATAAGTATAAGGCTCGGCTTGTTGTGAAAGGTTTCTCTCAAGTTGCAGGTGTTGACTATACTGAGACCTTTGCACCCATAGCCAAGATGAACTCCATTCGTTTGACACTTGCTATTGCTGCAGCTCATGGTTGGGCTATACATCAGATGGATGTGAAGAGTGCTTTTCTTCATGGTGATCTTGATGAGGAGATTTATATGGAGAAGCCACAGGGTTTCATCCAGGATACTTCCTTGGTTTGTAGACTAAGGAAATCTCTTTATGGCCTTAAGCAGTCCCCCAGGGCTTGGTACGCCAAGATGGATTCCTTTCTTCTCTCCGCAGGGTTCACTAGGTGTCATTCTGATCTGAATGTCTACATTTTGCGACAGGATAACTCTCACTTGATACTTGTGCTCTATGTTGATGACTTGATCATTACAGGGAGTACTTCATCCATCATTAGCAGGGTCAGATATGCTTTGCATGACAGATTTTCTATGACTGACTTTGGGTCTTTTGCACTACTTTCTCGGGATAGAGATTTCACAGTCACCTTCCGGGATTACACTATCGTAGCTCAAGTATGCTCTTGATCTACTTGCATGCTTTCATATGGCTGATTGTAAGCTTGCCTTAACTCCCTTTCTTTCAGGAGTCAAGCTTGAGGCTCAGTGTTCTTCTCCACCAGTTGATGCCACCTTGTATCATCACCTTGTGGGTAGTCTCATCTACTTGACCCATACATGCCCTGATATTTCATTTGCAGTTGGCATGGTTTCCCACCTCATGCAGGAACCACATGAGCTTCATTGGAAAGCTGCCAAATGCATCCTTCATTACATCCAGGGTACACATCACTATGGGATTCACTATGCAGCAGGCATAGGACTTTGCTTGGTTGGTTACACAGACTCCGATTGGGCTGGCAATCTTGATGATCATAAGTCTACTTCCGGTTACAGTTTTCACCTTGGTTTGGGCCCCATTTGTTGGCAGAGCAAGAAGCAACATGCTATTGCTCTCTCTTCGACTAAGGCTGAGTATCAAGGCACTGTTAACGCAGCGACTAAGACCATTTGGCTCCAGCAGATTCTCACAGAGTTTGGATTCACCACTCCACGACCGACAGTTCTACATTGTGACAATCAGAGTGCTATTGCGATCTCAAAGAACCCGGTCCAGCACCAGCGGACCAAACACATCGAGATTCATATGCACTATATCCGAGAGCTCATTCAGGAGTAGGTCATTGATTTGCAGTATTGTCCTACAGCAGAGAAGGTTGCTGACATATTCACCAAACCTTTCACCGAGAGTAAGTTCCAACAGTTGCGAGCTCTCTTGGGGGTGCGGGATGTGTCATTAGGGGGGGTCAGCTAACTTCTCCTTCCTCTCTTATGGGGGGGACTTTTTCCTCTTTGAGGTTTTGTCCTTCTTCTTTGAGAGTCTTCTGTTCTTTCATCGGGGGGTTTTTTCCCACTGGGTTTTCTCCTTTTCTCTATTTGTGAGAGATTGCATTGCATGGTTTTGCTTGCATTTGCATATTGTACATGGGTACCTATCATGGCCTAGTAGCCGGGACCCATCTTGCATTGTTGACTTGAGTCTTCATTCCCCTAAGTTGCACTTAAGGGGGGGTGTTGGTGTAAATAAATATTCATTTTGGATATTATTACACTTTACTTAAGTTAACTTAGGATAATGCATCTCTTCGTAGTTTGGATTTGAGACACTTAGGGAAGTGTGCACATAGGGATAGAGCTTGTAGGAGAAATTCCACCTTTTGTGGTCTTATTTTGTTGTTACACTCCACATTCGGTGGGTCATCCACCTCTTGTGGAATATTATATTATTTCTCCTACCTACCCCTAGTATTTCTTACCTACCCTTGTTTCTCATTGAGCCACATGTCATAATTATGTGCTCATACATCCATATGGCCTTGCCTATATAAGCAAGCCTATATTCATTGTATTGGTTAATCCAGTTGATTATTTGCATATTGATGAGATTATAGTTTGTTCTTATCATTCTATTGTCTCTCTTTTATGCTTTTCATTGTGCCCTTGATCTTGGCAAAATCCTACAAAATCAAATACTGATACAATGATTCGATGTGCTTATAGGTGGGCCTAGGTGTTCTTTAGTCTCAGGAGAGATTCTTGAAGACTTGCTAGTTGATATTGTACCTTACATAGGTGGATCTTGACATTATTGATAGATGTGGACTATCTTCCTTGATCAATATGCCTTGGTATACAATCAACTGGGGTTTGTTGACCACCTTAGCACTTTCCACCCACCTACCGGCAAGATGATAGTGATGCCGAAGGATGTCTACAGGATCTTATGGATTCTAGTGATGGGAGATCTCATTTTCTATGATTTGTCTGAGCAGGGTGGGACAGATGAATTGAGGCAGATCTTTCATGATGGCCAGATTTGTGGATATGACAATTCTAGAAGGAGATGCTGGACTTGTCATATGCTCCACTTCCTTTTATTATTGTTGGATTCATTAGAGGATTCCTTTTCCCTGATCATAGGTCAAAGGGACCATCAGTTGGCTGGGATTGTTATCTTGAGCAGATGATCACACAGGGTACATGTTTCTCTTGAGGTTCCTGCATGCTTGAGCATCTATACCATGATCTATATAGGGTGGTCTACCTTGGAGCCACTAGTTTGTCAACAGGTGTCACAGTATTATAGATTTGGGCTGGGAGCACATGGCCATTACATGACCTTTGATAGATAGGGATAGACCAATGGGGAGACTCTATGTCTATGGTTATATAGGTGCGACTGTCCAACAAAAGCTAGGCAAACTCGAGTACTAGTGACGAGCACTAGATGACTTGGATATAGTTATCTGGAGGTCTTACGGAGGTTGTGAGCCGTGGATGGAGGATGTGGTGGAGATGTCTTATGTGTTTTCTTCTTGATAACTGATTGGATGCACTCCATATGTGATTGAGTGACTCATTATTACGTGAGTGTTGAGACAGTATGGCAGAGTACAGGGACTTCCGTAGGGCACAACTCATTTGCACAGAGACGATAGGATTTGGTCAATTAGGGTCCAACTATTTCATGTCATGTAGGCTATATAGGGTACATGTCACTTGGGGGAAGCATTGGGATTACCTTCCAGGTACCATTGATCCAGAGATTAATATCAAGTATGCATAGTGTGTGTGTCAAAAAGTGGAATAAGTCTATAAGTTGGAAGACACAACACTTCAATTAAGTCATTACATTTATGGTTAGATAGATATAAGCATGAATATGAAAACCATAGAAAATCAACCCATTGCCTTCTAAAAGATGCGAGTATAAGATTGCTCTCAGATTTGTATAAGCAATACTAGTGACTAGACTACACCAAGACGAAGGATTTAATCTATATGAGAATGATATCAAGCTAAATGGATGCAAGATGGATGAAAGATTCAAGCAATATGGATTCAAGCAATATGAATTCTAGCAACATGAATTCAAGCAATATGAATTCAAGCAATATGGAGTAAACTAAATATGCAAAAAGCTAAACTAAGATGCAATAATCTCAAAAAGCAAGCACAATATATTCAATGACTCCAAAGAAAAAAGTGTATACTAATAAATCTCCAGGGTGTTTTGAATGAGAGATGAAGGGTGAATTTATAGAGAATCACAAGAGAGATCAATAAAAAACACAATTTAGGATTAATTGAAATAATTGAGAAATCAAATTTAGTTAACCTTGAGATAGATTCTAATTATAGTTTAATTGAAATGCATTCAGATTATAAGCTTGAGTTTGCATTAGAGATAAGAATTAATTAATTCCATGCACTTATGATAAAAATAGGCGATTCTATGCAATTTCTTTGATTTATTCAAGAAAAGAGTCTTTTCAATGCAACTGAACTTCTTTTTCTCAAAAGCTTTGAGTTCTAATTTTAAACAATGATTAAATTCGTTTTAATTGCTTTTCTGATTTCAAGTTCTCAATTTAGAAGAAGAAATAATATCTCAAGTTTGATTTCTCTTTCAATTCAATTCTTTTATTTTATTTTCAATTTAACTCTTGCTTTGTGATTAATTCCTCTTTTGTAATAAATTAATTCCTTTATTTATGATTAAATGGAAAATTTATTAATTAATTAAATATGATAGGATATTTAATAAATTAAATAGGATAATTGATCAAAATTATATTCTTGGAATGATTCAATTAATTAAATAAATATTTAATTAATATTGAGTTATTGATTTGCCATGTGACATTTGATGATTAAAGAATTAATAATGTGCTCAAGATTGATTTAATTGGCTTTGGTTAGGACCTTGGTGATGTTGTCGAGATTAGGGGCCCATGGTTTAGACGACCATTTTTAGGGTATTACATTTGCCCCTCTTTGAATTAATGTGCGAGCAACGCGTTGGTTCAAAGATATGTTGATGTCTAGGAGATACTAGTTCTGAACCAGATGAAGAGAGAAGTGTTAAGCTTGATTTGAAGCGATGAAGCTGAACAAAGTTGATTAAAGGGATACCGATCCCGAACTTGTTTGAACTAGCACCGATAGAGAGAAAAGATACTGGACTTGAACTTGATTGATCAAGAAGCGGATCTTACTGATCTATAACTTGATTGAACTAGACACAGTGATCAAAGATAAAATCGGTCTTGAACTTGATGGATCAAGACACAATGAGAAAAGATAAACTGTCCAACTTGATTTGATGTGATGAAACTGAACACCTGCTTAGATTGAGCATGTGATCAAAGATACTCTTTAAAATTTTGATTGAGTTTAAACAGATAATCAGCTTGATGAAAAGCAATGAAATTGATTAACGTTAAGAGATTGATTCAGATGAAGACGAATATCAGCTTGATTTAAAGCGATGAAACTTATATTCCCCTAGTAATTGATTCGATTTAGATGATCAAGAGATCTCAACTTGGTATGAAGTGATGAGCTGAGATGCCCCTTTGCAATTGATTCAATTCAGATGATCGAGAGATCTCAACTTTATATGAAGCGATGAAGTTGAGATGCCCCTTAGAAATAAGAATTTGATTTTCTTTAGTTGAAAAGATTTTTGCTCAACTTTTGATGAAGATTTGAAAATTTTCTCGACTTTGAAGATGTGAGGTCATAAGGTCATGAGTATGCCCCCTCGAGAGCAAAATCGAAAGATAGCAAGGGTACATGATGATTATAGGCAATTTTTAGAAATTTGGCATTGATTGATGAGAAATTGAGCGCAAAGTTGATTTGTAGAATAAAATTGAGATTCAGCGTTAATTCATTAGAAAATGAGCTCAATTTGAAGAAAGATTGAGCTTTTAATGAAAGCGCTAAGTGGTCCAAATTGTATTGAAATTGACTATGAGAATGATCTTAGATTTTGATTTCGATCCTGAAAATGGAATGAGGATGGGCAAATTAGCTAAGGTTACAATTTTCATGTCCATCGGAGCAAGTTGAAAAATTAGGGTTTTGGCTATATAAGGGGTGGAAGTGTCATTTTCAATTCATTTTAACCCTCCAAGTTTGAAAATTCAAAAAGCCTTATGTGAAGAAAAATGGTGGTTCCCACACAAGAGCATCGATTCAAGCGCCAGAGATGACATAATCGACCTCAGAACTATGAGCCAGTGGTAAGTGATCGATCTTAAGCCTCTTAATCATTTCATTTTTGAATTTTTTTGTTGATTTTTTGATTTTTTAGCTTTGTAAAAGTTGAGCTTTATCAATTTTTTGTGTGAGATAACATCCTATGTCGTACGACAAACTGCTTTGTATTCTTTCATCATTTAAGTCCACTAGTTTTGTCTTTTCATGCCTACCCTTGTATCGTGCGAGCTTGTTCAAAAGAGACCATTTTGTCGTTCAAAGGCTTGTTTTGTGTCGTTTTAGAGTATTTTGTCATGCTATACCTATTCCTAACTTGTATGAGTTTCTACCTCTACTGTGTTATGTTGTTTGAAAAATAGTGAGCATTTTTGAGGGTGCAAACTTGAAATTTTGATTTTGCAATTGATTATTTTGGATTTGCGTGATGTTTTACTTATCTTATAGCACAATTTGAAATGTTTTCTGATGATCTTTTGTTGATTCTTGTAGGTTTGACTACCTCACATTCTTTTCATATGTGTCTATCCACTGACTATGACATTAGTTTGCAAGTTATCTGATGTGGACAGGGCACATATCGATTTATGTAGGTTTACTCATCTTCTTGACATGCTTGATATCCGTGTAAATCACAGGATGATCACTGCACTTGTAGAGAGATTCCATTATGAGCATAACACATTTTATTTGCCAGTTGGGGAGATGACTGTCACTCCCAAGGATGTATATAGGATTCTTTGGATTCCTTTCACTAGGGATAAGGTGGATTATGATTCAGCACAGCGTCCTGGCCTACTAGCTCTGAGGCAGGTATTTCATGATGCAAACATTCTGACACAGTCTATCAGTTGGGATGACATGATGGCCAGGTACAGTGAGCAATTTCCACTGGCATGCATCCTAGCAGGATTCATCAGTTGTTTCCTTATGCCAGACAGGGGAAAACAAGGTTTCTTATGTGACTGGGGCAAGATGCTAGAGAGCCTTGTGGAGCACCCTCAGAGATTAGGATGGGGTTCTTGTATTCTGGCGCACATGTATCATGAGATGCATGAGGTGGTTTACTGGGAGGGAAAGAGTATGGCTACAGGGGTTTTGATATTATAGGTATGGGCCTAGGAGCACCTCCCAGTTTGTAGATCGATTGTGGATTATGCCAAAGATCCACAATAGCCCATTGTTTATAGATACTCTGGATACGTTACTCAGCCCCATCTGGGAAAGACAAAGTATTGGAGAAGGTAGCTAGATGATCTTATAGTTGTCATATGGAAACCTTATAGGGGTCTTGAACCTTGGGATGACTGGATAGCTGTGCGCAGAGACCTATTTATGACTCGGCCTCTCACTGGCATATTAGTGATTGTGGTCAAGTGGTTTGCGGTTAATCTAGTGATGAGGCAGTATGGTAGACCTTAGGGGATCTCACAGAAGTTTACTGCATACGCACGTTATGTAGGGGAGGAGAGACGGGGGTGGGGACCTAGGTTATCATACGCCATGGGTATGTAGGAGTTGACTGGGTTGCAGTAGCTCAGGTGGGACTATTTAGAAGATATTGCAAATGCGGGGGTATTGCCCCAGTACAGGGATTGGTTCCAGTAACATCTGTTCCCTAGATTCACATATCCAGTGGTGCAGGCACCTCTGATAGAGGAGATTGAGGATGATGCCCCTACGTAGGAATAGGGATGGGGACAAAGGTAGGAACAGAGAGCCAAGGATTCAAGGTGGGCAGGTGGTGATCCTAGTGCTAGCAGCAGCAGGGTACCAGCAGGTGGTAGGTAGTGGTAGAGAGGAGAGGGTGGATCCCTAGGGGCTATTGGTGTTAGATTGAGTGGAGTTAGGACAATGGAGGGTGGAGGAGAGGAGGAGCGAGTAGCTCCCAGGCAGGTGAGATAGAGGAGAGATGAACAGGGGGGAGTCAGAGGTGGAGATGGAGGTGGCAATGGAGGTAGAGAGCCTATGAGGGAGCAAGGGGCAGATGTAGTGTGGTCGATGAGAGTACGTTTGGCAGGTCTATAGTCATAGTTGACAGGCAGAGTGAGACGCTTTGCAGCAGGAGGTTCTCCATCAGACTAGTCAGATGACTTATTATGTTGCAGCTTATAGTGTAGTTGTTCCTGTAGTGCAGCAGGTTGCTCCATATTCCCAGTACATGGCATGATTTGAGGGGGCTCGAGCACTGAGGCAGGATGTCGGTCAGCAGGCTCCACTTCCTCCACCACCTGGTGATGAGGGAGAGACAAAGAGCTAGATTTCTTATAGATCTTAGATTTTGTTAGATACCCCATTTTTTGTAGCCCATACGATTCTTTCTCCTATGGGAGATTGTATATGACAGTTATATAAATTGTACCTTGAGATATTGATGATTATATTTATGAGATCTTGATTTGACTTCATTGTATTTGTGTTGATTGATTTATGAGATTCTTTTCTATATGCTTTATTCTATATGTATGCATATTTGTTCAATATGGATGTATGTAATGCAAATGAATATGAATGTTTGTTTTTGTTTTTTTCATATGCAAATAAATGATGAAAAATGAATAATGAGTAAGCGAGTTTGTTTATTTTTCTATGCAATAATTTGAATGTAAATGAATGTACGAATCTATATAAAATGCTTATGTATGCAGCTAACATCTCAATACACAAGTACTTGATCAGAGAAATGATGAAAAAGAGACCACTTAGCTAAGAAATGATGATGCTTCCAACTCTCATTCAGAAGATAAAGAGATCATTGTTATCATATCGAAATCACTCTAAATTCACAAAATGCAGAATGAAATGCAAAATGAGATAAAACCTAAACCTAGTCACTGGATTTGAAATGCTTAAGTTTCATCATGGGCAGATTACGCATGGACCTAGATTGCACAATAAAGAAATTCCCTCAAAACAGACAAAGAAATGATGCTAACCTCCCTATAGCATACAAATAAGCAGAGTCAAGGTATGTGTGGCAATTTCACCTTGATGTGAAGGCTCTTATCACAGACACCCAACTAATTAGATGTTTCCAGATCATCAGAATCATTCCTACAAGTATAAAAGAAAGAAAATATTATGCCCCCAATCCTTGCTCCTCTTAGTCAAGATAGACTTCCTCAAGTTACTCAGAGGGATAATAATTGAAAACCAATATAAAAGACAACACATAAAGAAAATTTTCATGCATATCTTAAATTGTTTAGTGATTGTTTTCAGTAATGTTGTTTTGCTTGTGTACTTAGTGATAAAACTCTTCAGTAGTCAGGAGACAGGTGACTGACTCAGAGTGGATGACCAAGTTTCACTGACGTAAAGTTGACTTGGTTGATACTGCTTAGGACATGTAATGTGCTCTTTTGATTAACCTAATACTAGGACATTAATCAGTTTCAAGCCATGAGGATTCCAAAAGAACCAGGATGTCACAAAAATGACTAAAATATATGTACAAGCGAAATCAAAGATGCAGGAAAGCAGGAAATGCCAACATTGCATTGATAGATGGAGTGCTTGAGTACAAGAGGTGCGTGTTTGCCAGGTTTTCACCTAATTGGAAAAGATCTTCAATTTTTTTTTACCAAGGTGCCTGTTTACCAAGTTTTCACCAAGGCATTTTCTCTCTCTTCTCTTTTTTTTTTTTTTTTTTAAGGACGTTTTCTGATTTTTAGAATCAGGAAGTTTTAGCTGTACAAGTTGCTGGAGGAGGAATGCTAAGTGAAGAATTTCTTCAAGTGGATGGTGTTGATCAGTTCACAGAGCTATTCTCCTTCCGATGTTGAGAGCTGATAGGCACCAGAGCCAAAGACTGTAGTAACGATGTAGGGACCCAACCAGTTGGGTTCAAACTTCACTTTGTTGTCTCAAAACTGTTGATTCGTAGGATATTCTCTCAGAACAAGGTCACCAACATGAAATTATCATTGTCAAACCTTCTTGTTATATCCTTTAGACATTCTCTTTTGATACACTTTCAGATGATCAAATGCCACTTGCCGATGTTCATCTAGCAACTTGAGTTCTTATAATCTAGATATTTTATAGTCTTCATCAGTAACAAGACCTTGCAAAGAAACTCTTACAGATGGTATTTCCACTTCAATAAGTAATATTGATTTAGATCCATACACCAAAGAAAAAAGTGTAGCCCTAGTAGGTGTTTTGATACTTGTTCTATAAGCCCATAATGTAGGATTGAGCTGCAGATTCCAATCCTTCCCAGATTTGTTTACTGTTCTGTGTAAGATAGTCAATAGGTTTTTGTTAGATGCCTCAACTTGTCCATTACCTTGAGGGTAATATACAAATGACCAGTGCTATTTTATTTTGAATTTTTCACACAGCTCATCATCTAGATCTTTATTCTTGAATTGTCCTCCATTATTAGTCATGGTGGATGAAGGTATCCCATACCTACAAATGATATGGTTTAGGATGAACAAAGCTACTTTTTTATCAGTTTCTTTGATGAGTGGAACTGCTTCTACCCACTTAGTGAAGTACTTAGTGGCAGTTATGATAATTTTGTGTTTGTTAGATGGTGCAGGATATATTTGACCAATGAGATCAAATGCCCATTGCTGAAAAGGCAATGTGTAATGAAGGGTACGAGATCCCTTGCTAGAGCATGTATGAGATTCCCATGTAGCTGACACTTCTCACAAGTTTTAGAAAACTTTATAGCATCCTTCTCCATGTCTGGCCAGTAGTAGCCAACCCATAGTAGTTTCTGAGCTAAAGTAAGACCATTCGAATGAGATCCACAAATTCCTTCATAGAATTCTGATAATGCACGTTGGGACTCTTCAGTTTCTAGAAACCTAAGCAAATTACTATCCAAACCTTTCCTAAATAGATCATTAGAGATGATGACATACCGTGAAGCATTTCGGATTAGGTTCCTTTTCTGATTATGGGTAATATTTTCTGGGACAATTTGGTCTCATAGATAAGAGTAAATATGGCTATAGTGAGATGAGTCATGTCCAATAATAGAACAAACCATCTGGGACTCAGGAGAATCATAGGCAGGGTAATGTAACTCTTCCACCAACAATTCAAAGCCAAACTTAGACTCTTGTAACTCTGGTATGGATGCCAAGGTGGCCATAGCATCTATTGCTCTGTTTACGGATCTGGGAATCTACTGGAATGACACAAAAGTAAAATATTTCTTGAGATCATCCACCATTCTCTTATAAGGCATCAATTTCTCATCTCGAGTCTAATATGTATCATTAATTTGATTGATGATTAGCTGAGAATCTCCATAGATGTGTAATTCTAGAACCTTCCATTCGATAGCCAGCTTGATCCCATTTACCAAAGCTTCATACTTTGCAATGTTGTTTGTACAAGGGAAAATAATCTTATAAGCCTTTAGGATTGAATACTTTTGAGGAGTAATAAAAAGTATTCTAGCACTGGAACCATTTTGAGTAAAAGACCCATCAAAGAACATCTTCCATGATTGTTGAGTAAGGTGCATTATTGATTCATCTGGAAATTCTATATGCAAAGGTTGAGTGTCTTCAAGTGGAGCATCAACAAGTTGATCTGAAATCATCTGTCCTTTGATGGCTTTGTGGTCTATGAATTAAATATCAAAGTCTATAAGAACCATGACCCATTTAGCCAATCTTCTTGTAATTTTTGCTTTGTTGAGAAGATATTTGAGCCAATCAATCTTAGCTACTAGCTTGATGGAATGTGATAACATGTAGTGCCTCAATTTTTGTGATGCAAAGACTAATGCCAAGCATGCTTTTTCTATTATAGTATAGTTCATTTCATAAGACATCAATGTTCTACTGATGCAATATATAGCTCTCTCTTTTTCATTTTCATCCTGTTGCACTAGAAGTACCTCCAATGATGAATTAGTAGATAATATGTATAAGATCAATGGTTTACCCTGAATTGGTGGCATCAATATTGGTGGATTGGATAGGTATTCTTTGACTTGCTGAAGTTGTTGTTCACATTCCTGATCCCAATTGTATGTTACTCCTTTCCTCAATACTTTTGTGAAGGGTTGAGCTTTGTCTATCAGCTGAGAAATAAAGCATCTGATTGATTGGAGACGTCCTTGTAAAATTCTCATTTGACTGATGTTCTTTGGATGTGGCATTTCCATTATAGCTTGGACCTTCTCAGGATCAACCTCGATTCCCTTCTTTGAAATGATGTAGCCAAGTAATTTCCCTGATGTTACTCCGGATGCACAATTTTTTGGATTTAGTTGGAGTTTGAATTTTTCCATTCTGTCTAGTATAAGGCCTAGCTCTTGAATATGCATGGATCTCTTCATAGTCTTCACTAAAGTGTCATGAACATAGTCTTCCATATTCTTATGCATCATATCATGAAAGATAGTAGTTACCGCTCTTTGGTAAGTTGCTCCCGCGTTCTTTAGCCCAAATGGCATGACATTCCAGCAAAAGGTTCCCCATGCACAGGTGAAAGCTATCTTTTCTTGATCCCCAGAAGCTATTTTGATCTGATTATAGCTATAGAATACATCCATTAGTGAGTACATCTCATACCTAGCAGTCATATTGACTATCATATCAATTTTTGGCAATGGAAAGTCATCCTCCGGACAAGCTTTGTTGAGATCTCTGAAGTCTATGCAAACCCTAATAGATTTGTCTACCTTTGACATAGGTACTATATTTGAAATCCATTCCGCATAGTCTATAGCTCTGATAAATCCAAATTTTAGTAATTTTTATAGCTCAGCCTTGACTAGTAGTGCCACGTGAGGGTGCATCTTACAGAGTTTTTTCTTGACTAGTTTAAATCTTGGTGTGATAGAAAGATGGTGCATGATAAGATGAGGATCCAAGCCTGACATATCAGAGTATGTCCAGGAAAAATTGATCTTCTTTTCTGAAAAGAGACAAGTGAAATATTTCAATTCTTCTACTAATAATGATTGAGCTAAGTGAATGATGTGTGGTGTCTCTTGACTCCCAATGTTCACTGGCTGAGTTGGTTCGATCAATATAGAAGACCTTTCCTAAAAGTGACTTGGCAGTATATCAAGTATCTCACCTTTAAGCACCTTAGAGAGGTTTTCACCCTTAGGTACGTCCTTTATTTTCTCTTTTTTAGATTCTTACACTGCCACAATGTGGTTTTCACCATCAGATCTTTTATTTTTATTTTTTTGATTTTTGCGACTAAGATATTTGATATCTGTTTCAGTCATGTTCTCACTCTATTCACTGGTGGAAGACTCCATGGGTTCAACTGCATTGAGGTAATAGGCTAGTGTGTAGTCATTGGAAAAAGTAGGTAAATTCATGGGTTGGTCTTGTAGACTACAATCAATTAATTCAGGATGTACCAAGGATAGAGTGTGGGCAGGTTCAAGAGAGTTCACGGTATTATCATCATAACTACGGACTGACAAGTCGAGTTCTAGAAGACTACCTTGCGTAAATGTCTCAAGACCAGGAAGAGTCAGAACATGATTATTAAAGTGCACGTTAATATTTAGTTGACCAAAATTAATAGACCTACTCGTAGCACCGTTTTCTATTCTAGACTGGACTACATGGCGTGGTTCAATAGTAACAAGATCAGTAGAAAGATTCTCATCATTTACATCAGATGATTCAGAGTTTGATGTTGAGTAGATATTGTCATAAATAAGACTATTGTTAGAGTCATTAGAGTCATCGGATGAAGTTTCTGAGTCTTCTTTAAGTGATTGAGTGAATGCATGTATGGTATCAACACCTACATCTTTAATGTTGCAAGTTCCTTCAAGATTTGGATCATTTATCATTTGTATCTAACATACCTGTTGACATAACCTTGATGGTTCTGTGAGTCCCTGTCGTCTACTCCATTCAACTTCCTTTGGACTAATGACTGGTTCTTCTTCTGTAGCTTCCAATTCTTCTTGTGTAGTTCCATACCTGATTTGTTCTGTTCTATTAGGGGGAGACATAGTAGGTGAAAGATTTTCTGGTATTCTTCCTTCTTTCATCCTTTGTTCATAGTCTTCTTGTCTTTTTAGTCTTATTTCCTGTATCTCCTTTTTTAACTTTAAGCACATCAGCTCTTGAGTGTCATCTGTGATATCACTAGACACTTCTGGAGTTTCTATAATGGATGTATGGGAGAGGTGGTCTGGACCCCATTCATACTCATTTGAGTCAGTTTCTGAATCATCTACTTGTTGCCTACCAGTGTATGTGACTTGAGCTTTCAGTGGTGCAAACAATTCTTTGATTCTTTCTACTTCCTCTCTCATATCTTCTGGAACTTCAACTCCTTGTATTGTTGTATTTGACACCATCGAAACTTGAGTACTGACTGTTTATTCTCTCATGATTGCTAGTTCCTCTTTTTATTTTCCACACACTGCTTGAGTTTGTTGAGTGTTGACTTCCTCTAATGTTGAAAACAATATCCTTTTCTTCCACTTTGACTTAGAAGTATGTTTTTGGTCTGATGTCTTTTTTGGATTGTATCCCAGTCCAGCCTTATCATTTGTAGATTTTGTTTGCAGCTAAATCAGTTCAATAATACCCTCTTTATGTTTGCCTAGGGCACTAGTACTTGAATATCCCATGTGTTGGATCATTTTGTAGCCAGGACCATATTGGGTTGGGGAAATCTCACAATGTCGTACTTCCTCGTTTTGACTATCTTCCTTGAAAATCCACTTAAGAACAACATCCTCTTCTATTTCATCTGCAAGGGAAGTAGAAGACTTTACAAAAAGATCATCATATATGATATTCAGAGTTAAAGTATGTGTTCTCATATCCTCTGATGGTTTTCCCAACTATTTCAGTGATGGAGGGAGAGAGACTAATGAAAGTACTGGTTCTATCTTGTAGCCATCCATGCCAGTATTTGTAATCTTCAATTTCTTTTCTAAATCCTTCATCAGAGCTTCTAGACTTTCATTTGTAGAGGCTGCTCTATTATGAGGTACAAAGGCATCAGAACCTTTTGTCAATGTATTATAGGGGAGATTTGTATCAGTGGGAATATTAACTTCAATTCCGTTATAAGGAAATTTTAAGCATTGATGGTATGGAATTGCCTTCATTTCATGAATCCATGCCCTGCCCAGTAAGATATTGTATGACAGAGGAAGATCAAGTACCTGGAAAATGACATCTCTTTCTACAGGTCCCACCTTGATTGGTAATAGTGCCAGACCTTTAGAGGTCCTTTCTTCTTCATCATAGGCTTTAATTGTTATTTTCTTGGCCAGATCAATGACATTTTTAGAAAATCCTAGTTGTGTAAGAAGATTGTAAGTACAAATATTCAACCCTGCACCTCCATCTATCAAAACATGTTTAACTTGGTGTTTATGGATCATACCTTCAATGTGAAATGGCTGGTTATGTGGATGATTTAGCGACTTTTCATCTTCTTAAGAGAAGGTTAGATAGTGAGGTGAAGTCAGATGACCCACTATAGACTGAAACTGATCGATATCTAAATCTTTTGGGACATTAGTTGTGAGTAACGATTTGTCCAGGATCTCTTTATGAGCAGAAGAGAATTTGAGCAATTCGAAGATGGAGATTTGAGCATTCGTTCTTTTCAGTTGTTTGACAATGCTATATCTAGAGGATGATGATGAAGTGAGTTGTTTAAATTTATCAAATATTGTATCTTTTTGATTGTTTGATGAGGCTGGTAGGTTTGATGTTGTTTGAGCTGGATTTGAAGAACTAGCTCCTTGGAGAGTGACTTTCTTTTGAGAATGGGTCATAACATTTGCATGTTGTGATTCATGTTGTTTGTCTTTGATTATAGTCACATTGCAATATTCAGGTTGGGAATACTCAATCATGTTGATCACATTGTCATTGCTGGTATAAGTGTAATTTACTTTGGCACCTCCTTTTGTCTTTGAGGAATCACCTTGTTCGTAAACATGTAAAGGGTCCTTAAAAGCTTTGTGATCAACATTTGTCA
The DNA here is from genome assembly GCF_030272615.1 of Cryptomeria japonica. NCBI lineage: Eukaryota > Viridiplantae > Streptophyta > Pinopsida > Cupressales > Cupressaceae > Cryptomeria > Cryptomeria japonica. The sequence continues at coordinate 457,059,988 of NC_081411.1, forward strand.
GGTGATTCCCGACAACAATTTTACCAGCGTCTATGAGATCTTGAATCTCATGCTTGAGCTTCATGCAGTTGTTTGTGTTATGACCTTTATTTCTATGGTATTCACAATATTCATTTTCTCTCCACCATTTTGGTTTAACTTCTAGATCGTATGGCCTAGAATTGTCTGGTAAGGTTATTAGATTATTTGCCAATAAAGTTTTGAAAGCAGATTCGTATGATTCTTCCAGAGGAGTGAAGTCATGTTTAGGTTTCGAAAGCCAAGGTTTCTCTTTAGACAACTCTTTTACTTTCTTTGGAGGATTTTCTGATGTGGTTTCAGCTGCTTTGAGTGCTTGCGTGCCACTAGCCAAGTTAAATATCATGGATTTTGATTTTTCTTTAGCAGTGTCCACCACTCCATCATTAACAACATTTTTGTTGCTGTCTTTGCCATATTTCCAATACTTGTTCTTTTCTTTGGAGCTAGAAGTTTGCTATGTTTCTTTCCAAAGTGAGATATCTCCTTTCTTTATAAGCACATCTTCCATCCTGAGGGAATTATCTACCATTTTGTTAAATGAAGGATGCAGTTTCATTTGGATACTGTATTTCAGTTCAAGGATTAAGTTGTTGATGAAGATTTCTATCTTCTTAGAATCTGGAATAGGTTGTGAATATCTAGAGAACAACTTTCTCCATCGTTGGAGAAAAGTGAGAAAAGACTCTCCTATTTTCTATTTGGTCTTGCAAAGCTCTATCATAGTGATTGGGTGACGAATGTTATAGGAGTATTGTTGTAGAAACAATTGGATTAATTCTTCAAAAGTTTTTATTCCCATAGGTAGGCTTGAGAACCATTCCATAGCTTGCCCTCCTAAACTTCTTGTGAAAAGGTGCATGAGATACATTTGGTCGTGCATGAACTCCATACATAAAGCACAAAATTCTCTGATATGGTCTTGGGGATCTGAGTTACCATCATATTTGTCAAATTTTGGAAATGGAGGCATGTAAATGTTTTTGTCAAATGGAAATGGGCATATTGTGTCCAAAGAATATTGCTTTGGTGATTTATCCTTGTTTTTCAATTCTGTGATCTTAGTTTGTAATGCTTGTAATTGTTTGTTTACCATTGCTAATTTTGTCTCTTCCTCTTTAGTGATGAGGGTCTCCACATCATAACCAGTAGGAAGTTTAGCGCCTTGTTTTGCTAGTTCTAGAAAATAGTCTTCTTTTTCTCTAGTCATGATAACCTTCATCATTTTTTGAAAATATTTATCCTTTTGACATTTATGTATATCGATTTCTAGAGGTTCAGAGGCTTTAGATTAACTTAATGAGGAATCATTGTCGGTATCATGGATACTGATATCGTCATAAGTTTTATGTTTAGCATCTTGTCTTTCTTGTTTTGTTCCATATATAGTGGGAGACAAAGACTGATCATAAACTGGAATATCTGATGTTGAAGGTTTATCAGTGAGAGGATCCTTTACGTAAAATGGATTATGTTGATATGAAAAGGATTGTCCTTTGCCCTCGACAACCTTCTTACGAGAACTTCTGGTTTGAATAGGCATTTTTCTAACTGATGTGATCTAAAGTTGTTTGTGATGCAGAAGTCAAGATCAAATTTGGAGCTAGTTGTTTGTTTAACATACTGATTGAGAGAGGCAACTAAGGTCTAGTCTGGTTTAAGGAAAGATCTATCCTATGTAAGATGTTTATCTAAGTTACCTAGCTTGATTTAAGAGAAGTGACTAAGACTCAGTTTGGTCTCAAGAATGATCTATCCTGTGTAAGACATTATCTAAGTGTCTTAAGTTTGATAAATGGTTGATTGAACTACTTGAAAGATGATCGATAAAATCATGCAGCACAAATGGCAGAGGTACACTATTTTGATCTGTTTATGCTCAGGATGATGATAACTAGTTTTATGCTCACTGTAGACTGTTTTAGGCAAGTTTGGCTATTTTGGACTGACAAAATCAGAGATTCGTACAATAGGACCACACGATAGTGTAATAGCTTCAGGACAATGACAATATTATTCATATGAGTTGCTGCCTAGTACCGTACGACAAATGGGTAAGTCTAAAATGACAAATTGATCAATGTAATAATTTATCGTATGACACAGAATGCAGGCTAAAATGACAGTTCCCTAAACAAGACGACAAATAATATGGTATCGTACGACACAAAATGTAGGCTCAAATGACATACTGTTAGGATTGATGGAATCTCGTATGAAAATATGTATGTAGCAGGAAGATAAATCAGAAGATTCACATGATAGTTTACTGGACAAAGGCTAAATTCTGAGTTTTATATGACTGAGTATGACCAGTTTTGAGGTAGACTGATTTTTTGACAGATAAGATAGACTAAATTGTGACATGGACAAAGTTTTGACTAGGATAGACTAGTTTTGATACGGACAAAGTTTCGAGTAGGATAGACTAGTTTTGACACAGACAGAGTTTCGACTAGGATAGACTAGTTTTGACACGGACATAGTTTTGACTATTGAGTTGTTTATTGTTTTCTCCAGTTTTGGTATTTCAATTTCAGTTTCAGGGATGAAAACATAGAAAACACGTAATATGAATAATTCCAATCACAACATGCAAACCCTATAGAAATTGGTGAGAGAAGAAAACCTTTGCTTGTAGACTCAGGTACACACCCAATAGCTAATTAGAATACGACCATTGAGTCTCATGTAATGGATTCTCAACATCGTATTAATTGACTTTGAATGCTAATGGGGGCACGAAATGACAAGTATCTTGGGAGAGATACTATCTCTCCTTGCACAAATATTATCCCCCCTTTCGCAGGTGAACCAGGTAGCTTCTAATTTTAATTGGAACTAGTAAGGACTCCGTTCGGTACGTCAAGGTATAAACTCAATTAAGAGGTCTCCCAGCCTTGAAAACCAAGGTTTAATATACCCAAAGGTACAGAGGATAGCTATTCTCGAGCACTGCCGTTGACTTGATTTTCATCAAATCATGTTTATTTTATAGTGGGTTGGAGTACTTGGTGTTTAGCCGTTCCCACTTGGGTCATTCCCCTCTCACTGACTGTAATGGCTATAGAGTTATTAGCTCCTTGGGAGGGCAGACCCGCTAAAGATATACAAATCTCAAACTTAAAAAAAATGCCTCAAGGGTCTAGATTTTTGATTGTTTATAAAGACAAGAGCATACTCTCCTACCTCTCAAAATTTTCTTAAAACACAAAATAAAAATTTGTTCTTTAACCAGATAGCAATTTAGGTACCTAAAAATGAATTTAAAGAATACATGATGTTTGGTCGATTCTCCTTTGGCAACCTGCGAAGATAACGAATCAGTAGTCATATTGTCTTTGTGCGACAAGCATATTCTTCGATAGGCGTTCTGCAAAAACTGATTAGGCTATAAAAATTTCTTAGATACATAGATAACAAGCCAGGGTCAGTGTCAGTATAATCAAAATTGAATAGAGAGCCTGAAGAATAAAATTTGCTTCTTTTTTTTACCAAAAAATACAGATCCGTACGACAATTTTCACCTAGTCGTATGATAATCCCTACCAGATCGTACGATACCTGCAGTTTGTCGTTCTGGCATGTGAGAGATGTCATACAATATTTCGCTACAACTGTATGACAAAAATTCCAAAAATTAAAAAATCTGAAAAAAATAAAAATAAAAAGTTAGTCTTGGAGGTCGAAAAAAAAAATAGTCTTCGGCCCCACGATGGGCACTAGAAATGTGTGTGTGAAAAACTGGAATAAGTTTGTAAGTTACAAGACACAACACTTCAATTAAGTCATTACATGTATGGTTAGATAGATATAAGCATGAATATGAAAACCATAACAAATCGACCCATTTCCTTCTAAAAGATACGAGTATAAGATTGCTCTTAGATTTGTATAAGCAATACCAATGACTAGACTACACCAAGACGAAGGATTTAATCTATATGACCATGATATTAAGCTAAATGGGTGCAAGATGGATGAAATATTCAAGCGATATGGAGTAAACAAAATATGTAAAAAGCTAAAATAAGATGCAATAATCTCCAAAAGAAAGCACAATATATTCAATTACTCCAGAGAAAAAAGTGTATAATAATAAATCTCTAGGGTGTTTTGAATGAGAGATGAAGGCTGAATTTATAGAGAATCACAAGAGAGATCAAGATAAAGAACAATTTAGGATTAATTGAAATAATTGAGAAATCAGATTTAGTTAACCTTGAGATAGATTCCAATTATAGTTTAATTGAAATGCATTCAGATTATAAGCTTGAGTTTGCATTAGAGATAAGAATTAATTAATTCCATGGACTTATGATAAAAATAGGTGATTCCATGCAATTTCTTTGATTTATTCAAGAAAAGAGTCTTTTCAATGAAACTGAACTTCTTTTTCTCAAAAGCTTTGAGTTCTAATTTTAGAGAATGATTAAATTCATTTTAATTGCTTTTCTGATTTCAAGTTCTCAATTTAGAAGAAGAAATAATATCTCAAGTTTGATTTCTCTTTCAATTCAATTCTTTTATTTTATTTTCAATTTAACTCTCATTTTGTGATTAATTCCTCTTTTGTAATAAATTAATTCCTTTTTCTATGATTAAATGGCAAATTTTTTAATTAATTAAATATGCTAGGACATTTAATAAATTAAATAGGATAATTGATCAAAATGATATTCTTGGAATGATTCAATTAATTAAATAAATATTTAATTAATATTGAGTTATTGATTTGCCATGTGACATTTGATGATTAAAGAATTAATAATATGCTCAAGATTGATTTAATTGCATTTGGTTAGGACCTTGGTGATGTTGTCAAGATTAGGGGCCCATGGTTTAGATGACCATTTTTAGGGTATTACACATAGTGCTTTGTTTCTCAGCCTTTCCGTTGATTGTCAGACCTAGATGAACCTATGCCAACATTTGACGATGGCGAGGATAGACCACCAAGATGATTGATTAGATCAAGGAGGGGTACCGATGAGGGTAGATAGGGTGGCAAAGATGAAGATGGGGGAGAGGGAGGTGGTGGTGATGGGGGACAAGGAGGTGGTGGCTGGACAATAGTAGGTATAGGAGGGGCCAACAGTTTGAGGCCTCGCAGAGAGCTACCTATCGAATGGGAGGTGCAGGTAGTTCAAAGGAGGAGGGTTGGGAGAGCTCCTACTTAGGTCATATACATAGGGTCTATAGGTGGTTCAGGACAAGTATAGGTACCATAGCACTAGGCGTCTCAAGCATAGGCGCAACAATAGGCATCCTAGGAGGCACCACAACAACCTCAACACATACAAATTAGAGTGTCATCCCATTAGTAGGAGACATAGATTAGAGGCCTAGAGCTCTTAGTATAGGGGTTACAGGGACAGGTTAGACAACTACATGCCCAATTAGCACAGGCGAAGGCTACATTAATGGCAGAGAGAGATGAAACTGTTGATAGAGCCGAGAGAGTCCACAGGTTGGTTGAGGGCCCTAATGTTGGTGAGACTATCCGTGCTATTTAGAATTCTTCTTGAGAGATGAAGTATTACTGTCATCCATATTATGTGGTTATCCCTATAGAGTAGAGAGCTCCTAGTTTTGCACAGGTTTCTAGCACATAATCAGGGCAAAGTTGGTCATGGACCAAGAGAAGGGTTGTGATAGGACCACTGTAGAGAGACCTTGGGAATCTAGATATAGGTCCTTTTGGAGGAGAAATAGAAAGAGGATCCATGAGACCTGTAGCCTCCAGAGAGAGATTAGCACAATGCCTAACTTGATGGAAATAATTTTGATAATTTGTGCCCCGATTGTCAGATGTCTTGTACCATTTGGATGCATATACATTTTATAGACATTAGAAGATTCATGCCATTTTTGTTGCATCTCTTATATTGGTGGGACATCATTGTACATTTGACATTGACTATTTTGATGATATGAGATGTAGCAGAGACTTGATATCTATATGGTCTTATGATATGATGGATGCATGTATTTACATTGTGGATGTATTTACTTTTACTTTCTTTATATGGTTTACTTGATGAATGTATGCATTTATTTACATGCCTGGATGATTTTTATGATATGCAGTTTATGAGCTTTACTGATTATGAGATGTATTTTATGAAGATGCTAATTATGATGCTTCTATGTACATAATTATGTGTGGAATTATTATGCTTATGATGATCTATGATGTTTATACTATGCAAAAAATGATTATGCTATGCATTCTTATGATATTGTAATGCAATGAATGATAATGAATATGACAATATATACAACGAAGAATATTCCATAGTTACTAATATGTGATGGTTTATACATATGCACATGATAATGGAACAAATGATGATGAATGCAAATGGAATGAATATGTAATAATGATTATGCTACATGTAATTTTATGTATGAATTTCTTGGTGTACATTTTTTTATGTAATGAAATACAATGTGCACTGATATGATGTAAAATACAATATGCTATGAAATGCTAAATGATGAATGCAATGTATGGATTAATTACATGAATGTAAAGATCTAACATGAAACTATATGTCATGATTATTTGAATGAAATTTTATACAAAATGATTGATGCAATGCATATAATATATGGAAAATGAATCTTATCATGATGGAATGCTAATGAATGAATTGTTATGCAAATGAAATAATTGTTTTTGTTTTTGGTAATGTCCAATATACTCAATCCCTTAATACATGAGATAACATCATTTGAAATATTGGCCTTGGGAAAATGGTATTTGGCCTTAACATGAATGCAATATGAATGCAATCTAGTCTAAGTATGTAAAGATGCAACTAATTCAATACAATCACCGAACCGGTCATTTGATCATGCTTTTTATCATCATTGATACTTTGAAAATTTTGTAAGCTGATAAAAACATCAATGGTATAACTAAACCATGATGACCTAAGTATCACTTACAGGATTTTGATATTGCAAGTTAACACAAGCATCAAGGAATGATAAAACTATGATGACCTGAGTGTTGCTTGCATGCAAACAAACAAAAGCTAGCCATCTTCCTATGCAAACCGACAATGTCATCAATGATATTTGGCTGATCATGTCCCATGATAAATTTGCACAATACCAATGATTAACTGACAGACAATAGACAAAGAAAATATTACACTCCTTCCTTTGTCCTCTAGTTCAAGACATCCTTGAGCCACTCAAGAGGCATGATAATTAAAAATCAAAACATAACAGTTGAACACTCAGAGTAAAGTGTTTTAATCATGATTCAAGAGATATCATCCATTGATATTTGAATGTTGGATGCTAAGTTTAATTTTGATATGTGTGCTCAATGTTCATTAGTTGATTTTTGCGATCCTTCATCTATCAAGCATTGTCTCACTATTGTTTTTCTGTTGCTTTTAAGCTCAACGAAGATTTTTGCCGATTAGGTTCAGGATTTTGCCACCAGTTTGTTTATTATGGGTATGTAAAATGACCCAAACCATGATGAGGATTTTCATATGATGCCTGATTAGATATGAAAGTCTTTATTATAGATATGTACAATTGTAGCAGATGGATGCAAGGAAAAAGACATGTGAACGAATAAATGGAAGAGTTAGATGACAAATAGTGCATGTTTCTATTGGAAATATGCTGGATTTGGTTAAGTGTTTTCATTGATGTCAACAATGTATCCCGGTTGGAGGCTATCCTAGTTGGACCTATCCTAGTTAGTCTTGGTGATCATCTTGGTTTTGGCTATGAATCTGATCCAATATGATAAGATCTGTAGAATTGGTTTTGGCTTCTTACTCTGGATGGTTATTTGTTTGCCATATTTTGTTGGTTCATGTTTTGGTGCTCTGGTAACTATCGCTTATGTTCCAGGTTGGTATTTCCTGGTACCGGTTAGCTTTACCGGTAAGTGATATTTGGTGTTTTGGTTAGACGATTTTGGTCTGGCGTATGGAATCAGTTTCTATCATGCTGAAGGTGCTTCTTGATCATATTTTGAGTGTTTGGTGACTTTGCATTGGTTGGCATGCTGTTATAGTAGTCCTATTTGGATCTGGTTACACTTTCTGTGTTACTTCACTAAGGCTTTCTACCAGTTGGTGAAGCATGTTGGATTTTGGTCTTAGCAGAATTTTTGACAGATGGAATTGTTTGGTTACTTGATTTAGGTCCATGCTATGTAACGGAAATCATAATATTAGTCCAGTGATATCGTGTAATGTAATTTTTGTTATTATGGGTTTAGGGTTTAGCCGATCTTGTCAATAAGGTTGATGATCTATATTTATAGGTGACTTATTCATGTAATTTGTATATCGATACATGTATGGGATCTATGGGTTGTCTACATTATTAGAGGAAGGTTTATGTGAGAATAAGTGATATATCATTCGGTGAAGGTTTTTGTATTGTAGGGCAGGCATCTGTGATTAACCAGAACTGTATCAAGCATTAAGAGATTCTACTTTCATAGTTCATTCTTTTTGGATTGTAGTCCAATGTTTTTGTAAGTTGGTGAGACTTCCTTTTGTGATGAGTAGTGAGCTCTAGGTGATTGGCCTAATTGCAAGTGTAATCCCTATTGTAATTTCACATACTACTGCAAAAGTATTACCTGATTGTGGGTAGGATTTCCCACCATGGTTTTTCCCTTTACCGAGTTTTCCACATCAAAATATTGGTGTTGTGTGTACCGTGCTTTCATGTTCTATCCTTCATTGTGTTGGTTTCTTTATGCTCCGGTTTAATGGCTTTGATATGCACTAGTTCTGATTTCTGATTGTAACCTGATTCACCCCCCCCCTCTTAGTTTACTCCCGGTATCAGATCTGTCTAACAGTTTCCAGGTTTTCACTACTTATTTTTATTGCACTTTTTTCTCATATTTGACTTTTTAATGTATTTTCTCTCTTTTTAATTTTTTTTTTGTATTTTTCAGATATAGAAATTTTTCAGATGTAGGCTGTTAATGGGTTCCTCAAGCCGATCTCCTTCAAGTGTTGACAACTAATAAGTACTGGATCCATATGTCGTTGTGATAACAAAAGGACCCAGCCAGTTCAGTTCAAACTTCCCTTTCTTTTCCCGATCTTGTTGGTTGCATGGATTCTCCTTCATTACTAAATCTCCCACCTGAAATTCCCTAGGCTTGACCTTGTGATTGTATCTCTGTGACATTATTTTTTGGTATGCTTTGAAGTGATCAAATATATTTTGGTGACATTCTTGTAACATTTCCAACTCATATAACTGAGACACCCATTGTTCTTCATTTGGAATAAGACCTTTGAGTGATACACACATGGAAGGTATTTCTACCTCAACATACAATATTGCTTGAAATTCGTAAATAAGGGAATATGGTGTGGCACCTTTGGGTGTGTCGATATTGGTATGATACACCCATAGAGAAGGGTTTAGTTGATCATGCCAATCTCTTCCAACATTATTAACTGTCGTTTTCAAGATTTTTTAAATTTTTTATTGGATGCTTTTGCTTGACCGTTCTCTTGCAGGTAGTATGGAGTAGAGAATATGCTAGATCTAAATTTTTTCACAGAGCTCTCATACATCTTGATTCTTGAAGGGTCGTCCATAATCAGTGATGATGGTAATGTTAATACCATAACGACATATGATATAATTCAAAATGAAAGCGGCAATTTGTTTTCCTGTGACATTTGTAAGAGGTACTACTTCAATCCATTTTGTGAAGTACTCGGTAGCTATGAGAATAAATTTGTGACCATTGGAAGAAGGTGGATGATTTTTTCCCAATAGGTTAAGACCCAATTGACAAAAAGGCAAGGATGTTGCTAAAGCATGAAGCTCCTGAGCTGGTGCGTGTATGAGATTTCCATGGATTTGACACTTCTTGCACTTTTTGGTCAATTGAAAATAATCTCTCTCCATAGGTGGCCAATAATAGCCCAATCATATGAGTTTCTTTGAGAGAGTAAGACCACTTGAATGAGTACCACATATACTATTATGAACTTCATTTAAGGCCTTCTTAGATTATTCTTTATCGAGGCCTTTGAGGAGAGTACCATCTAAATCTCATCTATAGAGTGTATCTATGACAACAATGTAACGAGTGGATCGTTGAATGAAATTTCATTTTTGGTTTCTTGATAGGTCGGGAGGAAGGGTACCATCTCTTAGGTAGGTATAGATTTGACCATAGCAGGAAGAATCAAGTTCAACTAAGTGACATATGAGCTGGGTATCAGGACAATCATATGTGGGATAAAACAGTTCTTCCACCAGGAATTTGTAACGATCGTGACTTTCTTGTGTCTGGAGCAAAGAAGCGATTGTAGCCATGGTGTCTGATGCTTTATTGTCATTCCTTGGAATTTGTTCAAAAGTGATCTCCACAAAATACTTTTTGAAATCATCCACCATATTTTTTTAAGGCATCAGTTTATCATCTTTTGTTTGGTAATCATTGTTGACCTGGTTGATTACTAGCTGAGAATCTCCATAAACTTGTAAACTTGTGATGATCCATTCTATGGCTATCTTGATCCCTCTAACCAATGCCTCATATTCTACCATGTTATTAGTGTAAGGAAAGCTTAATCTATATGACTTTGGAATGGTGTGACCTTGAGGTGTGATAAATAGTATACCTACCCCCGATCCATGCTGTGTATATGAACCATCAAAATACAACTGTCATGCTTGCTTGGTAATTGTGAGGACATCAACATCTAAAAATTCAATGTGTAATGGATGATCATCATGGAGTGGTACTTCTCCTAGTTGGTCAATGATCACTTGCTCTTTAATAGCTTTCCTATCAATGTAATTAATGCCAAAATCGCTCAAAATTATCACCCATTTTTTCAACCTTCCTGTTAAGGCTGCCTTGCTGAGAAGATACTTCAATGGGTCAATTTTGGCTATCAGTTTAACTAAATGGGTTAGCATGTAGTGCCGCAACTTTTGGGATGCAAACACTACTGCTAAGCATGCTTTCTCAATAGATGAGTAGTTGAGCTCATATCCAACTAAGGTCTTGCTAATGTAATAGATGACTCGTACTTTTCCTTCATGATCCTATTGTGATAGCATAGCTCCTAGTGATACGTCCATTGTTGATATGTAAAGTAACAATGGCTTGCCTTTAATTGGTGACATCAACACATATGGATTCATTAGATATTAATTTATTTCATTGAAGAATTCTTCACATTTGTCATCCTACTTGAATGAAACATTTTTATACAATAGATGAGTAAAGGGATGACATCTATCAACTAGTTGAGCAATGAACCTTCTGATGGACTGGATTCTTCCTTGAAGCGAGCATAGCTGACTGATATTTTTAGGTGATTCAATTTCCATGATATCTTTGACTTTATATAGATCTACCTCTATACATGGAGCTGAAACAATATACCCTAGAAGTCTGCTAGATGTGACTCCAGAAGCACATTTCTTTGGATTTAATCGTATCTTGTAGGTTTCCAATCTGTCAAAGATCTTGCATAGGATTTCTAGGTGTGCTTCTCTAGTATATGATATAGTGAATAGATCATCAATGTAATCCTTTATGAAAGTGTGCATCACATCATGGAATATTATTGTCATATCCATTTGATATGTAGCACTTGCATTTTTGAATCCAAAAGGTATTACAATCCTATAGAAAGTACCCCACAAGCACATGAAAGACATCTTCTCCTGATCTTTGGGTGCTATTTTGATTTGATTATAACCTAAGAAAGCATCCATGAGAGAAAATATGGCATGTCCAATTGTCAAATCCACAATGATATCTATGTTTGGTAAAGGAAAATCATCTTTTGGACATACTTTATTAAGATCTTTGAAGTTTGTGCATACCTTGATACTCTTGTCTGGTTTTGAAATAGGAACTATATTGGACACCCATTCTAGATATGCTACATGCCTGATAAACCCCTCATCTAACAATTTCTTTAATTCTTCTTTGACCATTAAGGCTATGTGAGGATGCATCTTTCTCAACTTCTGTTTTACAGTTTTAGCAGTTGGTGATACATTCAAATGATGCATTATGAGATCAGGATCCAACCCTGGCATGTCTGCGTATGACCAGACAAAATTTATTTGTCTCTCCTTGAAAAAAACAATGTAGCTCTTTTTCTCTTACTTTGATAATGATGTTGCTGGATGTAGAATCTTTGGCTTGTCTTATGTACTAATGTTAACTGCTTCCATTAGATCAATCAAAGTAGAAGACCTTTCATGATATTACTCAGATAAAGTGTCAAATCTCCAATCCTCAGGTTCCTCAAGGAGGTTTTCACCATCAGATATATCCTTTCTTTTTACTTTTCCTTGATCTAATGTTGGCATTAGACTTGATATTTGTCTTTTTATTTTCACTTTTATGATTGAGAGATTTGGCACCCCCTCGACTAGAAGATGCGTTACTTGATTCACTGGTGGAAGTTGTTTTAGGTTCTACTGCATTGAGGTACAAGGCCATGGAATTATCATTAGGAAACATATCTATCCCAATGGGTCCATTGTTTTCTCAATCAATAAGTTTGGGTTGTACCAAAGGCAATGGGTCGTCGGATTATTGTGTGTCAAAGGCATTAAGAGTCATGATTGAGATGTCAAAGTCTTCAACAATGATTTCTAGGTCTAGAATGACACTCTCCTCAGAATGACCTCTCATAAGTAGTTCTTGATCATCCTTAATGGAGTCAAAATTGAGAGATTGTGATTCTAATTCAAATGGTCTGTACTTCAACATTTTTCCTTCATACGAGTGAACTACATCGATGTAAATATCCTTTACATAGCATGAGTCTTTAGAGGATGGTTCATAGTGATAGGAATCCCATTCCCACTCATTGGAATCTGTTTCACTAGAAGCTTGTAATCTGAAAATTTTCTCATAAAGATTGTGAGTAGATTCTTCTCGCTTTTAATCGAGTTCTTCTTGCTTTCTTTCCTCTGCTTCTTCGTGTTGCTTGTGAGATACTTCTTGTTGTTGTTGTTGTTTGCATCCAACTTATTCTTCTCTCTTAATCACAAGTTCTTCTTGCTTTCATTCATATTCATGTTCTTGTTGTCTACGTATTACTTCTTGTTGTTGTCTCTATATTATTTCTTCTTGTTGTGGATCTATATTGCTTTGTCCAAATCCCAATCCTGATTTACCATTGGAATGTTGATAAGCAGGCTTTATGGGTTCTAAGATACCTTCTTTTCTTTTTCCTATAGGACCACTATTGCCATATCCTATTTTCCTCATGATATCATATCCTTTTCCATACCACTCAATTGGTATATGGACATTGTTGACCTCTTGTTGGGATTCTTGTTCATCCATGCATAACCACTATAATACATCTTTATCTTCAGTATCCTCAGATAGAGTGTCGGCCTTGACAAAGGATCCATCAATTTTTTTAGAGGTTTTGATACTAGTTGTTTGGAAGTTGATGGTTTTCCATATGATTTAAAAGAAAACGACAACTCTAGTAGTGAGTATTCTCCCATTCCTTTGTCTTTCAGCTACACCTTTTTCTCAAAACCTGCCAAAATGGATGCAAATGCCTTCTCCTTGGGTGGTGCACTAGAAGAAGATTCCTCTCTATTGTGAGGTACAATGAAATCTTGAACCAGTTTTAGATATTGTAGTATTGAAATGGATTAGAGTCTACTAAGACTGTGATTTCTTATGCATTGTAGGGAAATTTTAAACACTAGTGATAAGTTGAAGGAATTGTTTGCATTTTGTGAATCCATGGTCTTCCTAGGAGTATATTGTAGGATAGATTAAAGTATATAATTTGACACACTATATCCTTTTGTATAGGTCCCACTCTGATTGACAACACTATTATCACTTTCGAGGAATGCTCTTCTTTATCATATGCTTTTATGGTAATCCTCTTACAAGGATCAACTGCTTTCTCTGAGAAACCTAGATCGTGGATAAGAATTAATGAGAAAATAGTTAGGCCAAACCCTCCATCTATTAAGACATGTTTAATGCTTGTTTAATGGATGATAACTTCAATGTGCAGGGAAACGTTATGTGGATGTTTCAAGGACATGTCATCATCTTCAGTGAAAGATAAGTAATGAGGTGTGGTTAGATGTCCCACCATGGTTTGGAATTGATCTACACCCAATTCTTGGGGAACTATGGTATCTACTAGAGATTTCTCCAATATCTCTTTGTGTGTTGGTGACAGTCTCAAAATATCCAATATTGATATTTGCAAGGGAGTGTTTTGTAATTGGTCCACTATATTGTATTGTTTATAAGTATATGGTGCATTAGTTGTGGGACCAAGAAATGTCACTTTTGCCTTGCTTTGTGTTATAGTGTGCATAGGTTCTAGTGATACTTTCTCTTTAACCACAATAACATTAACCACATTGTCATAGACGTGGGCATAATTAACTTTCTCCTTTCCTTTGCCATCTCATTTTATTGATGCTTCACCCTTCTCATAATTTGGGAGAGGAATCTTAAATGATATGTATGATTCATTTGTTTTATGCCCATCCACAGTTATAACCTCATTATCTATCAAGTATTGAATGACATGTTTTAACCTTTGACAATCATTAGTTTGATGCTCATTACTTCAATGATAATTACAGTAATGATTGTCATTCCACCAAGTTGCTTTCACCTTTGGTTCAAAATCTCTTACTTCCAGTAAGGTAGTTAATTTATTTGCAAGAAGCGTCTTCAATGTTGATTCAAGCAGTTTGCCAATAGGTGTAAACCTCCTATGAAAGCTGGTGGAAGGTAATCTTGGTTTGTTATTATCTTGATTAACTACCGAATTATGACTTGATATATTGAATATGGGCTGCTTTGGTTTCACATTGTTAGCATCCACTATCCCATCATTGACAATGTTTCTATTCCTGTTCCAAAACTTGAGTTTATTAGTGTTATTATTGTTGGAGGAATTAGTCCCTTCTTTATGAAGTTTCACTACTCCTTTCTTAACCACTAATTCTTCAATCTTGATTCCATTTTCAATCATCTTATCAAAACTTGGGGGACATTGCAACTTGAGCATATAACTCATCTTGTCATTTAAGTTATCAATGAAAATATCCATCTTTTCATTATCGAGCACTAGATGAGGATATCTTGCAAACAATCATCTCCATCTTTGTAAAAATGTCTTGAAGGGTTCTTCATTCTTTTGTTTTGTGTTACACAAATCCAACATGGTGATCTCATGTTGAATGTTATATGAGTATTGAGAAACAAATTTATCCACCGATTCTGAAAAATGTCTTGATACCAGGTGGAAGCTTAGAGAACCACTCCATTGCTTGCCCACTTAAAATATTAGGGAATAGTCTCATTAGATAAGTATCTTCATGCACAAACTGCATGCTCATCATGCAAAATTCCCTCAAATGCACAAACTGCATGCTCATCGTGCAAAATTCCCTCACATGATCTTGTACATTACTCTTACCATTATATTTATCATAGTTAGGAATTTCAAAATTTGGAGGGAATGGTATCATGTTGATATTTTTGTCCAACGAATATGGCCATATATCTTATAGTGAGTATCTCTTTCTAGTTCCCCTTTGCATATCTTGAAGTTGTGTCTAAAGTGGTTGTACTTGTTGAGTTGGAGCTAAAAGGATATTATCTACATTATTCCTTTCTTCACTGTCTCAGTTGTTTTGAATTCTTTTGTTATGAGTTTCACTAGTATCATTTCAATTCTCACTTGTTCTTTCACCTTGTCTCAATTTTACAATATCAAAATCCCAAGGCAACTTGGCACCTTGACGTGCTAATATGAGGAAATATTTCTCCTTATCCATCTCAAGGACTTTTTCCATGAACTTAGTAAATTTTGGATCTTGTTGCACTTCTTTGATGGTTTCTTCAGTTATTTTGTTCATCATCATCATTTTGATAACATGCTCCATATTGATGAAAGAAATGATTTTCATCTGCAATCGTTTGTTTTTGCTTTTGTTTATGCTATTTTAATTCACTCTTCTGATTTCTAGTCAAAACTAGGATACAAGTGACTAAAAATGTTTAAGCTTTGATCTTTGTTTGAAGTGCAAGTTTGATATGATTCAATGAAGAAAAATAAGAGAGGCTCTATTGATAAGACTAAGTTGATTTTATTTTAAAGCCCTTGTTTCTTGATTGAGGATGATAAATCTTGATGATGAAACTATGCTAAGAAATTAGATATCAGAGATTAAAACTATGTACTTAACACATCTTGATCTATGTTTTCAAAAGGAATTCACTTGTGAAAGCTATTTTTACTAGTTTAGAATTGATCTGACAATGATGAAGAAATAATATACTTTGAAATGGGTAACGTGATTAACTTTTTGGAAAAAAGCCTTATTTTTCTTTCTGTCTAAAGTTTCAAATCACCAAAGCGCTAAAATAGAGAACAAGAGCGCTAAACTGTTCAGTCAAAATGCTATTCTAGACTTTGAAAACACTAAGATTCCCCCTCTAATATGCTAAAATGAATAAGTGAAATGCTAGACTGAGTTTTAATATTATGTTTCAATGTTATTTTGATGTTACAGTGATGTGTTATTTTGGCTTCAATATGCACTAATCTGGTCTATGAACGAGTTAAATTGTTCCACTAATGCACTAAACTCTGATCTCTATGCACTAAAGTTTATCTCCAATGCGCTAACGTTAGTTATCAAAGCGCTAATGTGTCAAACCAGAATGCTACTTTGAAATAGTAAAACAATATTCTACTTTGTGAAGCTTGATTTTGACAGTTTGACAGTGTGATGTTAAATTTTGGTTGAATCGAGGTGTGTTTCAATGGACGATATGTCTAATTTTTCATCTAAAAACACATAAGGCAAAATTTTAAATAGTTGTTTTTGTCTTGTCATAGGATCTAAACACCAAGTGTATTTTCAAGGCTCCAAATCAAAGCCCAAATTTCCATAGGGTTTGCACAATGAAAACACTTCAGATTGATCTATCCTAAGGATTCAAATACAATGCGATAACTCAACTCACAACCTAGAATCTTTGTAGTGCAAGTGTAATCACCCCAAGAGGGGATGTCCACTTTTGACATTGTCGAGAGGTGGTAGATAGGGGTCTCCAGGACTGGAAGGATAACCCAATCACCCTCTCCTCAGAAGGTTACAAGTAGCGTATACAAAGCTGAGGATTTATGCCTCTCCTCCAAGGAGCCAAATGGTGAGTGTCTTAGGGGGAAAACCTTCTATCCCCTTGCACTAAGATTATCGCACCAAGGCTAATAAAGGTGGCTTCTAACTAAAAGAAACTAGTAAGGCATCCATTTAGTGCATCAGGGTATAAACTCAATTAAGAGGTTTCCCAACCTTGAGAACCAAGGTTTGATATACCTGAAGGTACGAAGGAGATCTATTCCCAAGAATTGACTTTGATTTCGATTTTCATCAAAATCACTTTTATTTTATAGTGGGCTAGATGAACTTGGCTTTAGCCATTCCACTTGGGTTGTTCCCCTCTCACCTGGCCTTATGGGCTACTTGGGAGGTTAGGCCTACTAAAGAGATTATACTACTTGAAATGAAAAATGTGACGAGTCTGGTTTTTAGGTCACCCAATGAAGGGGAGAGAGTACTCACCTATCATCTCAGACACATAGGACATGATGTTCATTAATCCCCAAGTTAAACTATGTGCCTAAATTAAAGAAGAAGAAGTGCAATATTCTCATGAATGCAAACAATGTTAGTAGTTTCAGTTGAATGTCTTTGACTGTGTTTGGGTTTCACAATTTTGGTCTTTGACAACATAGAAGTACCTGCAAAATAGAATGCCAAAATTAGTTTCTGGAAATTAAAATTCTGGAAAAAGAACTGAAAATGCTAAAAAAACTCATTGCAGTGCTAATCTGTGCTATGGAAACACTATTCTATTGAATAAAAATGCTAATATGAAAAACTAGAGTGCTAATTCATGAAATCAAAAATGTTAATCCAAAAATGCAAAATGCTATTTTGAGTGACGAATGAGCTAAAAGAAAGCCTTGATGCACTGATATGAAAACTGAGAATGTTGAAATTTATCACCAAAGTGCTAGTCTGGTTTTTCACATTCACTTGCCAAAGAAAAATCTACAAGAAATTGTTAATAATGGGGCAAGGCCCCATGGTGGGTGCTTGAAAATGATGTAGTGTAAGAATTTGTGTTAGTGCAATAATAATCAACTACACAAAATCCAATGAAGCATTACATGAAAGAGTAAAAATAAACAAGTAAATCAAACCACTCCCTCAAATCACCTCATTGCTCTCTATCCTTGAGGACCTTGCGTGTTATATGATGGCTCTCAGATCCATGTTTTTTTAAGCTGACAACTCAAGAAATGAGAATGATATGCAATGCAATTGTAAACTATGATGAAAAATGCAAGGAAAGCCATTACACTAGATGCAATGATACTATGATAAGCTAATTCTAATGCAAAGAGAAATAATTATGCTGCTAGAGATGATACTAAGATTGCTGATAATATCCACCTTCATCTTGTTCATTTCTACTTAGTATGGATTCATTACTTCCACTAATATATTATCTGTATCACGAGTCCTTAGAGTGAATGCATGCCACATATAAATGACTCAAAATAATTAAACTAATCTATTTAGTTTTTTTTACTAGGGCCTATATCTCATTTCCCCAAAAAAATCTAAAAACTTCATTGATTTGCGACCTACGAAGAAAATTTGGCAAAAATCCCAATTTTTCAACAACTCAATGAATTCTACTTCAAATGACCTCAAATATGGATTTCAATAGTGGAAATATGTTCTTGATAAACCTTCTAGATATCATAAAAAATATTTATTTCCATCTTTGGGAGTGAATTAGGCTGAAAACCTAATGTAGCCATAATTCTATAATAAATCCTTGAATCCTACTTTAATTTTCTTCAAATTTATATTGTAGTAGCTTGATTATGAACGCCAAAAACCCTTTAAAAATAAGGAAAAAAATAACCAAAATAAGAGATATATGTGCTTTCTAAAATGACCTCCAAAATAAAAAGTTTTCTTTGCCTTCACAGTGCCAAGATCAAGATTTGATACCACAGGTAATGAAGCAACGTGCAGAATAAACACATATAATAGTAAATATGTTACAATTTTGATAAAAATATGCCACTTCGAAGGTACAACCTCCTAATGCACTTCAAGGGGGATACCTACAATAGTCTTCAATAAAAAATAATACACCACATCATGATAAAAACTAGCCACTAACTTTTACACACACACACACACACACATACATGTATGTACATGTATATATATGTACACACACACACACACATATATATGTGTGTGTGTGTGTATGTACATATATATGTACATGCATATATACATGCATATACATATATATATGTGTGTATATATGTATATATACATATACATACATATGTATATGTATATAGACATATATATACATATATACATATACATACATATACATATATATACATATGTATATATACATATACATATGTATATGTATGTATATGTATATATATATATATGTATATGTATGTATATATATATGTATATGTATGTATATGTATATACATATACATATATACACATATACATATATACATCTACATATATATACATATATATACATATATATACATATATATATATATATACATATATATATATATATATATATATATATATATATATATATATATATATATATATATATATATATATATATATATGCATATGTATAAAATGTAAAGTGGAAAATTGGATCCTAGTGACTCCCCACCTAGGAGACAGAAAGGAAGCCACTAGGATGATTTTCACTTGGGAGGAACTTTACATTCAAAAGAGGGCTTGAATCCACTCGATCCAAATCCGAGGGAAACAAGGATGTGAATTCTGAGTGGATTGCAAGTGGTTAAAGTGTGATTTACCCTCTTTTGTAAATGAGAAAGTTGACTTGTTGACTATGTGGAAAAGAGAGGAAATGAGTGAAATGAGGTGCTACCAGTTCGGAATCGTGCTGTAACTTTGGATCTGAGCTAATTAAACCGACGTGGATCTGCCCTGTAAATTTGGAGGAAAGTCGTCAGGACTGTGGCGAGAATGCACATGGTCCACCACAAAATCCATGAAACAAAAAGTGTTCTTCCTTCTCTGCAAATGGAGCCCAAACCTGCAATTACAGCTGTGCACTTGCAACCTACACACAAAAAATAGAAGAAAGGGAGGTTGTGGATAGGGGTTTGCCTCAGTCAAACCCCGGTTGATGAATCAACCTTGAAAGAAAGTAATTGCAAATGCTTGAATGTAAACAATTGAGATGTATACCTTATAGATCTGCAACTTGTTGATTATGATTGCTTTGCTTCTTAAATGTAACCACAAATGTTGTATGAAATGGCATGTAACATGACAAAAGCCTAACACACTTACATGCTTGCAAATGAATGTTGTAATGTTGCTCCAATGGATGAATGAAGAAGACTTGAATGCTTGAATGCTTGATGATGAACTTGAAATCTTGTATCTTCTCCTTATGCTCTCCTTTCTCTTTTCATCTGTCCTTCATGGTCCCTAAATGAGGGTATTGAATTCCCTTTTATACATGCCTAAAGGATTAACTTTCAACCATCAAAGGCCGACAAAGAGAAATTGCAACCCCCGAAGACAAATAATGCATAGGAGATTGGGCAGCCCACACATAGGACCACCCTAAGAGGTGGGGACAGGGGCTCCATGCCAGTATTTTAGGGAGGAAAGGGGTGCCATGCCCCTATCCTTCCCTATTTTGGGGCTTGGACAAGATCTAAAGAAGACACAAGACATGAATGGGGAAGAGAGAAGGGTTAGAACTGTAGAAATAGGTCCCGATTAAGGAAGGAGATGTTGTCACGAAGGTGAGGACCCCAAATGTGGTTAAAATTATAGGGGTCACAATTTTATGACACTACATTTAGCCCCCACTTTAGCAAGAGTATGTCTTACGCCACTACTGTTGGTAAAGCAGAAGAAAGAGAGTTGATGTTGAGAGATGCAGAGAAATACCACAAGGAGTATAAGACATCACTAATATTGAGGAGCAAAAAGCCCCCAATCTTAGGGTCTTAACTCATGTCAACATATGTAAGAGGACACAAAACAAAAAAGGCATAAGACACACAAAACAAAAACAAAGTGCAAAAATACACACGAAAAGAACAAGATACAAAATGAAAAACTAACTAGTTGAAGAGATGTTGAGCTCAGATGTCTCAACAAATAATCAGGACACAAAGACCAATGCCATTGCATAAACACGAGCGACCACATAAAAGAGAAAAGTTGACATCATCCATGAACTATCAACTATTAAACTATGAGTTCATGAGAGGAAGAAGAGAGAACATGAATATGCACTTTGGTGATCCATGAGAAGAAAAGTGAAGACAAAAGAAACCATGGACGTCTCGCCCCTAAAAATTGGTGATCCATGAAGAGAAGGACATGTAACATCTCGCCCCTAGAGCTTGCCTAGGTGATCCATGTAAAGAGAGAGAGTGAGAACTCTGTTAGTTCCACTCAACCTCATGTGCGTGTGTGCAAGTGAGGTTAAAAGAACCTCATAGGATTCTATGCCCGAGTATGCTACAACCTATATAGAATGTATAGTACAAGTGTCAAGAAAGGTGTGATATCTCACTCTAAGAGACCATGCTTTGGTTATGAGAATAATCACCCTGCATAAGAGAAAAGTAGCATCATCTCTCTCTAAGAGACTGTGCTCTGGTTTCGAGAATGACCCATTGTACAAGAGAAAAGTGATGACATCTTTCTCTAAGAGGTTTCCCTTTGGTTCCAAGAATGACCCAATGTACAAGAAAATAATAAGTGAAGACATCTTTCTCTAAGAGACCTTGCTCTAGTTCTGAGAATGACCCACTGTACAAAAAGTGATGACATCTTTCTCTAAGAGGCTTCCCTCTAGTTCCAATAATGTCCCATTGTTCAATGCATGAGAGAAGTATGGTACAAAGGAGTAGTGTGGGTGCCCCCCCTTAATATGTAAACATAGGCTGATGTTGATATCTTAAGGAAATAAGAACAAGGATACCTACCTTCATCACAAAGAAGATATCCACCAAACAACAATGTCATAAATCCAAGCAAGAGAGGGAGTACTCTTAAAGAAAGGATAGGATAGTTGAAAAGAGATATCTTGATGTAAGTGTAAAGGTGATCCTTGGAGGAGAAGAGATCTTTGTTCAAAAGACATCTACCCCCAAGAGGAGTTGTCTTAGACAAATATAACATCTTCTAGAACAAGAAAAGGAAAGAACAAGAATGCAATCCTTCCTCCTATTTCTAAGTGAAAGGGATTCTTGACGAGGGATGACTCACGTTTAGCCCCCAGAGGGATGGTTGGATTTATCATAGATGTACATAACCAAGTGTAAAAGAGGTCGTAGTCAAGGATTAGAAATTCTTGTATAAGAGAGAATCCTTAATCCAATAACAAACAATTCTAAACAAGGAATGGCATCAAGTAATAAAACTCACATCATCCACTTAATAGGGAAAAGTGGATCCCCAAAGAAAGAGAAAGAGAAGGATCATTGCCCCCAAGATAAGTGAAAATGATAAGAGCTTACACAATCTACTAGAGAGAGATTAAACATAAGAAAATGTGCAATGAACTTACATGAACACACACAAGAAAAGACATCAGTAAATGTAAAATACATGTCTCAAGAAGTGGTAATCTTCAAAAGGAAGAGAGAAAAAAACATCATAGATTCCCCAAGGGGGATTAATCGTAAAAGAATACCATTGTAAGATATTATAATCACATATGAAAAATGCAGCCCCTAAAGGAAATAATGATACAAGGGAAAGGAGCAAAAATCCTTGCCCCCCAAGTAAGGAGAACAAGGAGAAACATTACACATGTTCTGATGGTGATTAGTTTCAAGTGATATTTCATCCTAGTGCAACAAATCCTTTCATGGAAGGGATACATACTTCTCAAGAGATCATTCCCTTCTAAGGGGCATATAATACTTGTGAATAATTGAAACCATAGAAGAGGTAATATTTCCAAGAGAATGAAGGAAAGAGAAGAAGTGCAGTATTAATTAAAGATGCCCCTTTCCAAGAAAAGAGGAAAACCAAAGAACAATTATATGCTCACATAGGAATTGCCCAATGCAAGAAAAGAGATCTAATAATGAATAATGCACAAAGATAGAGATAAGTGTAAGAAAGAAGAAGAAAAATGGACTTCATGTTGCTGCTCCAAAGTGTGTTAAAGTGAAATACTACCACCACCAATGATAAAGAGCCCTTGATAAATGGGCTAATTATGCCATAGGATGAAGAGAAACATGAAGGGAAAGGAAGTGCTAAGGCAAAATTTTTTTACCAAGAAATACAACTAGATCTTCTGTGAGACAAATGTGTCCTAGGGGCCACATAGGCATGACGCCCCTGTCCTGCCCTATTTTGGGGCTCAAACAAGGTCTAAAGCATACACAAGACATGAATGGGGAAGAGAAAAGGGTTATAAATGAAGAAATGGGTCCCGGTTAAAGAAGGAGATTCCATCGCCAAGGTGAGGACCCCAAATAGGGTTGAAATTGCAGGGGTCACAATTTTATGACACTACATATACATATACATATATACACATATACATATATACATATGTATATATATCTAGATGTATATATGTATATGTATATATATGTATATATATACATATACATAAATACATATAATTATATATGCATACATATGTGTATATATATACATACATATATGTACATATACATATGTATACATATATATATATGTATACATACATATATGTAGATATATGTAGATATGTATATATGTATGTATGTATGTACGTATATATATATGTATGTATATATATGTATATATATACATATATATACATATATATGTATATGCACACATATATATGTATACACACACACATATATATACATATATATGTATATATATACATATATATATATATATGTATATATATAAACACACACATATATATACATGCATACATACATACATACATATATATACCTAATTATAACATGCCTGACTCCCAAGGTGACCAAGATAGTTAAGATAACTGATAGAATGACTTAACTACCTATATATTATTATAATAATAAGATACACAATATAATATTAGGGGTGTATTATTATTTTTTTATTCATAACATTGCTAGACCTAATGGTGATGACATCCCTCACATAGCTCTGAGAGCCCTTATATATACATTGGTTCATGTTTTATTAATTATCTAGCTATATCATATCATAGTGGTACTTGTTGAATTGATGTACTTGATCCTCTCCTTCACATGTTGTCTTTGATGGATCCTTGTTTTGTGATGGTATTGTTCATGTTATTCATAGTATACATTCCTTTAGAATATTAGTGATAGATACATCTAGTGGAAATGAAGATACATTTTAAATGGTATATATTTCTTATCTTCATATCATGAGCATGCACATGATGATGATATATTGATGAATGCATTTGGAAATGTTTTGTTTGGTGAACTAAAACAATGGTGTGATCCATGTTATGTTTTTTATTTGTATTTTTGTGCTTTGTTAGATTCTTTTATTGATAACTTTAGTGTTGTCCATAGAAAATTCTTATTTATTTATTGTACTCTTTCAAACTCCAGTGACATTCATTAGGAGATATTATAGATGCATATATGTACATTACACCAATATTTGATGCTAAAAATGATTATCCTATGGACCACTCAATATCTTTTGATAGCTATGATGTACATACATATCATGACATATAATCTATTTTATCCATCATTTTCACTAAGTTAGAATAATTCCTTGGAGTCATTAAGCCTCTCTTTATTCTGGCTGTACTTCACATTCTTTAGTATTTAAAATGCCCAATCGGCCAATCAAACTAATTTTAGACGTCAAGTTTCATTATGTCTAAAGGGGCCCAACCATTCCTTTATCGACCTATCATCACTCAATGGAAGTGTGATTCAATAGTCTTCATTGTCATCAAGCCTTGTTCCACCCGATCTTCAATCCCCAATAGTGTTGCATCAGTGGGTCCCTCACGAGTCTTATATCGATCGATCACACCTTAAGGATTTTTCAGCACACATATTCTATTGTTCCATGTTTCTTAAAGATCATGATATCCCAATGCTTTGAACGACAACAACCCTATGATCAACAACTTGTGTGGTAATGTCAACACGATATTAATTGGTAATATACATTAGATGAAAAATTAATTACATGTTTCATTTCAAATATTGAAGCAATATTTTAGCCACTGAAATGAATGAATTTATTTTTGCAGGTGCACATATGTATGTCACCTTTATTCTGATCATTTTTATTTGAAAATTTTGGTGAATTCGAAGGAGCACTCAAGCGAAGGCACAAACACCAGGTTTGAGATGAAAGGCTTTTCTTGCTCCATATTTATTGAAAATTTTAGTTTCCCTTGTTTCCATTAAAAACATAGAGGGAGTTTGTTAATTTAGCATTCATGAGCATATGTCATTCTTGTGATTTTCCTCTGTTTTATCCCAATTTGAGTTTTCTCCCTTTGCTAGAAACCCTAGCTTTTCTCCCTTTGGTCTCTATGGCACCTAAAACCTCTTAGCCAATTGAGAGTAAGCTGGACATTATTAAAGATACATAAATAGGGTCATTTGTAATGCATAACATCCATAGGAGGTTGCATAGCCCATTAAGGTCTCCCATTATGCAAAATGTTGTAGATTTTGCCTTGTCTCAAGTTGGGGGTTATCCATCTCTTGTTGCATGTCCAGAATTAGTCTTCACCTTTGTGCAAAATTATCATCCTGACTCCCATGTAAACCAAGATTTAATAGCTAAATTGATATAGATAATGTTTCTCTTGCACTACACATTCCCAAAAGAGAATGTGGAGTAAATTTGTCTCTACAGTTGAGGTGAGAATTATTTCATAATTGAATAAATTGATGCCTTGATACTATTTCTAAGGGTTGGTTGAAAACCCTTCGATCGGGTAAGTCTAAATTGCCCTCCCAGATAAAAATACAATTGTCCTGAGATGATATTGAAGATATTATTATTTTGTTGTGATGTGTTGTTGGTAGACCTGGGACAAAGTACTTTGAAGAGTGGATGTGTCAATTCATTCTCACTATCTATGATGATAAAAATCAAATCGATTGGGGAAAGTTGATAAGTGATTCACTCCATGAGCAACTTATAAAATTCAATGATAGAAAACAGTTCCACTTATACTCTATTCTTTTCTATGTGCTAGGTATTGGGAAAATGTCTTGGCCAAGGTTAAGAGAGGTGGGTAAATTCACAGATGATGCTCCTGTGTATAATTATTTTCCTCAATTACAAAAATAAGAAGGCATGATAAAATGTTCCTGCATTTACGACGCTTTCTTTATAACACTTATAAGAGATATTGAGGGAAACCTTGAGAAGAGGATTTCAAAAATAGCTATGACCCTTATTCAAAACTATGGTAGCTTCTATATCTAGTTCAAAAGCTTCTCATATCTGAGAGTCAGAGGTTACAAAAAAGAACCTTTGAAATTACCCAGGCATGCCTCCGCTTATCTTGTCTTCCTGTAACTTTTCCGCCAAATGATATTTGTAAACATCAAATATGTTCAAATGAGAAAGAAAGGATACTGTTTTCCTATGAGTTTGTCTCATTTTTCATGTAAAAATAAAAAATCTGCTAAATTTTTTGACAAGTTGCTAGTTGAGTTTGGCCTCCACTCTTTGCCCATGAGAGATAATTTTGATAGCAAAGGTTACGTCTGACAATTTTTTTATGGGGCTACCCAGTATGTTTATGAGTGAAAGCTAGAAGATTTTTGGGAGGATTGTGTTGATGAAAAATAAGTTCTTAAGATAAATTTCATGAGACTGACTTTAAGTCAGATGGTTGCTTTTAATGTTATTTCTTCAGTCCTTAAAAATGTTGGAGATTATGGTTCAAATATGATAGATGATTCATATCAAAGTGGTGTTTTACCTCCATTCTAGTGGTCAAGAAATGAAGAAGAGATAGATGCTAATTCTTGAACTTCTTCGGTTTTGAACATATCACATGCTTGGTGTTGGTTAACATATTTTCCCTTTCTTAGTTTTATGGTGAATGACTCATGTATGCCCTTTTTGAAAAGGAAAATAAAACCAAAAGTTGGGTGAACCAATTACTGGTTTACCCTCTGCATAAGGGTGCAACTTCTCATATGATATTCAATGAATTTTTAAACATACACAAACATTAACTTCACTTTTAACCAAAAAGTGAGAAAGGGCATTTCACATTCATTAGTCAACACCACATGAATGCTACAAAGATAAATGCTTTATATGGAAATACCACAGACTTGCAATCAGATTAATTTCATTTCACAGAACTATCCTTATTAAAGAAATCAAAATATCATGGGCTTTGATCGAGTCTCTCTCATGCCTCAAAGAACAAGGGGGATCAAAATATCCAAACAAAAGTTAACAGTAGAGTTATTTATCAGATTCACTCACAGGCTTATGAGAAGTGGATAATCAAAGAAGTAACATATTTTGTACATACACATATATCCCAAAAGAGATTGTTTTTTCACATTCAAACACATGTTGGCACTATTGGCATTAAGTTGTCATTGATGTCAACTAGTTTGGCAATGTCACCGGTAAGTAAGAAGTGGTGACCGGTATAAGAAAAGTAAGACATATGATGTCAATCCATATGTGAGTAAGTCGACAAAAGGAATCTTACCAGTACACATGAATCATGTCATTTACTGGTAAAGAAGGCTTACCGGTAAGGCATAAATCAGTATCAAGGTTGGCTGTTTGTTTGTGATGAAGAGGAAAAATGTTAAATGTATCACAACAACACTTGGTGAGAAGAAAAAAAAGAATGGCATGAAGACATACCAGATGGCAAGATGAATTGTTAAGAGGATGTGGTGCCAGTAAAGAGTATGTTTGTTGGTTATATCGGCAAGGTGAATGGAACCGGTAGTCAATCTTGGTCAATGAAGAATTTCAAATCAACAAAGTAAACCAAGCAGAGGTGGATGTCGACAAACATGACAACTGGATGAAAGGTGGTGATATTGCACAAGTCGGTAAAGTGTGCATCGACGTAACAATTCAGCAAGCAGGTCGACTTTATGAAGAACCTACAAGTCACAAGGGATGCAAGAGGATTGCAGCTCGAGGAAGACAAGCTCGCAAGCGACTGAACTAATCCTGCAAGAAGATTTGATCTTCATACCCGTTTTCTGAAGGAAACAACTGAGCCATTAATGGCATATGACAGAGAAAAGTAGAAAAGCATGGTGCAGACCTCTAGATTTAGAAAACACACATTGGAATGCGAGGCGTTGGTGGTGTTGATCGATGACATGAAGATCATCTCCTTGGAAAAGTAGATCGAATCAAATTAGATATGGAAGGACAGTCCAAAGCTTGATGGAACTAACTATGGCATATGGAAGATTGGAATGGAAACACATCTGAACTGCATTGGAGGAGATATATGGGATGCTACAAAGAATGGCTATGTTGCTCCTATTCTGAATCAACCTCATCCACCAAAATTGGCTAAGGACATGGACAATGATTGAAAAGAAAGAGAAGCACTTCTGAGGACATTATCAGATTAGAAAATCATGGGATTATCAGACTGATCTACTGCTAAAGCTACTTGGGATAAACTAGAAACACTGAATGAAGGAGATACCATTGTCAAGATTACAAAGTTGGAATGTTACCGGGTCAGGTATGAAAACTTAAAAATGGAAGAAGATGAAAGAATTTTTGCATTTATGGAAAAAGTTAATGAAATTGTTTTAGGAATACAATGTTGTGGAGTATCCTTAAGTGAAGATGAAATTGTGTCTAAAGTTTTAAGAGCTTTTCCACCATCTTACAAAATGAAAGTGACTGCTATTAATGAAAATAGAACAATGCCTAATACTTCAGTTTCTAGAGATAGTTTGGTTGGAAAACTTTCAGCATTTGAGCTTGAGGAGTTTGGTCCTGTTGCTACTATAAAGACTGATTTAGCTTTCAAAACATCATCAACATCATCATCATCTGACAAAACTGATTGGAAAGCACTTTATGCAAAAGAACTTGAAGATATGAGGAGGGAAAATGAAGAACTTGAAGCACTATTTGCAAGGAAGATGCCTAAAGGTCCAACAAGAAGTAAGTATGAAGGTAAAGCACCTTTCAAATGTTTTAATTGCAATAAAGTTGGTCATATAGCATCTAGATGTCATGATAGACATGCAAGACTAAGGGAGGAAGCAAAAAGATTATATAAGCCCAACCCTGAATATCGGAGATATAGATTCAAGAAAAATTGAGACAAGTCATGTTACTATGCAGATGAAGGTGTTACAGATGATTTAGATGGGATTTTGTTGCAATAAAGGAAGATCAACTAGCACCTATTGTCAAACCGGTAGAGCAGGCAGTGGTAGCAAAAATTGAAGAAAAAGATGAATGGATTATAGATAGTGGATGCTCGCATCATATGACTGGTGATAAAAGAAAATTCTTATCTTTTCAAGAAATTCATGGAGGTCTAGTAAGGTTTGGAGATGATAAAGCTTGTTTAATCAAAGGAAAAGGCACTATATCTTTGGATGGTAAGCACAATACTGACAATGTTTATTATGTAGAAGGTTTAAAGCATAATCTTTTGAGTGTTGGCCAGTTAGTTGAGAAAGGATTTCAATTATAGTTTAAGAATGGAAAATGAAAAATCATAAACAGGACTGAAATGGAGATTGCAACCGGTAATCATACTAAAGGTAATATCTTTCACTTGAATACCGGTGATAAAACATGTTTGATTGCACACATTGATGAAAGTTGGTTATTGCATAAAAGACTCTGTCATGTGAATTTTGATTGCATTGTAAAGATCAGTTCAACTAAGGTAGTAAGGGATTTACCTAAGATTGTGAAACCTCATAATCCAGTATGTAAGGAATGTCAAATGGGAAAGCAAGTTAGAACAACATTTAAGAGCATTACTAAGAAATCCAATAATATTCTTGATTTAATTCATACTGATTTATGTGGTCCAAGAAGAACAAGAAGTCTACAAGGTGATAGATACTTTATGCTAATAATTGATGATTATTCTAGAATGTGTTGGGTTACTTTTCTTCAAGAAAAAATAGAAGCTTTTGGAAGATTCAAGATATTCAAGGCAATGGTAGAGAATGAAACCGACAAGAAAATCAAATGTTTGAGATCAGATCAAGGAGGAGAATTTACGTCTAGAGAATTTAATGCATTCTGTGAAGTGAATGGAATCAAAAGACAACTATTTACACCCTAGACACCCCACCAGAATGGAGTTGTGGAAAGGAAGAACAAAACTATTTTGGATGCAACAAGAACTATGTTAATAGAACCAAATCTACCTCATATGTACTAGAGAGAAGCAGTGAATACAATGGTTTATACTTTCAACTGAGCTCACATCAAAACTGAAATTGGTAAGACCCTTTATGAACTATGGTTTGGTCATATTCCTACTCTTAAGTACTTCAAAATATTCAGAAGCAAATGTTATATTAGAATAGATGAGTATATTGGAAAATTTGATCCTATAAGTGATGAAGGAATATTTCCTGGTTATTCATCTAAAAGAAAGGCATATAGATGTTATAATAAAAGGTTACAAAAAATCATTAAGAGTACTAATGTGAAAGATGAACACTTTAGAGGAGATTCAAGATCTATTGAAGCAACAGTTGAAATGATTATAGATCAGGTGATACAGATTGCACTGGTATAGAATGAAGACCCAGTCACACTGGCATCATCAGAAAACTCGACAGTGGCTGAAGAACAAAAGCCTTTGAATGTTAATCAGAACAAACCCAGGTATGTAAGATTGAATCATTCAGAGAATCAGATAATTGGAACATGAATCAAGGTGTTATGACTAGAGGAAGATTGACAAATGAAGAGGTATGTTTAATTTCTCAAATTGAACCAACATCTGTTATTGAAGCATGCCAGGATGAACATTGGATAAAAGCAATGGAAGATGAATTAGAACAAATTGAAAAGAACAATACTTGGACATTGGTTCCTCAACCTAAAGAAAATAATGTAATTGGAACTAAATGGGTATATAGGAATAATCTTAATGAAGATGGAGAAGTAATCAGAAACAAAGCAAGATTAGTTGTAAAGGTTATTCATAGAAAGAAGGAATTTATTATATTGAAACCTTTGCAACAGTAGCCAAAATTGAGGCAGTTAGACTATTTCTTGCATTTGGAGCTCATAAGAACTATAAAGTTTATCAAATGGATGTAAAATGTGCATTTTTGAATGGAGATCTAGAAGAGGAAGTTTACATTGAACAACCTAATGGATTTTGTTTGATAGATAATAAGGATATGGTTTGCAGGTTAAGGAAAGCTTTATATGGATTGAAGCAAGCTCCCAAAGCTTGGTATGCTAGATTGGATAAATATCTTTTGAAGCTTGGTTACACAAAAGGTAATGCTGACAACAATTTGTATTACAAAGTCACCAATGATGATATTTTGGTTATTGAAGTCTTTGTAGATGATATCATTTTTGGAGGTGAAGATGGATTATGTAAGGACTTTGCTAACTAGATGCAAAAAGAATTTGAAATATCTATGATTGAAAAGATAAACTTTTTTCTAGGTTTGCAGATTTCACAAACAGATAAAGGTATATTTATATGTCAAACAAAGTACTTGAAGGAAATTTTGAAGAAATTTGGTATGGAAAATTCCAAACCGGTAAGTAATCCTATGACTACAACTGATAAATTGACATTGAAGGATGATTCAGCTCCTATTAATCCGACAAGGTACAAATCTATGATTGGAGGTTTACTGTATTTGACACAAACCAGATCTCATTTAATGAATGCAATATGTATTGTTTCAAGATTTCAAAGCAATCCTAAAGAAAATCATGAATCAACAGTTAAAAGGATTTTCCGGTACCTACAAGGCACAACTAATCTTGGCTTATGGTATCCTAAGGATGAAAATTTTGATTTATGTGCATACATTGATGCAAATTGGGCAGGTGATGTAGATGATAGAAAGAGTACCACTGGCGGTGCATTATTTCTTGGCAGAAGATTGATTTCATGGATAAGCAAGAAGCAAACTTGTACATCATTATCAACAGCAAAATTAGAATATGTTGCAGTAGCAACTAATTGTACTCAGGTATTATGGATCAAGCAAATGTTGAAGGATATAAAGGTAAAATGCAAAGAACCAATAATCATTTATTGTGATAATTCAAAAGCAATTGATATATCAAAGAATCTGGTATTTCAGTCCAAGACAAAGCATGTTTCTATTAAATATAATTTTTTGAAAGAGAATGTTGAAGCAAATGAAGTGAAATTGTTTTATGTGAATACTAAAGAGCAAATTGCAGGATATCCTTACAAAGCATTTTCCTAAGGAAACTTTTGAATATCTCAGAGAGAAGCTTGGGGTAATTTGCCCACCAGAAGAGACTTAGATGTTGAAGATTGGCATCAAACCGACAAGGACTAAACAAAAAAAACAATTCCGACTTTGATGGAGGAGAGCTACTTCTTAGGGGGAGTAGTTGGCAGAATGTTATGTTTTGAATTCTTAACTGCTTTGGAATTTGATGTCAAAGGGGGAGAGATATCTATGGAAAACCATTATTCCTTGGGGGAGAGATTATTCATTGGAGGAGAGATATACTCTTTGGATATATGTATTTTGGTTTTTTGTTTCTGAAATTTGTATTGATCTATCTTTGGGAGATTGATTGGTTTACTATTTTTGGCATTCTATTTTTGGCACTTAGATGTTTTTCCATCTAGTGTTGCCATCAATGCCAAAGGGGGAGATTATTGGTATTATGGATGAATTCATCATGTATTGCATTGGTTTTATCATTGATTTCAACACTTGTCTTCTTGGAGGTTTAAATAATGTTCATCGGTATGGTTAGTGACTTATGCACAATCACCAGTATGTGGTCACCAACAGGTTATATTATTCACCGACAATGATGATGACTTGTTATCATCTGGAGATCATTTGGTTATGTCGATTGTTGGCATATGATGAACCAACATGTTGATATGATGATAATGTATGTTGTCATTGATGTCAATAAGTGTAAGTGAACCAGTATGTAGATTGAAAGAAGTTGGTGAACTGGTATGAAGAAATGCAGTGAAACAATGTCAGAGTTTCACTAAGTGTGACTACTAGTTGGTAGTCTCAGCTCTAGGGTTTTTAGTTTGGAAATCCATCTTGTGCGATGCAACAGATGAAATTCTGTGATGAGTTAGCTAAGAGATGAGGATGAGATCGAGGTGCCACGTTAGCTTTGTGCACGTGAAGGATTTCCTTGAGGATCTTGCATGAGAAGATCGTTTGCATTAAAAGTTTACCTCAGGAATGAACATTCTTCTTGGCAATATGAGAAGAAAGCGTGATGAGTTACTAATTCCCCTGTGTGGTGAAGAATGAATGATACATATTGTCTTGTGATCTGTTTGAGATTGTATTGCTCTATGCAAATTGTTTGGATGGTCAGGATTGGACCGCCTGTATTGTAAACCTGAGATGCTTAGGGTTTAGAGTTTATGCTACTGACCTAATTATTGTCTATAAGGTCAATGATGTTTGTTATTGTAAGTTGTTGGTAAATGTTGTGTGTGTATCTGAGTGATGAGATACTTGTTAGACTATTAAGAGAAAACTATAGAGTGTAATTGCAAAAGTAGAGGAACTGGAAAGGATCTTCTTTGGCATGTAGTGTTGTTATCAGATTAGAGTTTTTACCTGTTGTCTTCTAACCATTTCAACAGTTAGAAAATCCCTTTACCGGGTAGCTTTAATAGGCTTACTATAAATCCTCTAACCAGGTGACTCATGTTTATTGAGTTCTTTAAATCCTCTAGCAAGTTAAACTTTAACAGGGTTTCAACCTTTAACAGGGTATATAGCCATCCCTTAACCAGGTGATCTTTAACAGGATCAGTTCCTAGCAGAACCTTATTGTAAAGTCTTTAACCGGACTAGGCTCCTAATAGAGCGATCTTCAAAATATTTCAAAAACAATCTTGTGGGTATTCATCCCCACTGTGGTTTTTCCCATTTGGGTTTCCACATGAAAAAAACTGTGTGTCATGTGTTGTGCATTTTTCATGTGATGATTAAGGGTTCTTTGTTTGAGTGATTATGCATGTAGAGCTAATAGGTTATGGTATTACTGTTACACCACATGATTATCTTTATGGGTGAAGTTGTTATCAAGTATTGAATGTATTTGAAGTGTTTAGACTTATCAGTTTATGTTGTCTGAAGTCTTTATGTGTTTAACCAATATTGCCATGGTTAAGTTCAGTAATGAAGATAACCGATTGGTATTTCTTTAACCTGATAAGTTGTTGAGAAAGTTTTTGTCTGTACTAATTCACCCCCCCCCTCTCAGTACCAGTTAGGGTATCTAATGTTCATCATTATTCATTAGTTGGTATAAGAGAAACTCTAGGTCCTCGGTGATATAAGCTTAACCGCTTGAGGTAAAAGATCATGCCTTAATGATGAAGAGGGAAGGTTCTAAGTTCAATAGATATAACTTCAAAATATGGAAGGATAGAATGAAGATCTATATCAAGAGTTTGGGTGCTCAACACTTGAGCTATGTTGAGAATGCCTATGTGATTCCCACTGGCACTCTAACCGATGATCAGAAGAGAGAGATTCAAGAAAATGGGCAAGTCATGGAAGCTCTTATTAGCAGTTTGTCTGATATTGAGTTCATTGATCTACAAGATAAGGACACTCCTAAAGATGTATGGGACACAGTGGAAACTATTTATGGTGGTGATGAACATGTAAAGCAAGCTAAGGAAGAGAGCCTTACAGGAAAATTTGAGGACATGAGGGTGGTTGAAGGTGAGACCATTCATCAATATGGCATAAGAATCAAGACTGTTGTTGGAGATATCAAGAGCACTGGTGGAACGATTGATGATGCCACCATTGTTAGTAAAGTCTTGAGATCATTGTTACCAGTCTATGCAATCAGAGTTGCTGCTATCTAGGAACTAAGGTCTATTGACAAAACCAAGGTATCCTTAGACTCTATCATTGCAAAGTTAACTGCATATGAGTTGAATAGCTATGATGGCAGTGTTCAGAAGACTGAGTCAACTTTTATAGCATTTGTTGCACCAACTGGAAAAGGAAAAGAAGCAAGTACCAGTTATGAATGCATGCAAAGCAGAGGTATGGATTATGAAGAAATTTTGATGGAGTTTGAAGCTCTTCTTGCCAAGAGACTTCCAAAAGGTACTAGAAAATATAGAGGTAAGCTTCCTTTGAAATGTTTTTCCTGCAATAAGATAGGACATATAGCTATTAACTATCCTAAAAATGACAATAAGGATAAACTGGAGAGGTTTAGAAAGTATAAAGGAGGAAATAGAAGAAATTGTCTTGTTGTGGTGGATGAAGGTGTTACTGATGAATAATCCGAGGATGAAAAAAATGAAGACATAGTATTTGTAGCTGTAAAGGAAGAAGTGATTGACAAGAAAGCACTTGTCTCTCGCATTGACAACTCTAATGAGTGGATAAGTGATAGTGGTTGTTCTCACCACATGACTGGTGATAGGAGAAATTTTTTGCCTC
Organism: Cryptomeria japonica; assembly: GCF_030272615.1. Classification (NCBI taxonomy): domain Eukaryota; kingdom Viridiplantae; phylum Streptophyta; class Pinopsida; order Cupressales; family Cupressaceae; genus Cryptomeria; species Cryptomeria japonica. Next base: position 457,095,807 of record NC_081411.1, read on the forward strand.
TAGAAGAATATGATGGAGGTGTTGTCAGATTTGGCAATGATACACCATGTTTGGTGAAAGGTAAAGGATCCATCTCACTGAATGGAAAGAGCAGTGCAGATGATGTCTACTGGGTAGAAGGTATTAAGCATAACTTGTTGAGAGTTGCTTAGCTAAATGATAAAGGACTTGTTCTGGAGTTCAAAGCTGGAGTCTGCAGTATAATTGGAAAGAGGTGAACTTATTGCCACCGGTAAGCAGACCCAAGGTAACTTATTTCAATTGAATGCCAAGATAAGTCGATGTCTAATGGCTAAAATTGATGACAAATGGATATGGCACAAGAGACTCTGTCATATGAACTTTGATAATATTGTAAAGGATAGTAAGATCAAGGCAGTAAGAGGATTTCCTTTGTTGAACAAACGAGAGAATTCCTTGTGCAGAGAATGTCAACTTGGGAAAATGTCTTCCTCAACTTTCAAAGGTAAGTCTTTCTTAGCAGAAAACTTACTTGACCTTGTGCATACTGATTTGTGTGGTCCTATGAAAACTAGAAGTATTCAGGGAGATAGGTATTTCATAATTCTTACTGATGACTACTCAAGAATGATGTGGGTCACATTCTTGAAAGACAAGTCTGAGGCGTTTGGAAAGTTCAAAGCCTTTAGAGCATTAGTAGAGAAGGAAAGTGGTCAAAAGATAAAATGCCTAAGAACTAATCAAGGAGGTGAATTTACTTCTGATGAATTCAACAAGTACTGTGAAGATAGTGATATCAAGAGGTAGTTGTCTGCCTCAAGGACACCACAACAGAATGGAATAGTAGAAAGGAATAACAAGACTGTAGTTGAAGCAGCTAGAACAATGCTAGTCCAAGGAAAGGTTGCTCACACTTTTTGGAGAGAAGTGGTGAGAAATGTAGTCTATACTATGAATCGGATACTTATCAAGAAAGGTGGAGTTAAAACCGTTTATGAGTATTGGACTGGGCAAACTCCCATTTTGAGTTACTTTAAAGTGTTTGGTAGTAAGTGTTACATCAAGAGAGGTGAGCATTTGAGCAAATTTGATGCTAAAAGTGATGAAGGAATATTTCTGGGATATTCCACTAAGAGCAAAGCTCTCAAATGCTACAACAATAGAACACAAAAAATTGTTGAGAGTATCAATGTTAGGGTTGATGAATCCCCTGAGGAACCTAAGGAAACCTGTAGAGAAGAAGTGGAAGATGAACTGGGTATAGCCTTCTGGGAACTGGTTAAGAAAGAAACAAGTAAAGATCTCAGTGTTCCTATACTGGTAGAAGCTGCAGTAGGAGAAGAAGAAGAGGTAAGTGAAGGAGAAGAAGAAAAGCTAGTAGATCAAGCTAGAATCATTCCTAGATATGTGAAACTACATCATGATCCGAAGCAAATCATAGGAGATAAAGATGCAGGGATACTCACAAGAAGAAAAGTGAAAGAAAAATCTTGCAAGATTTTTGAATTAGAGCCCAAGACTTCCAGAGAAGCACTTACAGATGAAGACTGGATTAAAGAAATGGAAGAGGAGCTAGACCGGATAGAAAAGAATGCAACATGGTCTCTGGTACCCAAACTAGAACACAAAAATGTCATAGGTACCAAATGGGTCTTCAGGAATAAGCTAAATGAAGAAGGGCACAATTGTAAGGAACAAGGCAAGACTTGTATGCAAAGGATATGCTCAAGAGGAGGGAGAAGACTATGGAGAAACCTTTGCTCCTGTGGCTAGAATAGAAGGTGTACGAATGCTACTTGCATTTGCAGCATTTAAGGGATTCAAGGTTTATCAGATGAATGTGAAGTCTGCATTTTTTAATGGAATCCTAGAAGAGGAAGTGTATATTGAGCAACTAGAAAGGTTTGCCTTATCAAAAGATAGTAACATAGTGTGTAGATTACATAAAGCCCTGTATGGATTGAAGCAAGCACCTAGGGCATGGTATGAAAGGTTACACTCTCATCTTGTGAAGATTGGATTTCAGAGAACAAGTGAGGATAGCAACATCTATCTAAAATTTGAACATGATCAGATTCTGATCTGTGAAGTATTTGTGGATGACATAATCTTTGGAGGAGATGATAAAATGAGTCATGCTTTTGCAGATGAAATGAAGAAAGAGTTTGAGATGTCTCTCATTGGAGAGATAAATTTCTTCATTGGTTTACAGATTCAACAAATGAAAGAGGGTATCTTTATTACCCAGTCCAAGTATGTCAAAGAGGTATTGAAAACCTTTGGCATGGAGGAGAGCAAATCGGTTGGTACATCGATGGTGACTAGCTGTAAACTAACTAAGGAAGATGATTCAATGCTGGTAAATGAAAAGGAGTACCAGTCAATGATCGGTAAGTTGCACTATGTGGTGCACAATAGACCAAATATTGCTCATGCAGTAGGCATAGTAGCTCATTTTCAGAAATGTCCTAGAGGATCCCACTTGGTAGCTGTCAAGAGGATTCTTAGATATCTGAAAGGAACAATTGACTATGGATTGTGGTATCCATATAATGGTGACTATAACCTCAAAGTATATACTGATGCCAATTGGGTAGGTAATGTGGATGACCGAAAGAGCACAACCAGTGGAGCATTCTTTCTTGGTGGAAGACTAGTCTCGTGGACAAGTAAGAAGCAGAGTTGTATTTCTTAGTCTACAGCTGAAGCAGAATATGTGGTAGCATTTATGAATTGCACTCAAGCAATCTGGATGAAACATGTATTGGAAGGTTTCAAAGTATCTGTATCTAAACTGGTGAATATATTTTGTGACAACATAAGTGCAATAAATATTTCCAAGAATCTGGTAGTGCATCCTAGAACTAAGTAAATTGATCTTAACTATCACTTCTTGAGAGAGAAAGTTCAGAATAAGGAGGTTGTACCTCAACATGTTTCTAGTAAGGAGTAGCTAGTAGATATATTCACTAAGCCCTTACCAAAGACTATATTTACCTATTTGAGAGGTAAATTAGGGGTTCTACCCCTTCATGAAGTCAACTAAAGTTGGGTGCTCCACATTAGTTGGGTACTATAGTGTCAAATCTTTCAGGATTGATGTGTTGAAGGATGCTACTCCATAGGGGGAGCAACATAGTATTGGATGGAAGCTTGTGCCTCCACTTTGGCTTTGTTGTCAAAGGGGGAGAAGATATCTGATGTATGGGGAAAAGATATATGATGTATCAAGGAGAAGATATTTGATAATGAAGATAAACTATGTTAGGATTAATGATAGTCCCAAAGATACTGAGAGGGGGGGGGGGTGAATCAGTATCTAACCGGTTAAGAGAATATTTGATCTTATTAAATATTTTGCATTCCAAAACAGTGTATCGGTAAACAAGAATTAATGCAGTAAATAGGAACAATAAAGACAACATAGAAAAAATACCATAACACTAGATGTTTAACGGGGAAACCCGGTGTGGGAAAAACCTCGGTGGGATTTGTCACAATATTCATGCATTGGCCAATGAATGGATATTACTTACAATGAGAGGCCTACACATGCAGGAAGGCCAACTGCCTAGAGATCACTGCTCAATCTACAAAATGGAAGTCTCACTGACTTACAAAATAGATTATGAAAATCCAATACAATGTACTACTTCAAATCAGCATCAACTATGCTAGGTTCAGTACCGGTTTAAGCTCATACTATAACCATAAACCTTATACAAAATCTCTCCTATGCATTCGCATATATCTCATCTTCTATTCCATCCACTATCCTTCTTCTCTATCATCTCAAATGATTTACAAGCTCTCATACATATATGAGTCTATTACAATATGCCATGTCGGCTTTACAAAAAGATATTTACAATTAAATACAATAAACAAAAGTTTATTCCTGTCGGCTGAGGTGCCGGTATACATTGTTGCCGTTGTCAGTGAAGTGTCTGCCGATGTTGGTGCCTGTTGGTGGTCTGCCAGATGAATGCCACAAGCTTGCCGGTAGGTTGCCATCAATGACAACACCATCATTTCTCACTAGAGTATAGAATGCCAACACACTAGTCTATGATGTCTATAGTTACAATGCTACACTGAGTATTGCCAACAATGCCAAAGGAGGAGATTGTTGGCATATGATAAACTAACATGTTCATATGATGATAATGTATGTTGTCATTGGTGTCAATAAGTGTAAGTGAATCGGTATATAGATTGAAAGAAGTTGGTGAACTGGTATGAAGAAATGCAGTGAATCAGTGTCGGGGTTTCACTAAGTGTGACTACCGGTTGGTAGTCTCAGCTCTAGAGTTTTTGGTTTGGCAATCCAGCTTGTGCAATGCAACCGATGACATTTGGTGATGAGTTAGCTAAGAGATAAGGATGAGATCGAGGTGCCATGTCAGCTTTGTGCATGTGAAAGATTTCCTTGAGGATCTTGCATGAGAAGATCGACTGCATTAAAAGTCTACCTCGGGAATGAACATTCTTCTTGGCGGTATGAGAAGAAAGCATGATGAGTTACTAATTCCCATGTGCCAAGAATGAACGATGCAGATTGTCTTGTGATCTGTTTGAGATTGTATTTCTCTATGCAAAGTGTTTGGACAGTTAGGACTGGACTGCCTGTATTGTAAACCTAAGATTCTTAGGGTTTAGGGTTTATGCTACCAACCTAATTATTGTCTATAAGGTCAATGATGTTTGTTATTGTAAGTATTTGAAAAATGTTGTGTGTGTATCCAAGTGATGAGATACTTGCCAGACCAATAAGAGAAAACTGCAGAGTGTGATTGTAGAAGTAGAGGAACTGAAAATGATCTACCTTGGCATGTAGTGCTATTATCAGATCAGAGTTTTTACCTGTTGTCTTCTAACCATTTCAACAGTTGGAAAATCCCTTTACCCAGTAGCTTTAACAGGATTACTGTAAATCCTCTAACCAGGTGACTCAAGTTTATTGAGTTCTTTAAATCCTCTAGCAAGGTAACCTTTAATAGGGTATATAGCCATCCCTTAACCGAGTGATCTTTAACAGGATCGGTTCCTAGCAGAACCTTATTGTAAAGTCTTTAACCAGACTAGGCTCCTAACAGAGCGAGCTTCAAAAGAGTTCAAAAAAAAGCTTGTGGGTATTCATCCCTACTGTGGTTTTTCCCATTTGGGTTTCCACATGAAAAAATCCATGTCTCATGTGTTGTGCATTTTTCATGTGATGATTAAGGGTTCTTGTTTGAGTGATTATGCATGCAGAGCTAATAGGTTATGGTATTACTGTTACACCACATGCATATGTTTATGGGTGAAGTTGTTATCAAGTATTTAATGTATTTGAAGTGTTCAGACTTATCAGTTTATGTTGTTTAAAGTTTTACTGTGTTTAACTGGTATTGCCATGGTTAAGTTCAGTAATGAAGACAACTGGTTGGTATTGCTTTAACTTGATAAGTTGTTGAGAAAGTTTTTGTCTATACTAATTCAAACCCCCCCTCTTAGTACCAGTTAGGGTATCTGCTATTCATCATTATTCATCATCGATGACATGGATTGGAAGCTTGGTTTTGGTGTTTTTCTTATTGGTCTAATTGAGTTGACAAATTTTCCTTTACCGGAAGATATGTCTAAGTTATGGACTTGTACATGTTATCTATTCCAGATCAACATGACACGTTTTGGAAATTGTTTATTGCTTGGTAAATGTATTGAGCCAACATGTTGTATCACATCAAGAATTATTTGTAATTGATTTAATTGTAATATTTTTAGTGAGCCGACCTATACATTTGGTCTTAGGTTCTGTATAAATGATTGTAAGATCTTATTGAAGATCGAGATATAGGATCATGGTATGAGTGTGTTCAAATATTGAAGAGCAAAAATAAGCAGATCCTTGTTCAAATCATGTAGACATTATTCGAAGGTTGAAGGAAGGTTATGAAGGTGTTTTGACACTCATGTTCAGAGCTTAACCGGTACTAAATCTGGCATTGTAGATGCTTTTTTGAGAAGTACATTATCATTGGACTTAATCATCTAATTGTGTAGTGAGTGTGACTCCTATTTTGTGATTGAGCAATGAGCTCTAGGTAGTTGGCCTTTCCGCATGTGCAAACCCCATTTGTATACACTTGCTATCTGCAATAGTATCATCTGATTGTGGGTAAGGTTTGCCACCATGGTTTTTCCCCTTACTAGGTTTCCACATCAAAATCTTTGTGTCATGTGTTGTGGATGTTGTTTCTCTTTATGTTTCATGCATTAAGTTATATCAGTATTGCTATATTTGTTAATCTATTTTATTGACACTTAAGTTTGGTTTACCGACATTAAGTTTAAGTTGGAATAACTTGCATTTGGATTATAATTTATTGACAACTGGTTCACAACTGATTCACTCCCCCTCTCAGTTGTCCTTCCCGGGACCTAACAGGAAACCAAATTGGTATGGGTTGAGAAAGAAAAGGACAAGGCAGAATCAAGTCTGATAGTGAAAACTGCCTTACATGCTGAAAGGAAAAATCTATGGGTTGTAGATAGTGGCTGTTCCAACCACATGACTAGTGATAAAAAGAAGTTTATCAATCTTGAAGATTAGAATGGTGGCTTAGTAATATTTGGAGACAACTCATCCATCGAAATAAAGGGAAAAGGTACTCTAAATATTGATGGAAAACTAAAGGCACATGATGTGTATTATGTGGAAGTCCTAAAGCATAACCTGCTGAGTGTGAGTTAGATGTGTGATAAAGGTTACACATTCACCTTTGATTCTACCGTCTTCCAGATAAAGAAAGAGAGTACCGGTCAGACTATAGCCAAAGGAAAGAGGACATATGGTAATGTATATAATATGAAAGAATGTTTTGAATCCCAATGTATTTTGGGACAAGTGGATGAAAGTTGGTTGTGGTATAGAAGATTAGGCCACATTAACTTTGATAATTTAGTTGCAATAAGCAAAAAGGGGCGTGTAAGAAATATTCCACCCATCATCAAACCGGTAAGCACAGTTTGTGATGAATGTGTGAAAGGGAAGAAAACTAAGGTGAGCTTCAAAACAAAAGAACACAGTACCTCAAGACCACTTGAAATTGTACATACAGATATGTGTGGTTCAACTATGACAAGAGCTCTAGCCGATGAAAGATATTTTATGCTCTTCATTGATGACTATTCAAGAATGACATGGGTCACTTTCCTACAAGATAAATCACAACAATTTGATAAATTCAAGATCTTTAGAAAGATGGTGGAGAAGGAAATTGGGTGCAAGCTAAAATGTCTAAGATCAGACCGGGGTGGAGAGTTCACATCAAATGAGTTTGAAGATTACTATGAAAGACATGGAATTAAAAGGCAATACTCAGCCCCTAGGACTCCACAACAAAATGGTGTGGTAGAAAGGAAGAACCAGACAATCAAGGAGATGGCCAGAACCATGTTAAATGAGGCCAGCCCGTCGGACACATATTGGAAGGAAGCGGTCCATACTACTGCATATACCTTGAACCGGTTTGAACTAAGAACAAACAACAAAATGACACCTTATGAGTTGTGGTATGACCAGAAATCATCAGTCAAATACTTCAAGGTATTTGGAAGCAAATGTTTTATGAAGAGAGATATGGATGGTCTAGGTAGTTTTGATTCCAAGAGTGGTGAAGGAATCTTCCTTGGTTACTCATCTAACAACAAGGCCTAAAAATGCTACAACAAAAGACTAAGAAGAGTCCTTAAGAGTGTGCATGTAAGATTTGATGGGGATATGCACAAAGGAAGTCAATCACAGGTAAACCGGTATGATGATTCTGGTGATGAAGGTGAGGAAGCTCAATCAGACAATGAACTGGAAGAAGCATCCAAAAAGGCTCCTAACAAGTATGTCCCAATGAAGCACCCGAAAGAGAAGATTCTAGGAAATAAGAGTGATGGTGTGCAGACTAGGATAAGACTTGCCCAGAATGATGAACAAGTCAAATTCTGCCTCATGACTGAAATAGAACCTAAAACATTCAATAAGGCCAACAAAAGAAAGGAATGGATGGATGCCATGGAAGAAGAACTGCAACAAATTGAGAAGAACAAGACTTGGGAATTAGTCCCTAGACTAGAAGACAAGAACATCATTGGCACTAAATGGGTCTACTGAAATAAGATGAATGAAGAAGGTTAAATTGTTAGTCATAAAGCTAGACTTGTGTGTAAAGGATACTCTCAAGTAGAGGGCATTGATTTTGAAGAAACATTTGCACCGGTAGCTAGATTAGAAGCAATTAGAATGTTTCTAGCCTTTTCTGCCTACAAGGGTTATAAACTATATCAAATGGATGTAAAATTTGCCTTCCTAAATGGAAATTTGGAAGAAGAACTGTACATGGAGCAACCGAAAGGGTTTTCGCTACATGATGATGAAACCTTTCTGTGTTGGTTGAAGAAAGCCCTGTATGGTTTAAAGCAAGCTCCTAGAGCATGGTATTCAAGGCTAGCTCAGTACTTGAAGGAGCAAGGATTCAAAAAGGGGAGTGTTGACAATAATTTATACATAAAGAAAGATGGAAACCACATGATCATTGTGGTTGTGTATGTAGATGACATCATTTTTGGAGGCAATAAGGACACCCTTTGAAAAGAATTTGCTGATCAGATGCAGTCAAAATTTGAGATGTCAATACTTGGAGAATTGACATACTTCCTTGGTTTGCAGATATCACAACAAGATAAGGGAATCTTAATCTCACAAACCAAGTATGCAAAGGATATGTTGAAGAAATTTCAAATGGAGGACTACAAACCAGTAAGTACCCCCATAGTGACCAAAAGCAAATTAAGCAAGAATGATGAATCACCGGTGGTGGATTAGACATTGTATAGATCCATGATAGGTAGTCTATTGTATCTTACTACTTCTAGACTGGATATAGTGCAGGCAGTGTGCATGGCAGCCATATTTCAAGATGCACCTAAGCAGTCACATATGAATGTCGTAAGCATAATTTCTAGCTACCTACAAGGAACACTTGGTTATGGTTTGTGGTACCCTAAAAAAGGGGAATTCATCTTGGAAGCATACACTGATGCTGATTGGGTAGGTTGCATTGATGACCGGAAGAGCACAAGTGGTGGTGCATTCTTCCTAGGTGACCGGTTGGTCTCATGACATAGCAAGAAGCATGATTCAGTCTCCCTATCAACTGCTAAAGTAGAATACATTGTTGCTACTACATGCTGCTCTCAGGTACTTTGGATGAAGCAAGCCCTCAAGGACATATAGGTGGACATCACTAATCCTATTCTCATCCAGTGTGATCCTATTGCTATCGACATATAAAAGAACCCGGTGATGCATTCCCAGACAAAGCATATAGCCATCAAGTATCATTTCCTCAAAGAGAAGGTTGAAGGACATGAAGTAAAGATGGACTATGTCCTTACAGGAGAACAAGTAGCAGACATTTTCACCAAAACATTGCCAGTAAGCAGTTTTGAGTACTTAAGACACAAGTTGAGAGTTGTGTCACCTGCCTTATGCACTTAAGTTAGTAAGGAATTATGTGGTTCAGGGGGAGTTCATTGTAGAATCTATAACTCTTAAACCACATGCTGGTCATAGGGAAAGTTCAAGTCTGTATGACTCAGTACCGATTGTAATATTTGGTATCAGCCGAAGGAGGAGATAGGTATGAATCACAGGGTAGGTGTACAATACCCTTTGTCATTGTGTCAAAGGGGGAGAAATCTACTGGTATGAAGTCTTGCAATAAGTTGACATTAATGCCAAAGGGGGAGATTATTGGCATTATTGGCATTAAGTTGTTATTGATGTCAACTGGTTTGGAGAGGTCACCAGTAAGTAAGAAGTGGTGACCGGTATAATAAAAGTAAGATATATGATGTCAATCCATATGTGAGTAAGACAACATAAGGAAGGTTACTGGTACACATGAATTGTGTCATTTGTCATTAAAGTAGGCCTACCGGTAAGGCATAAACTGGTATCGAGGTTGGTTGTTTTTTTTTTATGAAGAGGTGGAATATTAAATGAATAACAATAACACCCGATGGGAAGAACATAATGAATGGAATGAAGACATATCGAATGGCAAGATGAAATATCAGGAGGATGTGCTCTCGGTAAAGAGGATGTTTGTTGGTTATACCGGTAAGGTGAATGGAACCGATAGTCAATCTTGGTCAATGAATAATGTCAAACTGACATAGCAAACCAAGAAGAGGTGGATGTTGACAAACATGACAGCTGAATGCGAGGCGATGATATTGTATAGGTCAGTAAAGTGTGCATCGATGTAACAAGTCACTAAGGAGGTCAAATTTAATGAAGAACCTGCAAGTCACAGAGGATGCCAGAGGATTGTGGCTCGAGGAAGACAAGCTGGCAAGTGACTGAACTGATCCTGCAAGAAGATTTGATCTTCGTACCTATTTGCTGAAGGAAACAACTGAGCCATTAATGGTTAATACTAGAGAAAAGCAGAAAAGCATGGTGTAGACCTTCAGATTTAGAAAATGCACATTGGAATGCGAGGCATTGGTGGTACTGATCAATGACATGAATTTCATATCCCTAGAAAAATAGATCAAATCAAATCAGATATGGATCGAGTTGGTGAAGGCAAAACTTTACATGACACTGTTTGAATGTGGTTTTTGGTGGGAACCTTAGATTATAAATATGTGAGCTCGAGACAGAAATCGATGATACTTGATGTGAAGAAGGAGAGTGAAGAGAGCTTGAGAAAAGAAAAAGATCATCTTCTTTAGAATTTATTCTAAGAAAGTTGCAAAGTGAGTTTGCAGGCAAACCATTAAGAGGGTTTAATCGACAGAGACAAAGTACCAGATAACTGTTGCAAGTCTAACAGTTAAGCTAACTGGTCAAGTGTGATTGATCAAGAAGGCATCCAAGTGTGACATAGTTTGTTGTGAGGCTCAGAGAGAAAGAAAAGAGGCCAAAAATTAGAGAGAATTATATGATAACTGATAGTATGAGATCCAGTGAAGAAGAGAAGACTGTTAACCGACAGAAATCTATTGATCAAGTGTTGCAGAACTCATTTGCAACCAAATGCTATAAATATATCAAAATTATATTTCATTATACATCACCAAGTTGGAGCTTGGTGCAGGGGTTGGTGCCCTAAATTAGTAGGGGTTGGTGCTCCTTGGATTGGTTCCCTAAATATTTGTAATCCATTGTTTCACTTGTGAGGCTGGATTGGAGTAGTAGACTCCAACAACATTTCTCATCGAGGTTTTTCCCATATTGGGTTTTCCTTGTACATCTGGTGTTGTGGGTTGCATTTGTGTGTTTGTATCTTTTGATATCCACATTTGTCTTACCAATTTGATAGTTTAAGTGCTTAGGATAAGAACCGGTATTCTAAGGTTGTTGTAAAAAGGAAAAGAAATTTAGGAACCACTGATTCACCCCCCTCTTAGTGGTACATTATGTTCAACATCACATATATTTGAAAGATTTTGAAAATGTATGATTTAATTCATAGATAATAATGTCCTCACTGAAAAAATACACAACATGCCAAAAGAAACAAAGTCTGCTAATTTTTTGAAAGTTTTTTTGACCTTTGAAATGACTTCCTTCGTTACATAAATAGCCTCCAGGCTTATAGTTTTGAAAAGTAACTAGAATTAAATTTTAACTCTATCCAAGAGTTAAAGAAACTGTCCTACCTATAACTAACATAACTAAACCTATAAACGGACCAAGAGCCATGAACAGAGTGACATGATCAAGATTATGATGCAACCAAAGAATTTGGCTGCTTATACTACTTTTTCAAGGTGTCACGTATGTTCCTCCACTCTAGATGTGCCACTGAGAAGTTGAGGACAAGATGATAATGAAGAAGCCGAATATGTATAATGTGTTGCTTCCACACTTCTTTGTCCTTGCTTACCTACAAGACTTATCTTATGTATTTCCAGATGGTCAAAGAAAACTGTCAACATGGACTCGATCCTCGCTATTTGAGAAAAATCATCAGTAGTCAGGGATTTCATCTCTTTGACAAGCTACACTCTTTCCTTGAAGGCCTTGATCATTCTATTGCATCTTTGAGAGTCTATCCATCATCCTTCAAAAGTTGTATATCAATGCACTTTAGGTCTTTTCACATTATGTTAGTGAGTTCTTTTAACTCCTTAAGCAATTTGATGGATTCTTCATGGCCTTGTTTGATGATTGAGTTCCTCCATTCAATATTTTTCTTCACCACATAAAGTTTGTTATCATCTAAACCATCCACAAGGTTCTCAGCAAGAAATTTCATAACTCCAAATCTCTACACATCATTCATTTGTGTCAATACTGCTACCCATTTATTCTTTTATTTTTCCCATGCTAAGGCTTCCAATTCTAGCTCCTTATAGCTATGACATCCCCAAACACTTCTATCAAATTTTCAATGTAATATGTGCCTTGTTGTGCTATGGACTCAAGACATTCATAAAAAATGTCAGCTATCATGCGGTTCCTTTGAACTTGATCTAGTAGCTTCAGGTTCACTAGTGATTTTGGATCAAAAGATAGTGACATTTGTGACAGAGGTTGGGGATTCAGGCTATATATGACATTAATACATTCAACCATCCTTTTGACAATCTGCTTCAACTCTTGTTTGTCCTATTTGTCCTTCCAAGTTCTGGATATCATCCTCTTGTCAGAGGACTCCAAATTCTTAGCATCCGTAGACCTTGAAGCAACCCCTAAATCAATCTTTTCAACAACATAATCTTTTTCAGTGGCATTTTCTACATCTTTATCTTAAATGGGCCTAGCCACTTCTGCTACCTAGTGTCCTGTATTATCATCAACATTTATCATGGCCTCAATTTTAATCTTTTTGGACTTATGTGTTTTCCCAAGGAATTTTCTAACCATGTCTTCAATGAGAATGGTGATGGGAACCACACTACATTTTTTGCTAATAGAGGTCTCTAGCCATCTGCGAGCACTAGAGGAAACTTTGGGTAAAGGCGTTTGATAGATGGGAAGAACAACAATGGTCATGGTGCCTACCGAGTCCTGGTCTTCTTCAGGTTCTTTTTCCTTGTCCATATCTTGAACTAGGGAATTACTCGGCATCTATTCATCCATCGTTACCTGAGCCTCTTTGCCTAAGTCTAGGTCAACAACATTCTTGTTCCCCGTAGGTTTCCTTATTTCCTTGTTGCTTTTAGAGCATGTGAGTCAAATTGATGAGGGATTCAATGGAGATTTCTTTGGCCTTTTACTCCCCACTTCCTTTGCCTTTCGTCTTGTGGCACCTACAATATCAACAATAACATTAGAGGACGAAGTGGGAAACTGAGTAGTGGCATGAATTTGATGAGTTGTTTCTACTTGAGGAGAAAATCTACGATCCCTCAACCACTTATATGTTCTCCTTATGACATTAAAGGACTTAGTCTGAATACTTTCTTCCCCTCTTCTATCCCAATTAATTTTAGGAATTGGTTGCCATTGAACTCTCTTATTGAACTCGGGATCCAAAACATCTTCACTCTCCTCCTCCCGTATTCCTGAAAAATTAATTGACAATCCCATTGTAACTATTTATTGCAGCATGAACCTTGACTATAGTCTTCTTCTGACCTCCAATTCATCAAATTTTTTTTCCCTATTGTCCTCTAATCGGGGTTCATTTCAAAAAATTGCATCAACATTCAAATGCTCAATTGCATATCCTTTACTATCAAACTTACGTCTGACAATGTAGGGCTAGAAATTCAATTTCTTGAATTCTAGTTCCAGGTTCAGAGCATAAAAATAGACTTACAACTGTAATGGCCAAGTTCAACTGGAAAAATTACCCTAGATTTACCTTTTTCCTTTAATTTCTTATCTATGTGGGCAAGTTGTCTACAAACTTCAATAAGCACATGGTTGTCTAGGGCATACCTGGGAAATTTAAACAGTTCACCTTCAAAGCCCACCACTCTAATGTAGGTAAATCTAGATAATTGGATCTAGTAGCTTCCATATATGCTGAATAATTCATTGTCTTTAGCTGACATCCTTTTATTCACATTTCCTTTCAATTCAAAGAGAAGTTTGCCTCTAAAGACATCATTCCATCTCATGAAATTCTCAGCATACTTTTGTTGTTGCAAGTATGGGTAATACTCATAAACTTTCATGTCATCGACCTAGGGTTCATGATGCAACCCTTGCCATTCTCTGGTACAAGAAATAATATAAAAGAGATAAGAAGACATATAGAAACTAGTCATACCGAAAAAATTATGTAGACCCTCATGAAGTTTGTCAATGATAACGTGTGCTTAGTCTAAATATTTTTCACCAGCCAACAACACTTGAATGTAAAAAATTATCCAATCCTCCCAGAAGAAGGCATGTGCATTTCCTTTAAGTCTATTCAATAGAATTGCAATATCTCAAACCTCTGTTATGAAATGTTCTCTTGTGAGAGGTTTGGGTAATCTAGAACCTTCTTTCTGCAACTTAAGAGTCCAATTCTTGGTAATGATGCTCTTGTAGGTGCCCTTTTTCTTAGAGAAAAATGTATATGAAGTACCAATAGACCAATCCTCATATGACTCGTTATGGGGAATGCCCATGGCTGCCATCATCGTTTCCCTGTCAATTTTCACCAATACCTCACCATTATGGTTCTAATACACCTGTTTTCCACATCATATCTACTCATGCACTCCATAACCAATTTGGGGCAAGGGGAAACAATAGGGAAAGCAATAGCTTCAATCAACCCACTCTTAACAATCTTTCCCATCATTGAATTACCATCTGGGTTTCCCACTCTCTCTAGAAAATCTCCCAAGTCAGCTTGAGCCAAAGAAGTATCTCTAAGCTCCGAAAGTGTACTCACTAGATGTGATGTGTGACCAAGTTTCAGCAAGGTTGGCCTCATCACTGCTGCTCTTACATTCATCAACAACTTCAAAACAAGGACAATATTCTACCCAAAACAAAGATTTCACTATAGTGGCTTTCTGAGCAAGTAACACAGCAGGAAAGGGATAATCAAAACTCACCTTATACTATCATGAAATCTCTGTAACCTTCAGAAGTATGGAGCTATACTTACCTTTAGCACCCTTCCCTTCTCCAACAATAAGTAGCTTCTAAATTACAACTAAAGGGTTTTCATATTAAAGGTAAGAAAATCTATACAAAACTTACACATGCTTCTTAACAACTCATACAATCATGCGAAGGAACTCTTGATTTGATGGGATTCTGATGAGCACTTTTATTACAAATCACTTCCACACAAGTGGCTTGAGCTTTCATGATTACTTTCCATAATTAGGATTTTCAAACTTGACATTCTTAGAATATTTCTTTTTCCGCACCACCTTTCATTAACTTGCCCCGCCTTGTTATATTTCTAGAGCCAACTTACAATGAACTTTGAACCGTGAACAATTTAAAAAAGTTCAAAGGTTCAAGTTCATTAACAGAGAACAATAATAAAGGGACTTGGAAGTGCAAAATACCACCTTGCAGCTCAACACAAAACTGGACTAGGAACGAGCGAAGACTTTAGACGAACACAAGGATGAACCTTGAACCTTGAAGTGGACAAGAAGGGTTCAATGGGTCAAGTTCAAAATGAACCTAACATACTTAAGATCTCCCCTTAACAACAAACAAAGCTGTGGGACACATAAAGGCGCCAGGTGAACTTCGAACTTTGAACCAGGACACAAGTTCAACATATAGGTTCACTAAAACAAGACAAGATCACTTCATAAGTAAGAATGAAACATTCTGAATTTGGGGAGGCAACATTAATTAAACTTTATTTTACTAAAGATAGGACTTTGACTATTGAAAAAATAATAGGGTAACATCGGCTCTAACTGGGGACCGGGACTGAAAAGGAGCAGGAAATGAATCTAGAATTTCTAGTTACACACACAAGCCAACATAACAAAGGCCCAACCACAACAAACCATGACAAAATAGACAACACACCAAAAACCTATGTACAAAGAAGGAGGACGCTTGCTTACAATTGATAAAGATTTAAATCCTACCCATTATAGGACAGGGGTAGGACAGTTCAATCAGGATATTAAAGTTTAAATGAGTTAGGGCCCAATACCTAATTAATCATGAATGGTCCCTTCCAAATATAATCGAACTTTCCGTGCACCCTCTTTGGTTCTCTATGTCTATCCCATAGAAAGACCTGATCTTTGAGAATGAATTTTTTGTGGTCTAGCTTTGCGATCAAATTTTTATTTTACCTTGGCTTGATGTGAAGTGATTTGGTCAACCAACTCCTACCTCTCTTCCTCAATTTTTGAAAGGTACATAATTCTCTTCTCTAGAGCATTTTGAAACAATTCATCTTCAATCACCTTCTGTAATCTAGCTGCAGACAATTCTAGAGGCAAAGACAACTGAGCTTCAACCCCATATACTATTTCAAATGGCATCATACCTATGGCCCTTTTTAGTGAGGTCCTATATGCACATAATGCTTCATATAGCCTTTTATGCCAATCCTTCACATTCTCTGTCACCAATTTCTGCATTATAGAGATCAAATTATTATTGCTAGATTCGGCGTGGCCATTTCCCCATGGATAGTAATCTAAAGAATGGGACAAAAGAATACCATGATCATAATGAAACATTCTCAATTCTTTCGAGGAAAGGCATTATCAGCTATAATTTTAAGAGGATTACTGGACCTAGTGAGGATATTCTCTTTGAGGAAGTTGCAAACAATTTCCGAAGTAGTCTTCCTAACCCGAATTACTTCCACCCACTTGGTAAAATAATCTGTAGCTATGTGAATATGAGTGTGATCAACACTTGATGGGGAGTTCAATCGGCCAATAAAATCTAAACCCCTTTCCTTAAAGGGTTTGTCTATGACCATCGACCTTAATGGTAACACAACTAACTGGGGCTTCCCTCAGAAGAGATTACATTTTTCACAGCCTGTGACCCATCTATATGCGTCCTTAAACATACCTGGACAATAGTAACAACTCCTGGGAATCTTAAAAGTTGTTACTGTTGCTGAATAATGTCTCCCACATGCTTCACTATGAAAAGGTTTCAAAAAAATTTGTTGTTGCTCCTTGTCAACACACCTTAGGAATGCTCCATCCAGGCCTTTCTTATACAATATATCATCAACAATCACATATCTGGCTACCTTCACTCTAATATTTCTCTTTTCTTTAGGAGTTAAATGATCTGGGCATTCTCCATATGTCAAGAAATGAGTGTGAACCATTCATCTTGCAAGATAACAAATAAAGTCAATAGCAGTTCTTCTTTTTCATCTATCAAATGACATAATCCTTGCCCCAGACTAATTTGGTTGACCTAATATCCAATTTGAATTCCTAAACTTTTGAAATCTAGGTTTCTCTATTGTTTATTCCTACCTCGTGCTGGGTCAAGATATTTTTCACCATAGGATTTGGCATAAAAACAACTCAATGAGAATGCATAATATAATACCTGAAGTGCTTGACAAATTTAACGACTGCAAAGGCCTGCTTCTTAGTTAATGAATAATTCAATTCATTCTTTTTGAGTGGGATTCTCATGAACACGATAGGGACTTCTTCATTCAACTCATTCTTTTGCAAAAGAATGCCAGACATTGTGTGTTCTGAGGCAATACCAATACATGATGAAATCCCTTTTGAAATCAAGATTAATTAGAGTTTGAGCTGGAGCAATTGCCTCTTTTACCTCCTCAAAGGCTTTTTTTGCTTCTTCCTTCCATTTGAAAATTTTCTTTTCACTCATCATACCTACAATGTGTTTGGTGACTTCGGCAAAATCTAGCACAAATCTCCTGAGAAAACTCACCTGTCCAAAGAATGATTTGACAGTGCTTCTGTTTGATGGAAAACTCAACTGCTAAATAGCCTTTATCTGATTAGGATCAATTTTAATTCCATCTTGTGAGACTATATGCCCCAGTAGCTTCCCCTCAATGAGGTGACCAAATGAGAGGTTCATTGCCCTTTGGAAAGTTTCCCGAGCGTTTATTAGACCAAATGACATGCGATTATAGGAAAAAGTTCCCCAAGGTGTGGTGAAGGTTGTTTTGTGTTGGTCTTCTTTCACCACGCTTATCTGGTTGTAGGTAGAAAAACCATTGAGAATTGACATCATTTATGATCCATTGTTGGTAATGGGTAATTGTCTTTTAAACTAGCCTGGTTCAAGTTTCGGAAATCCACACAGATCCCTATCTCTCCATTTTTCTTGCAAACTAGAACAATGTTTGCCACCTAGGTTGAATGATGAATGGGATAGATAATCCTTGTCTGAAGCATCTTATCTATTTCTTTGAAAATTACATCTGCAACCTTGGGATTATAATTTCTTAACTTCTGCCTAAATTGAGCCACTCGAGGTTTGAGAGGAATATGTTGTTGAAACTGACCACTTCTATAATCTTTCAAATCCTCATAAGACCACACAAAAACATCCAAGAATTTTTGTAACAATTTAATGAACAAATGTCTTTCCTTTGGGGTACAACACTTGCCTAAATTAACCAACTTTGGGTTAGTTTCATTCCCTATATTTACCTTTTCATACTCTCCTAAGTTACTCATACTTTGAGAACTAATTTTTTTAATGTGCAATCAAAGAGGCTTTCTAGGGATACCAGACCTTTTGGAATTTGATTTCCCTTTAATTGAATAACTTCCTATTTAGAACCTTCTCCTGAATCCAGGCAAAATTAATTACATTTATTCTCAGACCCTTCAAAGAAGGATGAGGCATATATCTCAGCATTTTGCAAGAAATTTTTGATATGTTTATTGCTCTCGAACACTTGCTAGAAATTAGAATTATTTGTAACATTAGGGTGATATACCACTTCGATCCTATAAATATTTGCTCCAAAGTCTAGATGTGGGAGTAATAAAGAAGCTGAAACTGCCAAGGAGTCTGTACATGATTTCTAGGAATTGCCTCAATTAAGAAAGCATCAAAATATTCCATCTCATCCCAAACCCTATTCCTATAATGTCTAAGCCTCTCATTCTTTACTGAGAAGAGATTTCACACTTGCTTGACAATCAATTTTGCATCACCTTTGATGCTCAACAACTTGATTCCTCTTTTCGTAGCCCATTTGAGTCCCAATAATAGGGCCTTGTATTCTGTAGTATTATTAGTGTTTTTGACTTCCAACTTAAATGAAAAAGGAATCATTTCACCTTTTGGAGAAATGAGCACCACTCCGACACCAGATCCAGCCGATGCACAACTTCCATCAAATTCCATCACCCATAGGCCATTAGAAGGGTCTAAAACATCCTCTGGTGTTTCCTTCATGTCGTCAGAGAAAAGAAAATAATTGCCAAAATCAAATTCTTGATACAATATTTGGGATTTTGGGTCATCAGAAGGAAAAACTGTATATTTGGATTTTGACTCTGGTTGAAGGGCAATTATTTATTTACCAATGGGAATTAATTCTTGAGACCAATCCATCTTGATTTCTCCTCCCAGATCTTTACAAAAAGTTCTACTTAGCAACATACCATAACTTGCAGGGATATCGACTACCAAACTAGTCAATTTCACTCTTTTACTAGGATGTACTGCTAGGACAACTTTAGCATGTTTGATTTTGCCTAACAAAAGGACCTGCTTTGAGTCCATTGAATAACACTTACCAAAGGTTTTGGTGAGGGAAAGACCTAATACTTTGGCAACTGCGGAAGGCATACTATTATCTGATGCCCCTGAATCAATGATACAATTGCTGAGTTTATAACCATTAATAAACAAAGATATGTAGAAAGGTTCAGGATTTTGATCTAATTCTAAACGCGGTTCATCTGTTTCATTAGCTAAAACCTTTGTAATAGTTTCAGATGATTCTCGAAGCAGTCACAGGTGAGGAGGAACCTCAATGAGATCTATCCAGACTAGTGAGCAAGAGTAAATACAACAAAAACACACACATATGATGGAGGCGATGCATAACAGATAGTTTTATTGCATGAAATTTGATTACATCCAACCGGTAACAGCCAAGTTACAACATACCGACATACAGTCATGGTAGAATAGGTCACAACTAGGACCTTGAATCGAAAGATCTATCTTTTAGGCATAGTCTATCTATCTGACACTCTGATTGATTCTAATTGATTACATTCTAAATCATAATTACAAATATATATATCAATCCAAAGGATCCAGTCAGCCCAAAAGGGATCAAAAACCCAAGGAACAAGACCTAATGTGCAAAACAAACAAGGTCGACCTCCGCTAAGAGATTCCTTCAAAAAATCCAAAGGATGAAATGTAGATCACAAGAAAAGGTCGGCTGCATACCAAGGAACATTGAAATCAACACTCAAGGCTCTGTAAGATTCGAAATGGGTTCCAGTAGATCACCAGAATAGGTCTCTAGTAACCGGTAACAAATGAACAATCGGTAACTAGAAACTATCATGGAAATGGGAAGCGATATCTTGCTACTAAGTAATCCAAATGCAATGCAGTCTGAAAGCAAGAAAGATGATCAAGTCTTCAAGTAGAATCCAACTCCACAGGATCTGGTGAGCTAAAAACTGGACACATAGAAAGGAAAACTGAAACTGCAAACAAAATAGAGAGGAAAATGTTTTTGGTTGATGCAAGATTGATGTGAACCGGGGATGCTTCTGCATCAATGCTGCAGGTTCAATATACTTCATAACCTGTGAGGATTCAATATTGGCCAACAGTGACTGATTAGGTTGGAATTGAGAGGTTTCCCCCTGTACATATTTGACTAACTTATCCATCTCTTTAGGGTTCCACCTAAGGTATTCAACAGGGGAAATTTGAATTTTGGAAGTCTTACAAATTCAACAATATCAAAAAAAGTATCAGGATCAGGGTGCTTCACTACCTGAACCTCTTGAACTCTTGAACCACTTTCAAAGTTCTATTTCACAAGTTCTTTATCTTTGGCTAGGGTTTCAAGAAATGTTGGATTTCTTGCATTTTTAGGTTAACGTTGATTCCTAGTAAGGATTACACAAGAAGGATCTTCAAGGGTCACCAGTATATCTCCTCCCCTTTCTGAATATGATTCTTACTCCAAGAAGTTTCTCTTAGAGTCTCCAAGTTGACCAAAGATATCTTCTTCTTGACCAATTTCACTTATTACTCCTCTTGTATTCATCATTTGTGCATGTTGCACCATTTTTGGACAGGAATTACCATCATGGTCATCAGTTAGGTGGAAAACACACATGTTACCTTTAGGTGGCAGAGCTTCAATTGCCAATATTTGTTGAGCTAGAGGCAATTGTAAGGGCTTTTTTTGATTAGTAATTCTTCTTGGAATATATCGATAAGGTTGTGGATAGGAAGTACTAGCCTTTGGCAATTGTCTTTTGAGAGCTATGACATCGTTCATTAATCTTTGTACTATAGGGTTTGAAGAAGTAGAGGGTTGGATACCACCTACTTGAACTTCTCTCTTCCATTTTCCAGCAGTAATTAAGTCATCCTCTAACTACACAACCAACGTTTTGACATTGGATAGAGTTTCTACTCTTTGTCTTCGAATTAAGAATCTTATTTTTTAAGGCATGGAATTTATGAAGAAACATTTTAGATTGTCATCTGAAGGCTTCTGATTTGAAGGAACTTTATGGACAATTTTATCAAACCTAGCCACAAAATCTCTCATAGACTCAAGAATCTATTTCTTTAATTGGCCGAACTGAGCTAAAGGGAATGTTCATCTTCAACCACCCTAAACCTAGCCTCAAACGTAGTTTTCAAATCTTGCCAATTTGCGATTACATCATTAGGAAAGTGGTAGAACCAATCCACTATTGTCTCAGTTAGTGTCTGCACAAACAACCTTATTGCCACATCTTCATGCTGGACGACTATCACACCACAT
The DNA here is from genome assembly GCF_030272615.1 of Cryptomeria japonica. Classification (NCBI taxonomy): domain Eukaryota; kingdom Viridiplantae; phylum Streptophyta; class Pinopsida; order Cupressales; family Cupressaceae; genus Cryptomeria; species Cryptomeria japonica. The sequence goes on from NC_081411.1 coordinate 457,117,703, forward strand.
GCAACATTAAAAGCATTTAAACACTCATCAACTAAGACCTTCCCATCACCACTAAACTTGGGTAGATTATCCCTTGCTCCTGCAGGTCCCCAAGGATTGTTAATGGCCATTGGAAGAATGATATTAAGAGGTGTGGGGTTAATTACACTAGGTAAAGCAAAATCATTGAATATTAGGGCTTGATAAATAGGAGATATAGGAGATGGAGCAAAAGGGGAAGGAGGTCTACTTTTGGCTCATCTCCTAGGTGTAAAGGAAGCTTGAAAGTTCATATTTTGCAATTCCTAGAAGATTGGGTCAAATATCCCCTTGCGCCTTTGAGACCTGGTGTATCTTCTTTGCTCTAGTCTATTCAAAAGTTTCAATATCTATAAAGCAGATCAAAACAAAGATAACTGATATGACAACCCTATATATCCTACGCTCAGGCGACTATTCTTGATGTTTGACTCCCCAGCAGAGTCACCAAAAATTTGTTGGTTAACATATTTTTCCTTTCTTAATTTTACAGTGAATGACTCATGTATGCCCTTTTTGAAAAGGCAAATGAAACCAATAGTTGGGTGTATCGATTATTGGTTTACCCTCTATATAAGGGTGAAACTTCCTGTATGATATTGAATGAATTTTTAAACATACACAAACATTAACTTCACTTTTAACTATAAAGTGAGAAAAGACATTTCACATTCATTAGTCAACACCACATGAATGCTACGAAGATGAATGCTTTATACACAAAGCCCATAGACTTGCAATCAGATTAATTTCATTTCATAGAACTATCCTTATTAAAGAAATCAAAATATCATGAACTCTGATTGAGTCACTCTCATGCCTCAAAGGACAAGGGGGATCATAATATCCAAACAAAAGTTAATAGTAAAGATATTTATCAAATTCATTCACAGACTTATGAAAAGTGGATAATCAAAGAAGTAACATATTTTGCACATACACATATATCCCAATAGAGATTTACTTTTCACATTCAAACAAACAGATTTGAAAGCTGCTGAAAATGTATCATTTCATTCACAGATAAAAATGTCTTCAATGAAAATCCATAACATGCCAAAAGAAACAAAGTCTGCTAATTTTTTCAAAGTTTTTTGGACCTTTGAAATGACTTCCTCCATTACATAAATATCATCCAGGCTTATAGTTTTGAAGTAACTAGAATTAAATTTTAACTTTATTCAAGAGTTAAAGAAACTGTCCTACCTATAACTAGCATAACTAAAAAGATAACTGGCCAAGAACTATGAACAAAGTGACATGATCAATATTCTAATGCAACCAAAGAATCTGCTTGTTTATCTTGCTTTGTCGGGCTGCCACGTATGTTTCGCCACTCCAGATGTGTCACCAAGAAGTTGAGGACAAGCTGATAATGAGGAAGCCCAATATGTATAATTCATTTCTTCCAGACTTCTTTGTCCTTGCTTACTTGTAAGACTTTTATCTTATGTGCTTCCAGATTGTCAAAGAAAATTGTCAACTTAGACTCGATCCTCGCTATTTGAGAGAAACCATTAGTAGTCAGGGATTTCGTCTCTTTGACAAGTTGCACTCTTTCCTTGAAGGCCTTGATTATCTCCACTGCATCTTCAACAGTCTGTCTGTGATCCTTCAAAAGTTGTATATCAATGCACTTCATATATTTTTGCATTATGATAACGAGTTCTTTTAACTCCTTAAGAAATTTGATGGATTCTTCATGGCCTTGTTTGATGATTAAGTTCCTCCGTTCAATATTTTTCTTTGCCACATACAACACGTTATCATATAAATCATCCGCAGGCTTCTCAACAAGAAATTTCATAACTCCAAACCTCTGCACATCATTCATTTGTGTCAATACTACTACCCATTTATTCTTTTATTTTTCCCATGCTAAGGCTTCCAATTCTGGCTCCTTACTTAGAGCTACGACATCCCCAAACACTTTTATCAGATTATCAATGTAATTTGTGCCTTGATGTGCTATGGACTCAAGCCATTTATCAAAAATGTCAGCTATCATGCGGTTCCTTTGAAATTGATCTAGTAGCTTCAGGTTCACTGGTGATTTAGGATCAAAGGATAGTGACATTTTTGACAGAGGCTAGGGATTCGGGTTATGTATGGCATTAATATATTCAGCTATCTATCTGATAATCTGCTTCAAATCTTGTTTGTCCTTTTCATCCTTCCAAGTTCAGGATATCATCCTCTTGGTAGAGGAATCCAAATGCTTAGCACCCGCAGACCTTGAAGAAACCCCTAAATCAACCTTTTCAACAACACAATCTTCTTCGGTGACATTTTCTATATCTTTATCTAAAATGGGTCTAGCCACTTTTGCTACCCAGTGTCCTGTATTATTATCAACATCTATCATGGCATCCATTTTAAGCTTTTTGGATAGATGTTTTCCCAAGGCATTTGCTAACCATGTCTTCAATGGGAATGGTGATGGGAACAATACTATGTTTTTTGCTAATAGAGGTCTCTAGCCATTTGGGAGCACTGGAGGAAACTTTGGGTAAAGGCATCTGATAGCTGGGAGGAACAACAATGGTCATGGTTCCTGCCGGGTCCTAGTCTTCTTCAGGTTCTTTTTCCTTATTCATATCTTGAACTAGGGAATCACTTGGCACCTGTTCATCCATAGTTACCGGAGTCTCTTTGCCTAAGTCTAGGTCAACAACAATCTGGTTCCCATAGGTTTTCTTCTTTCTTTTTTGGTTTTTTAGCTTATGACTCGAACTAGTGAGGGATTCAATGGAGATTTATTTGGCCTTTTACTCCTCACTTCCTTTGCCTTTTGTCTTGTGGCACTTGCAATATCAAGAAGCACATTAGAGGACAAAGTGGGAAACTGAGTAGCAGGATCAAGTTGACCAATTATCTCCACTTTGGGAGAGAATATATGATCCCTCAACCACTTCTCTGTTCTCCTTATGACATTAAGTACTTAGTCTGAATAATTTATCCCTCTCTTTTGTCCCAATTAATTTTAAGAATTGGTTGCCCTTGAACTCTCTCATTGAATTCAGGATCCAACACATCCTCATGCTCATCCTCCCGTACTCCTAAAATATTTATTGACAATCCCATTGTAACTATATGTTGCAGGGTGAACCTTGACCACTGTCTTCTTATAAACTCCAATTCTTTAAAACAATTTTCCCAATAGTCCTCTAATTGGGGTCCATGTTGAAAATCTACATCAACATTAAAGTATTGAATTGCATATCCTCTACTATCAAACTTACATCGGGCAATGTAGGGATGTAAGTTCAATTTATTGAATTCTAGTTCTAGGTTCAGAGTATTGGAAATAAACTTGCAACTATAATGGCCAAGTTCAACTGGAAAAATTATGCCAGATTTACCTTTTTCCTTTAATTTCTTATCTATGTGGGCAAGTTCTCTACAAACTTCAATAAGCACATGGTTGTCTAAGGTATACCTGGGCTATTTAAATGGTTCACCTTGAAAGCCCCCCCACTCTAATGTAGGTAAATCTGAAGATTTGGATGTAGTAGCTTCCATATATGGTGACTAATTCCATAGCTTCAACTGACATCATTTTATTCATATTTCCTTGCAACTCAAAGACAAGTCTTCTTGCAAAGACATCATTCCATCTCATGAAATTATCAACATACTTTTGTTGTTGCAAGTGTGGGTAATACTCATAAAATTTCATGCCATCGACCTAGGGTTCATGATGCAACCCTTTCCATGCTATGATACAAGAAAGAATATAAAAGAGATAAGAAGACATATAGAAACTGGTCATACCGACAAAATTATGCAGACCCTCATGAAGTCTATCAGCGATAACCTGTGCCCAGTCTAAATATTTTTCACCAGCCAACAACACTTGAATGTAAAAATACATCCAATCCTCCTAGTAGAAGGCATGTGTGTTTCCTTTAAGTTTATTCAACAAATTACAATATATCGCACCTCTGTTATGAAATGCTCTCTTGTGAGAGGTCTGGGTAATTTGAAACCTCCTTTCTACAACTTAAGGAGCCAATTCTTGGCAATGATGCTCTTGTAGGTGCCCTTTTTCTTAGAGAAAAATGCATATGAAGTACCAATAGATTAGTCCTCATATGACTCTTTATGGGGAATGCCCATGGCGGCCATCATCATTTCCCTGTCAATTTTCACCAACACCTCACCATTACTAGTTCTAATACACCTATTGTCCACATCATATCTACTCATGCATTCCATAACCAATTCGGGGCAAGGGGCAACAATAGGGAAAGCCGCAGCTTCAATCAACCCACTCTTAACAATCTTTCCCATCATTGAATTACCATCTGGGTTTCCCACTGTCTCCAAAAAATTTCCTAAGCTAGCCTAAGCCAAAGAAGTATCTCCCAACTCTGGAAGTGTACTCACTAGACATGATGTGTGACCAAGTCATGACAAGGTTGGCCTCATGACTCCCACTCTTACATTCATCAACAATTTCAAAACAAGGACAAAATTCTACCCAAAACAAAGATTTCACTACAGTGGATTTCCGAGCAAGTAACACAATGGGAAAGGGATAATCAAAACTCACCTCTTACTGTCATGAAATCTTTGCAACCTTCAAAAGTACGGAGCTATAATTACCTTTAGCGCCCTTCCCTTCTCCAGCAATAAGTAGCTACTAAATTACAACTGAAGGGTTTTCATATTAAAGGTAAGAAAATCTATACAAAACTTATGCATGCTTCTTAACAACTCATACAATCATGCGAAGGAACTCCTGATTTGATGGGATTTCGACGACCACTTTGATTACAAATCACTTCCACACAAGCGGCTCGAGCTTTCATGACTACTTTCCATAATTAGGATTTTCAAACTTGACATGCTTGAAATATTCCTTTTTCCATGCCACCTTTCATTAACTTGCCCCGCCTTGTTATATTTATAGAGCCAACTTACAATGAACTTGGAACCGTGAACCATTTAACAAAGTTCAAAGGTTCAAGTTCAACATGAGAGAACAATAATGAAGGGACCTATAAGTGAAAAATACCACCTTGTGACTCAACACAAAACTGGTCTAGGAACGAGAAAAGACTTTAGATGAACACAAAGATGAACCTCAAACCTTGAACCAGACAAGAAGGGTTCAATGGTTCAAGTTCAAAATGGACCTATCATACTTAAGCTTTCCCCTTAACAACAAACAAAACTGTGAGACACATAAAGGCAGCAGTTGAACATTGAACTCGGACATGGTTTCAACATATAGGTTCACTGAAACAAGACAAGTAAGATCACTTCATAGGTAAAAATGAAAAATTCTGAATTTGGGGAGGCAACATTAATTACGCTTTATTTTACCAAAGATAGGATTTTAACTATTGACAAAATAATAGGGTAATGCTTGGTTAGATCACAAGGTCAAAACCTCTTCTGGCTTCTCATCACATAAGGAAATAACTAGAGAAATTGATACTAATGTTCAGACCTCTCAAGGAGTGACAAGGAAAATGACATTAGAAACTAGGTTATCTCAAACACATTCACAATTTGGTGGAGATAATGATCCCCCTAGGAAGAATCTGAAATTAAAATCTGTTTGTGAAACAAGTCCCATGGCACTAATGAAAAAGAGGAGAATATCCTTGCAAATAAGCTCTAGTGAAGAGAATTCTCAATTACTTGATCAATTAGAAGAGAAAAACCCTTTGGTCTCCCTAATTGATGATGTGAATCCAAAGACACTAGTATCTAATGTTTCCATGCTGCCATTTGATGTTGCTTCCAATACTTTTACAATCAAGAGTTCAACAAATACTTCATCCACTCCATGGCTCAAAAAGGCAATCAAAAGGAAGAAGAAAAAATACTCACCAATCACTGAGATTAGGGTCGATACAGTGACATGCCTATTGAGAGAAACACCCAAACCTAATAAGGCAAGGTGAATGGCCAAGATGATTGTAGATGTCCAAATAGAACACCATGTGTTAGATATTGTTGATCCTAGTGTGGGCAAAAGTAAAAAAGAAATCAGAGAAGAAGAGTTCAACATAAGCATAATTGACATGGGTCTCTCAACAACTGAAGCTGACATTTATCATGCCAAGCTCTCTATCACTGTTCTATCCAAAAGAGCTAAATTCTTAAAAAGGTAGAATCAAGAGCTCACACAGTATGTAGATGCCCTCACTTCCTTTATTCAAGTTGCTTGGTGTACTGAAAACTTTGCAACAAGCTCATCTTTAGGAGTGTTTATCATAGTACTTATTAATTCTGATAAGTTAGAATTTGTTAAACAATCACATGCCATTACCAAAGAAGTCAATGATTGGGCTAATATGGTAATCTTAAAAGGGGTGTCTTTTATTAAGCATGGATTAAGGAATTATGATATCCTTAAAGAAATGATCACTGTACATTGAGTTGAGCTACAAAGGTAAAAAATAGAGACTAATAGGATATTTGTTGCCCCCTAATGTTCTAACATTAGAAAATATCACTGAGAATCCTAATATGAATAATATCATTGTTTGGACAAAAATGTTAGATTGGAAGCATCATGTCACAAAAGAATTCCAATCTCATCTCATAGCCTCTTTTGTTTATAACATAAATCTCTAACAAAACCTGAAAAGCCACTTCTCCACAATTGGCATAAATATATTTGGAGATGATGGAAAAGAATTGTTAGGGGGAGAAATGGTAAAATTAACATTTTGATAGAAGGTGGAGGATAGTCTTTTTGCAATTAATGTTGGTCCCAACTCTCTAGAATGTCTAAAGGATGCAATCATGTTGTTGAATTCTATCAATGAAGAAGTTAAAGATGTCCTAGGGAAGATCATTGAGGCTAGCCAAAGGGTTGCCAAGTGGAAGATTAGAGCTGAAGCCAAAACTAAACTTGCAAAAAAAGAGTTAATACTGCTTCTGTCCAACTTCAGAGCATATAGGAAAAGAGTAAATCCACAAGTGGCATAACTATCCCAGAGTAGTGTAACTGATATATCAAACAAAAGACCAAGTGGCAACAAATGATGCGAGAGAGCTGGTAGATGAAGAGACAAATGAGGATGTGGAGGTTCTTTATTTGTTCTTTAGTTAGTCTATTTAATTTTCAAGTTCCTTGTTCAAAAAACTATTGGTCCTAGTGGACCCTTTTCAAATTTTAAGTTATGTTTTAAAACTCTCTTTAGTTAGTTGTCCTCAAGAAGTTGTTATTTGAATTAGTTAGATGCTGAACTATTTAAGGGTTGATGAACTACTTGAAAGGGTTTTGATTTTTGGAGGCTATCTATTTTTTAAGTTGGTAGTAACATTGCAGACTTTGAAAAGTTTAATTGAATTCTATTTGGAGCAGACTTTGTGCTATTTCAACAAGAATTTCAATTTATATCTGATTCTATCATGTTATATCTACATCTGAATGATTCATTGAATTCTTGAATATATGTTCTTTGATAAAAAAATTTGTATGTTGATATAAAGTGGTTTCATGTTTAACTCTTTGAATATATGTTGAATTCGAGATGGATATTATGCATGTTGCTATTACTGGATTCTTTTTTATGTGATGATCATATACTGGTAGTGTGATCTTTGTATGGTTGCTGGTAGATGATTTATATTTAAATTTCATCAGAGTTGTTCTTCATACTTTGTAGTGAGGATCATGGGGAATAATATCATCTCTCTTTTCTTTTAAAATTTGTAAAGATTGCCTTTCTTGAGATATTACTGTTCAAGTTACCTGAAGATAATCATCTGGCTAATATTGATCACAGTTGTCTCAATTCTTCTCAAGAGTTGAAACCCCTCGATCCAGAAAACCCTTTCATGAAGCCTGAACCTTTCTATGTGTCTTTGTTCATTACTAGTTTCAAATTGAATAATTATGTGATTGATTCTGGAGCCTTTGATAATGTGATGCCATCCCAAGTAGTTAAGGCTTTAGGTTTGACCCTCACCTACTTGAGTGGAAGATTTTTTTCGATAGATTCTTCTTAGGTACCCATACTAGGTCAAGTTAAAGATCCTCAAGTGGATTTAGCTTCTCATCCCTCTAAGAGACTCAAGCTTACCATTTTAGTTGCAAACATTCCAACAATCTATGGAATTCTTTTAAGTCAAAGTTTTTGTAATGATCTTGGGGGAGAGATTCAAATGGATTGGTCTCATGCTACTATTCTAGTAGATGGCAAGAAGGTTAGATTAGAACCCGAGCCCAAGGTTAAATATACTATGATGAAATCAGATGATACTAGGTACAAAAAAATGTATGTAGAATTCGGTCCTAGTACCTATATGTGTACCTCTTCCGAAAAAATGGATAATTGCTTTGTTTTTGATGAATTAAAAGAGGGATTGTGGACTATTGAATTTGATGGCAGTTGTTCCTCATCCTAGTCTGGTGCTGGAGTTGTCCTTGTTGATCCAGATGGTTGTGAATTTCCTCTGGCTTATAAGTTAGAAATTGAAAACACAAATAACAATGCTAAATATGAAGCTCTTTTGCTCAGTCTAGCTACTGCAAAAGAAAGAGGGATTAAAAAATTAAGAGTTAAAGGGGATACTTAGCTTATGGTGAGACAAATCCAAGGACAATATGCTATAAATAATGGGATATTGAGGCATTATCATAATATGGTCTGGGATTGTATTAAGGATTTTGAAGCTTTAACAATAGAGGTTGTTCCTAGAATGCAAAATACCATAGCCGATTCTTTGGTTGTATATGCATCACTCCTATTACCTCATCCTAACTTGAAGGACAAAAAATATAGCATTAAGGTTATTTATAGGCCAAATGTCCTAGATAATGTTAATCACTAGTAGGTGTTTAACAATGATTAAAAGATTAGTAATTTTTTGGAAACACAAATGCTTTTATTCATACATTTTTTGAAAAAAGAAATGAGGATAGTTCTGACATTCTTGAAGGAGAGATAAAATCCAAAGACCATGAGCTAAAAGGAGTGATTCAGTTAAAAGGAAATAAGATTCATAAAGGATTTGTACCCCTAGAGCATTTGTTCAACCGATGTGATCAATACATTAAACATAAGGAATCTAATTTCAATACAACCTTAGTTGAATATGAACAAGTAAACATAGGCATAGAGGAAGAACCAAAGATGGTATATATAGAGAAATGTTGTACACCTGAGAAGAAGAAGAACTTAATTTCCCTGCTCACTAGATATAAAGATGTTTTTGCATGGTCTTATGCAGACCTTAAAAAGCTGAGAAATGGAAAAATACACACCATAGCCCTCTCAAGCCAGGAGCTATGCCTTTCAGGAAAAAGTAGCGAACTTTCAATCTCAAAATTGTAGATGCCATCTTCAATGAGATTGATAAGATGCTAAAGGAAAGGATAATATATCTTATTCATCATACTATATGTGTGGCTAACATTATACCTATTAGAAAAAATAATGGAGAAACAAGAATCTGTGTAGATTTTTGAAATCTAAATCAAGCCTCCCTCAAGGATAATTATCCTTTACCTATAATGGATCATATTTTGCAGATAGTCTTAGGATCTGAAATGATGTCTATGTTGGATGGCTTCTCTGGATATAACTAGATAGAAGTAGCCATAAAATATCAATACAAAACTTCCTTCACCACTCCTATGGGCATCTTTTCTTATAACAGAATGCCTTTCAGCCTTATCAATGCGAGAGCCACTTTCCAGAGAGTGATGGACTTGACTTTTGGTGATTTGAAGAAAAATATTATTGTTAATTATTTGGATGAATTGACTGTACTCTCAAAGATGAGAGTAAATCATTTATAATATTTAGAGAAAGTATTGTAGAGATGTAGAGATTTTAGCATTTCTTTGAATCCTAAAAAGTCTATATTTGCAGTCACAAAAGGCAAACTTTTGGGACATATCGTTTCAAAAGATGGCATAAAGATTGACCCCGAGAGAGGTAAGGAAATTCAACAACTAAGTCTTCCCTCTTCTTTGGATGGAACTAGATCCTTTTTCGACCAATTAAATTTCCTGAGGAGATTTATACTAGATTTTGTTGAGTTAACAAGACATATTGTGGAGATGTTGAAAAGTTAGCCGACTTTTAAGTGGAGCTTGGAAGGAAAAAAGGCTTTTGAAGATATAAAGACAGCTATAGCCAATGCCCCCACTCTGATACAAACAAATTTTCAGAATGATTTCATTATTTATTGTTATGCTTTAGAGCATACTTTGTCTGCCATGTTTCTGCAGAAAGATGATCAAGGTATGGAAGCAACTATAGCCTTTACGAGTCAACCACTAAAAAAGAATGAATTAAAATATACACAGACTGAAAACCATGCTTTTAAAAGCATATTGACACAACAAGATATTGATGGAAATAAAAGAGGAGCCTCGGTTGGAAACGTACAGGAGTATGATGTTCATATTAAATTGATCACTTTGGTTAGAGGAAGAGGTTTTTTTGTCCACCATGATTTCCAAGAATAAACCAGAACAATAGAATGACCTCCCACTAGTGTTGTTCACTAGTACTTTGATGACTGGTTTAGAGATGTCACATATTTCTTAACTTATGGGGAGTCCCTGGCTACACTGCCTCCTAAGAAGAAAATAAATTTAAAACTGGGGGCAGTGAAATATGTCTTATGGGAAGGGAATTTATACAAGAAGAATATAAATGATACCTTTTTGAGGTGTGTTGATAAAGAGCAACAAAAGAAATTATTTGAAGCTCTTCAAGGAGAAGTCTATGGTGGACACCTGTCAGACTCTGTGACTGATCATAGGATTATGAGACAAGGTTTTTATTGGCTTGGTATTTTTAAAGATGCATATGCATGGATAGAAAAATATCTTAAGTTTACAAGTAGACCTTAGTTGGCTGCCTTAGCTTTGAGGCCAGTAGTTATTAAAACAACTTTCCAATAGTGGGCTTTAGATTTCATAGGGCCAATCAAGCCAAACTCAAGTGCCCAACATACTCACATCCTTACAGCTACAAACTACTTTACTAATTGGGTGGAAGCAATTCCTGTCAAATGTACAACCTCTAAGATAGTAATCAAATTCATTGCAACCTCTGAGATAGTAATCAAATTCATTGAGGAAAATATTTTATCTAGATTTAGAGTCCCTAGAAAGATTGTAACTAATAATGATAGTAGTTTCTCTTCTTTAGAGTTGACTATGTTCTTCTGTAATTATGGAATTAATCTTTCTCATTCTTTGGATTACTATCCACAAGGAAATGGGAAGATAGAATCAAGCAACAAGAGTCTTATTACTATTATGAAGAAGCTAGTCGAATAAAAACAAAAAAACTGGCAGAAAATTTTATATAATGCCTTGAGAGATAATAGGACTTCATACAAGTGGGCCATAGGAATGTCTCCCTTCTAGTTGATTTATGGAACTGAGAGAGAGTTACTTGGAGATATTAGCATCCAAACTTCAGAAAAGTATTGAAGATGAATATTTTTCAGTTCTTTATGGAGAAAAGAAACAAGTATTTAAGTATGTTAGAGGAACTAAGGTATGAAGCAGTTGAAAGAATAACAAAACATCAAGAAATGGTGAATAAGGTATTCAAAAAAAGGCTAAAAGGAGGGAATTCATAGTAGGAGATTCAATTTTATTGTGGTATCACAAAGGAGAACCCAAAGGTGCACACAAGAAGTTTGATTCCTTGTGGACAAGCCCATTTATGATTAGAAGAATGGTTGGAGAAAATTCTTTCTACTTGGCATATCCAGATGGTACACAATTGCCTCTTTCTTATAATGGGCAAGCCTTGAAGCTTTGTAATTGACTTTTGAGTTTCCCAGTTTCCATATTATAGCTTTTTCTTTTTATTGGTTTTGGTAGCTAGGTCCCATTTTTTAGGAATAAGGCTTTGTTCTAAGTTAATCTAGGTTCTCTATGTCCTCTTAGTCCTTGTCCCCAATCAAAGCCAATTGTTACCCATTCTTTTCACTAAATTAGAATAATTCCTTGGAGTCATTAAGCCTCCTTTATTCCAACCACACTTCACATCCCTTAGTTTTTAAAATGCCCAATCGATTGATCAACCTTATTGTAGACATCAAGTCTCATTAGGTCTAAAGGGTCCCAATGATTCCTTTATTAGTCTATCACCATTCAATGGAAGTGTGACTCAATATTATTTATTGTCATCAAGCCTTGTTCCATCCGATCTTTGATCCCCGATAGTGTTGTATCAGTGGATTCCTCATGAGTCTCATATCGACCGATCGTACCATAAGTATTTTTCAGCACACATGTTCTATTGTTCCATGTTTCTTAAAGAGAGTGATGGCCCAATGCTCTGACAACAAAAACCCTATGATCAACAACTTGTTTGGTGATTTTAACATGGTTCCAATTGGTAATATGCCTTACATGAAACATTAATTAAATGTTTCATTTCAAATATCAAAGTACTATGGCAGCTACCAAAATGAATGAATTAATTGCTCCAAGCACGCATATGTATGCCACCTTTGTTATGATCATTTGTATTTGAAACTTTTGGTGAATTTGAAGGAGAAATCAAGTGAAGGCACAAAAAATAGGTTTGAGAAGAAAGGATTTTCTTGTTCCAAATTTATTGAAATTTTTTGTTTCCCTTGTTTCCACTGAAAAGATAGAGGGAGTTTGTTAATCTAGCATTCATGAGCATCTTTTCTTCTTGTAATTTTTTTCTGTTTGATCCCAATTTGAGTTTTCATCCTTTGTTGGAAAACCTAGCTTTTCTCCCTTTGGTCTCTATGGCACCCAAAACCTCTTAGCCAATCGAGAGTAAGCTGGATCATATTAAAGATACAAAAATAGGGCCATTTGTAATGCATGAAATTCATAGGAGGTTGCATAGCCTAGAAAGGTCTACCATTATGCAAAAAGCTATAGAATTTGCCTTGTCCCAAGCTAGGGGTTATCTATCTTCTATTGCATGTCCAAAATTGGTTTTCAACTATGTGCAACCTTATCATCCCGACTCCCATGAAATTCAGAGCGTAAATCAAGATTTAATAGCTAAAATTGACATGAATAATGCTTCTCTTGAAACTACACATTCCCAAAAAAGAAGGTGAAGTAAATTTGTCTGTATAGTCGAGGTGAGAATTCTTTCATAACCAAATAAATTGGTGTCTTGATACTATTTATCAGGTTTGGTTGAAAACCCCTCGATTGGGTAAGTCTAAATTTCCCTCCTAGATAAAAATAGAATTGTCTATAGATGATATTGCAGATATTATTGTTTAGTTGTGTCGTATGATTGGTAGACCTAGGATGGAGTACGTTTAAGAGTGGATGTGTTAATTCATTCTCATTGTTTGTGATGATAGAAATCAAGTTGATTGGAAAAATTTGATAAGTGACTCACTCCATGAGCTACTTATAAAATTCAATGAGAGGAAATAATTCCACTTATGCTCTGTGCTTTTCTATGTGCTAGTTGTTGGGAAAATGTCTTGGGCAAAGTTAAGACAGGTGTGTAACTTCACAGATGGTGCTCCCATGTATAATTGTTTTCCTCAATTACAAAAAGAAGAAGGTATGAGAAAAATTTTCCGCATTTACAACACTTTCTTTTTGACACTTATAGAGATATTGAGGGAAACCCCGACAAGAGGATTCCAAAAAAAGATATGATCTTGATTGAAAATTATGGCAGCTTCTATATCCAGTTCAGAAGTTTCTCATATCAGAGAGTCAAGGTTACGAAAAGGCACCTTTGAAATTACCCAGGTATGCCTCCTATTATCTTGTATTTCTAGAACTTTTCCACCAAATGACATTTGTGAACATCAAATATGTTCAAATGAGAAAGTAAGGATACTCTTTTCCTATGAGTCTGTCTCATTTTTCATAACGAATCTGCTAAATTTGTTGACAAGTTGCTAGCCGAGTTTGGCCTCCGCTTTCTGGCCAAGAGAGCTAATTTTAATAGAAAAGATTACGTTCAATATTTTTTTTATGGGGATACCTAGTATGTTCATGTGCCAAAGCTAGAATATTTTGGGAAGGACTGTGTTGATGAAAAAGAAGTTTTTAGGAGAAGTTTCACAATACCCACTTTAAGTTAGATGGTTGCTTTTAATGTTATTTCTTCAGCCCCTAAAAATGTTGGATATGATGGTTCAAATATGATAGATGATTCATATCAGTATTGTTTTTCCTTTGTTTTAGTGGTTAGAAAATGAAGAAGAGACATAAGTTAATGCTGGAACTTCTCAGGTTCTGAACATATCACATGCCTGGTTAGATCACAAGGTCAAAAACTATTTTGGCTCCTTATCACATAAGGGAACACCTACAGAAACTATTACTAATGTTTAGACCTCTCTAGGAGCAACACGAAAAATGATATTATAAAGTGGGGTATCTTGAATATGTTCACAATCTAGTGGAGATAATGACCCCCCTAAGAAGAATCATAAATTAAAATCTATTTGTGAAACAAGTCTCATGACACCAATGAAAAAGAGAAGAACATCCTTTTAAATAATCTCTAGTGAAGAGGATGGTCAATTCCTTGATCAATTAGGAGATAAAAACCCTTTGGTCTCCCTAATTGATGATGTGAATCCAAAGACACTAGTATCTAATGTTTTCATGCTGCCATCTGATGTTGCTGCCAATACTTTGACAATCAAGAGTTCAACAAATACTTAATCCACTCCATGGATCAAAAAGGCAATAAAAAATAAGAAGCAATACCCATCGATAATTGAGATTAGGGTCGATACGGTAACATGCCTATTGGGAGAAATACCCAAACCTAAGAAGGTAAGGCGAATGGCTAGGATGATTGTAGACCCACAAATAAAACACCATGTGTTAGAGATTTTTGATCCTAGTGTGGACAAAAGTGAACAGGAAATCATTGAAGAAGAGTTCAACATAAGAAGAATTGACATGGCTCCCTCAACAATTGAAGGTGACATTTATCATGCCAAGCTCTCTATCACTATTGTATCCAAAAGAGCCAAAGTTGTAGAAAGGAAGAATCAAGAGCTCACATAGTATGTAGAAACCCTCACTTCCTTTATTCAATTTTCTTGGTGTAGTGAAAACTTTGCAACTAGCTCATCTTTAGGAGTGTCTATCATTGAGCTTATCAATTTTGATAATTTAGAATTTGTTAAAAGATCACAGGCCATTACCAAAGAAGTTGATGATTGGGCCAATGTGGTTATCTTAAAAGGGATGTCTTTTATTGAGCATGGATTAAGGAATTATGATACTCTTAAAAAAATAATCAATGTACACCAAGTTGAGCTGCAAAGGCAAAAAAGAGAGACTAGTAGGATATTTTCTGCCCTTATGGAGATGCAAGAAATAGCCAAGTTTCCCTAATGTTTTGACATCATAACATATCATCAAGAATCCTAATATGAATAAAATAACTATTTGGACATAAACGTTAGATTGGAAGCATCATGTCACAAAATAATTCCAATGTCATCTCACAGCCTTTGTTCTTCAGAACATAAATCTCCAATGAGACCTGAAAAGCCACTTCTCCACAATTGGCATAAATATATTTGGAGATGATAGAAAGGAATTCTTAGTGGGAGAAATGGTAAAAATAACATTTTGATAGAAGGTGGAGGATTGTCTTTCTGCAACTAATGCTGGTCTCAACTCTTTGGAATATATAAAGGACATAATTGTGGTATTGAATTTAATCAGTGAAGAAGTTAAAGATGTCCCAGGGAAGATTGTTGAGGCTAGCCAAAGGGTTTTTGAGTTGAAGATTAGAGTTGGAGCCATAGCTGAACATTCAATAGAAGAGTTATTACCAATTCTCTCCAACTTTAGAGTGTACAAGAAAAGAGTAAATCCATAGGTTCTTTAGATTTATTACCTATGATAGAGCTGGAAGATGGAGAGACAAATGAGGACATGGAGGTTCTTTAGTTAGTCTATTTAATTTTCAAGTCCCTTTCCCAAAAACCAATTGGTCTTGGTGGACCCTTTTCTATTTTTAAGTTATGTTTTAAAACTCTCTTTAGTTGGCTTTCCTCAAGAAGCCGTTATTTTAATTAGTTAGATACTGAACTATTTAAAGGCTGAGGAACCAGTTGAAAGGATTTCTACTTTTGGAGGCTATCTAGTTTTTTTGTTGGCAGTAACATTGCAAGCTTTGAAAAGTTTAACATTCAATAGCTTCCACATTGTGCAGAACAACAACCAGTTCTTTAACATGTTCCACCAGGGTCTTATCACCAACCGTAACTCTTGTGATAGCCTTCGTATCTGTATTCAAACTATTGATATCCTTTGAACCATGCTAGTGATGGTCTCACAGAAAGCTTTTATAGTATCAGTATCACCGTTACCACTTTTATCCCCTTTATCTTCCTTCTGCAGATTTGTGGTATTCAAGACCTCAATGTTGTCCATCACCGGGTTAACCTCCCCTTCTTTATCCTGACCCTCATTCTTCTTGTTCTCTTTAGCATCCTCCTCAGAATAAACTAGAATATGGTTGATGTCTTTGTTGTTACCCTTTTTAGTGTTCTTCTGAACTTGCTCTCCAGTTGCTTTCCCTTTCTTTTTTTTAACAACTATTTTCTCAAAGGATTCAATTTTTGACTCCCAGATGTTTGAATCCACCATAATCCTTTTCCTCTTAGCCTTATTCCTTCCTTTTTTGCCAGTCTCTTCCGATTCTCCCTCAGTCTTCAATTCAAAGTTGAATACGCTAGCTTCACTCTCCATAGTCTCATCTCTTGCATTTTTGCCTTTAATAGGCTTTTCAATGCACTTCCCCATAAGAATTTTATAAACCAGGACCATAAGCCCCTGGTGGAGGGCATGGTCGCCTTTAGGATCCTCTTGAACCTCCTTAATAGTGTGGTCCATAGAGCATGCAAGGTAATAAGGCAAGCTCACATTTTCCCCATGACAGAAATGGTTGAGCAAAACAAAGTGATGACCGTAGGCTCTGGTAAACCTACTATCTAAAGTAATGTAGGCAATAGAGGCAAATAAAACAAACCTGCATGGCCTGCAAATCCTCTTTGGAGCATGGTAGGAGTTGTCTATTTTAATAATCTTTCTCCTCTCTTCATCTGTGACTGGAAACTTATCTGTCGCTTTATCTGATATGCTACGATCCCTGTAAAATTTCATTCCCTTAGTAGTCATCCTCGTGGCCTCAGCAATGACCTCCTCATCAACATTTATCATCTGGACCCGACCAGGATTTTGCCGTTTTTCCAGTTCGTGATGAAATAGCTGGTAATAATGGGATCTTTCCCATTTAACCACTCCATGAAAACATTCAAACCCCCCCACTGAAGGATATCCCAAACTTTGTTGTTCTTTCTCCAGTTAGAGCAAGAGGTGGGTTCGAATCTTTTCTTGTTACCTCCCCTTTTTTCAGCACTTTCCTTGAAATTCCTTCTCTCAGCTTGATAATCTCTCATCTGGTTTCTGCGGATGCCTTGTAAGAATGCCCAAAATCAGTGCTAGATAATTATGATAAGACACCTATATAGATGATCATTATCTTCGAAATAACCCTGCATTGAAAAAGGTGGAAGAGGCATTAGAAATAATGATTAAAAGTACCACGTTGCCTAGTCTGGCTCCAGTCCAGGTTAAGTAGGGATTTCATTTCACTTGCAATATCACTTTCACCATGACTAGTAATAATGTCTTTAGATTGGCAAGCCAGGTTGGCAGCCCAATCAGCACAAGAATTGCCCTCCCTATACATATGTGTGAAAACACACATTTCAAATTCTTCGTTGATTTTACTAGTTGCTTTAATAGCATTACTAATTGACCAAGAAGGAGGGAATTTCATATTTAAATAGTTGATTATGCTCAATGAGTCTCCTTCACACCAAACCTTAGTGCATTTAGTTTCCTTAGCAAGGATCATCCCATGGTAAGCCGCCATAGCTTCGGCAACATGATTTGTCTGATTTCCTATGGGAATACTTTTTATGATTTTGAAAATTCCCCATTCATCCCTAATGACAACTCCACATCCTGCAACACCTGGATTACCCTTTGAGGCCCCATCAAAATTAATTTTCATCCATCCTTTGGGCGGACTGATCCATATCACACCCTCTCTAGGGTTGATATGAAAGTGCTCTTGACCCTTTAATCTCCACTTTTGGTAGATAAATTGATCATCCTTATCTTGAGGATTATCAATGCCTCCTATGATATTCATATTTTCCACTATATTTCTTTTTATTTTTTCAAACACAATTTTGGCCTTAGAAACCTTTTCTCTGAAAATGCTTTCATTTCTCTCTTTCCATATACCCCAACACATATGAGGTAAGGCAATTTTCGATAATAAAGTTGTGGATTTATTCCTTTAAGGATGATGCCAAGAGTTGAAGACCTCCTGAATCGACTCAGGGAAACCCCAACTGATCTTGAAGTGGTCCATACAACTTCCCCAGACATCAGCAGAGAAAGGGCACTAAAAGAGCATATGATTAATGGTCTCCTCATCCTGCTTACATAGATACAAACACTAGGCAAACTAATACCTCTTTTTTTTGATATTCTCAGTTGTTAGAATTTTATCTTGAAGGGTTGTCCAGAAGAAAATGTTGATCTTAGGGGTGAGGCCTTTCACCCATTCCTTAGCCCAGCATGGGCTTTCCATGTTGGAGAACTGTTGATGATACAGAGAGGCAACTATGAAAGTACCACTAGCCGTGAGTTTCCAAATTAATTGGTCTTCCTCTTCAACCCTTACCATAGAGTTCATAACTTTGTTCAAACTCCCCAAGGATTGATCCACCTGAGATAAATCCTTCCACTATCCTTCTTCCCAGTAATCATCCACCTTAGATCCAAATATTTCCTTGCATTGGTTCTGAAATCTACTCCACTCAGGGTTTTCATTCAAAGGGGTCTCCAGTAGCCAAGAATCATCCCAGAATTGGATAAGATTCCCTTTCCCCATTTTCCATTTTTCCCCATTGACAATTAAGTGTCTTGTTCTAGAAACATTTTTCCAAATATTGGATCCAATTGGGATATTTTTTGCTTTAAGGAAGCTTTGAAGAGTCAGACATTGACTTTTATATTTGTTATCCCATATCAGTTTCCACTCTCCTTGATTTTTATACCCTCTCCAAATCTACTTGGCCATAAGGAACTCATTTATGTCCCTTATTCTTCTAAGACCTAGTCCTCCCTTTCTTATAGGCTTGCAAACCTTCTCCCATGCAATCAAATTCATTCTCTTCTTCTCCTCAATCCCTGTCCATAAAAAAGTTCTTTGAATCTTTTCAATGGCCTCCACATACTTGGCAGGAATTCTAAAGAGAATAATGGCATAGAGAGGGATACTTTGTAGAGTAGATTTCAGCAATTGAACCTTACCAGCTTGGCTAAGAAGAGCACCCTTCCAACCATACAACTTTTTGTGGAATTTGTCCACCAAGGCTCCCCAAAAAGTGTCAGGTGGATCATGGCATAAGGGGAGCCCCAAGTAAGAAGCAAGAAGACTTCCAACATGACAGCCCAGGATTATTATAGAATTATCAACAAACTGCTGATGGGAACATATTTGATCTGCAGAAGATGGATTCAAACCACAAAACTCCCTTTTCTCAACCAGCTTCCCAATACATCTCTCCAGATGCTCCGCCATAATAATAAAGATAACTGGGGATAGAGGGTCCCCCTGCCTGAGGCCTCTAGAAGCTTTAAAGAAGGGAGAAGGAGATCCATTCATTAAAACAAAGAAAGAAGCCAAAGAGACTAATTGTCTAGATAAGACTAATACTTCTAGAGTTGAAGCCAAAAGTAGAGAGAACATCCATCATAAAATCCAAATCCACTCTATTGTAGGATTTAGAGAGGTCTAGCTTCAGAAGAAAACCTTCTTTTTTAGAGAAAAATAAAGAGTGGATATTTTCATGGATGGAGATGATCGAATCCAAGATTTGTCTACCCGGGACAAAACCACTTTGCTAAGGCGATATGATAGAAGGAACCAACTTTAGGATTATAGAAGTAAGAACCTTGGAAATTATCTTATAAAGAGAGTTGCATAGACTTATAGGTCTAAAGAGATCCATGGAATCAACCCCCATAGTTTTGGGGATAAGAGCAATAAAAGTACCATTAAATTCTTTCAAAAAAATTCTAGCACCAAAAAAATCTTTCACATCTTTGGACACATCTTCTCCAATAATATGCCACTACTTTTGAAAGAAGAACATGGGAAAACCATCCGGGCCTGGGGCCTTGTTACCCTCAAAGGAGTTGACAACTATCATAATTTCATCATGGGAAGGGATTGTAGTCAGGTGAGCATTCTGGTCATCCCCTAAAATGGTAGGTATACTATTGAGGAGATTACTTTGGGCTTGCATATCCAAATTTTGATCCTTAGCAAGTAAAATGGAAAAAAAGTCCATAGCAGCCTTGCTCATAGGTTCATCTTCTTCAACACATCTGCCATTCACTTTAATATGAGCTATTCTATTAATGGCCTTATGTCTTAGGGTGGACATATGGAAATATTTAGTATTCCTGTCCCCTTCCTTCAACCAGACATTTCTTGATCTTTGTTTCCAATAGGTTTCCTCTTTAGCTATAATATCATGATATTTCATAAGGATAGCATCTTCAACATCTCTAGATGTATTAGTATAACCGTTATTCTATATCTCATCCTAGATATCCTTAAGCTCTAAGAGAATTGTGGCTTTTAAGGCAAATATATTCCCAAAGCATTCCTTATTCCACTTAACATTATCTTTAACAATCTTCAACTTTTTAACCACTCTATACATGGCATTTCCTTCAATACTGACCTGCCACCATTCCTTAATCTTACTCTCCATATCCGGGTGTCTAGTTCACATTCTTTCAAATCTGTAAGGGAAATTCCTCCTTCCATTCTTTGCTTCAGTCGTGAAGGTTATTGGATAATGGTTTGATCCTGCCCTTATATGAGAAGATAAAGAGCAAAAATGAAGGTTAAACCAATCTAAGGATAGAAGTGCTCTATCAAGTCTAACCTGAATCAAATCCTCACCACTTCTTCTATTAGTCCAAGTGAATTTAACTCCTTGCAGCTCCAGGTTATGGATGGCATTATTGTTGATAAAGTCCATCAAGTCCAATCTACTATCCAGATTAGCTTGACTCCCTCCCTTTTTCTCATTTTCCTTCAAGGGGTGTTGAAGTCTCCTATAATAATCCAGCTATCCTCAGCAACCCCGCTTCTTAACCTAGTAAGATTTCTCCATAGCTCACTTCTACCAGTCTTAGTGTTAGGAGCATATAAATTAGTTAAGACCCAAGTAGTGCAATTTTTAAGGTGCTTAAATCTAATACAAGCCAAATTGTTGTCCTGAATCAGCACCTCACCTTCTACATTAGTTTTGCTCTAGAAAGTAACAATTCCTCCCGAGGAACCTTCTAAACTCCCTCCACCGACTCCTCCATTGTTGAACATCTTCAAGCTTTCCACTTTATCTTTTGCCATCTTAGTTTCTTGAATCAAAAAAATATCAAGGTTTTTATCTCTAATCATACTTTTAACTAAATCATGTTTGTGAGGGCTGTTCAGTCCTCAAATATTCCAAGAGATGATCTTCATGGATTTTTAGAAATACCTACCTCAAAGATGGTTCTTTGAGTTCCATCTACAATGTTCCTTCTTGTTTCCATTGATCTCTTTTTTGCATTTGAATTTTTTTCTTGGAGAAGTATGTTGCGCCCCCACATCCCCAAGCCTGCTTCTGGTATTTCTAGCCAGCGTACTATTGATAAAATTATTGTTATTCTTTTTTTTTGCTTGTTCTTTCTTTTGTCCTCTACTACTTCTTCTTCCTCCTACTTTGTTTCACTATTCCCTAGTGCCTTTTTGATGTCTTCCTCATCTCCCCATTTTGGTACTTTTTCCTCCAGAAAGGTCAGCTTAACTTTTGTTGGGGAAGCTAATGAGATTTCCGACAACCCTTGATCCAGAATGTTATCAGGTTGGGCCTCCTGGAACCAATCTGTATCTTTATCTAGATCCTGAGAATTTGATACAAGGTTAAAATTATCTCCTTCCTCTTTGTTATCTATGGATTTTTTTATCTCCTTTACTCTCAAACTTATCTGAGACTAACTCTATCTTATCTTCTTCCGATTCCTCATTCTATTTATTGTCTTTTTCTTCATGCTCTAGATCCTTACCACTTTTCTCAATCTCCTGATGATCTATTTTTTTCCTATCTAATTTCTTTAGTTTATTTCCCATTTCACTGATGAGTTCTTCCTCCGTCCTTCCAACTTGAGACTATTTCTCCTGATTTGGGTCATTGGACTCCAAGGCTTTTAGAGAACTATCAACTTTTTTCCAAACCTTAGCTTGGGGATAAGATTTACCCTCATTATTTGGGCATTTTTTAGCCCAGTATCGTACTTTTTTACAATGAAAGCAGGCAAAAGGGACTGATTCATAAACAATATTCTGCCTCCACTTCCCTAGTTTAGATTCTATCTCTATTTCCTTTGGCATGTTCGAATCAGGTCCAACTCCAACACAAATCCTAACGTAAATAAGCCTTCTTCTGGATGTTGTGACCTGGTCAATAGCGATAAGCTCCCTGAAGGTATTGGCTATTCTTGCAAGCACATCTTCCTCTCAGAATTCCATTGGGAGCCCAGGGAGTTTAATCCAAACTCGAACTTGAACCAGAATTTTTTTTCCTTTTCCCACATTAGGGTACCACTTCTGGATGTACATGACGTATTTACCTATTACCCATGAACCACTACAGAGAATGTTTCTTCTATCCTCATCACAAGAAAAAGAGAAGGATAGACAACCTTTGTTCATTGCAACCACATCAACTTGGCCTTTCAAGTTCCACTTTCTTTTGACAAATCTACGAACGATCTCTATATTCAGTCTAGTCCCCAAAAAGTTACCAATCAAAGTATTTGCCATTATAGCAATGTTTTGGTCTATGATTTGGTCTGGAACAAAGATAGAAAACTTGCCTTGAGACACATTCAAGGTAGTTTTAATCAGAGGTAGTGAGGACTTACCTTTAGGTTTGACCCTGAATAGAGAGGACCACTTACACGTATGTCCATTCAAATTGGGTCCCTCCTTAAGATCCTCTGGGGTCGTCAGAAGATTCTTTTCAGGAGATACTTTACCTTCCACCATGTTCTCTGAATTGCTAGCCGCTTGTTGTCCTAGAGCTCCTTCCGAGTTGCCATCTTCTAATTTTGAAGTTTGAACTTGACCTTTCCTGCTATCACCTGCTATCCGCTCTTCACGTGGTCTTGGTCCTCCCCCTGGGTCCCCTGAGTCCAAGGGAGCATCAGGATCCTTACTACCTGAGCTCCCTCCATCTGCAGGAATCTCTGAGTCATCTGCACCAAGCTGTCCCGACGCCAAACCAGAACTCCCGCTAAAATTTAAATTCTAGACCCGACCGCGCTCCATCGCCAAGAATCCAACTTGACTTTAGTTTTGGAGAAGACTTTATGTTATTTCAGAAAGAATTTAAATTTATATATGATTCTATCATCTTATATCTAGATCTGAATGGTTCATTGAATGCTTGAATATATGTTCTTTGATTGTAAACTTTGTGTTGTGATGGAGAGTGGTTTTATGTGTTATGTGGAATTCAATATGGATATTATGCATGTTGTTGTTACTAGATTCTTTTTTATGTGATGATCATATACTAGTAGCGATCTTTGTATGTGTGAGGTGAAAAATGATGATGACAAACTATTGTAAAACCACAAAGATCCAACCACAAACAACCTTAGTCCTACAATAAAACATTCACCAGACGCCAATGAAGAAACCTAAGAACATGCAAATTAATAAATTGAAACAATAATACCATTCACATGCCAAGTAGGGTTTGATCTCCATTGTCTCCTATCTCCATTGATCTTGTTTGATATATTTGCTCTTAGATTTTATATGTGCACAAGAGCTCAATAAAGAACTGATTGTGTTTGTGAAGTCGCTTGGTTGCATAAAGATTGTTGGATTAGATTAGGATTGAAAGGATGAAGGAATCATCTTATATAGAAGACAATTGAGAAAATGGAGGGATAAGATTAAGAGGTGAAAGAAATAAATGGTTGGCTAGGATTAAAG
Organism: Cryptomeria japonica; assembly: GCF_030272615.1. Taxonomy (NCBI): domain Eukaryota; kingdom Viridiplantae; phylum Streptophyta; class Pinopsida; order Cupressales; family Cupressaceae; genus Cryptomeria; species Cryptomeria japonica. The sequence goes on from NC_081411.1 coordinate 457,141,807, forward strand.
GGTAGGTAAAAGAAATAATAAAATAATGAAGGGGGTAGGTAGAAGAAAATTAAGAGATAAATGACATGTGTCATTAAGAGAAAAAGCTAATGAATTAATTAAATAAATAAAGATTTATTTAATTAATAGAGGAAGCGAAACCAATTAAATAAATAATATTTATTTAATTTAGGAAAAAGGTAATTTAAATAAATAAAAATATTTATTTAAATAAGGAAAAAGCTAGAAGAGGATTAATGAATTAATTAAATAAATAAAAATCTATTTAATTAACAGAAGGCTTAGGATAAAATAAATAAATAATCTAATTAAGCTAGGACAATTTTAGGTGTCTACATTTTTCCCTTCTTTGAGACAATGCAGCCTGTCACATTGTTTCAAAGAAGATAAAATAAATTGATACAAAGTTGCCCCAAGATGGGAATGATATGCCCCCTTGAGAGATTGGATGAATTTTTTTTTGAAAAATGCAGACAATCTCTTGATAAGAGAGAAAGGATAGAAAAATGAAGGATAAAAGTTAAAACTATGTATATGTAGTAATGGCTTGTATAGGCTTGGCCTTAGTACGTTTGTGTCTAGGTAGGCTAAAATCAACAGTTCTGTGATAAAAATACACTACCAATTGGATAAACTGCTAAGAGGACTCAATCAAATAGGTGCCCTAGGGAAGAAAAAATGAAACCTAGGCTAGAATCAATAACCATATGATAGACATGCATCGTCAATTGGATAAGCTATTGAGAGGATTCACTCAATAGGTGCCCTAAAGTCAATATGGTTTGCTAAGCTAAATATAGGATAAGTCATCAAATTGATAAAATTCGGTGAGTCCTCTAGCAAGAATAAGATTAAGTGAAATGTGACAAACATATACTAGTGGATGCAACAGAATACGATAAACATAAGCACTAGGATAGAGCCTGATGAGAAGCACCATGCGATAGACATTGGTACCACTACATCTGCAAGAGGGGGGCGACAAAATGATCCAAGGGTTGGGCCTTTGAGTGCTCAGATTTTGTTGAGGGTTTGTTGGCTCTAAGGGAGGGTCTTCATCATAGCTCTCTTGGATCTAGTTTTTTGTATCATTTTTTGGATGATGATATAGACATCTTCGAGTGATTTTGTAGCCATATGATATCTTGACATCATTGTATCATGACACTGATATTTTTGATATCTATGTGTGTATGTATGTATGTATATGTATATATATACATATATGTATATATATGTATGTATATGTATATATATACATATATGTATATATATGTATATATATGTATATATACATATATATACATATGTATACATATACATATATATATATATATGTATATGTATATATGTATACATATACATATATATATATGTATACATATACATATATATATATATATACATATATATATATATATACATATATATATATACATATATATATATATATATATATATATATATGTATGTATTCTTATGTGATGTTTCTATATGCTTTATGATTTTATGATGCTTATATTCTATGATTATGATGATTATGAGATGCAATTTTTCATGCAATGCAATCTATGTGGATGATATGAAGCTTTTAAGTTTTGGTACTTTTTATGTTAATATAATATATAATAAAAATGTATATGCACTAATGCCAATGGATGCATGAATATAATATATTATGTACTAACAAGTGGTGTGTCCAAGATGTGATATTATTATGATTTGTATATGCATATGATGAAATTTACTAATATGTGATGATGTAGATGAACACTTAGACATGAGATGTAGATATTTTTGGCATGTCATTATTACTTAGTCATGTGATAGCAAGCTACATGGACTTAGGAAGGGACAATGGAGGACAAATGGAAAAAAGGGATGGAAGGTAGAAGATATAGAGGTGAAAAGAGCTTTTGTGCTTTATCATCATTAAGCTTTATTATGGAAAATGGGTTATGATCGTCTAGGTATAGGTTCGACCTAGAAAATAATTGTACCTATTTGCATGGAGATCAGAGAGTCACAAACAAGGAATGCCCCAATTCACACTAGACTCACAGTGTCCTCATATCCTTGGACACGCCATAGTATTGCTAAGAGACAATCCACATATAGAAAAATAGGTGAACATACCCCATCCTTGCCTTTCTAGTCAAAGACATCCTGGAAAAGCTAAAAGACATATCACCAAAAGATAAAATCAAAAGAAAACCAAGACTTGACACCAACATCCAATGAAATCCTCAAGCTATTTGTATTTATTTCCACATATGTTAACATGTTTGATCTGGTCACAATGTTATTTTCCTGATAAAGGACATATAATGTTGAAAAACCATGTTTTTGCCAAAGTCTACTGAAAAAATTGATTTGTTGAAAACCCACTTCTGAGAGCATCCCATCAAAAACTGATTGAATCCATGAAACTGATACTTTTATTGGAAAGAAGAATGAATGTTTATTGTGGATTGATAATGCAAGTGACCTTTTATTGTGGATTGTGGGCGAAAAGGAGGAATGAAAAGATGATGCTCCTCAAAACATACGATGCTCAGGGTTCCACTTCCATCACTAGATTTAGGATTTTGCCCCAATTATAGATTGGACTTAATTTATTATGGAAGGAAAGGGTGAAAAAGGGGGTTTATTATGAATGACAAACCAATCTTAGTTAGATCAATAACAAGCCATGTTGGGAATGGGTAAATTTATTATGGGATGGTAGGCTGTGAGTGTGTGCCAAGTGAAAGGGTGAGATTGAATCCTAAAGGATGGAAGATAAAAGTCTCTACACATGGCGTCGATAACCTAGTTTTCACAATGGTACTTGCCCAGAGCACCACCAAAGTGGTTTTCACCAGTGGAGATATTTATTTCTCTTTACTTTTTCCAATTTTTTCCCTTTTTTTGTGTCACAAGGCACTTGTTTGCTAGGTTTTCACCATGGTGATGATTTTTTTTATTATTATTATTTTTTATATTTTTTATATTAGGATACTTTGAAAAACTATGTGTAAAACTTGCAAAGGTGCATACTGTTAATAGGATCCTCTAAAGGTTCTCCATCTGGTGTTGAGAGTTGATATGCCCCTGACCCATATTCTACTATGATAATGTAAGGGCCAAGCCAGTTTGGTTCAAACTTACCTTTATTTTCTCTATCTTTCTGATTCTTAAGATTTTTTCTTAGCACTATGTCACCCACCTCAAATGTGCAAGGTTTTACCTTATGATTGTAGCTTCATCATTCCTTGATTGAATGATGTGTTGTTCTATTTATTGTCTTCCTTGATTAAGTAACTATGGTAGAATTACTAATGTGTGAACTACGTAGTCCCATATGCATGTCATCTAAAGAAGTTTGGGCATCCTTGACAACAAAGTTCCTCAAGGAAGTTCCATTAAAGGTCCATTGATGTGATATATCACCAAAAGGGGATGGATGTGTGGTACAAGTGGATGAGGGATGAAGTCTTATAGTTGTGAAAAGAAGTGAAACTAGCATGGCATGATGGAGACTTAGCATAAACAAGTATTCCTTTTGAATTAAAATTTTAGAACTTTTGCCCCCTGTTATTTTGGTATTAGGGGAGATCAACTCTTGTTCTTTTTTATTCATAGGATTTTTATCCTTGACTTTAATTTTTGCAGAGTCCGATAGCTTTTGATTTTGATTTGGACTAAAGGACTTTTCTCTATTTTTGAATTTTAGATTTTTCTTTTCAAAGCTTGATTTTTGATCCCCAATGAGTCAGGGATTTTGTGATTCTTGTTGATCCTATGTTAGGAGCATTGTGGAAATGGAATGATCGAGTGAAATGGTAAGGCTATATGAGTTCTCAAGGGGGCTGACAATATATTCGATAGATTCTTCATTGGAACCACTCTTAGAACTATTGATATCAAGAGATGCTTGCACCACTATAGGATATTTGCATTCAAACTTAGTAGCCACAACACTAGGAAGTTCATATCCAATTCCTTGATATTGCAAATTGTTTCTAGGCTATTCCTGTCAACTAAATGTCTTAGGAGATAGTGGGAGTTTATCAACATGAAAGATATACTCACCACATCCCATGTCTTTAACCTTGAATTTTCCTTTTAGCTCTGCTTTCTTTGACCTAGAAGCTTTCAAAGACTTGAGATAAACATATGTTGAAGTAGGAATAGCCTATTGATTGATCAAGACTATTGTTTCCATTCTTGATCACAAGTTGTTGCAATATATGAATGGATTTGGATCAGCCTTGACTATCATTTAAACTCCATTATGTAGAAATTTAATACATTGATGATATGTTGATGGTACTACTCTCATTTCATGTATTTATAGGCATCCCGAGAGTATGTTATATGTGAGATCTAGATCAAGAACTTAACAAACCACATCCTTCATGATTGGACCAACTCTCAAAGGTAGGGTGACTATTCATTTAGATGAGCGTTCTTCATCATCATTTTCTTTGATGGTGGTCTTATTTCTTGAATCCACAGTTTCTTCAGAGTATCCCAATTGTTTAATAGTATTTAACATAGAAATGTTTCTACCTGCTCCTCCATCTATCAAGACTCATTTGATGTGATTTTTATGGAGAAAGGATTAAATATGGAGGGGTGCATTATGTGGTTGACATATGGATACATCATCAAATTCTATAAATGTAAGGAAATGTGGAGTGGAAAGGTATCCCACCATGGCTTGAAACTGGTCCATGTTCAGATTAGTGGGTATAGAGTTTCATCTCAGTGCTTTGTCAAGGATAGCCTTATGTGAAAGGGATATACGCAAAATCTCAAGGATGGAAATGAGGGCAGGTGTCTTCCCTAACTGATCTACAAGGTCATCAATGGTTTTTTTAGTGGTGAATATTTGCCAATCGATGAATTGTGTAGGTCAATCGCTTCAAGAATTTGGCAAATAAAACCATTATACGAGTGGTCGGATCGCCTCGTGTTCATGCAAAATATATCCCATGGCCCTTTTTTTGGCCACCTTTTGGTTGCACATTATGTCTAAAACATGGTTTATTCGCCACCAGATCATACATGACTTGAATATTTATTAGTCATAATTTCGCCCCGAAATTTTCGGACAAATGCAAGAAACCACCAATGGACACATATGCATTCGCTAATATCGACATAAGAATTTTTAAATTTTGAGGGGCCATATCGCCAATAAAATTAATGATTTTGTTCTTGAGGCCAGGCCCAATTTGCCCCCACTAGTATTGAATGTTAATTCCAACTCCATAACTTGCCTTCAAATTTAAAATTGCACTACCTTAATCTAGCCCAATTTTGCCAAATTTCTATATCCCAATTGTAGAATGGAACACAACTCACCAAATTTTGTTTCATATAAATACATGAGAAGGTGACATTTTATAGTTTACAGCTTGTTCAGATCGGTCTGCACTTCCAGAATCCACATGCTCTTCTCTGGACACAAGTTGCTAAGGAATCCTTTAAATGCTAAGACACTGACAGACCCTCTCACTATGAAACTAATGGTAAGTGACAAAGGATATATAAGATTGATGTTAGTGTTTTCCATTTTGAGTTGTTAGTGTCTCTGTGTCTGTCATTTTGATTTCAGATTTTTCTTGCAGCTTATCTATTATGGCTTAGTTTTTTCCATTTTAATTTGTTATTCTTTACACAACATGAATTGTTACAACAAGCTACAATTTTTTTGTCAAGCGATAGGACTCCTGAAAGTGACAGAGGGAGGCCATCCAAACACATAAATAATAATATAAGGTCATACTTTGGCACTCGATCAAGCAGAGCTACAACATTATCACTTGCACCCAATGCCTTTGGCTCTATCGCAGAGAATGTTCCAATGGGTACCTAGAGTAGCCAGACTAAAACAATCGACTTGGTTGACCACATCGGTGATGCTATTGCTGACAATGTCGTTGTTGCTGGTAGTGTCGATGATGTTGTTGCTGATAATGCCACAGATGCTGGTGTAAATGGCAGAGATGCTGCTGCTGATAATGTCGGTGATGCTGCTACTAACAATGGTGGAAATGCTACTACTGATGATATCGGTAATGCTTCTCCTATCAATGCACAAAAGAGGGGAAGGAAATCAACAACAAAAATTGGGCGAACAAAACTTTGGTGGGAGTGGGATACAACCAGGTCATTTTAGATAAGTTGGAGTTCAAAGTACACATTCATTGAGCCAGTGCCAAATCTAGAGAAAGGAAAACCTCCAGTAGAATGCTTGTGTACAATATGTACTTGGAAACATGGTAAGGACAAAAAACAACAGCTAAAATTGGATACAATAGAAAAGCACATTGGCAAAGTTTATGAGAAACAAACCATAGACAAAAAGGAAGTATCAGTGGTTAGATGGAAAAACAAGGAAGAATGTAAGCATGTCAGGTATGCAGAGGAGTTTAATGTGAATACAAAAATTTAGAAGGAGAAAGGAAAATGCATGGGTTCACTTGAAGCTCAATTTCAAAAGGTTATGGATGAAACGTATATGTCCAAAACTATTCAATTGGCTACTCTTTTTAATCTTTTGAGAAGAGGTCATCCTATGACAGACTACTATGATATTGCTGGATTATTAATATTTCTCAGTGTTCCAAGATATCCTACAACTCATTGGTCAATAAAAAGTGGATGAGATTTAGCAAGTTGTCTTGCTGAAGTGGAAATAACTAATCTACGAGAAAAAGTAAAGGAGTCAAACCATATTTTTATTATCTTTAGATGAAGTTATAGTAGTGGACAATACTTGTTGGATCTGTATGCATTTGTATACTATCTAGAACCATGTCTGGCACCCTCATCTAATCTATGTTGTTAAGATGGATAAAACCAACGTGCAAAGTATGTATGAACTGGCTAAGAAATATTTAAATGAAATTGCCGGTATGGATGACTTTACAATTGCCAAAAAGGTGGTGTGTGTAGGAGTAGACATAGCTGCAGTGATGCAAGGTCATAGGAATGGTCTATGCGCAAAGCTACAAATGAGCATTGTACCATATATGGTTCCCATTCACTGCATGACTCACAAAATTAATTTAGCATGTAAAATTGTGCACGATCATGAAGAGTTAGCCAGAGTTGATGAGATAATTCACGAGCTCTACGCATACTTCTGCCATATAAGTCCCAAATGTTTTTTAGAATTTCAAAAAATTTCTAAAGAAATAACTAATGGTAACAAGCTACTTAAGGATGTTGATACTAGATGGATCTCCATTCGTGGACCCGCGGAATGAGTTTTCTTAGAATATAGATCTCTGGTTGGTCTAATGTATGAACAAAGGAAAGATGCTCAATGTGCTATACTTTGGCATAGGTTAACTGATGTAGAGACATTGTTAACCTTGGCTGGTATTCTCCCACTGTTAGATCAAATGAACTTGCTTATTAAACAAGCCCAAGAGAGAACTATGCATGTTCAAGAATATGCTACATTGCATAGAATGACTGTCATGGACATCGATAATCAATATCTAAATGATTATCCATCCAATGATGGAGCATTTAGTAAATGGAATCAAATTACAAATTTGGGCCATGCTAATAATTATTTATGGTTTAATGATTGTGGTGAGTTACGTGTCCATGTTCATGGAAAACAGATACCAATGTTCTACTATGGAATGTGTTCCAGCACGTGGTCTATTAGAATGAGAGATGGACCTGTTACAGTGGAATATTTCAATGACATTGTGAGTTTTGTGAAAACCAATTTACAGAAGATTGAAAAAGAGGTTTCAACATAGATTTTAAAGTGATTCCCTCAGGAGGAACTATTAGAAGCCATGTCTATCGTCTATCCTAATTTTTGGAGAAGGCTTGATCCATAATATTTTCATAAGAGGCTACTAGAATTGGTGAATTATTTTGGTAAGAGTGCCAATTTCAATGTTTATGGAAAGGAAGTAGAAGGAGCTATAAGTAGAACTAAGCTTGCAGAGCAATCTGCCTATTTTGTAGCAACAATGCATGAACATGTTAAGGCTTTGGATAGTCCATACCTACCAGGATCAATAACACGGCTTTGGGAAAAAATAAGTCTAAGCTCTTGCTGTCAAACGATAATTTTGGGTTCTGTTGAGGATGAGAGAGTTTTCAATGCATTGAGATTCTTACAATCAAAGACAAGAAACAAACTCGACAAGAACCTAGAAGTTTGTTTGAGGATTTATACCAGTCGGTATAATGTCAAAAATCTTCCTTATGAGAGGGCACTCGCACACTGGACATCCACAACTAAAAGGAGAGGGTTAGGCAATATTTCAACTAGCAATGACAGTGTTAAAACATAGAGCTCATCAAGTTCTAGTAGCCGTGCTGAGAATAACACAAGCGAACAAAATGAAGGGGATAATGAAAGAAAGTGAAGTACAGTTCGATGAGATGAAATGGCAATTGGATTTGGGTCAGTCATGACAAGTCAATTGTAAATCAGTGAGATTTAGCATTTTGTAGGAGACTATCGAGACTCAGACTATTACTAGGTATTTATATTGTTTACTGTAATTCATGAATCATGAATGGTATTGCACAATCCAAATTGATTTCTTTATACCATTGTAAATCTACATGCACTTTTTAATTTTTCATTTATAAATTATTTATTAATTTGCTACAATGTTGAGTACCTTTACAGTGTTGCATGTTTTGTTGTATAATCTTTGTAAAGATTATCTTCAATTTGGATTTATTAGATATCCAGTTTTTGTTTATTAAATTTGCTTTCCACATACTTTCATGGGACCGTCTTATAAATAATTATCAAATAAATTTTGTAATTATTTTAATATTTTTTAAGTTGTGATTCTCCTTTAAACTATTAATTTTTTAAGTCTTTGGGTCCTACTAACAATATGCGATGATGCAAAATAATGCCACATGGGTTTGCTACTATATGACCGAGTACTTCTATCACGTGTTGTTTAAGATGGGCCTACCACCATAGTACGACGAGGCCATAACTTTCTACATGACACAGATCTTCGTGACCTTCTTATAAACAATTAACAAATAACTTATGAGATTGTTTTAATAATTTTAAGGTGTGAATTAGATTTAAATTATTAATTTTGTCTTGAAGTGGTTGGTCCTAGTCCTACTAACAATATGCGATGACGCGAAATAGTGCCATGTGGGTTTGGTACTATATGAGTGGTTAGCTCTACCACATTTTGTTCAAGATGGGCCTACCGCCATAGTGTGACAAAACCACAACTTTCCATAGACCTTCATGGGACCCTCTTATAATCAATCAACAAATAAATTATTGTTCATTCTTTAAATGATGTGTCCTACCACCAATATGTGATTATGTGAAATTATGCCAGGTGTCCCCTTTTATTAGAAATAGATGCAAAATAATCAATTTACTACTACTAACGATCTTCTTGACCGATTAAGATCAATGACTCATGTTCAAAACTACGAAGTAGGGTTTGTTTTATGTTGTTATTTTGTGAGTAGTTTCCATTGGTTTCCCTTGAACATGCCTAGTCAATTGATGATTGCATTCAATTTTAGATAATTCAATATTTATGAAGAGTTGTAGTTGAATAATTTGTCTAATTCAGATAGTCCAATAGTACAACTCCAAGCATTAGCATCTAACAAAACTGCAAGGGTTTGAACTTCGACACTGCTAAGTGCGGTGTGAAGTACAAGTAAGTTGGCATTATGTAGTTCGGTTTAATTTTTTCTATCTATGAAAGGTTTTTTCTGAGTATTTTAGGCTTAGTTTTAGAAAAGTAGTACTCAGATTGCAATTTGTGAGATCATAAATTTTGAATACTCAATTTCATTTTGGAAGTGTTGTTTGTACATTTCTTAAATACCATAATCTTAAATAGGATGAGTGGAAATTCAAGAAGAGGTTTAGCTAATGATAAGAGGTCCCTAGATGAAGATATTATTTCTCAATTGCTTGGTTCTTCGAAAAGGGGAAGGCATGTCTAGGTTATGGATATTATATCTGATACAGTTGTGGACAGGGCATCATCGTGTGGGGATCCTTACACGCCAATTAGCGGAATGGATTTGTTCGTGTTTTTTCACAACATGAGTAGAGCCCCAATTCTAGTGAATAATGCATGGAGATTGGATTTGGGAAGGCTTGTCGTCCCAAATATTTTTTTCAATGTAGACCTAATTAGAGTTGTGGCAAAAAGCTATAATCCAGACAGTCAACCTGTCTCCACAAAGAAGGGTGTTTTGTTGGCCAAGTTTGACAAGGAACCTATTTCTAAAACATTTATGTTAAACTCTAACACCTAGGTGTGGGTTCCCATTGATTTTCTATCTCTAGGGAGGGAATATGACAAGGACAAAGGTAGCTTCAAGGTTAAACGACTTCCATTTCATAGAAGGAAGAAGGGGGACAGGAAGCCTATTGCATTTTGGAAGACAAATGTTGAGCCCTTTGGTTATGAAATTTTTGAGGATTATTTCATATACACTTACTTTGGACTTTTCCAAGTGTTGGGAATCGATGTAAAGTCCAAGATGCCTGTGCATCTTATGATGTTGGCCATCAAAATCCAACACACTTATAGAAACACCTTCTTTGACTTTGCCTCATTCATTTACAATGCTATTCACAAAGCCCTTTTGGATATCCAAAAGGGTAGCCCTGTTGTTTGATTTAGGTGGTATTCTCTATTGTGCCACATTCTTTTGTATGGTGGAAGTAAGGTTTCTCCTTGCCCTTGAGGCCCACAGCTGAATTTGAGAAATGTAGATTAACAAAACTAGAGATTTCCTATCCAAGAATGGATCTATTTATGGGACATGCACTATGACAACTCCAATTATGTCATGTTTGAGGAACTCTTTGTCAGAGTTGTGCTACAAAATTTGGGGTACCCAATCAATTGGAGATTATCAGACACGGTGAGGAGATTTTTGAGGCCACTTGAGCTATATCCCAAGCTAGGAATCTACTCTAACTGGGGAGATTGGTTTTTCTACCCCAGGTACACAATCGCCAAAGTTTACGGTGCACCAGTTAAACCTCATGTTTTGCCTAGATATGTACCAGATAGAATTGTTTTCTTAGAAATAATTTGTAATTTGAATGAGTCTAACAAGGCTCATTTACGAAACCCAAAGATAAAGAAGGGCTCCTTCCTCCCAAAAACCATATTTTTTTGTGATTTTGAGATCTCAAGAAAAGGACGATTCAACTTGTTATATTACAAGTTATTGCCATACAAGAAGAATTTTACAAAATTCAAAAAAATTTATCCAGAACAAAATTTAGAAATTTTGATCCAGAACACTTTATACCAGGGCTGGGTTTAGATTGGTAACCTTTGTTCATGAGCATGATCATTTTGAGGACTTAATAAGAAATTATTCTTTTGATGTTGAAGTTCAGTGGAGAATACACATGGCAGAAGAAAAAATGAAAAATACTGACCCAACATACAAAGTGGTATACACTGAATTAGAGGAACAAAGTGTCATAAATTTTGAAAGAGTAAAGGAAGGAGATGACGTTAGACCATTGACATGCTCTACATTTATGTTTGATGATAATTTTGTGTAGTCCTGAGAGTTCAGGGACTTTGTCCTAAAAAACAAAAGGGAGCAATTTTCCAATATGCTCAGAGAAAGGTTGGCATCGAGGAATCTGGTAGACATCGATATTGATAGATTTATAGCTGAAGTTTTAGATGAGGTTAATTATTTCATATTAAAGATGACCCCTGAGGAGGAAAGGAATTTTGTAAGGAATAGTGGATGTTTGTTACTTGAAGGATGGGACCTCTCTTCTGCAATTGTATTGGACACTATAAGAAAGGAATCTTCAGAGTTGGCAGCTTTACCAAGTGAAGAGCAAGCTCAGGAGTTAGATTTTGGGTCATATTATAGCCCTCAGTATGAGGCATTGGCAGTGTGGTCAATATTTAATGATGACCAGATTCAGAAAGCCCAGATTAAGAAGAGGGTAGGAAATCTTACCGGTAACTTGACTATTATGAAAATGAGACCTCCTGACAAATCTGTAATGCTCTTAACAAAAGAGACAATGGCTTCTAAGGCTGATGTTAACAAGCTTATAAAAGATTTGGGTAAATTAAAACTTCAAAATGAAAAATTATTGTAGGAGTATAATAAGGTGGTGTCACTCCTACCTTCTCCACATCCTACTTCAACTTCTGCTACTTCAAGTTCATTTTAGGAGATAAAGGAGCTCAAGGCTGAAGTAGGAAGGTTGGAAGATGATCTCAAAATGAGCAAAGTGGTCGAGAAAAGTTCAAAACATGATAAAGAGAAGAGAGTAAGTGATTTGGTTGAAAATAATAACACCTTATCACAGGAGATAAAGATGCTCAAGGATGAAGTAGTAAGGTTGGAAAATGAGCTCAAAAGCAGAAAAGTTGCTCAAAAAAGTTCAAACGATGATGAAGAGAAGAGAGTCAGTTATTTGGTTGAAGAGAATAATTCCTTGTCACAGGAGATAAAGGCACTCAAGGATGAAGTAGAAAGGTTGGAAGATGAGCTCAAAAGCAGTAAAGTGGCTCAGAAAAGTTCAAATGATGATGAAGACAAGAGAGTCAGTGATTTGGTTGAACAAAATAGTACCTTGTCACATGAGATAAAGGTGCTCAAGGCTGAAGTAGCAAGGTTGGAAGATGATCTCAAAAGGAGCAAAGTGGCTCAGAAAAGTTCAAACAATGATGAGGAGAAGATAGTCAGTGATTTGGCAGAAGAGAATAATACCTTGTCACTCCACCCTTTTGTTTCCATGCTACTGGTCATAGATGATTCATCTATGAGTAGAAATTTGCATGAACATAGGATAGCCCACATGTATGATATTGTTGAACTCGTTTGGGTGACTTATAAAGAATTGCATGATACAATGAATGAGTCTCATGTCAAGGAAACAATCAGATTTAGATGCTACTTAAAAAACTGGTCTCCTCAAATCAAATGTTTACAACTGTTGCTAGAACATGAAAATTTGGATGATATTACTAGCAATTCCATTTTGAAAATTACTGAAAAATTTGACGAGTTGTGCAATATTATACAAAATCATATCTTTTTTCGGCAAAAGTTTATTCAGTTGGCAAGGTTTTATGATGACCGACCAATATAGGTTCCTCCTATTTTGATAGCAGAACGGGAGTTGAAAATATTTTCAATCTGGAGGTGTGATTTTTTCCCTTAATGTTAGACAAGCAACAAGAGGATATGATAATTTTGGCATTATAAACATGGGAGTGCTGAATTCTATGCTAGACAAAATTTACTCCATTGAGTATTGGATGCTCGAGTTTAGAAAGATTGTGGTGATAGTGCATGATCAATATAAGACTGATCATATGATGCAAGTCAAACAATTTTCTGGGCGGTGGGCCTACTAGGTACTAACGTAGAGAGATTTTCAAACAAACTTACAAAGAAAAAGATCCATTTGTAATTGGAGATGCACTTATTTTTTTACAACTACATGTTACATATATATGTATACATACATACATTTATTAATTCCAGTATCCATGATGGGATAAATTTTATTTCTTCTACTTCTCATTACTTGGATCTGAAAGTGAATATGTCATTTTTTTACAAGTTGTCATTGCATATAGGAAAGTAAAATATAATCCAATTACACAAAACCTCACCGAAATAACATTTCTCAAAATCCTTTAAAAATTAAAATGAAGATCAGATTAAAACAAAGTTAGATAGTCATAAAAGATAGAAGAAATTGTAATTTATATTATCTCTTTCACAGAAACAAGTTTACATGGCAATGTGGCACAATTTACATCTTTGGGATGACCTATGTTGACATTACACATTATGAAATCACTGTGTAAGTTTTTGTAGGGTGCTCCACTCTGTATCTAATGGAAGTCTAATTTGTTGTAACACATGGTAAGCAACCTGCAAATTTGTCAGCATTTCATATTTGGAAGAGGAATCTGAATTTGACACCAATGTTTCATTCAATATTGCATTCAAGGTTATCAATGGTTCAATGTAACCCAAAAAACTCGCCTCACTATTGTCCTTAGGAAACTGCTCTACATCACTATTCATTTTCTCCTCCATCTTCTTTTTGAAAGCAACATTTCCAATGTATTGATTGTTTGTGTCAACTCTCTTTGCCAAACCAAGCTCTATCAATTTTTGTTCCTTTTCATCTAGCTTCATCACCTTTTTTTTCATCCATACCCAAACATTCCTCTACTTACCATAATTTTTCACATTTTTGAATGATAGATGATGCCTTTACTGAGGCATCAATGTGGCTATGAATTCCCTTCATTGCCGAATAGTTGTCACTGGCTTTGTACAGTGTTTGAAAAATTTGTTTTGCAATTTCCTCTCTTGAACAAACCTCTCTGTCCTGACCAATGTATTCCTTGACCTTTACATAGTGTCCTCTCACAATTTCATTCAATTGAAACCACTGTCAAAACTGGTCATTCATCTGCATTATTTGCCCCCAAATTTTTTCTTTTATATACCTCATTGTCTTTTTAAAATTTTCCTTCATTCTATTCTCCAAAGTTTTGATCATATTTTTAGCCTTTCGCAACTCTTGTCCCATTTTTTCACTTGGTTTTCTTTCTTCCTCTGCTTTTTCTTCCCACTGTTTTGCCTTTTCCCTCTGATGATCCAATTACTCCTGTAAATATTTGTTTGTGGTAGCAGCAGTCTTCACATTATTTTATAATCTAGCTGAAGTGGATTTTTCACTATCTAATTCTTTATTGCTTTCAGCCAATTTTTCATTTAGTTCATTCAATTGTGCCTCCATCTGTTCATGCTCTATAATTGCTGATGTAGAGTCAAAAATTTTTATCCTTTTCTGTAATTCAATCCACTTGTTATTTGCTGCTTTCCTCTTTTCTTTCTCATTTTTCAAGTCTGCCTATAAATTTTCTGTTCGTTTCTCCAACTTACTTTTCTCTCTCTCCATCTTGACTAGTGTTGTGTAGACCACTTTGTTGGTCTTTTTTGACACATTAATTTTGTCCATATTTTTGACTGGAAAAATCCATATGAAAGGTGCTATCATGAAATTGAGAGGGATCTATTTAACTATGTGGTAGATTTTGATTATTATCTGGGGGCACAACAACCATGTACTCCATCATTTTGTTGTTTGGGTCATATGTGGGAATTACCTTGTTCGATGCAGGTCGTTCCTCAGAAGCAGTAGTAGCCACATCCCTCTTCAATTTATTCTTTTTTTATTTATTCATATTTGATTTTTGTACAAATTCATCAAAGTATTGTAATGAAAACCTAGGGTTGGTGATGCAATTGAATGTTTCAAAGGTGAAATAGCTTTTACAACAATGTGCGCACCTCCACCTATGCCTGTGTTTCTAACTAATGCATTTTGAGGATTAACAACACCCATTCCTAATCTTGTCCCACTGTCACTTGCAAGTGGAGTTTTTGGACTCTTCTTAGGGGCTTGTTCTAAAGCTTCAAATAATATATTTGGAGTGGCAATGGATAGATCATGTTGTACTTGCCATTTTTGTCACAACCTTTCGCTTCTTCATACTACCTTTCTCATTGCTCATGGGATTCTATAAGTGTATAATATATTCTATAGTTGGCCTATTGTGAGAGATTTTTTGTTATTTCTCTTGTTCACGACAACTAGTATTAGTACCTATGTCGTTCTCACTGGTGGCAATGGCACTTGAATCAATACCAATAGCATGTTCTTGTTGTGAATGTATTTGAGTGTTGGTACCATCCACACCAATGGCAGTGACACTTGATTCAACACCATGACCACTCCAATATTCTGGTTGTGATTGAAAATGAGTGTGGGTAATATCCCTAGATTCCCCACTAATGGTACTTGCACTGGCACTTGATTCACCACCAATAGGATGAACTTGTTCTTCTAGTGGTTGTGATTGAATCTGAGTGTCTTCATAAACTGGATTTGAAGATTTAACAAAATAAGAAGCAGGGTTATGAGTAATACCTTCCCAATGACTAGTGTCTCACCATATTTTCTTGGAACAAGTTTTGTTGATAGTGGCATTCAGTCACCTACTCCTTGGGGACCTAGACCACCACCTTCATACCCATTTTTTCTATTAGGGTTTCCCCTTTGGTATATTTTTCTTTCACGGACTCACTCAATTTTGCAGACCCAGAGTATGCAGTAGCTGTTTGAGTTTATATGGTATTGGTATTCTCATCACCCTCATCCTCATCCTCATCCTTATCACTTTTTTCATATGCTTCATTGGGATGCTCATTATTCCACAACTGGCTAAATTCAAAATCCTCTAGTATTTCATCAAGATTTGCACTGGTCTTTGGTTCACCATGATTCTTCCTCATAGTCCAAAAATCAATAATTTTGGTTCTATTCCACCTTCTGTCCTTACAATCTGTCTTTATGTTTTGTGGGATAGCTTTTGTAGATGGATGAGTAGCTTTTTGGTAGAAATTATTGGACCTCTTGTTTTCATTTTGATTTTGTTTGCCCTACTTTGTTGTTCCTTGTGCCATAATTTGTGATAACAATTCTTTTATTGAATTTTTTTGTCAGCGATAATTTTCTCCATCACTTTTTGGACCTCATCCCATGAGTCCCTATTTTTCAAAAATTCTAGCAATGGTTTACTTTCATGTTAAAATTTAATTGCAGAGTTCAGATTCTTCTGAAGCCTTTTCAGAATGACCCTGCATGGGTCATATTGCCAGTAACTATCAACATCAAAATTAAAAATCTCTAAAAAGCTATGTGCCACATTAAACTCTTTTCTCTCAAATATGAACCCTCCACATGAGATATTTAATTAAGGAAATATGGTCTTCTTTTGCTGGCCATAGAAGAGTTCATATAAGGTCTCCATCTGCCATACATATTCCAAAGCAAAAACCCTCTCTATCACATGTATTGTAAGTTTGTGGGGTTGTACTCGTTCTCCATAAAACCTTAACATGGTATATTCTTTCATGAGGAACCAATCCACCAATTGTATTTTAGATCCGATTTGAATGCAATCTCTACAAGACAGGCAATCTAGGCATTGGATTGTCTATAATTTCATAATACATTGGTGCCAAAAAGAACTCTACAAAATGGGTGTAGTTCTCTCTTTTATCATGCATCCTTATCTTAGGTGCCCATTCATATATTGGAGCCACTATTCTATCCTTGTCTTTCTTGTACACCTGAATCTCAAGCTTGTTGGTCTCAAACATTCTATGAAATTTTGTTAGAAGAAGATGACACAAGTAGGTTGTGAACCTAAATGTCTTAGAGCTACCTCCTTTAATCATTAAAAATTGATTGTGCATGGATTGATTAACTTGATCAGCAAAATTATATATGACTGGTTGAGGAATACAATGGATATTAAATATCATTTGAAGAAGGCTTGCACCCACTGTCCTATCACTTTCCAATCTGAGACAAAATGTTAGCAGGGCAATAGTTTCCTTAACCCATGGCACAAAAGTATCAACATTATAAGGTGGCTTATGGTTGTGATTGAATTTGACACCATCAACTGTTATACCTTTAACAAATCTATCTTTCTCATCTTCATTGACAACTTCATATTTCTCTGCAAGCTTTTCTAGGTCAATGTGGACATTTGAGTTTTCTTCTCCAAGCCCTATGTCCAACAAACTCTTAAATTATTTCCCAGTTATGGATAAAATTTCCTTTTGGGTATTCTTATTAACAATTGCTCTTCTACTTTCATCATAATTTTTGGCGCACAACATGAAAATTAATGGGAAAGGGAAAATTTGAGGTAACATCATGTGTCCCAATCCAACATCCCATGATGCAATTTTATTTGTTTCCACTCCTATTTTAGGGTTATAAAATTTCTAATTTAACCCTCTCGTGCTATTCACTGACTTTTTAGTTCTAGTTTCCCACTTATTCTGCAATGCAAATCTAATTTGTATTGTTTGCTTCTTACCATGGAGCACAGGATCAAAAATATCATGGTATTCATCAGTGAAACTCAAGGTTTTAACTAGTTTGGTTACTTCGATACAATCTATATTTCTTGTTTATGTGCTTTTCATTTTGCCCATAGCTGGTAATGGTTAAAAGATGGTGCTACATCTACACAAGCACAAAAATATAAATCTTAAACCCTAGGTCTTACAATGAAAGTATATGTGTTTGATATTTTACCCAGAATTTAAATCTTGAATTTGCACTGGCGAATACACAGGTCATAGACTAGCGCTTGCAGACTCTGTTGCATCCCTCAATCTCATTTCTAAATCATAAATCTCCCTGGTTAGCTATGAGCTAGTTAGTCCAAAGAAAACTTTGTGTGTGTGAAAAAGTGAAATAAGTCTATAAGTTGCAAGACACAACACTTCAATTAAGTCATTAAATGTATGGTTAGACAAATATAAGCATGAATATGAAAACCATAACAAATCGACCCATTGCCTTCTAAAAGATATGAGTATAAGATTTCTCTTAGATTTGTATAAGCAATACCAGTGACCAGACTACACCAAGATGAAGGATTTAATCTATATGAGCATGAGATTAAGCTAAATGGATGCGAGATTATGCTAGATGGATGAATAGTAAGATGGATGAATTCAAGAAATCATGAAATATGCAAAAATAAATTAAACTAAGATGCAATAATCTCAAAAAGAAAGCACAAAAATCTTCAATGACTCTAGAGAAAAACTGTATAATAACAATAAATCTCCAGGGTGTTTTGAATGAGAGATAAAGGCTGAATTTATAGAGAATCACAAGAGAGATCAAGAAAAAGCACAATTTAGGATAATTGAAATAATTGAGAAATCAAATTCAGTTAACCTTGAGATATATTCCAATAATAGTTTAATTGAAATGCATTTTGATTATAAGTTTGAGTTTGCATTAGAGATAAAATTCAATTAATTCCATGCACTTGAGATAAAAATAGGTAATTCTATGCAATTCTTTGATTTATTCAAGAAAAGAGTCTTTTCAATGCAACTGAACTTGTTTTCTCAAAAGCTTTGAGTTCCAATTTTAGAGAATGATTAAATTTCTTTAATTGCTTTTTTGATTTCAAGTTCTCAATTTAGGAGAATAAATAATATCTCAAGTTTGATTTCTCTCTCAATTCAATTCTTTTATTTTATTTTCAATTTAACTCTTGCTCTACATATTGATTCCTCTTTTATGATAAATTAATTCCCTTTTTATGATGAAATGACAAATTTATTAATTAATTAAATATGCTAGGATATTTAATAAATTAAATAGGATAATAGATCAAAATGATTTTCTTGGAATGATTTAATAAATTAAATAAATATTTAATTGGTATAGAATAATTCACTTGCCATGTGATATTTGATGATTGAAGAATTAATTAATTATGTGCTCAAAGTTGATTTAATTGCCTTTGGTTAGTACCTTGGTGATGTTGTCGAAATTAGGGGCCCATGGTTTAGATGACCAATTTTAGGGTATTACATTTACCCCTCTTTGAATTAATATGCGAGCAACACGTTGGTTCAAAGAATATGTTGATGTCTAGGAGATACAGTTTTGAACTTGATTGATCATGAACCAGATGAAGAGAAAGGTGTTTAGCTTGATTTGAAGTGATGAAGCTGAACAAAGTTGATTAAAGCGAAACCGATCCTGAACTTGATTGAACTAGGACTGATAGAGAGCAAAGATATCGAACTTGAACTTGATTGATCAAGAAGCGGATCTTACTGATCTAGAACTTGATTGAACTAGATAGAGTGAGTGAAGATAAAATAGATCTTGAACTTGATGGATCAAGACACGATGAGCGAAGATAAATTTTCCAGCTTGATTTGATGAGATGAAACTGAACACTTGCTTAGATTGAGCATGTGATCAAAGATACTCTTTAAACTTTTGATTGAGTTTAAATGAATAATCAGCTTGATGAAAAGCAATGAAATTGATTAACGTTAAGAGACTGATTCAGAAGAAGGCAATATCATCTTGATTTGAAGCGATGAAACTGATATGCCCCTAGCGATTGATTTGATTCAGATGAACGAGAAATCTCAACTTGATATGAAGCGATGAAGCTAAGATGCCCCTTAGCAATAAGAATTTGTTTGATTTTCTTTAGTTGAAAAGATTTTTTTGCTCGACTTTTGATGAAGATTTGAAAAATTTCTCGACTTCGAAGATGTGAGGTCATGAGGTCATGAGTATGCCTCCTTGGGAGCGAAATCAAAAGATAGCGAGGGTACATGATTTTAGGCAATTTTTAGCGATGATAATGATTTGAGCACAAAGATTGAGTTAGAGGAACATTTGAAGATTTAGCGATGATTGATGAGAAATTGAGCGCAAATTGAAGAAAAGAATGAGAATTTTAGGAAAGCGCTAAGTGGTCCAAATTGTATTGAAATTGACTAGGAGAATGATCTCGGCTTTCGATTTCGATCCCGCAAATGGAATTAGGATGGGCAAATTAGCTAAGCATACAATTTTCATGTCCATCAAAGTAAGTTGAAAAATTAGGGTTTTGGCTATATAAGGGGTCAAAGTGTCATTTTCAATTTATTTTAAACTCCCAAGTTTGAAAATTTGAAAAGCCTTCAGTAAAGAAAAATGGTTATTTTGATCCAGGAGCACCAATTTGAGCACCAGAGACATCATAATCAGCCTTGGAACTATGAGCTAGCGGTAAGAGTCTAATTTTTAGCCCTTTCATTTCATCAATTTTGAATTTTTTTGTTGAATTTTTTCTTTTTATGGCATTTAAAAATTGGTCGTTGTCGATTTGTTGTGCGAGATGACATTCTGTCTCATATGACAAACTATCTTTTTATATTTTATTGTTTCATGCCATTAGTTTTGTCATTCGAGACACCCCTTGTGTCGTACAAAAGTTTGCTTGATAGACCATTTTGTCATGCAAATGCATGTTTTGTGTCGTATTAGTCTTTTGTCGTCCTATATCTATTCCTGACTCGTATGAATTTCTACTTACTCTGTGAAATATCGTATGAAAAACAGTGAGCATTTTTAAGGGTGCAAACATATAAAGTTGATTTTGCAATTAATGTATTTGGATTTGCGTGATGTTTAAGTTGTATTATAGTGAATTTGAATGAATTTATGATGCTCTGTTGTTTGATTCTTGCAGGTTCGATTACCACATGTTCTTTTCCGATGCATCTATCCTCCTACTATGAGATTAGTATGTGAGTTATCCAATATAGATAAGGCACATATTGACTTGTGCCGCTTTACCCACCTTCTACAGATGTCAGACATCCATGTGAATCATGAGATACTCACAACACTTGTGGAGAGATTTCACTCTGAGCATAACATGTTTCATTTACTAGTTGGGGAGACAACCATCACTCCCGAGGATGTTTATAGGATTCTCAGGATTCCATTTGTTGGGGATAAGGTTGATTATGATTCTGCATAGTGACTTGGCTTACTATCTTTGAGACAGGTATTTCATGATGAGGACATCCTTACGTGGGCTATCAGCTGGGATGAGATGATGACCAAGTACAGTGAGCAGTTTCCACCGGCTTGTGTCTTGGCAAGATTTATTGGTTGCTTCATTATGCTGGACGGGGGACAATAGGGTTTCTTATGCAGCTAGGCTAGGATGTTGTAGAGGCTTGTGGACCACCCTAAGAGATTAGCCCACATGTATCATGAGATGCATGAGATTGTATACAGAGAGGGGAAGAGCATGGCTATAGGGGTATTGATTTTACAGATATGGGCCTAGGAGCATATCGCAGTTTGAAGACCTATAGTGGATGACGCCAGAGATCCACAATAGCCGATTGTTTATAGATATTCTAGATACATTACTCAGCCCCATATGGGAAAGATGAAGTACTAGAGATGGTAGCTAGATGACCTAATAGTTGTTGTATGGAGACCGTATAGGGGTCTAGAGCTTTGGGATGACTAGAGAGCTATGAGGAGAGATATGTTCATGACTCATCCTCTTATCGCTAGATTCGTGACATTCATTGAGCAATTTGTTGTATCTTGGGTTATGAGGCAGTATGGTAGGCCTCAAGGGATTTCATAGGAGTTTACCACCTATGGTCATTATGTAGATGAGGAGATATGAGGATGGGCTCCTAGGTTGTCCTATGCTCTGAGCATGCAGGCACTGACAAGGTTACAACAACTTTGGTGGGATTACTTGGATGACATCGCAGATGTAGGGGTATTGCCCAAGTATAGGGATTGGTTCTAGCAGCATCCATTCCCTAGATTTATAGATCCGGTAGAGCAGGAAGCTCTCATAGAAGAGATTGAGGATGATGCCCCTACACAGGCACAGGGACATGAACAGGGAGAGAGATAGGGACAGGAACAAAGAGAAGAGGCTCCTAGGTGGACCGGTGGTGATCCTAGTGCAAGCAACAATAGGGTACCAGCTGGGGGGAGACAATAGTAGAGAGGAGAGAATGGATCCCTAGGAGCTGTTGGTGTGAGGATGAGTGGTGTTAGGACAACGGAGGGTGGAGGAGAGGAGGAGAAAGCAGATCCTAGATAGGTACGATAGAGGAGGGATGAGCAGGGAGGAGTTGGAGGCGGAGATGGAGGCGGAGAGCTTGTGAGGGATCAGGGAGCAGTTGATGCAGCACGGTCAATGAGAGCACGGTTAGCAGGTCTGTAGTCATAGTTGACAGTGGCTTAGACACAGCTTACAGAGTGAGACTAACAGCTGACAAACCTCAAAGCGGAGCGTGATCATCAAGTCATAGAGATGAGAGTAGAGCAAGACTGATAGCTAATGAAGCTCAGAGTAGAACATGATCATCAGGTCGCAGAGATGAGGGCAGAGTGAGATGCTCTTCAACAGGAGGTCTTTCACTAGACTAGTCGGGAAACTTATTATGTTGTGGCTTATAGTGTAGTAGTTCCTGTAGCGCAGCAGGTTGTCCCCTACTCTCAGTACATGGCATGATCTGAGGGAGCTCGGGCATTGAGATAGGATGTTGGTCAGCAGGCTCCACCTCCTCCACCACCTGGTGATGAGGGAGAGGTAGAGAGCTAGATTTCTTATAGCTCTTAGATTTTGTTAGATAGCCCATTTTTTGTAGCCCATACGATTCTTTCTCCAATGGGAGATTGTATATGACAGTTATATCACTTGTACCCTAAGATATTGATGATTATATATACAAGATCTTGATTTGATTTCATTGTATTTGTGTTGATTGGTTTATGAGATGCTTTCTTCTATATGCTTTGTTCTATATGTATGCATATTTGTTCAGTATGGATGTATCTGATGCAAATGAATATGAATGTTTTTTTTTTTTTTTGTTTCTTTTCATATGCAAATAAATGATGAAAATGAATAATGAGTAATGCAAATTATTTATTTTTGTCTATGCAATAATGTGAATGCAAATGAACGTGTATAATGAAATGTATGGATCTATATAAGATGCTTATGTATGTAGCTATATCTCAATACACAAGTACTCGATCAAAGAAATGATGAAAAATAAACCACTTAGTGTAGAAATGATGAAACTTCAAACTCTCATTCAGAAGATAAAGAGATCATTGTTATCATGCAGAATTCACTCGGAATGCAGAAAATGCAAAATGAATGCAGCTTAAACTAGTCACTGGATTTGGAATGCTTAATATTCATCACTGAGCGTTTACAAACATAGCAAGCAGATTAGAGTTCCTTCCTTTTCATGTGCAATATTAATTATCTTGTCTGCAATGACCCTTTTTTCATTCATATCCTTGGACAAATTACGCATGGACCTAGATTACACATTTAAAGAAATTCCCTCAAACAGACAAAGAAATGATGCCAACCTCCCTATAGCATACAAATAAGCAAAGTCAAGGTATGTGTGGCAATTTCACCTTGATGTGAAGGCACTTATCACAGACACCAAACTAATTAGATGTTTCCAGATCATCAGAATCATTCCTACAAGCAGAAAACAAAGAAAATATTATACCCCCAATCCTTTCTCCTCTTAGTCAAGATAGACTTCCTCGAGTTGCTCAGAGGGAATAATAATCTAAAACCAATATAAAAGACAACACACAAAGAAAATTTCATGCATATCTCAAACTATTTAGTGATTTTTTTGCTTGTGTACTCAGTGATGAAACTCTTCAATAGTTAGGAGATAGGTGACTGACTCAGATTGGATGACCGGGTATCACTGACAAAATGATGACTTGGTTGACCCTGCTTAGGACATGTAATTTTCTCAATCAATTACCCTAAGACTAGGACATTGATCAGTTTCAAGCCATGAGAGTTCTAAAAGAACCAGAATGTCACAAAAGCGACTAAAATATATGTACAAGTGAAAGCAAAGATGCATGAAAGTGGGAATGCCAACGTTGTGTTCATAGATGGAGCATTTGAGTACAAGAGGCGCCTGTTTGCCAGATTTTCACCTACTTGGCAAAGATTTTATTTTATTTTATTTTTTTCAGGATTTTTTAGGATTTTTAGATTTTTTTCAGGATATTTTTCAACTGTACACGTTGCTGGAGCAGAGAATACTAAGTGAATAACTTTTTCAAGTGGATGGTGTTAATCAGTTCACGGAGCTATTCTCCTTCCGATGTTGAGAACTGATAGGCACCAGAGCCAAATACTACAGTAACGATGTAGGGACCCAGCTAGTTGGGTTCAAACTTCCCTTTGTTGTCTCGGAACTGTTGATTTTTAGGATTTTCTCTCAGAACAAGGTCACCAACCTGAAATTCTCATTGTCGAACCTTCTTGTTATATCCTTTAGACATTCTCTTTTGATACACTCTTAGATAATCAAATGCTACTTGCCAATGTTCATCCAGCAACTCAAGCTCTTGCAATCAAGATATTCTATAGTCTTCATCAGTAACAAGACCTTGCAAAGAAACTCTCAAAGATGGTATTTCCACTTCAATAGGTAATACCGCTTCAGACCCATACACCAAAGAAAAAAGTGTAGCCCTAGTAGGTGTTCTAATACTTGTTCTATAAGCCATTAAGTGCAGGATTGAGCTGCAGATACCAATCCCTCCTAGATTTGTTCACTGTTCTATGTAAGATAGTCAATAGGTTTTTGTTAGATGTTTCAACTTGTCTATTTCCTTGAGGGTAATATACGGATGACCAGTGTTGTTTGATTTTTAATTTCTCATAGAGCTCGTCTAGATCTTTATTCTTGAATTGTCCCCCATTGTTAGTCACAATGGATGAAGGTATCCCATACCTGTAGATGATATAGTTAAGGATGAACAAAGCTACTTGTTTATCAGTTGCTTTGATGAGTAGAACCACTTCTACCCACTTAGTGAAATACTCAGTGGCAGTTATGATAAACCAGTGTCCGTTGGATGATGCAGGATATATTTGACCAATGAGATCAAAGGCCCATTGCTGAAAAGGCCAATGTGTAATGAAAGGTATGAGATCCCTTGCTAGAGCATGTATGAGATTCCCATGTAGCTGACACTTCTCACAAGTTTTAGAAAACTTTATAGCATCTTTCTCCATGTTTGGCCATTAGTAGCCAGCCCTTAGTAGTTTTTGAGCTAAAGTAAGACCATTCGAATGAGATCCACAAATACCTTCATGGACTTCCGATAATGCACATTGGGACTCTTCAGTTTCTAGACACCTAAGCAAAGTACTATCCAAACCTCGCCTAAATAGGTCATTAGCGACGATGACGTACCATGAAGCATTTCGGATTAGGTTCCTTTTCTCATTATGGGTAAGATTTTCTGGGACAATTTGGTCTTGTAGATACGAGTAAATATGGCTGTAGCGAGATGAGTCATGTCCAATAATAGAACAGACCATCTGGGACTCAAGAGAATCATAGGCAGGGTAATGTAACTCTTCCACTAGGAATTCAAAGCGAAAATTAGATTCTTGTAACTCTGGTATGGATACCAAGGTGGCCATAGCATCTGCTGCTCTGTTTGCTGATCTGGGAATCTGCTTGAATGATACAAAAGTAAAATATTTCTTGAGATCATCCACCACTCTCTTATAAGGCATTAGTTTCTCATCTCGAGTCTAATATGTATCATTGATTTGATTGATGATTAGCTAAGAAAAACCATAGATGTGTAATTCCAGAACCTTCCATTCGATAGCCAGCTTGATCTTGTTTACCAAAGCTTCATACTTTGCAATGTTGTTTGTGCAAGGGAAAATAATGTTATAAGACTTCGGGATTGAATACTTTTGAGGATTAATAAAAAGTATTCCAGCATCGGAACCATGTTGAGTGAAAGACCCATCAAAGAACATCTTCCATGATTGTTGAGTAAGGTGCATTATTGATTCATTTGGAAATTCTATATGCAGTGGTTGAGTGTCTTCAAGTGGAGCATTAACAAGTTGATCTACAATTACCTATCCTTTGATGGTTTTGCATTCCACATATTCAATATCAAACTCTATAAGAACCATGACCCATTTAGCCAATCTTCCTATAAGTGTTTCTTTGTTGAGAAGATATTTGAGCAGATCAATCTTAGCTACTAGCTTGATGGAATGTGCTAACATGTAGTGTCTCAATTTTTGTGATGCAAAGACTAATGCCAAGCATGCTTTTTCTATTATAGTGTAGTTCATTTCATAAGACACCAATTTTTGGCTGATGTAATATATAGCTCTCTCTTTTTTATTTTCATCCTATTGTACCAGAAGTGCCCCCAATGATGAATCAATAGCTGATATGTATAAGATCAATGGTTTACCCTGAATTGGTGACATCAATATTGGTAGATTGGACATGTATTCTTTGATTTTCTAAAGGTGTTGATCACATTCCTATTCCCAGTTGTAGATTACCCCTTTCCTTAATACTTTTGTGAAAGGTTGAGCCTTATCTGCTAGCTGAGAAATAAAGTGTCTGATTGACTGGAGATGTCCTTGTAGAATTCTCATTTGACTGATACTCTTTGGAGGTGGCATTTCTATTATAGCTTGGACCTTCTCAGGATCAACCTCAATTCCTTTCTTTGAAATAATATAACCAATTAGTTTACCTGATGTCACTCCGAATGCACACTTTTTAGGATTTAGCCGAAGCTTGAATTTTTCCATTCTATCTAGTATGAGGCCTAGCTCTTGAATATGTGTGGATCTTTTCATAGTCTTCACTAAAGTGTCATCAAAATAATCTTCCATATTCTTATGCATCATATCATGAAAGATAGAAGTTACTGCTCTTTGGTAAGTTTCTCCCGCGTTCTTTATCCCAAATGGAACGATGTTCCAATACAAGGTTCCCCATGCACAGGTGAAAGTTGTCTTTTCTTGATCTCTAGGAGCTATTTTGATCTAATTATAACTAGATAATCCATCCATTAGTGAGTATCTCTTATATCCAATAGTCATATCCACTATCATATCAATGTTAGGCAATGGAAAATCATCTTTTGGTCATGCTTTATTGAGATCCCTGAAATTTGTGCAAACCCTAATAGATTTGTCTGCCTTTGATATAGGTACTAAGTTTGAAATCTATCCACCATAGTCTATAGCTCTGATAAATCCAATTTTTAACAATTTTTCTATCTCATCTTTGACTAATAGTGCCACATGAGGGTGCATCTTGTAGACTTTTTGCTTGACTAGTTGAACTCCTAGTGTAATAGAAAGATGGTGCATGATGAGATATGGATCTAGACCTGACATATCAGAGTATGTCCATGCAAAGTTGATATTCTTTTCTAGGAAGCAATTTCTGAAATCTTTCAACTCTTCTGCTGATAATGATTGAGCTAAGT
The DNA here is from genome assembly GCF_030272615.1 of Cryptomeria japonica. NCBI lineage: Eukaryota > Viridiplantae > Streptophyta > Pinopsida > Cupressales > Cupressaceae > Cryptomeria > Cryptomeria japonica. The sequence continues at coordinate 457,169,585 of NC_081411.1, forward strand.
GGATGATATGTGGTGTCTCTTGACTCCCAATATTTACTGGCTGAGTTGGTTCAATCAATATAGAAGACCTTTCCTGAAAATGACTTGGCAGTATGTCAAGTATCTCACCTTCTGGTGCCTCTGAGAGGTTTACACCCTTAAGTACATCCTTTATTTTTTCTCTTTTTGATTTTGACACCACCATAATGTGGTTTTTGCCATCAGATCTTTTATTTTTCTTCTTTTGATTTTTGCAACTAAGATACTTGATATGTGTTTTAGTCATGTTCTCACTATGTTCATTGGTGGAAGAGTCCATTGGTTCAACCGCATTAAGGTAGTAGGCTAACGTATAGTCATTGACAAAGATAGGTACATTTATAGGTTGGTTTTGGAGAGTATAGTCAATTAGTTCAGGATGTACCAAGGATAAAGTTTGGACAGGTTTGAGAGAGTTCACGATATTATCATCATAACTATGGACCGACAAGTCGAGTTCTAGAAGACCGCCTTGCGTAAATGTCTCGAGACCAGGAATAGTTACAACATGATTATTGAAGTACAAGTTAATATTTAGTTGACCAAATCCAATAGACCTACTCGTAGTATCATTTTCTATGCCAGACTGGACTACATATCGTGGTTTGACAGTAACAAGATCAGTAGACAAATTCCTAACATCCATGACAGAGGAGTCAGAGTTTGATGTTGAATAGGTATTGTCATCAATAGAACTATTGTCAGAGTCATCAGAGTCATAAGAGGAATTTTCTGACTCTTCTTCAAGTGATTGAGTAAATTTATGTATAGTGTCAATACCTACATCTTTGATGCTGCAAGTTCCTTCATGATTTAGTTTATTTATCACTTGTATCTGACATACCTGTTGACATAACCTTGATGGTTCTATGAATTTCTATCTTCTACTCCATTCAGCTTCTTCTAGACTAATGACTGGTTATGTTTCTGTAGCTTCCAATTCTTCTTTTGTAGTTCCATACCTGATTTGTTCTGTCATATTAGAGAGAGACATAGTAGGTGAAGAATTTTCTTGTGTGCTTCCTTCTTTCAACTTTCGTTCATAGTTTGCTTGTCTTTATAGTCTAATTTCTTCTATATCTGTTTGTAGCTTTAAGTGTCAGTTCTTGAGTTTTATCTGTGATATCATTGGAGTCTTCTAGAGTTTCTGTACTAGATGTATCTAAGAGATGATCTAGACCCCATTCACACTCGTTCAAGTTAGTTTTGGAATTATCTACTTGTTGGCTACCAGTGAATGTGACTGGAATTTTCAGTGGTGCAAACAATTCCTTGATTCTTTCTACCTCTTCTCTCATATCCTCTGGGACTTCTACTCCTTGTAATGTTGTAGCTGATACCATTGGCACTTGATCATTGGTTGTTTTCTCTCTCTTGATTGCTATTTCTTTTTGTTCTTTTTCATACTCTTCTTGAGTTTGTTGAGTGTTTACTTCCTGTGATAGTGAAGGCAGTGTCTTTTTCTTCCACTTAGACTTAGAAACATCTTTTTGGTCTAATGTCTTTCCTAGATTGTATCCCAGTCCAGCTTTGTCTTTTGTAGACTTTGTTTGTAGATAAATGGGTTCAATAATACCTTCTTGATTTTTTCCCCAAGGACCAGTACCTGAATATCTCATGCGTTGAATCATTTTATATCCTGGACCATACTGTGTCGAAGAAATCTCACAATGTCATACTTCTTAGTTTTCACTATCTTCTTTGAAAAGCCATTTGAGAACAACATCCTCTTCTATTTCATCTACAAGGGAAGTAGAGGATTTTACAAAGAGACCGTCATATATGACATTTGGAGTGGAAGTTTGTGGCTTCATAATCTCTGATGGTTTTCTTGATTGTCTGGGTGATGGAGGAAGAGAAATGAGTGAAAGTATTGGTTCTACCTTGTATCCATGCATGCCAGTATCTGCGGTTTTCAATTTCTTTTCTAAGTCCTTCATCAAGGTTTTTGTATTTTCAACTGTAGAGGCTGCTCAATTATGAGGCACAAAGATATCAACACTCTTTGTCAATGCATTACAAGGGGGGTTTGTATCAGCAAGAATATTGACTTCAACCCTGTTATAAGGAAATTTTAAGCATTTATTATAGGTACAAATATTCAACCCAACACCTACATCTATCAAAACATTTTTAACTCGATGTTTATGGATCATATCTTCAATGTGCAATGGATGGTTATGTGGGTGATTCAGCGAGATGTCATCTTCTTCAAATAAAGTAAGATAATGAGGCGAAGTCTGGTGACCCACCATAGATTGAAACCGATCAATTTCTAAATCTTTTGGGACATTAGTTGTGAGAAACGCTTTGTCCAAGATCTCTTTATGAGCAGAAGAGATTTTGAGCAATTCAGAGATGGAGATTTGAGCATTCATTCTTTTTAGTTGTCTGACAATGCTATATCCAGAGGATGATGATGAAGCTAGCTATTTAAATTTAGCAAATGTTTTATATGTTTGTTTTTTTGACGTGGTTGGTAAGTTGAAGACCTAGCTCCTTGGAGAGTGACTTTCTTTTGAGTGCAGGTCACAATATTTGCATTTTGTGATTTTTTTGTTTATCTTTGATTATAATCACATTGAAATATTCAAGTTGGGAAGAATCAATCATGTTGATCACATTGTCATTGTTGGTATAAGTGTAATTAACTTTGGCACCTCCTTTTGACTTTGAGGAATCACCTTGTTCATAAATAGGTAAGGGATCTTTGAAAGCTTTGTGATCAACATTAGTTTTGTGATTTCCAACCACAATTTTGCCAGCATCAATGAGATCTTGAATCTCATGTTTAAGCTTCATGCAATTGTTCATGTTATGACCTTTGTTTCAATGGTAGTTGTAGTATTCATTCTCTCTGCACCATTTTGGTTTAACTTCTGGATCATATGGCCTAGAATTGTCTGGTAAGGTTATCAGATCATTTGCCAATAAAGTTTTGAAAGAGGATTCGTATGATTCCTCCAAAGGAGTGAATTCGCATTTAGGTTTCGAAAGCCAAGGTTTCTCTTTAAACCATTCTTTTACTTTCTTTGAAGGATTTTCTGCTGCGGTTTCGGTTGCTTTGAGTGCTTGCATGCCACTAGCCAAGTTAAATATCGTGGATTTTGATTTTGATTTAACAGTGTCTACCACTCCATCATTAACAATGTTTTTGTTGTTGTCTTTTCCATATTTCCAATATTTTTCTTTTCTTTGTAACTAGATCCTGGTTGTGTTTCTTTCCAAAGTGAGATATCTCCCTTCTTTAGAAGCACATCTTCCATTCCAAGGGCATTATCTACCATTTTGTTGAATGAAGGATGCACTTGCATTTAGATACTATATTTCAATTCAGGAATTAACTTGTTGATGAAAATATCCATCTTCTCAGAATCTGGAATAGGTCATGAATATCTAGAGAACAACTTTCTCCATCATTGGAGAAAAGTGAGAAAGGGCTCTCCTGTTTTCTGTTTGGTATTGCAAATCTCTATCATAGTGACTGGGTGACAAATGTTATAGGAGTATTGTTATAGAAATAGTTGGATTAATTCTTCAAAAGTTTTTATTCCCATAGGTAGGCTTGAGAACCATTCCATAGCTTTCCCCCCTAAACTTCTCGAGAAAAGGCACATGAGATATGTTTGGTCGTGCATGAACTCCATACATAAGGCATAAAATTTTCTGATATGGTCTTGGGGATCTGATTTACCATCATATTTGTCAAATTTGGGATCACCACTCATGAAGGAAATGGAGGCATGTAAATGTTTTTGTCAAATGGAAATGGGCATATTGTGTCCAGAGAATATTGCTTTGGTGATTTATCCTTGTTTTTCAGTTCTGTGATCTTAGTTCGTAATGCTTGTAATTGTTCGTTTACCATTTCTAATGGTGTCTCTTCCTCTTTAGTGATGAGCGCCTCAACATTATAACTAGTAGGAAGTTTATCTCCTTGCTTTGCTAGTTCTAGAAAATAGTCTTCTTTTTCTCTAGCCATGATAACCTTCATCATTTTTCAGAAATCTTTATCTTTTTGACATTTCCGTATATCAGTTTCTGGAGGTTCAGAGGGTTCAGATTCACTTGATGAGGAATCACTATCGGTATCATGGATACTAATATCATCATAAGTTTTGTGTTTAACATCTTGTCTTTTTTGTTGTGTTCCAGATATAGTGGGAGACAAGGACTGATCATAAACTGGCATATCTGATGATAAAGGTTTATCAGTGACAGGATCCTTTACCTAAAATGGATTATTTTGATATAAAAAGGGTTGTCCTTTTCCTTGGCAACCTTCTTACAAGAACTTTTGGTTTGAATAGGCATTTTTGTTGACTGATGTGACCTAAAGTTGTTTGCGATGTAGAAGTCAACATCAAATTTAAAGCTAGTTGTTCGTTTAACGCATTGATTGAGAAGCAACTAAGATTTAGTCTGGTTTCAGGAAAGATCTATCCTATGTAAGACGTTTATCTAAGTTACCTAGTTTGATTTAAGAGAAGTGACTAAGACTCGGTCTGGTTTCAGGAACAATCTATCCTGTGTAAGATGTTTATCTAAGTAACTCAAGTTTGATAAATGGTTGGTTGAACTAGCTGAAACATGATCGACAAAATCGTGCAACACTACGACAAAAGTGCACTGTTTAGATTTGTTTATGCTTAGAATGATGATAACCCATTTTATGCCCGTTGTAGACTATTTTAGGCAAGTTTGACTATTTCGGACTGACAAAATTAGAGATTCATACGACAAGTTTTACAGGACCAGGCGATAGTTTAATAGCTCCAGGACGATATTAGTTGTATTTCGTATGAGTTGTTGTCTAGGCTCATATGATAGATGGGTATGCCTCAGACGACAAACTGATGAATGCAATGGTGTTTCACATGACACAGAATCAAAGAATAGATGATAATTCCCTAAGTAGGATGATAATTTATCAGGTTTTGTACGACACATAACTGAGCCTCGGACGACAAATTGTTAGACCTGATGAAATTTTGTATGACATAAGGTATGTAGTAGGATGATAAATCAGAAGACTTGTATGACAGTTTACTGGATAGAGACAAAATTTATGATAGACTGAGTTTTTGGATAGCTGAGATAAACTAGTTTGTGATACAGCCAGAGTTTTGACTAGGATAGACTTGTTTTGACATGGACAGAGTTTTGACTAGGATAGACTAGTTTTGACATGGACAGAGTTTCGACTAGGATAGAATAGTTTTGACACAGACAAAGTTTTGACTAGGATAGACTTTTTTTGACACAGACAGAGTTTTGACTAGTGAGTTGTTTATTGTTTTCTCCAATTTTGGTATTTCAATTTCAGTTTCAAGGATGAAAACACAGTAAACACACAATATGTATAATGAATCCAATCACAACATGCTAACCCTATGGAAATTGGTGAGAGAAAAAAACCTTTTCTTTTAGACTTAGGTACACACCCAATAGCTAATCAAAATATGGCCGTTGAGTCTCACGTAATGGATTCTCAACACCTTATTAGCCAACTCCAAATGCTAATGGGGGCATGAAATGACAAGTATCTTGGGAGAGTTACTATCTCTCTTGCAAAAAGATTATCCCCCCTTTCAGAGGTGAACTCGGTAGCTTCTAATCTTAATTGGAACTAGTAAGGGATCCATTTGGAGCGTTGGGGTATAAACTCAATTAGGAGGTCTCCCAGCCTTGAAAAATAAGGTTTAATATACCCTAAGGTATAGAGGAGAGCTATTCCCGAGCACCGTCATTGACTTGATTTTCATCAAATCATGTTTATTTTATAATGGGTTGGAGTACTTGGCATTTAGTCATTCCCACTTAGGTCATTCCCCTCTCACCGACCCTAATGGCTTTGAGCTTATTAGCTCCTTGAGAGGGCAGGCCCGCTAAAGATACAAATCTCAAACTTAAAAAAAATACCTCAAGGGTCTGGATTTTTGATTGTCTTTGTAGACAAGAGCATACTCTCCTACCTCTCATAATTTTCTCAAAACACAAAAGATAGATTTGTTCATTAACTAGATAGCAAGTTAGGTGCCTAAAAAATGAATTTAATGAATACACAATGTTTGCTCGAATCTCCTCAGGCAACCTGCAAAGATAATGAATCAATAGTCATATTGTCTTTGTTTGACAAGCATATTCTTCGATAAGAATTCTACAAAAACCGATTAGGCTGTGAAAATTTCTCAGATAGACGAACAACAACCTAGGGTCAGCGTTAGTATGATAAAAATTGAATGAGAAAACCTGAAGAAAGAAATCTTCCTTTTAACCCAGAAACACATAGTACCGTATGACAATTCTCACTGAGTCATATGATAATTCATACGATATAGCATGATAATTGCAGTTTGTCATCCAGCACTATGGGAAAAATCGTACGATAATTCACTGCAACTATACAGACGAAAATTAAAAAAAAAAAAAAAAATCTAAAAATAAGAAAAAAGTTAGTCTCCGAGGCTGAAAGATGTAGTCTTCTGCCCCACGGTGGGTGCCAAAAATGTGTGTGTGAAAAAGTGAAATAAGTTTGTAAGTTGCAAGACACAACACTTCAATCAAGTCGTTACATGTATGGTTAGACAGATATAAGCATGAGTATGAAAACCATAACAAATCGACCCATTTCCTTCTAAAAGATGCTAGTATAAGATTGCTCTCAGATTTGTATAAGCAATACCAGTGATTAGACTACACCAAGATGAAGGATTTAATCTATATGAGCATGAGATTAAGCTAAATGGATGCAAGATTATGCTAGATGGATGAATAGTAAGCTATATGAGTTCAAACAATCATGAAATATGCAAAAAGAAATTAAACTAAGATACAATAATCTCAAAAGGCAAGCACAAAAATCTTCAATGACTCCAAAGAAAAAACTTTATAATAACAATAAATCTCCAGGATGTTTTGAATGAGAGATGAAGGTTGAATTTATAGAGAATCACAAGAGAGATCAAGAAAAAACATAATTTAGGATAATTGAAATAATTGAGTAATCAAATTTAGTTAACCTTGAGATAGATTCCAATTATATTTTAATTGAAATGCATTCAGATTATAAGTTTGAGTTTGTGTTAGAGATAAAATTCAATTAATTCCATGCACTTGAGATAAAAATATGTAATTCTATGCAATTCTTTGATTTATTCAAGAAAAGAGTCTTTTCAATGCAATTGAACTTCTTTTCTCAAAAGCTTTGAGTTCCAATTTTAGAGAATAGTTAAATTCCTTTAATTGCTTTTCTGATTTCAAGTTCTCAATTTAGGAGAAGAAATAATATCTCAAGTTTGATTTCTCTCTCAATTCAATTCTTTTATTTTATTTTTAATTTAACTCTTGCTTTGCATATTGATTCCTCTTTTATGATAAATTAATTCCTTTTTTATGATCAAATGGCAAATTTATTAATTAATTAAATATGCTAGGATATTTAATAAATTAAATAGGATAATAGATCAAAATGTTTTTATTGGATTGATTTAATTAATTAAATAAATATTTAATTAATATAGAATAATTCACTTGCCATGTGACATTTGATGATTGAAGAATTAATTAATTGTGTGCTCAAAGTTGATTTAATTGCCTTTGGTTAGGACTTTGGTGATGTTGTCAAAATTAGGGGCCCATGGTTTAGATGACCAATTTTAGGGTATTACAAACTTCACTTAATCAAAACCCTCAAATAAAAAATAGTACAACGAGTAGAATAGTCGATGTATTCTCAAATTTTAATTAATTTTAACGAGCACTACCGGTCACACTAACACGTGTCGTAGATTTCCAGAAACATTATGAATTTTTTTTATGCTTCACAACCTCCGTCCGAAATAGAGATTGTATCATTGATCATCTAGCATCCAACGATCATTCATGAATGAATTTACTATAGTCTATTAATTAATTACACTTAATTAACTTTAATTATATAATTAAAATTAAGTATACAAATAAAGGCCCATACAGTTCGTAAAAAAAATCATCTTTTGTAAGGACAAATCAACCTTCCAATGCCCCAGCGAGTGGCCAGTCTATTGCTAAGATAGCCAAACCATTTGTGTGTTACTATGTAGCACCACATAAGCAAAAATGTGCCAGGCAGTCTTGGTCAAGACCATTTGATGGTGCATTTGAATACTGAAATGAAGTTTGAGGAATCCAAGAAAGAAGTGACACCTGATGTTCAGCTGATGTTAAGTTTGTAGAGTGCCATAGGCTTTTTAATTAGTACAGGCCATGGAGTGATGTATCCTACCATTGAATTCTTTTGAGCATCCAAGTATTTTTGCTACAACCAAGATTCACCAAGTTCAAGAGCATTTTGTAGGGTATGCTCGGTGCACGATTGCCAGAATTAAATGACATGTTTCCACCATTGTTTTCAACTTGGAAATTGAGAATCATTGCCTTAGGTTCATGGGAGGAAAGGATAAATACATCCAGGGGGATATACATTTCCATTCAGGAAATGTTTCTCTTAGATAAGTGTGTGATTGTGCTAGTAATGTGAAGATGTTTGGACGCAAAAGATTGCAGTTGCAGAAGGGCTTTTTGCAGGAGATATACAAAGTCCCAAGTACATCATAAATGGTCTTAGGTTAATAAGGTTGATGTCAATGTATTGTCTAGCTAGATCTATCCTGATGTCCTATTTAGAAAGAGTGAACTTGGAAAGAGTTACAGGGGTGTCATTATACTCTAACAGCTAGAGTGATGAAAGAATGGGAGTTCCTAATAATGCTCCCACAACATTATGGTGAGGGATAAAGCAATTGATTCTTTTATTATGCATAAGACATTGCAATATTGATCCTTTGGGTAGGAATTAACTGGTTATCCTAATGAAATTTTACATCACACACCTCTAGAAGAAAAAGAACAAACAAAGAAATGAGCATTTCCATCCCGTAGTTATAATGATTCATGTGTTCTTGAAGGATACGAACCGACTGTAGAGGTGATATGGTGATGATGTTAGTGCCTGAAAATGGGTTTACATTGCTGCAAGGTAGAGACCAAGTTGATTCCTTTGAATACCTATGGAAAGCCACTTCCAACTGTCAATATTCTTCAGGCTTGGACCAACTACAACAAGGATTTTCTGCAAATCCTTCTACACTTTAGGCTCTGCAAGACCCGGGAGGGTAATCCCTTCAGTGAACTTCCTGATATCTACACCACACTTAGGAATTCACTGAAACAAAGTAGATTATCTCATATATGGGCTCGATAGAAAGGGAGAATGCTCAAGGATGGCAAATCCTTCAGTGATCCTCTACCTAACTGGAGCATGAAATGGGCAGGACAACTCATAAATACATAAAATCTTAGCAATGATGTTCTGATGCTTAAAATATTTATGACAAGTCATAAATAGAATAGACAAGAAACTAAAAACCTAATGACATCTACTAGAAGATACCAGTGCCTTATCCATTGGGCTATAGAGTCTTTGAAATATTACTGAAATTTGATAGAAAATTATCTAACAGTTGATTTAATCTTAAAGGGTAATGCCTTACAATATTGTTCTATCTGCAATTTCTTACATGAACTACTTATTAGATCTTAGTACAAGCATTATCTCTCTATAACTTCATTCAATTGTATTAATTAACTCCTAGGATTAAAGCATAGAATAGAAAATTACATACATCATAACAATGCAATAAGTAAATGAAATCCTTGATTCCATTAACTCAAAAGAAAATAAAGTCACACATAGGAGAGTAAAGATTTGAAAATGTATCTGTATTAATCTCATAAGCTATCTTCTATCAGACAACAAACATCATTTCATTTACAAAATAACCCACTTGAAATATGAAATTGGTAACTATTTCGTACCTTTTTCTCTTCTAAATGACATTACAGTTCCTCCTATTTTCCCATGACTTCCCAAAACTACTGGAACCTAATCCTACAGATCGAACCTACCTAAAAAGACCCTCTTCAAAGATTTTGGAACCCTTTCTTATGGCCTTGATTTACCTTTTATAGAGAACAAAGGAGCAACAAGCTTTAGGCCTAAGGACACATGTCACCAAACAATTAAGCCAAAGAGGTTGTACACAATTCTGTTACAAAATATTCCTTTATCCATATGCTGGTACTCGTGATGAGGTGGAACCAAAGTCTTCAACTGATTATCGGTAGAAACAAAAATATTTGAGCCATGCCGATATCACCCTAACACCTTTAGATGGACCTTGAGATGCCCAGTCTATTCTACATAGTGTTTCCCTTCTTGGAAAGGAAACCAAATCCTGGCAAGAAGTAAAATCACTCCCAAACTAGAGGAAGATCTCCAACCTTTATGCGTCGGATCAGAGGAAGTGGAAAGAGGAGCTTGAGGGTAAACATAGTATGTTGAGAAGGCATTGAAAATTCCATGTCATTGCAGAGATGACTGGCTTCCACGACTTACTCAAAAAAATCCTTCTTTCAGATCCCTGCAAGCTCCTTCCTCAAACACTCTGCCAACAATTGGCAGAGTAAAAACAAAGAATATGTCAAGGGTGGATTTTTCTGATAAGAAAAGGCTTTCACGTCCCCTCTGATAGACCTCTGAATGTTCACAACCCCTCTAACAATGAGAAACCTCATACCAAAGAAAAAACATCCATCCAATGTCAAAAAATATGAAACGACTCCATGCATAATCCTATTCAAACACCATCTTCTTTACTGATGAAAACCGCTCTTAGAAAATGAAGAAGTTTGTAACTTTTTCTACCCATTTATCACCATCCTACTAAATTTATAATCAAAATTCAACTCAAAATGGTTGTGCTTATTCATGTGAAGAATCATCATCCTAATATTTTCTGCTCATCTTGCTAGCTATGGATTCCAGCAATCATGCCTACAACCCAGGTCACTTTCATCTTTAGGCCGTCAATCCACTACCTCCTTCTTATGTTCACCTTGTGTGAATGATTTTGTTTTGATCTTATTCCTCTTTGAGTGTACAGTCTTCTACTTCAGAGTCTTTGTCGACAAGAAATCTCTGACTTCATTGGGGAACCCACGATCCTCCATATCCAACTCAAAAGTTATTCCAATCCTTTCACACCTCTGGTACATCATCCTTACTTGTCTAATTAGTTCTTTACCCAACAAATACCTTCCACAAGCTCTTTTAGGGATGAGTCGGCATTCAAAAACTTAAAACTTGTCGCTATCTATCCTAAGTCGACAAGCATGTATTCTGCTCATCCTATCTTTCCCCCGCGGGTGACAATCAATACCTTTAGTGACCCCTCTTAAAATTAATTTAAAACTCAGCTGCAGATCCCTTCCTAGCCTGGAAAATCAAATGATCATTAATGGTCAATGTGGCAATTGACCTTCCATCGATGCTTGTGGACCCATTAAACTCGTGACAAATTGGTGCCATATCATTTCTTAACCCAACCTTGTCAGCGGCCCCACCATTGGTCTTCCTAGTCAGCTCAGGACATGTGGCATCATCTCGTGATGCCGTAGTCTATAACCTTCTTGAAAATTTTATCCCGAGGATATGAGGGACATCAGATATGTTTGCACTTTACCATTGAAAAGAAATGCCCGCTAACCTTTGCAAATTAAAAATCGAGCATGTTTTCACCTAGATCATAACATCAGTGTCCATTTGAAACATGTGCCAATTGATAGGGCCATCAGTAAACCTGTCTTTACCCCTTGAGAACCAGTAACATGAGGTCTTTGAAAAGTTAAATCACCAGCTTTCCCCTCTTCGCCAAAGGTACATGGCATCATCTCGTGATGCTGCAATCTTTATCCTCTCTACACTTTCAAACACTGGGAAGCGCGGGCCATTAGATCTAACCCGCCTTTATCCACCGACCAAAATAATTAGAATTTTTAGACTTAGGAAAACTTGATGGGTGTGGGCACAAATATTAAAATGAAACCAACTTCAAGGAAATTTTTCGTACGACTTAGAAAAATCATTAGATGGACCGGTCGAACATAAATTAGTGCTTAGGAAATAAAATGGCCCTGCCAACGGTAACCAACCCTCGGCCTAAGCGGGAAAAGGTAACGACTCGACAAAATATAATAAGGTTACGGTTTTTCTTGACAAGACATAATTGGATATTCACAAACTCTAAACCATAGACCTTTAAATTTGACAAAGGACAAAATAAAACTAGTATGATTAGTATTTAGGCTCAAAAATGAAAATTCTTGTGCAATTTTTTTATAGGATTATCAGATGACACATATCCTGATTAATTAATTGGAAATTGTACTAGCCTTCATATGTCATGAGTTTGCACTCGTTGGTAAATGTGGAAGATACTTAGAGTCCAAGCCTAATTAAGGCTAATATAGCCCATAGTCATCCATCGAGTTTTTCTTTAAATGCCTTTCTGCATCCTTTTCGAGCACAAGTTTGAAGAAGATTGTAGGCTTTCTCTCTGAGTTGTGTGTATGGATACTCCAATTATCATGGAGGATACGAAACAACAAATGGCCTTTTTGGGAGAAATTTTAGACAAGAGGCTTGGGCAAGTCATGGAGTTTGGTCATCCTCTGGTCTTGCAAGCAGTGAAGAGAGTGTTGGGGATGAAATTTTTGCGCGCTAGGTATCGCTATCGGGTAAATTCTGATATCCCGACAACATTTTTGGCTATAGGGATTCATCTGGGAATATTCAAACCGCACATGAAGAAAATATGTCAAATGGTGTTTCAACACTCCTTGTTGGGTGAAATAGAGGATGTTCTCGATAATATTGGTGGAGAGAAAAAAATCCCTTGGCTAGTTTCTATTATCGGATCGAGCACATGAACATGAAAAAATATGGGCTCGTGCAGACTTCAAAACTAGAACAATTTAGAGAAACCTTTGCAGAGTGCAATCGAAATCTGACGTTCTTGCTCTACATATTTGAAGGTCTTGCATCATCCCACCCCTTCAATCTGGAAGATTATGTCATCTCGAAAGGGTTGGTGGGGCGACAAGATATTGGGGTCGACGAGTAAGGGGTGGAGCTAGATGGGAATGACTGGGAGCTGGGAATAGGGGAGTTGTGGTACTTGAATAAAGACAAATATATTGTGGAGATCGTAGAAGGCCCTCTCACATGGGATACAATGTGGAGTACCCTATGGTAGCATATGCCCTGGCTACGTTGGGAATGCAAAAGAATGAGGCAGACTCAGAGGAGGACTCAGGCTAAGGGTCTGACAAAGTTTTGTTTATCTGTGTCGATATTTGTTGTTTTACATTTTGTTTTACCTGCGGTTATATGTAATAGTAGAATACATTGATATGGTAGGATTGGGAGGTAGTGGGATTTTTTGAAATTTTAGAAATGATCTATGGTTTTTGAATATATGGGTGGTAAATGGTCTATAGGCACCCCCAATATGTACCTCCCTCTTTTTTTGAGATTAATAGAGGTGTTGGCCTATCCAGCTATTTACCGATAAAAAAAAATCAATTAATGGTTGTTGTTTATCAAAATTTATTCTGTTGGTGTTCAAATCCACAGGGTCTTACACTCTAGAGAAATAGCCACTGACTCATGGTTAAGAAATAGGACTGGATTTGGCCAATGAACAAAGTGTAGTACCTTGACTACAACTTTCTACTCTTTAGGCTCTGAAAAACCTAGGTGGGTATCCCTATGATAGTGTTACTTTGACATTCACACTCCTTTGACAAGACGTTGTACTCTAAGGAGACGTTTTAATGAAAATATACCAAGGAAAGAATAAAAAAACTCATTCTCTTGGCTCAGACCTTAGCTTATGTCGTCTTTTGGTACACTCAAATTGGTTCTAATTTATGCTACTCTTAAACTAATCCTAGTACTGAAATCAAATAGTTTTTAATGATTGGTTCTGAAACTTGGAAATCATGACTAGTGCTTATCTCTTAGGGAACACAGAGTTAGAACAAAATCACTACACTCACGACAATGTCCATTTTAGCTTTTAAGACTTAGATATTTTAACACAAATGCCTTACATAAGTATTCAATCTGAAGAACACATCCTCAACTCATCTCATACCAACTCACACTATGTTACTCTATTCCTGATAGAATTTAATTCATTTGCTGCAAATCAAATCTATCAAAACATACACATTCTCATTTTGAAAAGACAAGCTTAAAACACTCTTAGTATTAAAAACTCATATAACACATGAATCAACAATATGAGACCAGAACAGGGAATGTATTCTTTATTGATCTTCAAAGTAAAATAAGTACATTCACAAAATTGTAGTGCAATTTCCTACAATAACTATATTCTTCTATTAAGCTCTTCTCCTAGTACATATGATCACAAAATTTTCAGAACAGTACTCAAGGCCTTGAATTCCCTTTTATAACACAAGGGAGAAAAACAAGCTTCAGGCCAATGAGTACAAAAGATGAAACCCTAACTAGGAAGAAGTACAATTAAAAATGTCCTTGCAGGCATACCCTTCCCTCTTTGAGTCATTCATTCCTTGTTGCTGAGAAGTCCTTGTCTGAGATTGCAGGCCTACAAATGACTGCTCCTGGTGGTCCATGTGTACTATATCTCATCAGGTCCAAAAAGTAGGTTGAAGGTGCCAGCTGCTGCTACCTTGGAAACTAGGATGATGGTAGGTGAAATTTGTTAGCAACCTTCCAAAAATGGCATTGTCACTCCAAAATTGCAGGGGGACAAAAAGGTAAAAAACAACTAGTCTTCCTCCGCATCTAAGCTTTGTTGGAGGATGACACAAAACTTGTTGTACCATTCATCCATCTTGTTGACTGGCCAATCAAAAGTATTTATTCCTTGCAACCTATTCATTGTAGTCTTAGTTTCTTGAGGTGGGACCCCTACCGCATCCACAACAAACTTATGATACAACCCATCCACATCCATGATCCTATCCAAAATTGTACTATAGTAAGCCTCTTGATCTGGATCAGATTCTAATGCTTCAAGGAATCCTCCTATATCCTTTTCAAAATTTGCACGCCAGAAGTTCCAGTCCTTAATGTGCTACATTGGTGTCAAAATTGATGGAATGTCCCACCGTTGTAGCCCCTTGAGTGATTCAAACCTATCACTCATTGCTTTCTTTTCCTTCTCAATGATTGGGAGCTCCTTGCTCAATTGATTATATATTTTCCATGTCACTTCAATTTCCTTTGCTTCACTCCCTTTATTTTGAGATGATGCTAAAAGAATCTCCTTCAATTGTTGCCCCTTTTGAAACCAAGTAGCCCTAATAGGCTGAAATAATAAAATAATGGAATCCAGATCACTGTCAATCTTGGTTAGAGAAGAATAATTAGCATGGACTTCCTCTAATTTTTCCATGACTCTATCGACTACCTTCAAAATTTAAACCTTTCTAATCTCATAATAATTCTTTGAAGCTTCCTCTTTGGCTTCTTGTAGCTCCTTTGCGTCCTTCTCTAACTCTTCAGGTCTTATTCCTCCTGAGGTCCCCATCTCAACTTTAATCAATTTTTCTTTCAATTTGAAATTTTCAATAAATAATAAATGATAACTATGATTAAGCTGGGCCAAACTATCCCTGACAATAATGTGCTTTTCCTCTAAATCTTGTACAACTATCTGAGAAAATTGGGCCACATGGGAAGCCAAAGAAACAACCTCTCCTACAGTGGTGTCACTGAATGTCATCAAAATTGCTTCCCCCCTCTGTTGTTCTAATCCAAAAGGAAAAATTGGCCAATTGACATTTGATCATCTAGCCCAAACTCCAAAGGTTGTGATATCTTCATTTATCCCAGACCCATAGTTCTCATATTCTTTAACATACCTTGGGTCATTTTGCCTTATTACTTGGTCTAACAAAAATATTTTTCTATGGTCCCATCCTGGGACTAGGAGAATGCCACTTTTGGCAACCATTTACCTTTCTTCCTCAGGGTTACATTGAATGTTCTCAGGGTCCACATTTATTTCTTCCCCCTTAGCTGCATTTCTCAACTTTTTCTTGAGCCAAAAAGATTTGAATTCAGGGCAATTCACAAAATTGTCATCTAACATGAACTCCCTTGAGGCAAACACTCTCTCATCATCCACCTCATGTATAGGGATGACACTAGGAACCAAATCTCTATTCATGTCATCCAGCTGCTCTACTGCTTCATCCTCATTGAAAAAATATCTGGGAGAGGAAGGGGGAGGCACATTGGGATCATCAGTCTCAGGAAAATCTACAAAATCTGAGATCTTTGTTTTTTCTTTCTCTACTCTTCTTATCTCTTCCATTAATGGCTTCCTATCTTTGGCTACTAATTTGGAGGATCCAAGTTGCCTCTCTTCTATGATAACCACCCCTTTTTTGGAAAATGTGGGGATATCAACAACAAGGTTCTCCTAAAAAATTTATCCCTTATTCTTGGCTTCCTTCCTCTGGACGTCCTTTTGAATTATTTCATCAGCATGCCGGAAGAGAATGATCATTCTGCAAATTTCAGATTGGAACTCCTATCTAACCTTGTAGTTTTCATCCTCTTCCATTCTCTCCTTCTCTAACCTTTTTAGTAGCTCCCATTTCTTCTTCCTTTGGATGACCTCAGTTGGCAGAGCATTTCTTAATAGGTCTTCTATTTCAAAAAATTGGTGATGGTAGCTTCTTTCTTTGAGATTATTTATCCTTGAATCCCCTATGTATCCCTTGGGATCATAATTTCTGGCTATAGATACCTTAAGCCTATAATTCCTGATCAAAAAATCCCAAATCTTCTCCAGATTATCATATCCAATGTTGAATTCATTGAATCTAGTGGCTTTGGGGAGATGCTTCACCTTTCTTTCTGGGATTTGATCTTTATCCACCCACATCATTTGCCACATGAATTCCAAAAATGCAAGCCTAGGAGATACAAAAATTGGTAAGCTGTAAGGAGCCTTCTCAAAACCATAACACCTTATAATTGTACAGTCATTATAGAAGAAGAAGTCTCCAGAATTATGGCTAAAATCCCCTTCTGCATATTGTATATTTTGATCCCTATAGGCTTTTATTCTTAATAATTGAATTATGTGTGCAGGAAACCTTGCTATTACAAAATTCAACATATCCAAAACCCTTTTGACAAAATAATCAAAAAATAAACAATAATCCCCAAAGCAAGAGCCATTGTCCTCCACTTGTGTCCATGTTTGAATAGGCCATGGTAATCCTGTTTGTGGATCTAGCATTCTGATATTTAGTTTTGGTGACCATGTTGACCTGTTCTGATACAAAATGAGATAGCACACCAAAGAATAGTGCTTGAAGTTTAGTGCAATTGTTTCATCCTTTGCCTTCATTAGTCTCTCATATAACTTTTTTTAGAGAATTGTAGAAAAAGTTCGTCAGTGGATGGGTGTTGGATGGACATTGCCAACATCATGTAATCAACTAGAAACAAGGTGAGCCCACAATATTCTCCTAGGACCTGGCATAGGGTATAATATGTCCTTACAAAATAAGTTGCAAACTCATCCAGTGCAAAAGACTCAGTCTTGGTGGGCAGGATGTAGCTTGGGGAAAATTTGGTGAGCCTACTAAAAAACATAGGCAGATACTCCCTCCTGATTCTCTCCTTGTTCTTCTCATACATTCTCACCAAATCCTGCTTGTTGATCCCCTTAATGGCTGACCCATCCAACCCAAAACATTCAATGATATCCTTCTAAGAAATATCCAAAAAATTTCATCCTTGAAGGTTTCTAACAACAAGGCTTGAGGGGTCAAATTTATTAGCCAATTATCTGATTAACATTGGTTCAATAAATACATTTGGCACTACTAGCCTTCCTAGGTTCAAATTCTAGGCATTAGAGATTGGGCTAGGTTGGTCCCTATTTCTATAGAAGGTATGGAAGACATCCCACCCCCTAAATCTCATTATGGCATCCCTGCATTCAGCCTCCATGTCTCCCCAGAAGGCCTTGGATGACTCCAATGAGCTAGAGTTGGGGAATAGGTCTAGAAAATCCTGGCTTAGTACCGAGTTGCTCTAGTCTACCTCCTAGTCAAATCTTCTAATTTGATCACTATTTCTCTTTCTACTTCAACAACTATTTTGGGAGGCTCAACTGGTGCTATTGGTTCCTCCTAGGGTTGTGGGGTTTCTTCTGCAACAGGGGCAGATACAACCTTG
Organism: Cryptomeria japonica; assembly: GCF_030272615.1. Lineage (NCBI taxonomy): Eukaryota > Viridiplantae > Streptophyta > Pinopsida > Cupressales > Cupressaceae > Cryptomeria > Cryptomeria japonica. The sequence continues at coordinate 457,187,742 of NC_081411.1, forward strand.
TTTTTGGGAGGGGCTCTCTTCTTTGTTTCCTTCTTCTTTGATATCTCCTTTGTCATCTTCTTTGCAACTTCCTCCTTTTCAATCACTACAGGGGTCGGTTGTGCAGGTATTTTTTAAGTGAAATCCTTATTTGATTTCCTTTTCTTAGGAGTAGGATTCCTTGCCTTTGGGGCTGGGGCTTCTTCCTCTATCTCTTCCTCTAAAACCACAACATAGCCCTCTTTTCTCCCCTATTCCTCTTTTCTTTCTTGAGGGAATAACTAGCTTTAGCCTCCTCAGCTTGTGCAGGAGTTGGTTTAGGGTTTAGTCCAACAACGGGGCATCCTGTAATTCTTGCAGTGGGACAAGTATGCTTAAAGGATGGCATGTGTAACACCAGGGACACTTGAGCTAGCTCTAACCTCTTGGGATTTCTTAGTATCAAGGTTTTCAGTTTTCTTAACAGGGGAGGCCATAGCTATTTTGTGAAGAGCGGGAAATAAAATCCCAGGGCTCTAAAAACACCTACAATTCTCATGAACAATTCAACCAAATTCACATAGAGGGCACTCAAATTTTTACTTACTGGTTAGCTGCTTGTGTTTGGATGCCTTGACACTACTTGAATTTTCTTTCTGCTTGCTTTGCAACTACTCTCCTCTCGCTTGAATGCTTGGTGAAGATGAATGCAACATAGTTTTCTCTTTTATTTCTCAACCATTAATTCCTTCGTGCAAAGAAAAGTTGTCGTTGGCTTCAAAATTTGAATTTCCACCATAGATGATTATTTGGATTACCACAATCAATCCTTGACTTCATCTATCTACTGAGTTGGTGCCCTTGTATTCCCTTTTGGCCACCTTTTCCTTTTATGTTGTGCCAATCACCACTTGGGGCAATAAATGCCATGAGTTCACTGCATCCTCTTTCCCCGAGTATCCGTTTGCAACTTCATTTACCGCTCTGAGATAAAATCTTCACTATCTCCCATTTTGTTTCTTATCTCGGGGCCTATTTCTCTGATTCTTTCATCTTTCTGGGATAAGAATTACTCCGAATTCGATCCCCTTCTTATCCTAGACTAGAGCTTTACCACTCTTTATTTATTCTCAGTGAAACCCAAAATCAAGTCACCACCACACCTTGTGCTTTCCCTAGATAAGCTTTTCACTTCATCTTCCTTTGCCATTTTTATTGTAGAGCGTCAAAGGATGCACTTCCCAGTCACCTAAGATAAGAATTCTATTGTATTTCCTTCTGCCTTTTATCTCGAGCCTCTTTCGTTTGACCTTCCTGACCCTCTGGGATAAAGATTTCATTGCTTATTTACTAATCCTCTTATCCCATAGCCCAAGTATCTATGTGCATACTCCTACTAAAACCCAAAGTATCACTTTGCATATGCTCTCTATTCCTCCGCGATAACTTTTTCTTTGTTACATCCTGCTCCTTATCTCAGGACCATAAGAAATTCCTTGGAAACCACCGTGGGATAATATTTTCCCTCTCGATAGCCTTATATTCTTATCCTAGGACATAACCTTTGTTCTTGATAAATCACTCGGGGCAAAGAAAACCTTCTCTATTTCTTTGTAAAATTATCCCGGGGCCTCTCAACGCTAACTGAAAATCTCCCTAGGGTAGCCTTTCTATAGTAATTTTACTCTTCGGAAGCTACCCCAGGATAAAAATCTATCCCTTTGCAACTGTTTTCTAGGAGTTATCCTGGGTGGTCTTTGGATGCTTCTTTCTACTCCCCAGGATAACGTTTCTCATTTGTTTCCACTACTTTTGTTATCTCGAGCAATTTTTTGATGACCCCCATGATGCCGCTGGGCAATTTTCTATGTCTAGCCTCTTTGAAGTTTTATCTTGGAGCATGGACCACCAAAGATAATTCACTTAAGATATGAAACAAGCACATGGGGTCAAATATTCACTATCTCCCACTTTGTTTATTATCTCGAGGCCCATTTCCCTGATTCTTTCATCTTTCCAGATAAGAATTACTTCGAATTCGATCCCGTTCTTATCCCATAGCAGAGCTTTACCCCTCTTTATTTATTCTCACTAAAATCCAAAATCAAGTCACCACCACACCTTGAAATTTCTCGGGATAAGCTTTTCACTTCATCTTCCTTTGCCATTTTTATTCTAGAGCATCGAAGGATGCACTTCCCAGTCACTCGAGATAAGACTTTTATTGTATTTCCTTCTGCCTTTTATCTCGAGCCTCTTTCCTTTGACCTTCGCGACCCTCCGAGATAAAGATTTCATTTCTTATTTACTAATCCTATTATCCTAGAGCCCAAGTATCTATGTGCATACTCCTACTGAAACCCAAAGTATCACTTCGCATATGCTCTCTATTCCTCTAGGATAACTTTTTCTTTGTTACATCCTAGTTCTTATCTTGGGACCATAAGAAATTCCTTGCAAACCACTGCGGGATAATATTTTCCCTCTCCATAGCCTTATATTCTTATCCCAAGACATAACCTTTGTTCTTGATAAATCACCCGGGGCAAGGAAAACCTTCTCTGTTTCTTCATAAAATTATCCCGGGGCCTCTCAACGCTAACTGAAAATCTCCTCGGGGCAACCTTTCTATAGTAATTTTACTCTTTGGAAGCTACCCCAGGATAAAACTCTATCCCTTTGCAACTCTTTTCTAGGAGTTATCTTGGGCAGTCTTTGGATGCTTCTTTCTACTCCCCCAGATAACGTTTCTCCTTTGTTTTTGCTGCTTTTGTTATCCTGGGCAATTTTTTGATGACCCCCATGATGCCACTGGGCAATTTTCTGTGTCTAGCCTCTTTGAAGTTTTATCCTGGAGCATGGACTACCAAAGCTACTTCATTTAAGATCCAAAACAAACACGTGGGGAAACCTTGAGGGTTTAAGACTATGGCGCGGGGCCACTCCTTAGGACCCAATGAATACTTAGACATTAATAGAAGGCCATAATTGAGACATAGGGTTTTCAAGGGAAACCGAGTCAACAAAAGGCTCTAACACTCGGGGCCAAAAAATGAATGACACAGACCACTCAACATAGCAACTTAAAAAACTAGGAACCATTAGTAGCTGATCAACTTAAAATTAGAATAACGCCCAAGGAAAAAACAAAAACTTTGAGACAAGGAGAAACCCATCCCCTTAAACCCTAAACCCTAAATTTTTTCAAAGGTTTTACATGCTACCCAAGGAAGGAAAAAATCATTCCTACATAATGCATGTACATTGTAGATACAAACAAATAATTACATAAGAAATAGCATATAAATAAGGTTATAATTAGATAAAAGATAAAATAAAAAACAAAAGAACAATATACAAAAGAATGCTTACATTTAAAATTAAATAATCATATACATTCATGAATGTATAAGATTATGTAAATGTATATAAGAATGAAAAAAGGAAAAAATGAAAAACAATAGATACAAATATAATATATATACATAGATATACATATATACATATACAGATATACATATATATATATATATATATATGTATATATATATAAAAGAACACATATATGTATATACATTCAATTATATATTATATATGTATCTACAAATAAACATTTATAATCATATTAATATATCGGGGAAACCTCCAAGGAATCAAGTTAGTGAATCTCAACAAATGATCGTGAAGAGATAAAAGTTATCCCGGGGAAACCTCCAAAGAATCAAGTCAGTGAATCAAAATTTCCTTGAGGAAGTTTCCAGCTAGTTCCAAAAGGTCCAGGGATAATTTTACAAAGAGATGGAGAGCACTTTCCTTGCCCCAGGTGGATTTTTAAGATCACAGAATGTGCTCCGGGATAAGAAAATACATAGGGAAATCATTAAGGTGAATCATTCAATATTTTTGAGGGAAAATAATAATTACATTGGCAAATGTTTTTCAAGCACATAAAAAATTGTAGAATAATTAAGGCTAATCTTCCATTACTAATTGGAGAAAAAAACTAATATGGCAAACACATCATATCTTAGCTGTAAGTGTCCTGCATATCTGTATGAAATATTTTAGAAAGCCGCATTTTGGCACGTATGAAATCTTAATCGAGGATTTTCTGCTATCCTTTTGCATAGAAAACTCAAAACACTACATGTGTCAGAGGAAGGAAAATATAGAGGATCGCACATTTATAATATTCAATAAGAAGTTACCAGTATTAAATTGTGTTGAGGTTTGTGAGCCATGTACAATCTTATAGGTGTTAGGACTATTGGAATAAAATCTTTCTTGTGGAATGGGAGAAAAGTACATCTCACATAGATTAATATAGTATATGGAATAATCCAAAGTATAGACCTGATAGTCAATTGCCGCCACTTCAAAAATTGAGAAATAGTGTAATTATTTGCATGCTGCATTTTAGAATGTAGAAGATAGAAGTTATATCATTCACATGCTGCATTTTAGAATGTAGAAGATATACATTTTCTAGAAATAAGTTCTTAGGAATTGTTGTTTTTCTTGCAGAGGTTTTAAAATGAAGTGCATAGAAGGTGCAACTGAATTCTGGCATAAGGAGATATGGCTAAAGGTTTGCAGATGCCATGAAGTAAATAAAATTAATGACTTACCTTGTAGCCAAAGATAACCAGAGGATTATTAAAAGCCTCGAGTGCAACTGTAGGCTTCGGTTGCAATTGCAAATAATTCTGATCTCTTTGGCAACCGCCATGTCCCCCTTATAATGGGTAGAGTGCAGAGAGAAAGCTAGGTGAAGACACAGGAGATGATGTTTTGGAGTCAAGCATCCCTGCTTGATCAAAACTCTCAAAGTTCTCCCCTACCAAGAAATGCAATGAGAATCTTCCATCTTGGTATTCTCTACATCAATAACCAGAAATGTGCGATAGTGGCATGGCTCATAAGGTAGTTTTAGTCATATGGTTTGATAAGTTATCATGTTCTATTTTAGGTTTCATATTGGTAATATATAATTTCTATGTGTATAAAACAAACATATGTCAAATGAGAACATGGCAATTGGATACATCCTGAAGCTTGTTGCATTCCTTACTCTTATAAAAGGAATTCCAAGGCTGTAATTAAGATAACTTTATGGTTTTGTTATTTGTCTTTGTAAATCTCTTGTGAAAGTGAAATTTTGTTTGTTGGTTTATGTACTTGTATCAAAAATTAGCAAAAAAAGATATATATACTATTAATATATATTGTGCAAGGCAACTTATGGTAAGTGTGCATTTAATGTGACATTTATGTTGAAGCTGATCGAATGCCTTTAAATTGGGCATTGGGGTATTACCATGTTTTCACATTATATGTTCGAGTTGGAAACACTGAGGTGGGAGTGATGGACACACTATTTATGGTTAGGGAAACAAAACCACAAACAACGTTTGTAGGTGAAGTCATAGATAAACATTTATGGGGGTCTTGGTGAATGGCCACCCATACATAATGCATGCAGTCAAGATAGTGCTAGGTTTGGAGTTTCTGATGGCATATCACAGGCATAGGGTCAGTTCATACATTCTGGCCTTTTTTCTTGCCATATTTTTATATGTCAGGGTTTCCAAGGAGTGGGAAAAAAATCACCCAGATGGTGTTTGAGCATGCATATTTATGTGACATTGATGCGGTCATCGCCAATGTGGATGAGAACATCCTCACTCCCCTCCCACAAAAATATTACATTGGAAGGGTTTTTTAAATTTTTAATTGTGCAAACACAAGATGCGCAGTTGTTGTAGGCATGAAGGAGTGATATACTATACAGTATCAATTTCCTCATGTATGTAGCCAAAATCAAGGAACTCGAGGAGGACGATTGGCATTAGGACTACCTGACCACTGAAGGGTTGGTAGATGAAGATGAAATTGATGAGGAGGATGCGACTGAGATTCTAGGGGCGCTGGAGCTGGGGAGTGGAGAGGAATGGATTGAGGATGACAGACGTGGTGTGGAGGAAATTGCAACAGGTGAAGCTCATGCTAACTACGGACAGGATTGCTTGCTCATCTTACAAGCCAAGAAAGGTAGAGAGGAACATGAAGTTGTGGAGGCAGAAAGGCAGACTGAGAATGTCTCCTAGCCCTGAAGTATGGTGCAGATGCTTCATTCTATTTTGATGCTTGAATTTTATATTGTGGGTTATGGGTTGTTATGGGTGATCATTGGAAATGCTATCGAGAATGTATTTTCGAATACAAGCTAGATACTGTTGTATCTTTTTTTAAAATCTTAATATAATGGTTGTTGGCCCTACCTAACTATTCACTTATAAAAAAAATTGTTCAAATGATTTATTTTGGTGAATCTTTCATTATTTTGGGGGAATTGGAATATATTATAATGGGTGTTGGCCTTGTGCAACTTTTTACTGTTAGGTTTATCAGATTGCCACTTTTCTGGACCTGCCTGTAGGTAATATGATATTTTATTGATTTAAAGCTTCAAAAATGTTTACAAAAAGATTGGAGTCATCAAATAACCTCCATTCGCTCCATCTATCTATACCTGCCACCACTAAAGCCACCTTTGAAACAAACCCATATACCCACCTCCCATCCTCTTCTTGCGAGCTCTCTACATCTCACCTTCAGCTCATCCTCTTGCCAGTGAACAAAGGGTAGTGGATTTGCAGTCTCCACCGACCCTTCAGAAATGATGAAACCCACTCCCAAATTAAATCCATCCCTCCTAGGTATTCTGGAACAATTAAAGTTTGCAAGGCACTCTTCACCTTGTCTGTATCCTCTTCAAATTCTAATTGTGTGTGTGAAAAAGTGAAACAAGGTCTGATAGCTGCAGGTACAACACTTCAATTAAGTCATTACATGTGTGGTTAGTAAATCAATAATCAATAAATAATAAAACCATAACAAAGAAACTAATTGCCTTCTAAAAGATGTGAGTATAAGATTGCTCTCAGATTTTTATAAGCAATACCAGTGACTAGACTACACCAAGATGAAGGATTTAATCTATATGAGCATGATATTAAGCTAAAATGGATGCAAGATGGATGAATAATTCAAGCAATAATGAATTAAATCAATATGGATTCAATTAATAATGGAATAACTAAATATGGATGCAAATAATCAAAAAAGCAAGCACAATATCTTCAATGACTCCAGAGAAAAATCAACATAATAATAATCTCCAAGGTGTTTCTCAAGTATCTCTAGGGCGTTTTGGATGAGATTTGAAGGCTGAATTTATAGAGAATTCTCAAGAGAGATAATGAAAAAGCTCAATTAAAGATTAATTGAAAATAATTGAGAAATCAGGTTCAGTTAACCTTGAGATAGATTCCAATTATAGTTTAATTGAAATGCATTTAAATAAGAAGTTCAAGTTGCATTGGAAATAAGATTTAATTAATTCTATGCACTTGTGATAAAAATAGGTAATTCTATGCAATTATTTGATTTATTCAAGAAAAGGGTCCTTTCAATGCAACTGAACTTCTTTTTCTGAAAAGCTTTGAGTTCCAATTTTAGAGAATGATTAATAATTCAATTAATTGCTTTTTTAAATTCAAGTTCTAAATTTAGAAGAAGAAATAATATCTCAAGTTTGATTTCTCTCTCAATTCAATTCTTTTATTTTATTTTTAATTCAACTCTTGCTTTGTGATTAATTCCTCTTTTGTAATAAATTAATTCCTTTTTTGCATGATTAAATGGCAAATTTATTAATTAATTAAATATGCTAGGATATTTAATAAATTAAACAAGATAATTGATCAAAATGATATTCTTGGAATGACTCAATTAATTAAATAAATATTTAATTAATATAGAGTAATTGACTTGCCATGCAATATTTGATGATTAAAGAATTAATAATATGCTCAAAGTTGATTTAATTGCCTTTGGTTAGGACCTTGGTGATGTTGTCGAGATTAGGGGCCCATGGTTTAGATGACCAATTTTAGGGTATTATATTTGCCCCTCTTTGAATTAATGTGTGAGCAGCGCGTCAGTTCAAAGAATAGTTGATGTCTAGGAGATGCTAGTTCTGAACTTGATTGATCACGAACTAGATGAAGAGGGAGGTGTTTAGCTTGATTTGAAGTGATGAAGCTGAACATAGTTGATTAAAGAAATACCGATCCCAAACTTGATTGAGATAGGAACGATAGAGAGTAAAGATACTGAACTTGAACTTGATTGATCAAGAAGGGGATCTTACTGATCTAGAACTTGATTGCACTAGACACAGTGAGTGAAGATTAAATCGATCTTGAACTTGATTGATCAAGACACGATGAGCGAAGATAAACTATATAGCTTGATTTGATGCGATGAAACTAAACACCTACTTAGATTGAGTGTGTGATCAAAAATACTCTTTAAACCCTTGATTGAGTTTAAACGAATTATCGACTTCATGAAAAGAGATGAAAATAATTAACGTTAAGAGATTGATTCAGAAGAAGATAAATATAATCTTGATTTGAAGAAATGAAATTGATATGCCCCTAGCGATTGATTCGATTCAGATGATCAAGAGATCTCAACTTGATTTGAAGCGGTGAAGCTGAGATGCCCCTTAGCAATAAGAATTTTATTTTCTTTAGTTGAAAAGATTTTTTTTCTCGACTTTTGATGAAGATTTGAAAATTTTCTCGACATTGAAGATGTGAGGTCATAAGGTCACTTGTATGCCCCCTCGGGAGCGAAATCAAAAGAGAGTGAGGGTACATGATTTTAGGCAATTGTTAACGATGATAATAATTTGAGCACAAATTGGTTCTGAGGAATTTTGAACATTCGACGTTGATTGATGAGAATTGAATTGAGATTCAGCGTTGATTCATAAGAAATTGGATGCAAATTGAAGCGAGAATGAGCATCTTATGAAAAAGCGCTAAGTGATCCAAATTGTGAAATTGACTAGGAAAATGATCTCGTGTTTCGATTTCGATCCCAAAAATGAAATCAAAACGAGCAAATTAACTAAGGGTACAATTTTCATGTCCATCGGAGCAAATTGAAAAATTAGGGTTTTGGCTATATATGGGGTAAAAGTGTCATTTTCAAATCATTTTAAGACTCAAAGTTTGAAAATTCAAAAATCCTTCTGCGAAGAAAAATGGTGGTTCCCATTCTTGAGCATCGATTCAAGTGACAAAGATGACATCATAGACCTCAAGACTATGAGCTAGCGGTAAGTGATCGATCTTAAGCCTTTTATTCATTTCATTTTTGAATTTTTTTGTTGAATTTTTTTAATTTTTAGCACGTTTAAAGTCGGCCATTCTCATTTTGTTGTGCGAGATAGTATCATGTCTCGTACGACAAACTGATGAAGTTTGTTTTGTCATTTAAGCCTACTAGTTTTGTCGTTCAGAGCCTACCCTTGTATCGTACACCAACATTCAAAAGAGCCCCTTTTGTCATCCTAAGGGTTGTCCTGTATCATATGGGAGTCTTTTGTCGTACGAGGCCCATTCCTGACTCATAAGAGTTTCTGCCCTTCTATGTTTTATCATTTGGAAAATAGTGAGCATTTTTTAAGGTGCAAACTTGAAATTTTGATTTTTGCAATTGACATAGTTGAATTTGTGTGATGTTTTACTTCTCTTATAGGCTAATTTGAATTGTTTCCTGATGCTTCGTTGTTTGATTTTCTAGGTTCGATTGCCTCATTTTATTTTTAGATGTGTATATCCACCGATGATGACATTAGTGCTTTAGTTTTCAGAGGTTGATTGGGCACATATTGATTTGTGTGGATTGACCCACCTTCTTGATTTACCTGATATCCATGTGAATCATGGTATGCTCATGACGTTAGTTGAGAGATTTCATTCTAAGCATAACACATTCCATTTTCCAATTGGGGAGATGACCATCACTCCCGAGGATGTTTACAAGATTCTTTGTATCCCTTTTGTTGGGGGTAAGGTAGATTATGATGCAGCGCAACTTCCTGGATTACAGGTTGTCAGACATGTTTTCAGGGATCCAGATATTTTGACATGTTCTATCAGTTGGGACGTGATGATGAGCAGGTACAGTGAGGATTTTCCACTTGCTTGCATCTTGGAAGGGTTTATCAGTTGTTTTCTTATGCTGGATAGGGGACAATAGGGATTTTTGTGTGGATGGGGCAGGATGCTGGAGAGGCTTGTTGAGACTCCTCAGAGATTAGGCTGGGGTTCTTGTATATTACCACACATGTATCGTGAGTTCCATGAGATTGTTTATAGGGAGGGGAAGAGCATGGCTGCCGAAGTTTTGATCTTACAGGTATGGGCTTGGGAGAACCTCCTAGTATGTAGGTTGATTGTAGATGACAACAGAGATCCTAGTCAGCCCTTTGTATATAGATATTCAAGTTATGTCACTCAGCCCCATCTAGGCAAGACATATTTTTGGAGATGAAAGCTAAATGACTTGATAGCCACTATATGGAGACCTTACAAGGGTTTAGAGCCATGGGATGATTTGAGGATTGTTCGTAGAGATCTGTTTGTGACTCGCCCACTCATTGGCAGATCACAGACTGTGGTTGAGCGATTCGTGGTTTCTTGAGTGATCAGGCAGTATGGTAGAACTCAAGGGATCTCGCATGAGTTAACTGTATACATGTGATATGAGGATGAGGAGAGGTGGGGATGGGCACTGAGGTTATTTTATGCCTTGGGTATGCAGGAGTTGACTGGATTACAATGACTCCAATGGGATTACATGGATGACATTGCAGATACGAGGGTATTGCCCCAGTACAGGGATTGGTTCCAGCAACACCCTTTCCCTAGATTCACTGATCCAGCAGATCAGGCACCTTGTATTGAGGAGATTGAGGATGATGCCCCCACATAGGGATAGGGACAAGGATAGATACAGGGATAGGGATAGAGAGTCGAGGCTTTGAGGTGGACAAGTGGCAATCCTAGTGCTAGCATTAGCAGGTTTCTAGCTGGAGGTAGATAGCAGAGGGGTGAGGGTGGATCTCTAGGTAGTGTTGGTGTTAGGTTGGGTGGAGGTGAGGAGGATAGAGTAGCTCTGAGATAGATTAGGCAGAGATGGGAGGAGCGGGGTGGAGCTAGAGGTGGAGATGGGGGTGGAGAGCCTGCGAGGGAGCAGGGGGGCCGACGTAGCATGGTCGATGAAAGCACGTCTAGCGGATCTACAGTCACAGTTGATAGTGGCACAGACTCAGCTGGCAAAGTGAGACCATCAGTTAGCAAAGATGAGAGCAGAGTGAGACTCTTTGCGATAGGAGGTTCTTCATCAGACGAGCTGGGTAGCCTATTATGTTGCGGCTTATAGTGTAGCAGTTTCAGTAACGCAATAGGTTGTACTGTACTCATAGTATATGGCACGATCAGAGGGAGCTCAGGCACCTCATCAAGATCCCGATCAACAAGCTCCACCTCCTCCACTAGGGAATGAGGGAGAGGCCGAGAGCTAGATATTTTTTTGTAGCTCTGAGATTTTTTGTAGACACACCCATTTTTTGTAGCCTATATGATTTTTGCTCCGATGGGAGTTTGTAGATGTCAGTTGACATCATTTTGTACTCTGAGACTTTATACAATATATATATACGAGATCTGATTTGACTTCATTGTACTTGTGTTGATTCATTTTTGAGATGCTTCCTATATGTTTTATTCTATATGTATGCATTTCTTATTTAGCATGGATGTATGTAATGCAGATGAATATGAATGTTTGTTTTTGTTTCTTTTCATATGCAAATAAATGATGAAAATGAGTCATGAGTAATGCAAATATAATTTTTTTTCTCTTTTTATGCAATAAGATGAATGTAAATGAGTGATAATGAAATGTATGAATCTATATAAGATGCTTATGTATGCAGCTAACATCTCAATACACAAGTACTTGATCGGAGAAATGATGAAAAAGAGACCACTTAGCTAAGAAATGATGATTTATCCAACTCTCATTTAGAAGATAAAGAGATTATTACCATACCAAAATCACTCTAAATTCACAAAATACAGAATGAAATGTAAAATGAGATGCAACCTAAACCTAGTCACTAGATTTAAAATGCTTAAGTTTCATCACTGAGCATAACAAACATAACAAGCAGATTAGAGTTCCTTTCTTTTCATGTGCAATATTAATTATCTTTTCCACAATTACCCTTTTTTCGTTCGTATCCTTGGATAGATTTTGTATGGACCCAGATTGCATGATAAAGAAATTCCCTCAAAACAGACAAAGAAATGATGGGAACCTCCCTGTAGCATACAAATAAGCGGAGTTGAGGTATGTGTGGAAATTTCACCTTGATGTGAAGGCTCTTATCATAGACACCCAACTTATTAGATGTTTTCAGATCATCGAAATCATTCCTACAAGTAGAAAACAAATAAAATATTATGCCCCCAATCCTTGCTCCTCTTAGTCAAGATAGACTTCCTCGAGTTACTCAGAGGGATAATAATCAAAAATCAATATAAAAGACAGTATACAAAGTAAATTTTCATTCGTAGCTCAAACTGTTTAGTGATTGTTTTCAATTTTGTTGTTTTGCTTGTGTACTCAGTGATAAAACTCTTCAGTAGTTAGGAGACAAGTGACTGACTCAGAGTGGACGACCAGGTTTCACTAACGTAAAGTTGACTTGGTTGATATTGCTTAGGACATGTAATGTACTCTGTCGATTAACCTAAGACTAGGACATTAATCAGTTTCAAGCCATGAGGGTTCCAACGAACCAAAATGTCACAAAAGTGACTGAAATATGTACAAGCGATAATAAAGATACATGAAAGCTGGAAATGCCAATGTTGCATTGATAGATTGAACATTGATTACAAGAGGCACCTATTTGCTAGGTTTTCACCTACTTGGTAGAGATTCATTTTTTTTTACCAAGGTGCTTGTTTACCAAGGCATTTTTTTTTCTTTTTCTCTTTTTTTTTTTTTTTTTTTTCTCTCAGGACTTTTATTAGTTTTTTTTTTTTAGGACATTTTTCAGCTGTACAGATTGCTGGAGCAAAGAATGCTAAGTGAATAATTTCTTTAAATGGATGGTGTTAATCGGTTCACAGAGTTGTTCTCCTTCCGATGTTGAGAGCTGATAAACACCAGAGCCAAATACTACAGTAATGATGTAGGGACCTAGTCAGCTGGGTTCAAAATTTCCTTTGTTGTCTTGAAACTATTGATTTTTAGGATTTTCTCTCAGAACTAGGTCACCAACCTGAAATTCTCTTTGTTGAACCTTCTTGTTATATCCTCTGGACATTCTTTTTTGATACACTCTGAGATGATCAAATGCCACTTGCCGACATTCATCCAGCAATTTGAGTTCTTGCAATCTAGATATTATATAGTCTTTCATCAGTAACAAGACCTTGCAAAGAAACTCTTAGAGATGGTATTTCCACTTCAATAGGTAATACTGCTTCAGACCCATACACCAAAGAAAAAGTTGTAGCCCCTGTAGGTGTTCTGATACTTGTTCTATAAGCCCATAATGCAGGATTGAGCTGCAAATGCCAATCCTTCCCAGATTTGTTTTTTGTTCTATGTAAGACAGTCAAAAAATTTTTGTTAGATGCCTCAACTTGTCCATTACCTTGAGGGTAATATACAGATGACCAGTGTTGTTTAATTTTGAATTTCTCACAAAGCTCGTCTAGATATTTATTCTTGAATTGTCCTCCTTTGTCAGTCACGATGGACGAAGGTATCCCATACCTGCAAATGATATGGTTTAGGATGAAAAGAGCTACTTGTTTACCGATTGCTTTGATGAGCGGAACCGCTTCTACCCACTTAGTGAAGTACTTAGTGGCAGTTATGATAAACTTGTGTCTATTGGATGATGTAGGATAGATCTGACCAATGAGATCAAAGGCCCATTGTTGGAAAGGCCAATGTGTGATTAAGGGTATGAGATCCCTTGCTGGAGCATGTATGAGATTTCCATGTAGCTGACATTTCTCACAAGTTTTAGAAAACTTTATAGCATCCTTCTCCATGTCTGGCCAGTAGTAGCCAACCCTTAGTAGTTTTCAAGCTAAAGTAAGACCATTCAAATGAGATCCACAAATACCTTCATGGACTTCTGATAATGCACATTTAGACTCTTCAGTTTCTAGACACCTAATCAATGTACCGTCCAAAATTTGCCTAAACAAATCGTTAGCAATGATGACATACAGTGAAGTGTTTCGAGTTAGGTTCCTTTTCTCATTACAGGTAATATTTTCTGGGATAATTTGGTCATGTAGATAAGATTAAATGTGGTTCTATCGAGATGAGTAATGTCCAATAATAGAACATACTATCTGGGACTCAAGAGAATCATAGGCAGGGTAATGTAACTCTTCCAAGCAAAAATTAGATTCTTGTAACTCAGGTATAGACGCCAAGGTGGCCATAGCATCTACTGCTCTGTCTGTTGATTTGGGAATCTGCTGGAATGATACAAAAGTAAAATACTTCTTGAGATCATCATCCATTCTCTTATAAGGCATCAATTTCTCATCTCAAGTCTGATATGTATCATTGATTTGATTGATAATTAGTTGATAATCTCCATAGATATATAACTCTAGAGCCTTCCATTCAATAGCTAGCTTGATCCCGTTTACCAAAGCTTCATACTCTGCAATATTGTTTGTGCAAGGGAATAGAATCTTGTAAGCCTTCAGGATTGAGTATTTCTGAGGAGTGATAAATAGTATTCTAGCACCTGAACCATTTTGGGTGAAAGATCCATCAAAGAACATCTTCCATGATTGGTGAGTAAGGTGCATTATTAATTCATCTAGAAACTCTATATGCAATGGTTGAGTGTCTTCAAGTGGAGCTTCAGTGAGTTGATCTGCAATTACCTATCCTTTGATGGCTTTGCATTCCATATATTCACTATCAAACTACGTAAGTATCATGACCCATTTTGCCAATCTTCCAGTGAGTGTTGCTTTGTTGAGACGATACTTGAGTGGATCAATCTTAGCTACTAGCTTGATGGAATGTGCCAACATGTAGTGTCTCAATTTTTGTGATGCAAAGACTAATGCCAAGCATGCTTTTTCTATTATTGTGTAGTTCATTTCATAAGACACCAATGTTCTGCTGATGTAATATATATCTCTCTCTCTTTTATTTTCATCTTGTTGTGCTAGAAGTGCCCCCAATGATGAATCAGTGGCTGATATGTATAAGATCAATGGTTTTCCCTGAATTGGTGTCATCAGTATTGGTGGGTTGGACAAGTACTCTTTGATTTGCTGAAGGTGTTCCTCACATTCTCGATCCCAGTTGTATATTAGTCCTTTCCTCAATACTTTTGTGAAAGGTTGAGCTTTGTCTGCTAGCTGAGAAATGAAGCGTCTGATTGATTGGAGATGTCCGTGTAAACATCTCATTTAACTGATGTTCTTCAAAGGCAACATTTTCATTATAGCTTGGACCTTCTCAGGATCAACCTCGATTCCCTTCTTTGAAATGATGTAGCCAAGTAGTTTACCAGATGTCACTCTGAATGCACACTTTTTTGGATTTAGCCAGAGTTTGAATTTTTCCATTCTATCTAGTATAGGGCCTAGCTCTTGAATATGCATGGATCTCTTCATAGTCTTTACTAAAGTGTCATCAACATAATCTTCCATATTCTTATGCATCATGTCATGAAAGATAGTAGTTACTTATCTTTGGTAAGTTGCTCCTGCGTTCTTTAGCCCGAATGTCATGACATTCCAACAAAGGTTCCCCATGCATAGGTGAAATTTGTCTTTTCTTGATCTCCAGGAGCTATTTTAATCTGATTATAATCAGAGAATCCATCCATTAGTGAGTGCATCTCATACCCAGTAGTCATATCGACTATCATATCAATGTTTGGTAATGGAAAGTTATCCTTTAGATAAGGTTTGTTGAGATCTCTGAAGTCTGTGCAAAACCTAATAGATTTGTCTGCCTTTGACATAGGTACTATGTTTGAAATCCATTTTGCATAGTTTGTAGCTCTGATAAATCCACCTTTTAGCAGTTTTTCTAGCTAAGCTTTGACTAGTAGTGCCACGTGAGGGTGCATCTTACAGAGTTTCTTCTTGACTGGTTTAACTCCTGGTGTGATAGAAAGATGGTGCATGATAAGATCAGGAACCAAGCCTGGCATATCAGAGTATGCCCATGCAAAATTGATTTTCTTTTATGAAAAGAGATGAGTGAAATGTTTCAACTCTTCTGCCAATAATGATTGAGCTACATGAATGATGCATGGTGTCACTTGACTCCCAATGTTCACTAGCTGAGTTGGCTTGATCAATATAGAAGACCTCTCCTAGAAGTGACTTGGCAGTATATCAAGTATCTCACCTTCAGGTGCCTCAGAGAGGTTTTCACCCTTAGGTATGTCCTTTATTTTCTATTTTTAGATTCTGACACCTCCACAATGTGGTTTTTGCCATTAGATCTTTTATCTTTTATTTTTATTTTTCTTCTTTTTGTGACTAAGATACTTGATATCTGTTTTAGTCATGTTTTCACTCTGTTCATTGGAGGAAGAGTCCATATGTTCAACTACATTGAGATAATAGGCTAACGTATAGTCATTGGCAAAAGTAGGTATATTCACGGGCTGGTCTTGTAAAGTACAGTCAATTAGTTCTGGATGTACTAAGGATAAATTTTGGATAGGTTCAAGGGAGTTCACAGTATTGTCATCACAACCGTGGATCAAAAAGCCGAGTTCCAGAATGATACCTTGCGTAAATGTCTCAAGACCAGGAAGAGTCAGAACATGATTATTAAAGTGCATGTTAATATTTAGTTGACCTGATCCAATAGACATACTTGTAGCATCATTCTCTATGCTAGGCTGGACTTCATACCATGGTTCAATAGTAAGATCAGTAGACATATTTTCATCATTTACATTAGATGATTCAGAGTTGGATGTTGAGTAGATATTGTCAAGAATAGGACTGTTGTCAGAGTCATCAGATGAAGTTTCTGAGTCTTCTTCAAGCGATTTAGTGAGTATATGTATGGTATCAACACCAAAATCTTTAATGTTGCAAGTTCCTTCAATATCTGGCTCTTTTATCATTTGTATCTGACACACCTGTTGATATGATCTTGATGTTTCTGTGATTCCCTGTTGTCTACTCCATTCAACTTCCTCTGGACTGATGACTGGGTCTGCTTCTGTAGCTTCCAATTCTTCCTGTGTAGTGCTATATCTGATTTGTTCTATTTTATTAGAGGGGTATATAATAGATGAAAAACTTTCTAGTATTATTTCTTCCTTCAACCCTTGTTCATAGTTTGCTTGTCTTTTTAGTCTAATTTCCTGTATTTCCTTTTCTAGTTTTATGCACATTAGCTCTTGAGTATCATCTGTGATACTAGTAGACTCTTCTAGAGTTTTTGTAGTGGATGTATCTAAGAGGTGGTCTAGACCCCATTCATACTTGTTTGAGTCAGTCTCTGAATCATCTACTTGCTACCTACTAGTGTATGTGACTGGAACTTTCAGTGGTGCAAACAATTCTCTGATTCTTTCTACTTCCTCTTTTATATCTTCTGGGACTTCTACTTTTTGTAGTGTTGTAGCTGATACCATTAGAACTTAAGTGTTGACTATTTCTTCTCTCTTGATTGATATTTCCTCTTGTTCCATTTCATAGCTATCTTGAAGTTGTTGAGTGTTTACTTCCTGTAATGTTAAAGGCAGTGTCTTTTCTTCCATTTAGTCTTAGAAGCATGTCTTTGGTCTGATGTTTTTCCTGGATTGTATCCCAGTCCAGCTTTATCATTTGTTGATTTTGTTTGTAGCTAAATTGGTTCAATAATACCCTCTTGATGTTTTCCCAGAGGACCAGTACTTGAATATCCCATGCGTTGAATCATTTTGTAGCCAGGACCATATTGGGTTGAGGAAATCTCATTTTGACTATCTTCCTTGAAAAGCCATTTAAGAACTGCATCCTCTTCTATTTCATCTGCTAGGGAAGTAGAAGACTGTACAAAAGGACCATCATATATGATATTCGGAGCTGAAGTTTGTGTTCTCATAGCCTCTGATGGTTTGCCCAACTATTTCGGTGATGGAGGGAGAGAGACTAATGAATGTACCGGTTATATCTTGTAGCCATCCATGTTGGTATTTGTAATATTCAATTTTTTTCTATCTTTCATCAGTGTTTCTAGATTTTCATTTTTAGAGGCTGCCCTATTATGAGGCACAAAGGTATCAACACCTTTTGTCAATACATTACAGGTGACATTTGTATCAGCATAAATACTGACTTCAACTCCGTTATAAGGAAATCTTAAGCATTGATGGTATGTTGATGGAACTGCCTTCATTTCATGAATCCACGACCTACCCAGTAAGATATTGTATGATAGAGGAAGATCAAGTACCTGGAAAAGGACATCTCTTTCTGCAGGTCCCACTCTAATTGGTAATAATACCAGACCTTTAGAGGTCCTTTCTTCTTCATCATAGGCTTTAATTGTTATTTTCTTGGTGGGATCAATGAAATTTTCAAAAAATCCTAGTTGTGTAAGTAGACTGTAAGTACAGATATTCAACCCCATGCCTCCATCTATCAAAACATGTTTAACTCCATGTTTATGGATCATGGCTTCAATATGCAATGGCTGGTTATGTGGATGATTTAGCGAGTTGTCATCTTCCTCAGAGAAGGTCAGATACTGAGGCGAAGTTAGTTGACCCACCATGGGTTGAAACCGATCAATGTCTAAATCTTTTGGAACATTAGTGGTGAGCAATGCTTTGTCCAGGATCTCTTTGTGAGAAGAAGAGATTTTTAGCAATTCAAAGATTGAGATTTGAGCATTTGTCCTTTTCAATTGTTCAACAATGCTATATCCAGAGGATGATGTTGAAGTTAGCCTTTTAAATTTATCAAATGTTGATTCTTTTTGTTTGTTTGATGAGGCTGGTAGGTTTGATGTTGCTTGAGCCAGAGTTGAAGAAATAGCTTCTTGGAGAGTGACTTTCTTTTGAGAATGAGTCATATCTCTTGCATATCATGATTCATTTTGTTTATCTTGGATTATAATCACATTGCAATATTCAGATTGGGAAGGCTCAATCATGTTGATGACGTTATCATTGCTGGTATAAGTATAATTTACTTTGGCACCTCCTTTGGTCTTTGAGGATTCACCTTGTTCATAAATAGGTAAAGGGTCCTTAAATGCTTTGTGATTAGCATTGGCCGAGTGATTCCCGACAATAATTTTACCAACGTCTATGAGATCTTGAATCTCATGCTTGAGCTTCATGCAGTTGTTTGTGTTATGACCTTTATTCTGATGGTAGTTGCAGTATTCATTTTCTCTCCACCATTTTGGTTTGATTTCCAGATCATATGGCCTGGAATTATCTAGTAATGTTATCAGGTTGTTTGCCAATAGAGTTTTGAAAGCGGATTCATATGATTCTTCAAGAGGAGTTCAATCACGCTTAGGTTTGGAAAGCCAAGGTTTCTCTTTGAACCACTCTTTTGTTTTCTTTGGAGGATTTTCTGTTGCAGCTTCAGCTGCTTTGAGTGCTTGCGTGCCACTAGCCAAGTTGAATATTGTGGGCTTTGAGTTAGTTTTAACAATGTCTACTACTCCGTCATTAACAACATTCTTGTTGTTGTCTTTGCCTTACTTCCAATACTTGTTCTTCTCTTTAGAGATAGATCATGGTTTTGTTTCTTTCCAAGGTGAGATATCCCCCTTCTTTATAAGCACATCTTCCATTCGAATAGAATTATCTACCATTTTGTTAAATGATGGGTGTACTTGCATTTGGATACTATATTTCAATTTTGGGACCAAGTTGTTGACAAATATATCCATTTTCTCAGAATCTGGGATAGGTCGTGAATACCTAGAGAACATCTTTCTCCAACGTTGGAGGAAAGTAAGAAAAGGCTCCCTTATTTTCTATTTAGTATTGCAAAGCTTGATCATAGTCACAAGATGTCGAATGTTGTATGAGTATTGTTGTAAAAACAGTTGGATTAGTTCTTCAAGCATTTTTATTCCTTTAGGTAGACTTGAGAATCATTCCATAGCTTGTCCTCCCAAACTCCTTAGAAAAAGGTGCATGAGATACGTTTGATCGTGCATGAACTCCATACAGGTAGCACAAAATTACCTGACATGATCTTGAGGATCTGAGGTACCATCATATTTGTCAAATTTTGGGATCTCAACTCGTGAAGGGAATGGAGGCATATATAGGTTTTTGTCAAATGAAAATGGGCATATTGTCTCCAGAGAATATTGTTTTGGGGATTTATCCTTGTTTTTTAGTTCTGTGATCTCAGTCCGTAAGGGTAGTAATTGTCCGTGGACCATTATTATAGGTGATTCTTCCTTTTTAGTAACAAGTGTCTGAATGTCATATCTAGTAGGAAGTTTGGCACCTTGTTTTGCTAGCTCTAGAAAATAGTCTTCTTTTTCTCTAGCCATAATAGCCTTCATCATTTTTCAGAAATCCTTATCCTTTTAACATTTATGAATATCTTTTTCAGGAGGTTCAGAATCTTCAGCTTCACTTGATGATGAATAATTATCAGTTTCGTGAATACTAAGGTTGTCTTTGTCATTGTGTTATGTCTCATGTATAGTGGGAGATTTAGGTTCATAAAAAATTGGTACCCCTAATGATGAAGGTTTATCAGTGGGTGGGTCCTTCACCTAATATGGGTTATCTTGATATGCAAAGGTTTATCCTTTTCTTTTGGCCTCTTTCTTATGAGAACTTCTGGTTTGAGTAGGCATTTTTTTGGATTAGTGTGACCTAAAGTTGTTTATGATGTAGAGGTCAAGGTCAAATTCAAAGCTAGTTGTTTGGTTAACTTATTTGTTTGAGAGAAGCAACTAAGATTTAGTCTGGTTTCAGGAAAGATCTATCCTATATAAGACGTTTATCTAACTTTATTCGAGAGTAGTGACTAAGATTCAGTCTGGTTTCAGGAACGATCTGTCCTGTATAAGATGTTATCTAAGTGACTTAAGTTTGATAAGTAGTTGTTTGAACTAGCTGAAAGATGATTGACCAAATCATGCAACACAAATGGTAGAGGTACATTGTCTTGATCTGTTTATGCTTAGGATGATTATAACCAGTATTATGCTCGCTGTAGATTTTTTTTAGGCAAGTTTGACTGTTCTGTTCTGACAAAATCAGAGATTTGTATGAGAGGTTTTAACAAGCCAGACGACAATTCAATAGCTTCAGGATGACAACAACAGTGTTTTGTACGAGTTGATGCCTAGTACCATACGACAGATGGGTATGTCTAGGACGATAGACTATTTAGTGCAATTTTTTTATCATACAACACAGGATTCAACATCAGACGATGGACTATAAGGATTCGTATGACATAGTATTGAGGCTCAGATGATAAATAATTAGACTCGTACGACATAGGATATGAAGCAGGATAATAAATGATCAGATTCATATGACTGTTCACAAGCTAAATTCTGAGTTTTCAATAGTTGAGTACAACAACTGAGTATGACCAATTTTGAGATGGACTGATTTTTTACTAGGATAGACTAGTTTTGGACAGAATTTCTACTTAGGATAGACTAGTTCTGACATAGACAAAGTTTTTGATCACTGAGTTGTTTTTTGTTTTCTCCAGTTTTTGGTATTTCAATTTTAGTTTGAGGGATGAAAACACAAAAAACATGTAATATGAATAGTAACTCTAATCACAACATGCAAACCCTATAGAATTTGGTGAGAGAAGAAAACCTTTGCTTCTAGAATTAGGTACACACCCAATAGCTAATCAGAATACAACCACTGAGTTTCACGCAATGGATTCTCAACACCGTATTATCTGACTCCAAATGCTAATGGGGGCACGAAATGACAAGTATCTTGGGAGAGTTACTATCTCTCTTGCACAAAGTTTATCCCCCTTTCAGAGGTGAACTAGATAGCTTCTAATTTTAATTAGATCTAGTAAGGGGTCCGTTCAGCGTGTCGAGGTATAAACTCAATTAAGAGGCCCCCCAGCCTTGAAAACCAAGGTTCAATATACCCGAAGGTACTGAGGAGAGCTATTCCCGAGCACTGTCATTGACTTGATTTTCACCAAATCACATTTATTTTATAGTGGGTTGGAGTACTTGGAATTTAACCATTCCCACTTAGGTTGTTCCCCTCACATCGACCATAATGACTTTAAGAGTTTTTAAGCTCCTCGGGAGGGTAGGCCTGCTAAAGATGTACAAATCTCAAACAAAGAAAATGCCTCAAGGGTCTGGATTTCTGATTGTCTAAAAAGATAAGAGCATACTCTCTTACCTGTCACAATTTACTTAAATCATGAAATACAGATTTGTTCTTTAACCAGATAGCAATTTTGGTGCCTAAAAATGAATTTAAAGAATACACAATGTTTGGTCGATTCTTCTCAGGCAACCTGCAAAGACAATGAATCAGTAGTCATATTGTCTTTGTGTGACAAGCATATTCTTCAACAAGCGTTCTGCAAAAAATTGATTAGGCTATGAAAAATTCTAAGATAGACATATAAACAACTAAGGTCAGTTGTCAGTATAATCAATTTGAACAGAAAACCAGAATCATAAAATTTGCTTTTTTCTCTTTTTAACTAGGAAAAATACAGAATCGTACGACAGTATTTAAGAGATCGTACGATATAGGATTCTATTTCATACGACACCTACAGTTTGTCATTTTGGCCTGTGATAAATGTCATATGATATTACGTAGAGACTATACGAATGAAAATCCGAAAAGTCAAAAATCTGAAAAATAACAAAAATAAAAAGTTAGTCTTGGAAGCTGAAAAAATGTAGTCTTCAGCCCCATGGCGGGTGCCAGAAATGTGTGTGTGAAAAAGTGAAATAAGGTCTAATAGCTGCAGGCACAACACTTCAATTAAGTCATTACACGTATGGTTAGTAAATCAATAATCAATAAATAATAAAACCATAACAAAGTGACTAATTGCCTTCGAAAAGATGCAAGTATAAGATTTCTCTAAGATTTTTATAAGCAATACCAATGACTAGACTACACCAAGATGAAGGATTTAATCTATATGAGTATGATATTAAGCTAAAATGGATACAAGATGGATGAATAATTCAAGCAATAACAAATTCAAGCAATATGGATTCAGGTAATAATGGAATAACTAAATATGGATGCAAATAATAAAAAAAGCAAGCACAATATCTTCAATGACTCCAGAGCAAAATCAACATAATAATAATCTCCAAGGTGTTTCTCAAGTATCTCTGGGGTGTTTTGGATGAGAGTTGAAGGCTGAACTTATAGAGAATTCTCAAGAGAGATAATGAAAAAACTCAATTTAAGATTAATTGAAAATAATTGAGAAATCAGGTTCAGTTAACCTTGAGATAGATTCCAATTATAGTTTAATTGAAATTCATTTAAATAAGAAGTTCAAGTTGCATTGGAAATAAGATTTAATTAATTCCATGCACTTGTGATAAAAATAGGTAATTCTATGCAATTATTTGATTTATTCAAGAAAAGGGTCTTTTCAATGCAACTGAACTTCTTTTTCTGAAAAGCTTTGGGTTCCAATTTTAGAGAATGATTAATAATTCAATTAATTGCTTTTCTAATTTCAAGTTCTAAATTTAGAAGAAGAAATAATATCTCAAGTTTGATTTATCTCTCAATTCAATTCTTTTATTTTATTTTCAATTCAACTCTTGCTTTGTGATTAATTCCTCTTTTGTAATAAATTAATTCCTTTTTTGCATGATTAAATGGAAAATTTATTAATTAATTAAATATGCTAGGATATTTAATAAACTAAACAGGATAATTGATCAAAATGATATTCTTGGAATGACTCAATTAATTAAATAAATATTTAATTAATATAGAGTAATTGACTTGCCATGCAATATTTGATGATTAAAGAATTAATAATGTGCTCAAAGTTGATTTAATTGCCTTTGGTTAGGACCTTGGTGATGTTGTCGAGATTAGGAGCCCATGGTTTAGATGACCAATTTTAGGGTATTACACTAATCCCCATGCTCTGCCATCAATGTGTTGTCTGTGCTTTTTTCTACAATCAATCTGCATGATTTGACATTAATTCCACCTCTATAAGTGCGAACGAGGCAGTTTTGATTTTAAATTTATTCATTACTTGGATTTAAATACTATATTAATTTATTCACTTGTAATATTAAACTACATTAAATTTTATCTTTAATTTTCTTTCGGCTATCCATACAATAAGCTTGAAGTGCTAGTTAACTATAAGTCTGTAATTAATTAATCAATCAACTTAATGAATGTTGTATGATCGCAAATAAATGACATAAGCTCTATGACCTATTTATTTGAGTACCAATATAATCTTAATATTAACAATATTAATGCATTTGCAAATCCACAAACTGCTTGGTATAAAAGATAAGTATGACAATATTCTCGCATTAGGCAATAAAAAAATAACACTAACACGTGTCTCAATTTTGGTGATTTTGAGAATGAATATGGTTTCTTTAGACATTCGCACCAAAAAATTCAAAGCCACTTCACGCATGTACAAAATCCAAGGGTTAAGCTACATGCATAGGGGACATCGCTTGCCGGCTAGGAGCCTAAGGGTATAAAACATTAGTATAACAATATTAACACATTAGCTGATATTGTTGATCTATATTTGCATTAGTCAAATCAAATAATCAGTTAGCACAATTGTAATATTGCGAAAGCGCGAATTGGGAACAACGTTTCACATAGAAAAGAATAAAACAATCATATCAAATAACACTATAGACACATCAACTAATTTGATTCACTTATGTTCCATGTAACATCATTGCCAGTTGGCATAAGGTTTCAAAATTAATACCACTTACTCATATGTCATAATTTAATAAATAAAAAATATTTGGCGTTAGATTACTCGTGTGCTAACTTAATTGTTGTTATCTTGTTGGCTATAAAAACTTTTGGATTTTAATTGCCAAATCAAGTAAAAATAGATAGTTACAGTGGTGATTGCTGCTGTAAAAAATATGTTGGTCAAATTCTCCCTTCACAGTTCTGTACAAATAGATTCATTTTGGGGGGAGGTTAGTCACGATAGACTGAAAAACATTTTCTTCTTTAAGGATGATGACTTCATCCACAATGTTTCAATCATCTTGGGTCATGACTATCTTGCAGCAGAGGGTTGTTACACATTAAATGTGGAAATTTCATCACTCTTCTTAGCATGGTGTCTATAATTAGGTACAGTGTCAGAGGCGAGGTGGGTCATCACTTCTTGTGTTCGCAAAGAAGGGAGAAATGGCTTGGAAGATATCCTGGTGAGGGCGCAGATGGGGATGGGTTTGTTGGCTCATGATGAGGACTAGTTCCAAATTGGTGAAGGCCAAGGGGACCCCTTTGGCTCTATTCATCCTTTTATTCTTTGGAGTGTGTATGACAATCCAGAAGTGCACAGGGTGACTACAAGTGAAGGCCTTAGTGCCATCGAGGATTACCTTTGCAAAAAAAGGCTAAATGTGGACGAGGTCGTCGAAAGGGAACCAAAAAGGTGGTATAATGTAAAATAATGTATTGTAATATTTTTTATTTTGGCTGCAAAGGAAGGTGGAGTGGTGGATTAAGGGTAGAAGTGGCATTTCCAGGCGAGGCGTGCTGTGTGGTGGTGACTTTTTGGTGAAGGTGGTCGACGGTGGTGATGTAACTTCTTGGTCTCCCCTTTTGTCTTGGGCATGGGAGGTTTTCTTTTGTGTTTTTCCATGTCGACCTCTATATTTAGGATTGATGCATGTAATAGGGAAATGGATTAGTGGGATGGGGTCTAGTTCTATTGCAGAGAAAGGCTTGACTCTGCGTGTTGTGTACAGGTGGTTTTGTGGTATAGGACCATGGGAATTTTTGGAGGCCACAATTTTGGCCGAAACTATGATAATTATGTAAACTTTATTGATATCAAAAATAAAATACTCATTTACAAATAAAAAAAATATCGCCACTAAATGACATGCATTGGTTTTGTATGGTAGTGTAAATTGCTAGTAAAAACAACTTTTCACAATAAAACATGTATGAATCACATTAAAGCATGTCTGAATTTGCCAGCATATTTATCATATTTATTGTATTACAAGGCAAAATTGCCATCACTAATACATTTCTCTAACACATGGGAAAAAATACTTCGCCAACAATTTTCTCCTAATTTTGGGTGATTGCCAACAATTCACCAATAATAATTATATTTGATTTCCATGGGTACCGAAAAATTTGCCACTAATCATTATATTTGATTTCTAGGGGTATCAAAAAAATTTGCTGATATTTTACTACTATTCCCAAGGGGGGGGGGGTCTTAAAGTTATCACTGATGCAGGTATGACACTCAAGTATGAGGTCTATTTTAGAGCACATCCATTCCCATGTCTTACCGCATCAGGTGAGCCAGTACTAGGGCTGGCTGATGAGGATGACAATGAGGATGAAGGAGGTAGATAGAGGAGATAGAGGAGAGGGGGGGCTAGGAGGGTGGTCTGAGGGAGGGGGAGAGGAGGGGATGGAGGCTAAGGAGGGGATGGAGAAGATAGGGTAGGTAGATCATCAAGGCCACTTAGAGGGAGAGGGGGACAATCGACACAAGGTGCCTTACAGGGACAAGGATAGATACAAGATGTCCTATGAGAAGAGAAGAGGAAAAAGCAGAGGGAAGAGGTTGCAGGTGGAGGAGATGAGGAGGAAGATGAGATGATTTCCCTTAGAGATCTCACATAGGGACAAACAGACAGGATAGAGGACCTAGAGAGGGAGATGGCCAAACCATATAGGTATCTTTAGGAGACCAAGGATGAGTGGGATATGGCCATTGAGTGGTATAAAATCATAGAGGAGACCATTAGGGTAGCGAGGGCTACATAGTATGGTGACTCAAATAAAGATATGCATATTGCATCAGAGCTATGAAGGAGATTGGTTACTAGAGGATTCTATATGAGGTTGTAGTTCCTCCACACCTCAGGGAAAGTAGCTATAGGTAGGTGTCTTCGACTACCACTCATAGGGACAGACAAAGGTGTTGGCACTGAGTTGTCATTGATTTCAACCAGTAATGCAGGCTACTGGTAGGGGTATGTCACTCGGTATAAAAAATATTGAACTGACATAAGGAAGATTAACATGAAGGCTTGTAAACTAGTATAGTGGAAGACAAGTAGGTATTAAGACTATTAGTAACATCATCAGTAAGAGGTGATATGAAGTTGTGTGTTGGCATGACAAGTTGTAGCCGGTAGGAAGGTTGGTTGTTTTGCTTGAGATAATCTTTGTGATAAAGAGGCAGAATGACAAAGAGATCACAAACCATTGGAGGTGAAGATGTGCTACCAGTGTAGTGTGCACTACTGATTTGTAGAAAGAGAAGGTCTCACCGGTAAGGGCTTGTGTCAGTATGAGTTTGTTGAATGTTAAAGTTTAAACTGAACTTGTGTTGGTGAGCTGATTGTGTGCCGATGTGATGCCATGTGGAGCTAAGGTGGCAAGCATGCAGAGGTTGGTGAAGTTTCGATTGATATGGTTGTTGGAGTAGTTAGTCGACATTAATGAAACAACCACAAATTATAGGTCAATAATAGATTGATGTGGCTCGAGGAAGATTGAATAACAGAGAAAGATCAAGGAGTTATTGGCACTTGGATTGAAGCAAAGAAATCAGAATGCAAGAGGACCTCGAGAAGGAAACAACTAAGTCATAAATGAGTCGACAGATTTCAAAGATGAAAATCATGGTTGAGATTGCTATCTTTAGCAAATATGCATTGGATGATGGAAAATGTGTACAGATGCATTCCTCAAATGTAGGTGATCGATCCAAGATGGATCAAATCAGATTGGATGCAAATTTGGTTGGGAGAAGGAAACCCTAACCGCCCTTAGTTTGAATTGATTTTTGACGGGAAAGCTCAAGATTAAATATGATGACTTGATATTGTGATTGGTGCTACTAAAGTGTGAAGGAGTGAGTAAAATTGTTGTATAAGAAGTGAAGAGATAAATACCTAAAGTAGTTAAGAGAGAAGGTTGTATCTCTATGAAGCAATAGAGTA
This sequence comes from Cryptomeria japonica, assembly GCF_030272615.1. Classification (NCBI taxonomy): domain Eukaryota; kingdom Viridiplantae; phylum Streptophyta; class Pinopsida; order Cupressales; family Cupressaceae; genus Cryptomeria; species Cryptomeria japonica. Next base: position 457,215,834 of record NC_081411.1, read on the forward strand.
AACCGGTATAGAGAGAAAAACCAATGGAGTGAGCATAGAGCACAAAGGTGACAAACTGACAAGCATTGTACCTAATAAAGTGTGATCAAGTGTGAGTTGAATTGGAAAGACATTGTGAGAGGAGACTTAACAAAGTTAAAATCAATAGCAAAGAAAAGTTATAGAGTGGGTGGAGAAAACACACACTAGTAAGGTTGAAACTGACAGAGCAGATTATTGTAAGGTTGCAAAACTTCTTTTACAACAGAGATCTCATTTTTTATTTAGAATATTCATATTGCTTTCACTGAGTTGGTGCTTAGTGAAGGGGTTGTAGCTCCTCTAGACTGTAGCCTATAAACAGTGTAGGGGTTGGTGCTCATAAATCAGGGGCTCGTGCTCCTTGGTTTGGTGCCCTAAAATTGTAATAAGATCTTTTATATTGTGAGGCTGGATTGGAGAAGAAGATCTCCAACAACTATTCTCACCAAGCTTTTTCCCACATTGGGTTTTCCTCATATATCTAGTGTTGTGTGATGCATTCTTGTGTATGAGTTATGTTGATGTTGTAGCAAATCCTTTCACAGACTTAGTTTGCACTATTTGAGATACTAGTTATCACTCAGTTTGTTATATATATTATTGGTATATCCTTGTTGAAGAAAAAGTGTTTAAATCACTGATTCACCCCCCCCCCCTCTCAGTGATCCATTGTGTCCAACAATTGGTATCAGAGCCTAGGTACCCTATTTTGTGAAATTGCTCTCTAGCTTGGGTAGATTCTGTCAAGTGTTTACAATGGTAAGAAATGAATTCGCCTCATCAAAAGCCCCTATGTTTGATGGTGTCAACTATGCAATTTGGAGTAGAAGAATGGAAACCTATTTGTCCTCTCTAGGTTGTGATGTATGGATGTCTGTTGTGAATGGGTATACAGTTCCTAATAATCCCCCTACTGATCTAAGTATGATACAAAAGTATCAGCAATAGAAGAAACAAAAGATCTGAAAGTCTTTACAATGGATAAGTTGTATGGTTCCCTAACTTGTTATGAGATGAGGACTGTCAGTACTGAGGCTATGAAGAAAAAAACTGCATTCAAAACATAAAGAAAAGGAAAAGAAGAGTTTGCTTGTTGGTCCTCACAACTGGAATGTAAACTAGGTGATAAAACACAATTCAGAGATTGAATATCATTGAATAGCTAACTTTTCCTGTAGCAAAGGCTCATTTAGTTATCAACCAAGGATGTAAACTTGAAATGGTCCAGTACTGTATGTGCACCAAATTCATATTGCAACCATTTTATATAACTGCAGGAAATGAAATTCTTCTTAAAGCAAACACACAAAATCTATAATAAACTAATACTTAATCCTACAACTGGAAATTGCTTTAAACAATTATTGTTAAAAGATAAAGTTCTGGCAAGTGACAGGAACTACTCTATTGTCGTGGCTATAGGAACAAAAACGGGAACTTTTTCCTATGGCTGCAGGAACATACAACTATTACAGAAGTATGAAAACTAGTTAAAACATACAAAGGATTACTCACCAAGTGGGCCCCCTTTAATGAGTATTTACAGAGCTTCAGATTACACTTATCTAATCATTCAAAATCATGTTGATCCTTTTATTTCATCTTGACTAGAAATACATACATAACACTAGAAAACTGAGTATTACAAAATACTATCTTTTTCTCTGCTATCCCCGAGAGGAGAGAGATCCTTTTATTTATAGGAAAGCTTATAAAAAAATTCTAACTAACTTCCCATAGCCCTAGGAAATAGCTGAATAGGATTTATTAAAAGAAGAAGAAGAAGTCAACACAGGACAATAGAACAACATTTGTCCTGTAGCTAAGAAAATATAGCATAACCACGTCCTAGATCTGAGATCCACTAGGAACAGTTATGAATGTTTTCATAAATCAATCTGTTGAAGAACCAATCAAGTGATCCCAATCATAACTGCATTCTTTTGACTAGGTCTGCATTACGGTTATATACTTGATGATCTTTTGAATTTCCATTTGTCTTTACTTCACCTTTGCTGACCATGCATCAAGATATTAACACACACAACAACATGTGTATATACTAATGCTAACATGATATAACATAAACTGTATTTATAATTAACTTTAGATATTTGCATAGACATATCATTTGAAACCACCATAAAACATCCTTAGGTATAGGTTAAACCAGTTTCAAAAACACTTAAAAGGTATCATCTTAAGAAAGCATTATAATCAAAATGTCATCTAGTCATAAGACCTAGGTAGGAGTATTATATCATAAATATATAAAAATAGATCCATTGTTTAGGCTCATCATCTCCCCCTAACCTAACTTCTTGTTGATCCTCGAGCAATAGGAAAATTTTGGATTCTCGCATTAACTCGGAAATTGCTTGGAGTAACCTACCTAGAACCGCCATTCTTTAAGCTCGAGTAGAATCCTTTCATTTTCTCTAATCTCTTCCACCTGGTACATTCTGTTGCTTCACTGTATGGTGGGTCACTGTCCCTGCAGCCCATTAGTGGCCATAGGAGGATTGGAGGCTGAAAATTGAGAGGAAGCCAATGTCGTCCCTTTGTTCTTTCCAAGTGCATGTACTTGGGTGCTCTATTTAATGCTGCATGGTAATTTTGTACAGAGTGTGGTTCAGATTGCTTTAATTCATCTGTTAGGCTATCCCAGCGTTGGACTATATGTTCTTTTACTTCATGTCCTTCCCTTGGAACCATTTGTTCATATTATTTATACACTTCTTCCCTCATGGGTAGGATTTCCTTTGCATAGTCTGGCTCATATACAATCTTTTGCCAATCAAAGTAAAATCGTTTGGGTTCTCTTTATTCAGCCCTTAAGGGCAATGAAAGCTCAAGTTCTTCCTTGTGATGCACCTAAAAATGCTCTCCCCTTGATATTTCATTCTGCATCCATGACATAAGAGCCCTCAACTGAATATCTCCAATGTAAAGGAGAGGGTTCAAATTAACATCATTAGGGACAGCATAGTTGTGGACATACAATTCATAAAGTTAGTTTTTGACTGACATAGGAGATGTCTAAAAAACACTATAAAATTATTCTGGTGTTTGCAATGAGGGACTTAAATCCCTAACAATCCTCATCATTTGGAAACTGATGTACTTTTCTTTTAAATATAGAGAGTAGACACGAGGAGGAGCTCAACATTGCATCAGTTGTGGAACCATGGTGGCTATTGTTTCCACCTTAGCTTTAAGATAGGCTATTTCCTCATCCTTCTGCTCAATAACCTTCTTCTTCCAGTCAATTATCATCTACATTTTTACTTTCTCCAGTTCCCAATCCTCATTAAGAGAAAGTCCCACCACATGACTAGTAAGAGAGATAGGTGGTCTATGAACAGGTGCCCTAGATTTCTTCATTTCTACTTTACTCCTTGATTCAATAACCTTCTCTACAATAGATGCGAAACTATTTTTTCTCTCAAAATATACTTCTTCCTGTGGTTGCTCTATATTCAGAAGCTCTTCTTCTTTCTTAAGCTACAGTTCCTGCTCTTCCCCCATATTTTGCAGTTCTTCCTCCTCTTCATGTTCCATTTGAGGTTCATTAGATGGATAAGGAGGGATATCATGTTGAAGTGAACTGTATTGATCTCGTTCTAGGGAGTCAATCAAGATGGTATTTTTTTTCCGGGTTGATTGGTCTTGGCTTTTATGATTTTTATGGAGCCTACCACTACTTCTTTGAACTTTCCCTTTTTCGGCTGCAGGGCTACTTCCTATAGCCACCTCTTCAACTACCTCAACAGTTACCGCAGGAACTGGTTTTACAATTTTTCTCTTCTTGGCCGCAGGAAGGGGTACATTCTCATTTTTACTTTTCTTGTCCTTATGCTCTATATCAACTTGTTTTTCTTTTCCCTTTTCCTTTCGTGTGCTATCCCTAGTTTTTCTTGAACCTTGAGGAGGAACCCCTGATTTAGCTTCTTTTTGTAAGGGTTCCTTAGCTGCAGGAAGATTTTGTTCTGAGGATTTCAACGAGGATGACGGTTCAAGAGGGGAACCAGGTTCTATAAGGTTTTCTTGTTCTTGAGATGGAAGTGGTTTCTCTATAACTATGTGCTCTACCCTAAACATTTTGGTTTCAACAAATTCATTCTAGAGCATTGGAGAAACATCTCTTAAGGATTTTTCAACTAAAAGCTTAATTAGACAATGGTGAGAAATAGAGTGAGGCCTACCTTTCTGAGTCTCTATTTCACTTATAGAAAGAAGGTTGTACAATAATCTTGGAACATTCATCCTTCTTCTGTGGCACAGATGACTTAGGATCTTGAAGTGATGAGAATGCAGACATGAAAACCTTCCTTCGCAGGTTAAATATTTTAAGATATACAATGTCACTTCTCTCCATTCAGGCGGAAGGGATTCTCGCCTAGCTCCTTGCCTATCTACTACTAATGGGGGGTCTCCTGGATGTGTAAATTCTGCCCTTGCAATGCATGCATCCTTAGACTCTGAGTACTTCTCCCCATCTGTTGGTAGCCTAGTTACCTCTGATATCCTTTCCTCTGTAGCCATTGCTCTTAAACCTTTTACCTGAGCTTCTCCATTTGATAGTGTGTGGGTAAATTCCCTTGTAATTTCTTCATTAAACTCTATAAACTTTAAGAAATAATCTAGCCATCCACTGTTCCTAAATACTGGTTCACAATCTCGGTCTTGAAGGAGAACTTCATGGACTGTCGGCTCATGTCGAACAAATGGACCACCCATTACAATAATAACACTCTGAACTTTAAAAATGGCATAAATCTGCTCAGTTTCTGCACTATGTTCTATACTATAGCATACTCAATGTTTTTACTTGGTTGGAACCAAGCTGCAATCTTAAAAATAACTCAAAACACATAGACAAGTGGACCACAAGATATCACCTCAAACTAGCAATTTTTGAAAAATAAAATGCAATTTGAGAGGACATCACAATTATCTGCTAGAGTAATTATCAATGTACTTTCTCCCCCTAACCTAAAGTTTGACAGGTGTCCACACAAGCGGAGGAGGATAAATACAAATGACCATATGCAAAATATCATAATGAGAAGAAATATGGTTTAATTATACACATGCAACAAAAATAATGACACATGAGCATACCTTATATCACACGAGAATGATTGTAGTTGAAAGATATGATGCTGCCATGCATGGAAAATGATGCGATGATGAATGAAGTGAAAGGAAAGAAATGAGTGAATATGGAATGAGATATTTATTATGCAGAAAAGTACTCCCTTGAGATGCAAAAGTATTTATTAGGATCATGCGACAAAGATATTAAGATGGAGTGGTGACGACCAAGCCGTCATTAGTGGCTTTAGGAATCTCGACATGCTAGGCAATGGAAAACTGTCATAGGAAGTCATCTTTTCTCAGAGGATTATGGTATAGGCATAGCCGATGACCATTGACTAATAATTTAAATTTAACAGGATCTATGGTAGATAATCTGACAACACCATTAGAAAATGTTTCAACTATTTCATAAGGGCCTAACCATCTAGTTTGCAATTTGCCTAAGTTATCTTTGTACCTGGAATCATAGAGAAGAGCTCAATCACCCGGCTTGAATGATTTATCCCCGATATAGTGACCATGCTATTTCATGTGCTGATTCTGAATAGATTTAGTATGCTATAGGGTAGATTTCCTTATTTCATCCAAAGCATTAAGCTACAATATCCTTTCTTCTTGTGCTACAGAAAGTGTCATATCTAAGGAAATAGTTGTCCTCAAAGTTTTATGTTCAAACTCAATAGGCATCATTTCTTTTGTTGCATACACCATTTGAAATGGTGTAAACCCTGTTGTAGTTTTCTAGGTGGTTCTATAAGCCCATATAGCCTCAAAGAGTCTGCTACACCAATCTTTCCTATTGAGTGCTACCATTTTTGTCAATATTGATTCAAGTTCCTTGTTAGTAACCTCTACTTGTCCATTAGCCTGTGGATGATAAGGAGTGGATTTCCTGTACCTGACATTATATTCATTAACCAGGGCTGTAATCAAAGTAGAAGTAAACTATGCCCCTTGATCTGTTACTATTTCTCTAGGAACTCCATACCAAGTGAAGATTTCTTCATATAAGAACTCGACCACCTTATTATCTTGGGCATGCTTGAAGGATTTCACCTCTACCCACTTAGTAACATAATCAGTACAAACAAGAATATAGGAGTGACCATTGGATGGTGGATTGATTGGCCCAACAAAGTCCAGTCCCCATTTGTCAAATGGTTTAACAACCACCTGAGGGTGTAGAGGCATTTCATCAGACCGAGTTGGTTTGCCCATTCTTTGACACCTGTCACATTTCCTAGTGTATTGAGTTGCATCCTTGTGTAAGGTTGGCCAATAGTACACTGTAGTTAATATCTTAAAAGTTATTCTTTTGGCTGCAAAATGACCTCCACAAGGTTCATCATGACAGGCATGAAGTATGTCATATGTCTCATCTTCCCTTACACAGTGCCCCATAACCTGATCTAGACCTGTGTAAAATAAGTAATCTAAAATCCAAGACAAGTTGAAACTCTTTTCTACCAGCAGTCTCTTTTCTTTGGGTGAGAAATGTGGGGTTGTCTTATTAGCTACAAGGTAGTTGGCTATGTCAACATACCATGGACTATTAGAAATGATGGAAAATAGATGTTCAACTAGAAAGACATCATTAATGACTTTACTATTGTCTAGTTTTTGAATCCTTGACAGAAAATCTGCCACCACATTTTCTTTTCCAGGCTTATCAATAATAGTAATATCAAATTCTTTCATTAATAAAAACCATCTTGCTAATCTACCAGTAATGGAGCTTTTGTTCATAAGGTAGATGATGGTTGCATGATCAGTATGCACAAATATTTGATATCCTGTTATATAGTGCCTGAAATTATTAAGGGCATGATGATAGCTAACATCTCCTTTTCAGTTACAATATAATTCAGTTCTGGTCATTGCAAATTTTTACTAATGTAATAAATTGCATTTTCCAAAACTCCTTGCTTCTGTCTCAAAACTACTCCTATTGCAAAATCAGATGCATTAGTATGAATGTGAAAAGGAATTGACCAATTAGGTCCTTTAAGTACAGGGGCCTAAGTCAAGGCTTCTTTTAGTTTATAAAATGCATCTTCACATTTAACTATCCATTCAAAATCAACATCCTTTGTCAATAAAGAATATAATGGCCCTACTATTTGACTAAAGTTCTTGATAAATATCCTATAGTACCCTGCATGGCCTAGAAACTTCTCACATCCTTTTGTTTAACTGGGCTAGGAAGATTAAGTATTACCTCAATTTTAGCTAGATCTACTTGAATACCTGATTGAGAGATTTGATGCCCCAACATTATTCCTTCTTGCATCATCATAAAACTTTTTTCATTGTTGAGGGATAGATGGTGATCTTCACATCACTGCAATACTTTTGTTAGATTTTGTAATGCCTCCTTAAATATAGTGTTACAAGTTAGGGTTGACGTTGCACCAAAAGATCGACCTTTCAATGCCCGATACAACCACTAGACTTATAGAATCCATAGGAGGTTGTTAAACCATGTCATAAATCCCCGCGATGGACACTAGCCCACTGCCAACAATCCCCCTCCCAGCATCACTCATCGCAACCAATGTGATTTGAACCTGTGACCAAGTTTGGATACCACTTGTTATAAGCTAGGGTTGTCATTTCACCAAAAGATCGACCTTTCAATGCCCGATACAACCAATAGACTTATAGAATCCACAGGAGGATGTTAAACCATGTCATGAATCCCCACGAGGGACACTGGCCCACTGCCAACATGTAGTTCCATATGTAGTGAGGTCATCCATGTAAATTTCCATACAATCATGGGATATGTCTAAAAATATACTGATAACTACCCTTTCAAAGGTTGCAGGAGCATTACATAAACCAAAAGGAAGGACTGAATAGGCATATGTGCCCCAAGGGCAAGCAAAGGTGGTCTTCTCCTAATCTTCCAGAGCTATTCTAATCTGGATATAACCACTAAATCCATCCAAAAATGAAAAGTACTGCTTACCTGCTAGAGAGTCTAACACTTGATCTATAAATGGCAGTGGGAAATGATCTTTTCTAGTAGTAGTGTTGAGCTCCCTATAGTCCACACAAACTCTCTAGTTTCCTCTGTTGGTGTAAATAATTATTCATCTTGGATATTATTACACTTACTTAAGTTTACTTAGGAAATGCATTTCATAGTAGTTTGGGTATGAGACACTTGGGTGTTTGTGCCACATTGGGATAGTGTGTGTAGGAGAAATTCCACCTTTTATGGTGTTGATCTTGTTGTTACACTCCACATTCAGTGGGTGATCCACCTCATGTGGACTATTATATTATTTCTCCTACCTACCCACACCTATTTCCTACCTACCCTTGTTTCTTATTGAGCCACATGTCATGTTTGTGTGCTCACATATCCCTAGCCTTGCCTATATAAGCAAGCTCATCTACATTGTATGTAATGATTATTGATCATTTTCTATTGATGAGAATACAGTTTATTCTTGTCCTATATTTTGTCTCTATTTTGTACATTTCATTGAGCTCTTGATCTTGGCAAAATCTCACATCCTCCCTTCTTGGGAACTATAACCAGAGGAGAAACCCATTGACTATCTGAAATAGGGTAGATGAATCTTGCATGAAGCAATTTTTGCAGTTCTTCTTTAACTATTTCCCTTAAAGCAGGATTAATCCTTCGCTGAGGCTATCTAATTGGTTTACAATCCTCTTTGATATAAATTCTATGGGTACACAATGTAGGATTTAATCCTTTCATGTCTTGATAACCCCATGCACAATCTTGTTGTTGGGATTTGAGTATTTCTATCAATGACAATCTTTGATCTATTGGCAATTGACCATTAATATTTAGATTTCTCCCTGCAGCAACTTCTATTGGAATTACTGATTCTGCATTAGATATTTTAGATAGACAAGAGATTTGAATCTCCTATGGTAGCAATGTGTGAAACATATCTGTGGCTAGAGGAGAATTTAATAAGCCTACATATGGAAGAAGGGTATGTAGAGGACTTACTGGTATACCCACTAACTGCGGAGCTGTTCCATAATGATTCCTTGTGATGTTAGAAAGTACTGTATAATCCTCTTGAAGTGCTATGAATGGGTCCCTTGATAACATCATTAGTCGTTGAACAGAGTTAATTTCCTCTACTTCTTCTCCCATGTATGTCCACACTACTCATTCTTGATCAAGTTGAGGTTGTGCTGGAGAATAGAGTGCAAGTGTTTTAGTTGTAATACCATCTGAAATTGTCATATCTCCAGATCTACAACCTATATATGCATCAATTGTTGCCAGCCAAGGTCTTCCCAAAATAATTGGATATCCTCCTAATGTTGCCTTGGGAGAGAGGATTATGAAATCAGTAGGATATTCACAAGAATCTAATGTGATAAAAATATCTTCAACCATTCCTTCAGGCCGAACAGTTGAGCTATCAGCAAGCTGAAGGACTATTGGAGTTGATCTGAGATTAGTAATTCTAATTTTCTGCATGACATCCTTAGTCATCATATTTATTGCTTCTCCCAGGTCTATTAAGGTATTTTTTATTTGAGTTCCATTAATAACTATCTTGACAATGGGGCTACTTGTATCAGAATATTTAGGTACTTCTATTTTCCCCAACATAATATCAACCAACTGTACTACTACATGCACTATTTTTGGATCCTTTTTCTTCCTCCCAGGTTTCTTCAAACATGATTCTTTAATAGATTTTCCATATATGTGAATATCTTTAATAGCTTGAAATAGTGGAATTTTAACACATATATGTTTTAGCTGATCAATAAGATCAAAGGCTATATCATCCTGCTGCCTAGATACTTCTAATTGCAATCTTTGAGGAAATGGGGGAGTTCTTATAGGTATATTTGGAATTTCTGACTTCTGGACTTGCTCAAGATTTCCAAATTTATCAGGCATTCTTTCCTGAGTAGTCTCCTCTACTGGTAACTCTGTTATGACTAGAGGAGATGGAGTAGGCAATGTTGTCCATGATCTCAAATGAATATCACTTATATTGAGAGAATATGCAGGATAGTTATTAGGATCAGTTGAAAAGACTTGTTGTTGTTGTTGTGGTTTATTATTTGGATTTGGAATAGGCTGAGTTGGCAATTTGGTTGGCTTGGATGGAGCAGCATTAGGAGCTGGTGGTATTAAAGCTAGCTATTGGGACTGTTGTTGTGGCTGCAGGAAACCTGATGACTAGTTTGCCCATTGTTGTCCTCCCCTCCATTGTGGTGACTGCTGCCAGATACCTTGAGGAGGAGACCAATTCCCTTGTGGCTACTACCATTGAGATGAGGAATTCTAATAATTAGGCCAAGGGTTTTGAGAGTTATTCCAAAGACTAAGGAGTATAATTTCCAAAATTTTAGGAATATGGTGGTTGCCACTGATTGTTTTGTGCATTCAAGTTCATATAAGGATTAGAAAATGACAATGGATCTTGTGGCATACCTTGCCTTAGAGGCCAAGGACTTCGTTGTGCAACATATCATCATCTCCATAAATAGGCTTGAAATCTGGGGAACTCTGCTAGCTATCAATTTTGGCTAACATTTTTCATCTACAGTCCTTCTTTTGCCGACAGTGAGGACAAAATTCAACAAGCATAGCCTTTGCCTCCTCATGCTTCTTCTTTACCTACAGTGTATCCAATTAGGTAGCCATATTATGAATTATATATTCTTTAAAATCCTTCAACAGATGAGTTATTTCCATTCTTGAGACTATTGAAGATGACTTGGCAACTGAAGAACTAGGCCTATAGTGTCTTCCCCTTTTTGTTGCAGCTCTTGAATATTTTTGACAGATTTGTTTGATATCATCCCATTGAATTTGAGTAATATCTCTTCCTCCCATTAGATCTAAGGATTCAACACAGTCATCATTTATGCCCCTCAAAAACATCAACTTCATAGAGTCTTCACTTAAGTTACTATGTTTAGATTTGCTGACACTAAATAAAAACCTTTCCAAATAGTCTTCCAGGCTTTCATCTTCTTTTTGTGTCATTTTGAAGATATCATCACCATGTCGGTCCATTCCTCTGCAATACTCTTTATATTTATCCAAGAGGTTTGTGTTGATTCCCTCCCAGGTAGTGATTACATTTCTTCCTAAACTCATAAACCATCTCAAAGTAGCTTCTTTCAAAGTAGCAGGGAATAACTTGAGTTTATGAGCATCGGTGGTATAATCATAACTCTTGCAAAGGATATCAAATTCAAATAGAAAGATGTCTGGATCCTCTGTTACCAACCCATAAAATTTTAGAAGTGAAGAGGCTGGTAAGTTTTTCAAATTTGCATTATCATGCAAGTCAGGAATGGGAAACTCAAATGTTGGATTTATAGGTGGAGGTGGACAATTTTCTGCCATTGGTCCCTAATAAATAACTAAAGGTAAAATGTTTTGTTCAAGGGGTTCATTCAGAAAGTCTAGGTCTCTCTGACAAATTAAAGACACTACCATTTAGCACATAGGTTTCTGCAAAAGAGTTTACTTCAGGTGCTTGATCTGATCTTATATCTTGAGTAGAATGTGAGGGAAGAAATCTTCCTAATGCATCTCTTCTCCTCCTATGCATGCAGATTAATGAAAGGAATTCAAAAGGCTAATTAAAAAAAACTTAAAACTAATGGTTTACAACAGATTCTTAGCTTGGCACCATCCCCGGCAATAGTGCAAAAAATGTTAGTCCTCACAACTATAATGGCAACTAGGTGATAAAACACAATTCAGAGATTGAATATCCTTCAATATCTAACTTTTCCTATGGAAAAGGCTCATTTAGTTATCAACCAGGGACGTAAACTTGAAATAGGCCAGCATTGTATGTGCACCAAGTTCATATTGCAACCATTTTATATAACTGCAAGAAATGAAATTCTTCTTAAAGCAAACACACAAAATCTCTAATAAACTAATACTTAATCCTACAAATATAAATTGCTATTAAAAGATAAAGTTCTGGCGAGCGACAAGAACTACTTTGTTGGCATGGCTGTAGGAACAGACATAGAAACTGTTACCTATGGCTACAGCAATAAACAACTGTAGAAACAACTATTACAGAAGTATGAAAACTAGTTAAAACATACAAAGGATTACTCACCAAGTGGGCCCCTTGAGTGAGTATTTCCAGAGCTTCTGATTATATTTATCTAATCATTCAAAATCACGTTGATCCCTTTATTTCATCTTGACTGGAAATACATACATAACACCAGAAAACTGTGTATTACAAAATACTATCTTTTTCTCTGCTATCCTTGAGAGGACAGAGATCCTTTTATTTATAGGAAAGCTTATAACAAACTTCTAACTAACTTCCCATATCCCTACAGAATAGGTGAACAGGATTTATTAACAAAAGAAGAAGAATAAGTCAGCACAAGACACTAGAACAACATCTATCCTACAGTTGAGAAAATATAGCATGACCGCCTCCTAGATCTAAGATCCACTAGGAACAGTTATGAATGTTTTCATAAATCAATTTGCTGAAGAATTGGTCAAGTGATCTCGATCATAACTACATTCTTTTGACTGGGTCTGCATTGCGGTTATATACTTGATGATCATTTGAACTGCCATTTGTCTTTACTTCACCTTTGTTGACCCTGCATCAAGATATTAACATGCACAACAACATGTGTATATACTAATGCTAACATGATATAACATAAACCATATTTATAATTAAATTTAGATATTTACATAGACACATCATTTGAAACCACCATATAACATCCTTAGGTATAGGTTAAACCAGTTTCAAAAACACTTAAAAGGTATCATCTTAAGAAAGCATTATAATCAAAATGTCATCTAATCATAAGACCTAGGTAGGAGTATTATATCAGAAATCTATAAAAATAGAGACATTGTGTAGGCTCATCACTGCTCATGATGCAACCAGTGAAGACTCAGATGACATCATGGCAAACTTTGTCAGAAGACTCAAGACGGGTTCAGACAAATACAAAGGGAAGCTGCCTTTGAAATATTTCAACTATGGAAAGATTGGACATTTTGCTGCTAAATGTCGCTATGATGATAAGAATGAAGATGATCAATCAAGTGATAGCAGATCATATGGTAAGGACAAAAAGATGAATGTCTATCGGCATGGTAGATGAGGCTACTAGAAGTAGAGTTGTCTTTACACACATAAAAATGATACCACAAATGAGGAAAGTGCCTCAAATGATTGTTGTAGTGAAGATGAAGTCGGAGCAAAATTTTTTATGGCTCAAGAGGTTCTGGTACCTGAAGAAGGAGAAGAGGAGGAGAAAGATAGAGAAGTAGATCTTGAAGTAGAGCTCATTAGTGCCTTGGATGAGATAAAGAATACAAGAAGAGAGTTGAAGAAGGTAAAAAGGGTTGCAGCTGAAGAACAAGAGTTGTTGAAGCAATCTCTTGAAGAGTCCAAGAAAACTATCGTAGATCTAAAACTCCAACTAGAAGAAGCCAAAAGTATCTATGAAGCTACTAGCATCGGTCTGAGTAAAAAGGAGAAGGAGCATCAGAATCTGGAAGAAGAAATAGTGAAGCTTCGGAAGGAATTAGAGAAAAGTTAGGAAGAAATAAAATTGAGAAGCAAATATGAAGGCAACACTGAAGCCCTAGATAAGATGTTGAGCAAATAGAAGCAATCTAAAGATACTGGTGGCTTAGTTTTTCAAGAAGGATAAAGTTTGAATAAAAAGACACATCCAATGAGGACATACAACTCACCTCTTCAAATGAAGGTGAAGAGAAGAAGACATTCATGGTAAGCAATGATACCGACAAGAAAACATATGCAGATGTTGCAAGAAACCACCACACAAACCAGTATACTCAATCAATGAATCAGAGACCATACTCAATGTACTGACATACAGATCCAAGAAGAAAAGAAAGTGTTGATCATGAAGGATTCACCAGAGTTAGGAGCATGAAAGGAAGAACCCTAGTGAGGAAGCCGTTTGCAGGTTCAAGACAATTGAACTAGTATGTTCTAAATTTCCATGGTTATTTTCACCTGTGTAATAAATTTGGTCATAAAATGGTAGATTGTAGGAAGATGAATCTAAACCCTAGTTTTGAGAGTAGAAACTCATTTGCTGCATTATAAAGTACAAATGTCATATGTTATAATTTCAATGAGTTTGGTCATAAGAGTTATGAATGTAGGAGTAATATGCAAATGACCTACAAGAATGTCTTGAGTACATCTTATAGTGCTAATGTGAAATGTTATAAGTGTCAAAATTTTGGTCACATAGCAAAGTATTGTAAGCTGAGAGCTGACAAGAAAAAGAAAATAGTTTTGGATGAGTAGTTAGAAACAAAATTGGAACACAAAGTGATAGAAGAGGAAAGGAAAGCACAAAAACATGTTTGGGTAGAGAAGGAGAAAAACAAGACAGAGTCCAGCCTGATTATTTAGATTGATCTACGTGATGAAAGGAGGAATCTATGGGTAGTTGATAGTGGTTGCTCAAATCACATGACTAGAGATAAGAAAAAGTTCATCAAGCTTGATGATTGGAATGGTGGTTCAGTTCAGTTTGGTGACAACTCCTCCATCAAGATCAAAGGCCAGGTACATTGAATATTGATGGCAAGCTCAAGGATCATGATGTGTACTATGTGGAAGGACTTAAGCATAACCTACTGAGTGTAAGTTAGATGTATGAGAAAGGGTACAAGTTTACATTTGACTCTACCGGTTGTTAGATAAGAAAGAAGAGTACTGGTCAGGTTGTAGAAGAAGGAAAAAGAACGGATGGTAATGTTTATAATTTGAAGGAATGCTATGAGTCCCAATACATGATGGGACAAGTTGAAGAAAGCCAGTTGTGGCACCAGGGATTAGGCCATGTGAACTTTGATAATCTGGTTAAGATAAGAAAGAACCGGTGTATGATAAAAATACCTTAGATCATAAAACCGGAAAGAAAATTCTATGATGAATGTGTCAGAGGTGAGCAAACAAAGCTCAACTTTAAAACAAAGGAATATAACACCTCAAGAACTTTGGAGTTGATACATACAGACTTATGTGGGCCAACAGGGACAAGAGCACTAGCCGGTGAAAGGCATTTCATGTTGCTCATAGATGACTACTTAAGAATGACTTGGGTAACCTTCCTACATGATAAGTCAAAACAATTTGAGAGATTCAAGATTTTTAGGAAGATGGTAGAAAATGAAAGTGGGTACCAGGTAAAATGATTAAGATTAGACCAGGATGGAGAATTTTCTTCCACTGAGTTTGTTTACTACTGTGAGAGACATAGAATCTGAAGATAGTATTCAGTTGCAAGGACACCTCAGCAAAATGGGATAGTAGAGAGGGAAAATAGGACAATGAAGGAGATGGCTAGGAAAATGTTGAATGGGTCCAACATACCAAATATATACTAGAAGAAAGCAGTTCATACTGCAGTCTACACATTAAACCAGGTACAATTAAGAGTGAACGATAGAATGAATCCTTATGAGTTATGGTATGATAGAAAACCATCACTCAAGCACTTCAAAGTGTTTGGAAGTAAGTGTTTCATCAAGAAAGATGCTGATGGATTAGGAAATTTTGATTCCTGGAGTGATGAACGAATCTTCTTGGGATACTCAACCAACACTAAAGACTACAAATGATACAACAAGAGATTGAAAAAGGTGGTTCAGAGTGTAAATGTGAGAATAGATGAAGACTCACATAGAGGAAAGTCTACACCAGAACCTTACATTTATGATTCAGATGTTGAATATGAAGAAAAATCCTACAATGGACCGGTAGAAGATGTACCAAACAAGATCCCCAACTGGTATGTGCAGAAGAATCATCCAAAAGAATAGATCATAGGATATATGAATGAAGGTGTGTAGACCAAAATGAGATTAGCTCGGGAAAGTGAGCAAGTAAATTTCTGCCTCATGACTAATGTAGAGCCCAAAATGTTTGATGAAGCTAGAAAAAGTGAGAAGTGGGTAGATGCCATGGATGAAGAGTTGACACAAATTGAGAAGAATCAAACATGTGAACTTGTTCCTAGACCGGTTGACAAGAATGTCATAGGTACCAAGTGGGTCTACAAGAATAAGATGAATGAAGAAGGCAAGATAATTCAACATAAAGAAAGGTTAGTTTGCAAAGGGTATGCTCAAGTGGAAGGTATTGACTTCGAAGAAACCTTTGCACTAGTTCTTAGATTAGAGGCAATAAGAATGTTCTTAGCTTTCTCTGCCTGTAAAGGTTACAAAGTCTACCAAATGGACGTCAAATCTTCCTTTTTGAATGGTAACCTTGAAGAAGAGGTATATATAGAAGAACTGGAGGGTTATCTTTTACATGATGATGAGACTTTTGTATGTCAGTTGAAGAAAGATTTATATGGTTTGAAGCAAGCTTCCAGAGCATCATATTCCCAGTTGGATAAATACTTGAAGGAGCAAAGCTTCCACAAAGGCAATGCAGATAATAATTTGTATGTCAAGGTAAATGGAGATTACATGATTATAGTGGTTATCTATGTGGATGATATTATCTTTGGTGGAGACAGGGACATCATGTGCAAAGAATTTGCAGATCAGATGAAGACATAATTTGAGATATCCATGCTACATGAGTTGTCCTATTTTCTTGGTTTGTAGATCTCACAATAGGAGAAAGGAATTTTCATCTTCCAAACCAAGAATGTGAAAGACATGCAGAAGAAATTTGAAATGGAGGACAACAAACTGGTAAGTACTCCCATGGTTATCGGTTGTAAGTTGAGAAAACTAGACGAGTCATTGAAAGTTGAGAAAACACTGTATATGTCTATGATTAGTAGTCTATTATATTTAACAACATCTAGACCGAATATTGTACAAGTTGTTTGCATGGTAGCAAGATTCCAAGCTGCTCCTAAATAGTCTCACCTAAATGCAGTGAGAAGAATCTTTAGATATTTGCAAGGAACTATCGGCTATGGCATGTGGTATCCAAAGAAAGGAGCCTAGGTACCCTATTTTGTCAAAGTGTTCTCTAGCTTGGGTAGATCCTATCAAGTGTTCACAATGTCAAGAAATGAATCCGCCTCCTCAAAAGCCCCTATGTTTGATGGTGTCAACTATGCATTTTGGAGTAGAAGAATGGAAACCTATTTTTTCCCTCTAGGTTGTGATGTATGGATGTCGGTTGTGAATGGGTATACAGTTCCTAATAATCTCCCTACTTATCCAGATGCTAAGAAGGAATATGAGAACAAAGCTAAAGCTAAAAATTGTCATTCTTAGTGGGTTATCTGATAATGAGTTTGTTAAAGTCTTGCTTCTCCTCTGCCAAAGAAACTTGGGATAAGTTGCAGAAGATATTTGAAGGCAATGCTAAAGTCAAGGAAGCCAAGTTACAAAAATTGAGAGCACAACTAGAGGGTTTGAAGATGAGAGATGAAGAGAAGATTGTTGACTATCTCCCAAGGATTGTTGAAATAACAAACACCATTAGAGGGCTTGGAGAAGAAATAAAAGATGAGGTGGTAGTGAAGAAAGTACTTAGATCTCTTACATCTAAGTATGATACAAAAGTCTCAACAATAGAAGAAGCAAAAAATCTAAAAGTCTTTACAATGGATGAGTTGTATGGTTCCCTAACTTCTTATGAGATGAGGACTGCCAGTACTAAGGCTAGGAAGAAAGAAGCGGCATTCAAAACATCAAAAAAAGGAAAAGAAGAGTTTGCTCATGATGCAACCGGTGAAGACTTTGATGACATCATGGCAAACTTTGTCAAAAGAATCAAGATGGGTTCAGGCAAATAAAAAGGGAAGCTTCCTTTGAAATGTTTCAACTGTGGAAAGATTGGACATTTTGCTGCTAGATGTCCCTATGGTGATAAGAATGAAGATGATCAATCAAGTGGTAGAGGATCATATGGTAAGGACAGGAAGAAGAATGTCTATTGGCATGGTAGAAGAGGCTACCGAAAGCTGAGTAGTCTTTACAAACATAAAAATGATACCACAGATGAGGAAAGTGCCTCAAATGACTATTGCAGTGAAGAGGAAGTTAGAACAAACCTTTTTATGGCTCAAGAGGTTCCAGTACTTGAAGAAGGAGAAGTAGATCTTGAAGCAGATCTCATTAGTGCCTTGGATGAGCTAAAGAAAACAAGAAGAGAGTTGAAGAAGGTAAAAAGGGCTGCAACTAAAGAACAAGAGTTGTTGGAGCAATCTCTTGAAGAGTCCAAGAAAACTATCACAGATCTAAAACTCCAACTAGAAGAAGCCAAAAGGATATGTGAAGCCACTAGCACTGATCTGAGTGAAAAGGAGAAGGAGCATCAAATCCGAAAGAATAAATAGTGAAGCCCCGGAAGGAATTAGAGAAAATTCAGGAATAAATAAAATTGAGAAGCAAATATGAAGGAAGCACTGAAGCCCTGGGCAAGATGCTGAGAAAACAAAAGAAATCTAAAGATACCGGTGGCTTAGGTTTTCAAGAAGGACTAAGTTCAAACAACAAAGACACATCTAGTGAGGAGATACAATTCACCTCTTCAAATGAAGGTGAAGACAAGAAGACATTCACGATAAGCAAGGATACCGACAAGAAGACATATGTAGATGCTGTGAGAAACCACCACACGAACCAGTATACTGAATCAATGAACTAGAGACCATACTCAATGTACCGACATGCAGATCCAAGGAGAAAAGTAAGTGTTGATCATGAAGGTTTTACCAGAGTTAGTAGCATGAAAGGAATACCCCCATTGAAGCAGCCGTTTACAAGTTCAAGACAACCTAACCGATATGTTCTAAATTTCCATAGTTATTGTCACCGGTGTAATAAATTTGGTCATAAAATGGCAGATTGTAGGAAGATGAATCTAAACCCTAGTTTTGAGAGTAAAATCTCATTTGCTGCATTACAAAGTACAAATGTCACATGTTATAAATGCAATGATTTTGGTCACAAGAGTGATGAAGGAATCTTCTTAGGATACTCAACCAACAGTAAAGCCTACAAATGCTACAACAAGAGATTGAGAAAGGTGGTTGTGAGTGTAAATGTGAGAATAGATGAAGACTCACATAAAGGAAAATCTGCACTGGCACCTTACGTTGATGATTTAGATGTTTAATATGAAGAACAGTCTGACAATGGACCAGTAGAAGATGCACCAAAAAAATCCCCAACCGGTATGTGTAGAAGAGTCATCTGGAAGAACAGATCATAAGAGATAGGAATGAAGGTGTGCAGACCAAAAGGAGATTAGCCCGGGAAAGTGAGCAGGTAAATTTTTGCCTCACAAATGAAGTAGGGCCCAAAACTTTTGATGTAGCTAGCAAAAATGAGAAGTGGGTAGATGCCATGGATGAAGAGTTGACACTAATTGAGAAAAATCAAACATGGGAACTTTTTCCTAGACCGACAGACAAGAATGTCATAGGTATCAAGTGGGTCTACCAGAATAAGATGAATGAATAAGGAAAGATAATCTGACATAAAACAAGGTTAGTTTGCAAAGGGTATGCTCAAGTGGAAGTTATTGACTTCAAAGAAACCTTTGCATCAATTGCTAGATTAGAGGCAATAAGAATGTTCTTAGATTTATCTACCTATAAAGGTTACAAAGTCTACCAAATGGACGTCAAATTTGCCTCTTTGAATGGTAACCTTGAAGAAGAGGTATATATGGAACAACTGGAGGGTTATCTTTTACATGATGATGAGAGTTTTGTATGCCAGTTGAAGAAATCTTTATATGGTTTGAGGCAGGCTCCTAGAGCATCATATTCCTAGTTGGATAAATACTTGAAGGAGCAAGGCTTCCACAAAGGGAATGCAGACAGTAATTTGTATGTCAAGATAAATGGAGATTACATGATTATAGTGGTTGTATATATGGATGATATTATCTTTGGTGGAGACAAGGACATCATGTGCAAATAATTTGTAGATCGATGAAGAAAAAATTTGAGATATCTGTGCTGGGTGAACTGTCCTATTTTCTTGGTTTGCAAATCTCATAGCAGGAGAAAGTAAATTTCATCTCTCAAACCAAGTATGTGAAATACATGTTGAAGAAATTTCATATGGAGGACAAAAAACCGGTAAGTACTCCCATGGTTATCGGTTGTAAGTTGAGAAAACTAGATGAGTCACCAGAAGTTGGGCAAACACTGTATAGGTCTATGATTGATAGTCTGTTATATTTAACAACATCTAGACTAAATATTGTACATGTTTGCATGGTAGTAAGATTCCAAGCTTCTCCTAAACAATCTCACCTAAATGTAGTCAGAAGAATCTTCAGATATCTGCAAGGAACTATCAGCTATGGCCTGTGGTGTCCAAAGAAAGGAGACTTCTCTTTGCATGCTTATACTGATGTAGATTGGGTAGGAAGTATTGATGACCAGAAAAGTACAAGTGGAGGTGCTTTCTACTTAGGATCTCGGTTAGTATGATGACACAACAAGAAGAAAGATTTAGTATCATTATCTACTTCTGAGGCAGAGTATATAGGACTTGCTACATGTTGTTCATAGGTTTTATGGATGAAGCAGAAACTGAAAGACATACAGGTGGAGATACCAGAACTTATTCCAATCCGGTGTGATAACTCAAGTGCAATCAATATCTCGAAGAATCCAGTAATGCACTCAAGATCAAAACACATTGCAATCAAGTATCAATTCTTGAGGGAGAAGGTAGAAAACAAGGAGGTCATAGTTGAATATGTTCCATCTGGTGAGCAGATTGCTAACATATTTACCAAGCCACTTCCTTTGGGCCCATTTGAGTACTTGAGACAAAAGATGGGAGTTGTCCCACCATCTGGCAACACTTAAATGCATAGGAGGATGTATGATTCAGGGGGAGTCAACCATTTTTACTATCTTATGACACATGAATCATGAAGCATGGACACAGGGGGAGATTGTGTCCTAACCAGATGTAGTCAAGAGAGAGATTATTGGCGTCAGACTAAGGTTCCCTTTGCTATTTATGTCAAAGGGGGAGAGAAAATGGAACAGACAAAGTTGACATCAATGCCAAAGGGGGGGATTGTTGGAATTGAGTTTTCATTGATGTCAACCGATATTGTAGACTACTGGTAGGGCTATGTCACCCTATATAGAGAAGATTGAACTGACATAGAGAAGATTAACATGAAGGCTTATAAACTGATATGGTGGAAGACAAGTAGGTATTGAGACTATTAGTAACATCACCAGTAAGAGGTGATATGAAGTTGTGTGTTGGCATGACAAGTTGTAGCTGGTAGAAAGGTTGGTTGTTTTGCTTGAGATAATGCTTGTGATAAAGAGGCAGAATGACAAAGAGATCACAAACCATCGAAGGTGAAGATGTGCTACCGATGTAGTGTGCACTACCAGTTTGCAGAAAGAGAAGGTCTCACCAGTAAGGTCCTGTGCTAGTATGAGTTTATTGAATGTTCAAGTTTAAACCGACCTTGTGTCAGTGAGATGAGTGTATGCTGATGTGATGTGATGTGATGTGGAGCTAAGGTGGCAAGCATGCAGAGGTCGGTGAAGTTTCCATCGACATGGTTGTTGGAGTAGTTAGTCGACATTAATGAAACAACCACAAATCACGGGTCAATAATAGATTGATGCGGATCGAGGAAGAATGAATGATAGAGAAAGATCAGGGAGTTGTTGGCACCTAGATCAAAGCAAAGAAATCAGATTGCAAGAGGACCTCGAGGAGGAAACAACTGGGTCATAAATGAGTCGACAGATTTCAAGACCGAAAATCATGGCTGGGATTGCTATTTTTAGAAAATATGCATTGGATAATGGAAAAAATGTACATATGCATTCCTCAAATGTAGGTGGTAGATCCAAGATGGATTGGATTAGATCAGATGCAGATCTAGTCGAGAGAAGGAAAGCCAAACCGCCCTTAGTTTGAATTGATTTTTGGCGGGAAAGCATAAGATTAAATATGATGACTTGAGACTGCGATCGATGCTACTGAAGTTTGAAGGAGTGAGTGAAATTGTTGTCTAAGAGGTGAAGAGATACATATCTGAAGTAGTTAAGGGTGAAGGTTGTATTTGTAAGAAGTAATAGAGTAAACCGGTATAGAGAGAAAAACTGACGGAGTGAGCATAGAATGCAAAGGTGACAAACTGGCAAGTGATGTACCTGATAAAGTGTCATCAAGTGTGAGTTTTATTGGAAAGACATTGTGAGAGGAGACTTAGCAAATTTAGAATCAGTAGCAAATAAAATTTGTAGAGTGGGTGGAGAAAACACACACCAGTAAGGTTGAAACCGATAGAGTAGAATATTGTAAGGTTGCAAAAGAAGATCTCATTTTCTATTTAAAATCTTCATATTGCTTTCACTAAGTTGGTTCTTAGTGTAGGGGTTGTATCTCCATTAGTTTGTAGCCTATAAATAGTGTAGGGGTTGGTTCTCCTTGGGTTGGTGCCCTAAAATTGTAATCAAATCTTTTACATTGTGAGGCTGGATTGGAGCAAAAGATCTCCAACAACCATTCTCACTGAGGTTTTTCCCACATCGGGTTTTCCTTGTATATTTGGTGTTGCGTGATTCATTATTGTGTATGAGTTATGTTGATACTATAGAAAATCCTTTCACACACTTAGTTTTCATTGTTTGAGCTACTGATTATCACTTAGTTTGTTATATATATATATATATATGTGTGTGTAACCAGTATATCCCTGTTGAAGAAAAAGTGTTTAAATCACTAATTAACTCCCCTCTTAGTGATCCATTGTGTCCAACAAGAGGGCTTCTAGTGGTGGAGTGGTGGAGTGATGAGACCACCACTACTAGTAGGGTCAGTAGGAGGGGGATGATGAGACAATCTAGGGGCTAGGCTTTCTAGAGCTTAAATTTCATCGAGGAATATCATCTTTGAGGGAGGGAGTTCATCACAGCTCTCTTTGATCCATTGTTGTATCAGTTTTGTATTAGTTGATATTGTAAGATGAAGTAGAAACCTTGGGGTGATTTTGTAGTCTTATAATTTTTGGACATCATTGTATCATGACACATTATTTTTTGATATATATGCGAGATGATCTATTTTGGCTGTGATTATATGCTTCAGTTCTTATGTGATGCATTTATGATGTATGATTTGATATGCCTATGATGTGTACCATGATGATGCTTCTATATGTTTTATGATTCTATATGATGCTCTTATATGATCTATGATGCAAATATGATGTATGTGTTAGCAACAACCAAGAAGGAAAAATAAGAGAGGGGGGTGAATCTTTTTTCACCGGATTAAACAATTTAAGCATAATCTCAGATCTAAACAACTACAACAAGAATAAATATAAGAACAATGATATCGCAATACATAACACCAAGATTTTGACATGGAAAACCTGGTTAAGGAAAAAGCCATGGTGGGAAACTACGTACAATAAGATGATACTTTGTAGTAGTATGTGTAAATATTACAATGAGGAATGCACATGCATTTAGGCACACTTCCTAGAGCTCACTGCTCAAAGGGAAGACTCACTACCTTACAATAGGAATTGGACTACAATACAAATTACATGAACTACAAATATATCATCTCCTTATGCGTGATGACAATTCTGGTTAAGCACATTTGTATGCCCTGCAACAATCTCTGATCAATACACCACACCAAATAATAAATTTTCCCATGCACCACATACACCACTCTCTGATAATGTAGAAACAACAACAACACCTAAATTACATGACTATACCACCTATATATACAATTCATCAACCTTGACTACAAGGTCGACCAAACCCTCAAACCTCAATTAAAAAATTATATCTTACGATACATAAATAAACCACCAAATGAATATAATGATATACATGAAATAACATGGACCTAAATCAAATCTCCAAACATGCATCACCATTGGAAAATTTTGCCAAGATCAATCGCAATATGCTACACCACCAAGAATACTGCATAATATAAAGAATATCACAAGATCAACAAAATTTCCAAGAATGTGCACAAGAATCAATTCAGGCCACCAAGACAAATAGGACATGATCAGGAAACACCAACAATCACATTAAAACCATCCACAATAGCTTCACCAACACTGTTACACAAATCTTCATCGATCAACACGCTAACTCACAAGAATATTCAACAACAACAATTCAGACTAGAAAGATAACTTGTAGGGCACAGAATCATGAACCATCTAAACTGAAGATACACATGAACATAAAAAACATTCTCCCAAAACCATAGCCAAAGATATAATCATACCGAAGCTCACTAGAGCAAATACCAAACTCTGCCAACCATTGCACAGAAAGACTGAACTATAAACCGGATCAAATAAAATGATCAAGAAATCTTCCAGATCACTAAAACCAATAAGGAATAAATTATTCCAACATCCCAAATAGATAAACCAACCATATAAACTCAATAAAATCACTGGAACACCAAACAACACTCTGCAACACCAAAATATGTTGACATCAATGACAACAACATATCCTAGCAACATCAATATCCAACAATCTCCCTCTTTGGCATTGATGACATCACATGAATGTAAAAAATAACCAATGCAAAGGAAATAAATCAACACCAACAATCTACAACAAACTCCCATTAAGATCATGCACACAAAGCTCCAAAGAGTAAAGTAGTTTTCTATAAGACTCTCTCCCCCTTTGACAACAATGCCAAAGACATAATACAAATCATGCTCACTCTCTCCCAAAACTCATCTTCTAAGAAGGATAAACCCACAACTGAAAATCTGAACCACATACTGACTACTCTGAATGAGTAGCCACACCAACTCATCAACCTGGATAAAAAGATAATTTATTGATATAACTCCATGCATCTAGTTCTCAATAGAAGGGGAAAAGACCCCTAACTTGTCTCTCAAATAAGAAAAGGTATCTGTAGGCAAAGTCTTAGTGAAAATATCTGCAATCTGATCCTTTGTAGATACATATTCCAATCTGACTTCCTCATCACTAACCTTCTGCCTCAAGAAATGATACTTTATAGACACATGCTTTGTTTGAGAATGCATCATTGGATTCTTTGAGATATTGATAGCACTTGAATTATCACAATATCTAACAGTAGGCTCATCATATATAACTCTAATATCCTTCAACATCGGCTTCATCAAAAATACTTGAGTACAGTTACTAGCAACAACAATGTATTCAGCTTCAACAATAGATAAAGATACAACATCTTGTTTGTTACTGGACCATGAAACCAACTTCTTTCCCAAAAAGAATGCTCCACTGGTAGTACTCTTCTGATCATAAACATCACCAGCCCAATCAACATCAGTATAGGAACATAGCAAGAAATCACAATTCTTCGGATACCATAGGCCATAGTCAACAGTGTTGGGTGAATATTTTGTCACCAGTGTACCAATGATAAAATATGTATTTCACACATATCTATGTTGAGACAAAGTTTCTCCTCTCATCAAGGCGAGGTTCCTTGGTAGAATTTGGGTATTTCAACAACTTTGAAAGTGAATTCGGGGTTAAGTTGATGAAAATTTCTTACAAAATAACCAACTAAGGAAACTTGCATACAATGACTAAATTATATCTCTAAAACCGCATAAGCACAAAGTCTTATGTGATTACCATCTAACCTTGAAATCAATTACACTTGTAACTAATATAGCTTGTAGCTCAAAGTCTTCAATATATATATATATGAAACTTTCAATAATCTAAAAAAACCAACAATAGTACAAAGCCTATTACCTAATCACTATATCACAATACTAATTTCTAATTATGAAAATAGCTCAAAGTCTACTTGCCATAATTTAGGTTCTCTCTTAATCACATGAACAAAAATGTCACCAATATCAAGGAATTAAAGAACATATATAAGCAATTAAAATAGGAAAATTCACTCATATAAACAATCTTCAACCCAACACAAAGTTTGGAATCAAAAGGAATTGGTTTCTTTATTTTCTTGATTGATTCTTCACAACAAAAAGCTCAAAGTCTTATTTGAGGCAACAGTTCGATAGAGTTTTTCTTAGCATATAAAAGATAAATATTTAAAAATGAGGTTCCTCCTTTTATAGGAACAAAGTGGAGAAAAATGTGGGTGCAATTGACTAATTCAATTGTAGAGTCCTATTTGACTACATCTACTGCATAAAATGAAAATGCAACTGAAAGAAAATTTGTAGTAAGAAATAATGCAACTATATGAAAACTACATAGTGTCAATGACACTTTATTCTTTATTCCCCCCCTCATTGATTTTTTGGAATTCGTTGAACCTTGTTGTTAGAATAACTGGTGGACAATTGACAGGAGGGGGGTGAATCAATTGTCAACATATTATATTAATCAAACCACTTTATAACCTTTAATCGGAGCACATAAACATTGAATATTGGAATAGAAGAAATAGATACCGGTAAGTAATATAACTTAAGAATGAAACAGAGAATTAACACAATGCAACCATACCATATAAAACCATGATTTGTACGTGAAAAACCTAGTAAAGGGAAAAACCATGGTGGGAAGCCTATACCCACAGTCAGATGATACTTCTATAGAAAGTATGTAATACAATAAGGGGCCTACACATGTAGGAAGACACACTACCTAGAGTGTACTGCTCATTACAAAGGAGTCTCACTGACTATAGAGAGGTTATAACCACCTCAAGATAATTGGACAACAATCTAGAAGAATGAACTGCCAATGATAGCATCTACCATGCTTGATTACAGTCCTAGTTAAGCTCAATACTGGAGGCCTTTGACCTCTTACATAAACCCAATTTGATCACCTATGATCGAACAAATCTCCTTCGCATATGATATTTCATTCCATGACCACGACCATGATCTACAATGAGATCTTACATCAATTTATACAAACCCTAAGGCCTAAACCAATTAGGTTGGCCACCTAAAAGATATTACAATAAGATCATTACATACATCCATAGTACAATGATATGCCATGTCGGCTTTAGACCAGAACAACATTAACCAATCCATAAATCATCTTGGTAACGTGTAGAGAACATGTAACATAATACCGGTCTATAGCCTAGATAAGTATCGGACCTAATTTGTGTTCACCATGCCAAAACAATGTCTCCAATTAGTTGAGGCATGATCAAGGATCACCTTCTGCATCTTGAATTCCATCTAGAAGCCGCACCAGCACCACTTATGCATCCTGTCAAAGATTCTCAGTAAAAGCTCTACCGATAAAACCTTAAACCCTTACCGGTATAGGCTTACTAGAGTGTATGATAGCATCTGGTCATCAAGTCAATACCAACTGACCAAAACATACTCCAGAAACATCAAACCAATCATATTCCATTGATCCAAACATGTCAATAGTATCCAACTGATAGTCCCTTCTGTCGATAACACTAGTTCTTCTACCGGTAACCAAAATATATCTACCAATAACCAATCATAACAGCTAGTGTTGACATCAATGCAACACATAATCAATTCCTTCATATTGCCAGCACTTGCCAATGTAGTTTTCATTTCAATTTTGTCTTGCCCTGAAGTCGCATTGGAAATGGCATGAACACAAGATATGGAATCTCTGACTTCTACATAAATCCTTTTTGATTTGTTCAAAACTGATGCAATATCATCTAAGTTGATTTGGATTTAAATCAACTTATCAAATGACGTTAGAGAAAATTAATCATCTACCAACTGGTCGATCAGGGTGATGAATTCCTGTTTGACAGTCTCATTGGGTAAAACTTTATATTTTGTATCAATTAACTAGCAAGGTAATTCTAATATTCTTGATGAAATATTTTTTATTACATCAATACATGCTTTCTTTTCCTGATTCACATCCTTTACCAACACTTTCATTAGCTCATCCTTGTGTGCCAATATTGATTGGGTTTGGATATACTCACCCTAAGTCAAAACTACATTGTTGCCAACAAGAATGTGTACTCTATACTCTCTCATTTTATTCCAAAGCTCTAAATCTTTCTCAAGTTCTGTTATTTCTTGGGATAATAGAGATTGTACATCCTGAACCTGTACATGAGCATTTTAAAAATCTATCAAAAGCTTGACTGTAGAATCAATGAGATGTGTCCTTTTGACTTCAAGCGACCAATCCAATCTTCCATTATCTTACCCCTTGTAGCTAGTCACTCCATCTTTTTGAGTTCTTTTGTGTCTACTGAAGAAACTATTGGTTGAACCTCTTGTGATGACTATGTTGTTTTATGAAGAACGTTTGTCATCTATTCACAATTCTACTTCCATTAATTCTTCTCATCCCTTCCTTTATCAAATCTACGCATGAGAGAATTGAAAGAAGTTTGAGAATCTTGCTTGACACTCTCATGTGTTTCTACACCAAGCTCTACAGTCTGCATAGTATAATCCGTAGGTTGAATTTTGTCCTTGTCCTTATCTAAAGAAAACACTAAGACCTCAATGTATTTCCTTTTGCTTACTGGATCAACCACGATTCTAGACACAATCTTGGGCTTCTTGGTGACTTTCTTTTTGACAGGACTCAATTGATCAAAATTAAAATCATCTAGTGAGATTACCTACTTTATTTTGGGTGCCACAATATCCAACCATGGAGGAAGATTTGATTTTGTTGTTGGTGTTATGGTATCAATTTGTGTAGATGTAGATACTTGTATTGTATCTTGGCTTGCAGTTGTGACCACTTGGGACATTGGCACAAGGGAAGTTGTATCAGCAACATTAGGAACTTGAGAAGAAGATGTTGTTGCTACAATGGTAGAAACCAATAGCAGAGCTGTTGTAGTGATAATGGTAGAAACAAGTGGTAGAGCCTCTACAGTAACAATGCCTGAAGGAAGCGTTCTTGGCTGTTTCTCTTGAGACATTTGTGCCATTGCTTTGTAAAGTCTAAGATTGAATATTCAATCATAGACGTTGGTACATCATCAAAACTTGGAAGGCTTGACAAAGTTACAAATTATTCATCATCTTCTCCAACATCTAACACTTCATCATCCTGCTCTTCATCTTCTTCATTTGAATCAGATTCAATAAAATGAATGGTTACCTGAGTTGAAGCAAGAACTTGTGTTGTTGTAGAAATGGTGGTAACTAGCGGTGGAAGCGATTCTACTGCATCTTTTATTTCTTCTTCCTGTGGTATCTTACCCACTTCTTGTCCTTTTTTTAATTCTTGTAATGCTGGTTCCTTAGAATCATCCATTTGGGCAGCTTGAGATAAGGATTCTCCTTTCTTTGGCCCCTTGATAGTGAACTTGTATGTAGGTTTCTTTCCCTTTGACCTAGGAGATGAAATTGGTCACAGCTCCTATGGAGCCTGTCTATTCTTAGTTCTTATTTCTGATGTCTTCCCCATAGGACCTTCATCATCCTGCTCATCACCTAAACTTGTAGGAAGTTGTTTTATCCTTATGCCATTTTTAAGCAACCATGCATTAGTATTTGCCATGATGGGGGCAAATCTTGCAAAAATGTATTTATTTTACTTCTGTAACCATTGTATAGGTGAAGGAGAGTCTTGGAAATTTTGTTATTGAAATAAATAGGGTCCACAACATCATCAGTAGTATCCTCCCATGTATCTGGGATTTTGGCCAAATTCAAGTTTTTAATTTTCTCTAGTGTGAGGCGATTGAAATCAAGTTTCCTCACATCTTCATCATCTCTATAATCTACACAAACATCATCTAGCCAATGTATATGCATATAATTCCTGTGGATCTTATTTTTCATCCCACAAAAGTCAAAGTTATTACAAGATTTAAATATTCTCATGGTCACCCACTGCATTTATTCCTCCACATTCTTGGCTTTAGGAGTGGTCAGTACTCAATACCTGCCAATAGATTGAGCAGACTTGACACCAGTCTTGTCTGAAGAAGACTACCTCTCATGTACATACACTAACTACCAGCATAACTCCATCACAATAATCTTATCGGATCGATATCGGGGTAGCATAAAAGGTTCGCCAATGAAGTAACCCATATAGATGTATGTGAATGTTGGAAACTGCAAAAAGACACACATGTTGTTCATCAAAACTGATTAACCCAAGCTCACTTGCAATCCTTCTATGAAATGGCCAATTTTGATCTATGGAACACATCAAGACTTGGACAACATAACATAGGACCCTAATTGATCCTCGTGCACTTCAGGTTCTGCTAGACCTAGGGGGGGACACCCTTTTGATGCATGAAATTAACTCATTACACACTTATGACAACATCAAACAATAAGCAGATAGATCATTTTACAAGATGAACAAGTTAGGAAACACTACAGATTAGCTAGATCTGTACAAATAATAGATGAAATAGAGCTTAGAATGAATGGAACACAAACCTCTAAATATAAAGGGAAATAGATTTTTCTTTAAATTTGTAAATCTGAAACTATCCCCAAATCTTTCAAATACCAATGCCTTGTTCATTGGGCATGGAGTCACACACAAAACTGTAAATGTGTATCCTAGCTACAAATTTGTTTTCCTTAAATAATATTCCTGCATCAATACCTTATACCAATGCATTACTTGATTCATTCACAAAATTATCAGATCTGGGACACATATTCCATTTAATCATGACTGATTATAGAATTTAAAACCTTCATTGAAGGATACCTACAAACAATCACACAATCTCCTTGAAATTGACAAATTCCATTCTCCTTGAGGATTCAATTTATAACAATGAAATACATGCCTAGAGACAATATTGTGTGGAATTTACTCATGCCTGACACAAGTAAGACCTGCAACTAGAAAAAACATCTCCAATACTGCACAGTAGCCTCTATACCCTGAAACAAACCAAAGAGATTTTACAAACTTGGGTCTAGAAATTCAGAAATTGGAAGCCATGAAATCTGGAGCACTTCCTCCAAAATTCTAGAACCATTACAATTGAGAAGAAATGGGAATAAGAAGAGGAGGGAAAAAGATCAGATTTGCATAACACACTGCCAAGTGTCTTCTTTCCCTAACCGAATATTTTCCTTTCTCCTTCCCATGGAAACAACTCTCAAAATATCTCAGATCTACTAAAACTAATTCCATAACTCCATTCCTCATTCTGAAAGCTTTCCGGTGATATATAATACTTGCATATTTGGCCAAAAATTAACCTCTAGGCAAATTAATCCTGAATATGTGCACTATCATTTAATTTTTTGGATTTTTCCTATAGTTTAAACTATGCAATTTAATTTTAATTTTCACCATTTTTTGGCCTAACGCCCTGCCATGTGTCAGCTTGTGATTCGCTGATGGGGTCCACTGGGTGCCACCTGGGATGACACATCATCTTTTGACATTTGTCCACCTCATCATCACCACTGGATTGCCACTTGTCTGCCTCGTCATCACCACATCATCGGGACCCACGAGGTCACTTGCCACTTGGACCTGCCACGTCACCTTTCACCATTTTGCAAAGGGTAATGTGCATGCATCTTTGGCTCACGAAACCACGTGCACCATTGGATCTTGTTGAACCTGCATGCTCTTTAACTCTTCGTTCTTTCACGATGCTTAACTGGCGAGCATCTCTGCTTCACGAAACAATGTGCTTCATTGATCTTCATGGAACTTGCTCTCTCATTAATATTTTTTCCACTTCGTGATGCTTAACTGGCATGCATCTTCACTCCACAAAATAGCGCCAGTCATGGATCTGCGTCAAACTTGCTCACCAGGTAAGTCGCCCTTTCACTGCAAAATTTACCTACCTCAGGATCCGTGCCTGTGTGGGGTCCACTTGGTCGCCATTTGGCCTCCTTGGTCACCATGGGAAATGTGCCCGCATGCGTGGGGTACACCTAGGCGACCAACCGGTACCTTGTGTCAAAAGCCCTCATGGCTTTGACACTATACTATTGTGGAGATTTGCTTATAAATACCAAAAAGTTCCATTCCCCAGCGAATGTGGGATAAATGTATTTTGCCTGGCAATGTGCATTTTGAAGGTTTTACCTAATTTTTAATGGTTGCCTTTGCATTTGATTGAAATTTTAAATCTCCCTTCACCACTGCGCCGAAGAGGATGCTGGCAAAGGTCACAACACTTGGGTTTACACCTGCCATTGCATTTGTTGAAAACTTCTCTGGCCTTTGTCCACGCCACACTCCAGGAAACCACAACCACACTGCCTACAGTTCTCATCCACCATGCAGAGGGAGATTGCTTGGAGTTTGAAGTCTTTTCACCATCCAAATTGCCTGCTAGACCTTGCATTTTACACTATGTTGCACTTAGGGGATGGCACTACACCTTCCAAAATATTTTCTTGAAGTTTCTGTAGCCTCTTCAATGCCACAGGGAGGATTTGGCATTTGCTACTGTTTTCTATGCCCTATCTGCCATGTGAGGGAGGAGGATTTGCACCTTCTATTTGCATTTGCATAAAATTCTATCCTCTCCAACACTTCCAAATGCATTTTCTTGAAAGTTAAAATGGCCTCCAAACTCCACGGCAGAGGGGGGAATTTGGCATTGGATTTTTATTTGCTGAAGTTTAATGCTTCAATTTGCATTTGTTTAGAAACTTCTCTGCTTCTCCTCCAGCCAATTTCATTTGCTAAGAAGTTTTAACTTCAAACTTTCACCATGCCATGTAGGAGGAAATTAATGGCTCTAAATGCATTTTCTTGGAAACCTTTCACGATGATCTTTTTAACAGCCATGCGAGGAGGGGGAGTGCTGGTTTTACATCTGCCATAATGCCATTTGCTGCTTGTTTCAATGTTTCAAACACCATACCACATATAATACATGACAGGGAGGAGAAATGCTTGCAATAGAGAGGAGGACTTGGGCGGCACGTGAGAGTGGGGGTTTTGTTTGGCATTCACTTGCCAAATTGCAATTTCTTAAAACGTTTCAAACATCTACTCCAAAACCATCGCCTTCCATTCCATAAGTTTAGAAAAGATTGGAATCTCTAATATGCCAATGTAGAACATTCAAATTTGAGTAAGCCATAGCATGAATCACTTTCTTGATTATCTCTAGGGGTTGAAATGTCGTGAAATTAGAACATTCTGCCACAAAATTAATGCGCAGGCATGAGCCAGGTCGGGCCCCAAAGTGGGTCCGGCTAAATTTTTATTTGTTTTCATGCAAATGACCTTCGAAATGCCTCACGAATCTTAAACATACCTCTAGAATTGATCGACACCATTTTCGGATCATCAAACTAAGTTTTGCGACTTTCAGGCGCCTCCACCACATTTTCGCATTTAATTGCAAAGATGTAATTTTCAAACTGGTCAAAACATCTTTCTGGACTTTGCAAATTTACAATCGTGTACTCTGATATAAAAACATGATCTCTACTAAGTGGTTTCTCAAGATGAATCCCGAGTGAATAAATATTAATGGTCAAAGATGACCAACTGGCTTTGTCAACACTGCGGACCTGGTGAAGTCAATGCCTAGGGAACTTATGATGCCTTTCTTAAAAATATCAAATGATCTCCGTAGACCCTCAAATTTGAGGCATAGGTACCTTGAAATACATATCAAAACTTAGAATGCTAAATTCGACCAAAAGGCTGACTGGGTGCAAATGGTGCGCTCATGAAAATAGCCACATTAATTGATGTAGCAATGAAAGTACGGAACACTGAATAAGATGGCTCAAGAAACCCTTTTGAAAACTGATCAAACGGATTGGCATTAGCTTCAAATTTGAAACATAGCTTGTATTTTATACCAAAAATAGCCCACAAAAAAATTCTGACATGACATTCACTGAAACAACTTCTACACTTATGCAAAACAGGGCTCCGACTAGCTGCTGAAATAGGGACTTGTCAAACAACACAAACTGCAAACGGATTGAGCCTGCTAAACTGAGCAAATGGATTCATGAAGACTTGAAATTTTGCACGGAGGCACACTTTTATGTATAGAATTCAATTCTCTTTGAATTTAAACATGATGATCAACAGGGCAAAAGTAATAGGAGCTCGAAGTAGGCTACTCAATAAAATCTGCATTTGCACCTAAAATGCACTTTCAGCTCACCCCTTGAAATGGGTACCTGATAAATTAATCCAAACTGAATTCTAAAAGCTATAACACACTGCATAGGTCAAATGAAAGGTGTAGGACACTTCCCAAGCCTTACCCTTTGAAAATCAACTGGCTCCATTTTACCCTCTCTAATTAGGCCATTCAAACTGACTCATTTTATGATCATTTGGAAATGCAGAGCAAAATTTTGAAATGGGCCTCTAAACTTCACTCAAATTTAATGAGTCCCAACAATGGCTCTGACTAGGGATGGTTGATTGCAAGATCAATAGAAGAATTCATAATCTATGGTAAGGCAGACCACCCAAAAGAGGAAAACTTCTCATCTCTTCTCTTCTCAAAAGCAAAGGGCTTCCTTATTCTACCCAAACAATAGGGCACTTTATTGAAAACCACACAACTGGAGTAAAGCAACTGTACAAGATATACAAACATACTTATGACTGATTATAAACTGCTCCACTTTCCTCAGCATTTACCTCTGTCAAATATCTGATTCTCATCACTTGATATCATGATCCAAACAAAGGCACATTTTAACAACTGAGCATAATCCTTATAATCAAACCCTTCCATAATACTACTATAATAGCTGGTGTGCACACCTTTGGCCTGATTTTGAACTTAGTAATCACACACTACTTTAACAAAAGTAAAATCATGAGACAAATCACTATAGAGGCCTTCCCACAAATTGCAATACATTTCACTATCCCAATCAACTCTATCATTTGCAAGGGAATCATCATGCTGAATTTCAAAAATAAAACATTCATTCTCACCACTGTAATTCTCATCAACACATGCCTTATTATCATTTAAATTCATATAATGAGGGACATTACTAACCAATTGATACAAACAAGGAACATAAATATTTTGATTTGGATGTGATACTTCACTATGCTGATCACACTTTATATTGTCCTTGTTTATCAAACTCAATACATCCGCATTCTCAATATCCCATTCATGGAAAAGAATGCATACCTCTGGCTGAAGCAAATCCTTAGCTAAGTCTTTCTCATTCAGACTCACATCCACCTAAAAAACTTCCATTTGTGGTCTAAAGTAATCATCACACAACCCATGCTTCTTACCTTCATCATGAAGTAATTTTTTACAACACATACTACTGTTGTTTGGAACTACATCAGTATAACAAACTTGTTCAAAACAAGGGAAAACTTCAGCATTTTCATCAATGAGATCAACACCATGAACATTTGTATCAAAGGCAAAGAACTCCATATCCGGTTCAAGCATACCATCAACATTTACATTCTCTTCATGGTAATTCAAACTTTAAAAGCATTCAAATATAGGTTCATCCAA
Source organism: Cryptomeria japonica (assembly GCF_030272615.1). Taxonomy (NCBI): domain Eukaryota; kingdom Viridiplantae; phylum Streptophyta; class Pinopsida; order Cupressales; family Cupressaceae; genus Cryptomeria; species Cryptomeria japonica. Next base: position 457,251,370 of record NC_081411.1, read on the forward strand.
ATCTGAAAATAAAACATTATCCGCACTTTCACATATGTTTTTGTCTTCAAAGACACTTTCATTTTTAGATTTCTGACTGAGATATGTAACTTGGTCTCCTCTTATATCATCTTCACAAGATGAATAATAAGAACTCTCATAGGCATCCTCAGTTGCATAACTGGCATTCATTTGCTGATCATAAGAAGATGAATAACTTATGCCAAGATCACTCTTATTCTGAAATTGATCTTCATTGTTCATTCGTATACCTTCAACATGCTGAAAATCAAACTCAGTGTCCTCATAATCAACAACACCACTCCATTCTGAAACACATTCATCACTGGGTATACTTGTATTGAGAACACCATCAACATCATCCACAATTTCATTTTCAGCTTTATCAGACTTAATCAAAATCTGATTTACATCATATTGCACATCCTCACTTGCATAATCAACAACATTTGGTGATCCCTCACTATTTGGTACTTCAACATCAAATACATTAGCAACATGTAAAGATCGATGATCATAATCCTCATTAATTTCATTATTATTAACCTTGGGGGATGCATGATTTACTTGATAATTTGCAGCCACATAATCAGCATAACCGGCATACAAATCAAATAGTACATATCCTTTATATAGATCTATCTCTGTATTAGCATTGTCACAAAATTTCCCACTGATCATTTCATCATTACTGTGAGAGACAACCGGCATTGACAACAAAGATTCTTGGCAAATAATATTTTGCTCGGCTTCATATGATATTTCACCATTGAAGGTGTTTTGACAAGAAATAACAACAGACACAAATCTCTTTGAGATCCCAAATTTTAAGTTATTTTCAATGTCCCTAGCTATATTGAAAGCTTCATACAAAGTTTTGGTTTCTTTGTTTCTCAATAAAAAACCCATCTTCTCATCAAAAGAACTCATACAAATTTCCAAACATACTTTATCATTGAACTTATACTTGCTAGAAATTTTAGACAATGTTTGTGAAAACCTGATATTAAATGTTGGTACCAATTCATCTTCCCTGATTTGCATGTCCATGAATTCTCTCAGCATATCATAATCACTCACCTTTTCAGCAATTTGGTCTATGAAGTCTGAAATTAATTCTTCCCATGAGGAAAAACAATTTGCTGGCAAGAAAGAGAACCAATCCCTTGCATCCTCTTTCAATGATTGGACAAATAACTTCATGCACACATCTTCTTGACAAACTTCAAACTCTCCCATCAAATCTGAAAATCTTTTCACATGTTGACATGCTGATTCTGATTTCTTCCCACTAAGTATTGGCAAATGCTTTCTAATTTCTATGGGTATAAGATTTGGGTAACCTGGGATATCTTTGAAATTTAGAGCAGCATAATACTTCATACTAAAAAATTTCCTAATACGTGGTTGTGACATTTCACTAGGCATGGCTATATGTGAATAAAATTGGGGCTGAAATAATTGACTACACATTGTGACTTCTCAAACTTCATACACAACCCCACCAAAAATTCAACAACTTATAAATATGTCAAGCTACAGATTTATCTTCTTCACTTTTTGACATAAAACTCATGGATACTTGCATATCATAGGAAAACATATAAGATCTTGAAACTTAACAACACTTTCAATATGCAAATATTTTTGATCTTCTCCCCTTTCAACAAAGTGGAAAACACTAGATAGGGAAACTATTTTGCTCTTTTCAGATACCCCAAAATATGTTTAATGTATTGAAATATCTGATTGTACCTAGATAATTGCAGTTGTAAATTCTTGTAGATCTGAAGATTAACTTCCACTTTCAACACGGTCTTTTACCTCAGAGTTGCCACCTCTTACATAGAGGACATTTTTGAACAGCAGAATGCCATTCAACACAAATTTAATTCTCTATTTTCTCCTTCAATCTCGCTGCAACCAATTCACTCTAGGCCACAAACATATAGATCTAGGAAAAACAACACTAAATCTATGTGTATCTTTATACTGCACCCTTTTATAAAACTTTTATGATGAAGAATTTAAGTGTAAATCTGCATTAGCAGTGATAACCTATATCTCTGCACTTTATATAAAACCATAAAACCTTATGCAATACTAATTGCATAGACATTCAACACTGGTATGAACCATAGAGTCGTCACCCAAATAAGGAATTGGGGAAAAGTTTGCATACAGCTGCAAGGACTTGCTCACAACTCAGCAACATGAATTTACTGTTACTGCTTCAGAATATATGACATGAAAAAAACACATCATTCTACACATCCAGAATAAGGAACACTCTCTTCACCATAAAATCACTTTCAACTCTGTGCAAATCTCAATGGACTGACTAACTAGATGAAATTAGGCAATTTCTATTCAGCATCCCCAACAGAGGCACCATTTTTGTTGGTGACTCCGATGGGATAGTCTCAACTATATATTAAGAAAAACTTTTGTTAACCAGAGACTCTTAACAATTCATTTGATCCCCAACAAAGTCACCATTTTTGTTGTTCATCAAAACTGATTAACCCAAGCTCACCCACAATCCTTCTATGAAATGGCCAATTTCAATCTATGGAACACATCAGGACTTGGACAACATAACATAGGACCCTAATTGATCCTCCTGCACTTCATGTTCTACTAGACTTAGGGGGGACACCCTTTTGATGCATGAAATTAACTCATTACACACTTATGACAACATCAAACAATAAGCAGATAGATCATTTCACAAGCTCAACAAGTTAGGAAACACTACAGATTGGCTAGATCTGTACAAACAATAGATGAAATAGAGCTTAGAATGAATGGAACACAAACCCCTAAACATAAAGGGAAATAGATTTTTCTTTAAATTTGTAAATCTAAAACTATCCCCAAATCTTTCAAATACCAATGCCTTGTTCATTGGGCATGGAGTCACACATAGAACTGTAAATGTGTATCCTAGCTACAAATTTGTTTTCCTTAAACAATATTCCTGCATCAATACCTTCTACCAATACATTACTTGATTCATTCACAAAATTATCAGATCTAGACACATATTCCATTTATTCATGACTGATTACAAAATTTAAAACCTTCATTGAAGGATACCTACAAACAATCACACAATCTCCTTGAAATTGAGAAATTCCATTTTCCTTGAGGATTCAATTTATAACAATGAAATACATGCCTAGAGACAATATTGTGTGGAATTTACTCATGCCTGACACAAGTAAGACCTGCAACTAGAAAAAACATCTCCAATACTGCACAGTAGCCTCTATACCCTGAAACAAACCAAAGAGATTTTACAAACTTGGGTCTAGAAATTCAGAAATTGGAAGCCATGAAATCTGGAGCACTTCCTCCAAAATTCTAGAACCATTACAATTGAGAAGAAATGGGAATAAGAAGAGGAGGGAAAAAGATCAGATTTGCATAACACACTGCCAAGTGTCTTCTTTCCCTAACTGAATATTTTCCTTTCTCCTTCCCATGGAAACTGCTCTCAAAATATCTCAGATCTGCTGAAACTAATTCCATAACTACATTTCTCATTTTGAGAGCTTTCCGGTGATATATAATACTTGCATATTTGGCCAAAAATTAACCTCTGGGCAAATTAATCCTGAATATGTGCACCATCATTTAAATTTTTGGATTTTTCCTATAGTTTAAACTATGTAATTTAACTTTAATTTTCACCATTTTTTGGCCTGACGCCCTACCACGTGTCAGCCTGCGATTCGCTGATGGGGTCCTTTGGGCCCACCTGGGATGACACATCATCTTTCACCATTTGTTCGCCTCGTCATCGCCACTGGACTACCACTTGTCTGCGTCATCATTGCCACATCATTGGGACCCACGAGCTCACCTGCCACGTTACCTTTCACCATTTTACGAAGGGTAACGTGCGTGCATCTCTGGCTCATGAAACCACATGCACTGTCAGATCTTGCTGAACCTGCATGCTCTTTAACTCTTCATTCTTTTGTGATGATTAACTGGCGAGCATCTCTGCTTCTAGAAATAGCGCACTTTGTTGATCTTCATGGAACTTGCTCTCTCATTAATCTTTTCACCACTTTGCGATGCTTAACTGGCATGCATCTTCACTCTGCGAAATAGCACCAGTCATGGATCTGTGTCAAACTTTCTCACCAGTTAAGTCACCCTTTCACTGCAAAATTTGCCTACCTCGGGATCCATGCCTGTGTGGGGTCCTCCTGGTCACCACTTGGCCTCCTTGGTCACCTCAGGAAACGTGCTCGTGCACGTGAGGCCCGCCTAGGCACCCAACCAGCACCTTGTGTCAAAAGCCCTCAAGGATTTGACACTATAATAGTGTGGAGCTTTGCTTATAAATACCAAAAAGTTCCATTCCCCAGCGAATGTGGGATAAATGTATTTTACCTGGCAATGTGCATTTTGAAGGTTTTACCTGAGTTTTAATGGATGCCTTTGCATTTGATTGAAATTTTAAATCTCCCTTCACCACTGCGCCAGAGAGGATGCTGGCAAAGGTCACAGCACTTGGGTTTACACCTGCCATTGCATTTGTTGAAAACTTCTCTGGCCTTTGTCCATGCCACACTCCAGGAAACCACAACCACGTTGCCTGCAGTTCTCATCCACCACGCAGAGGGAGATTGCTTGGAGTTTAAAGTCTTTTCACCATCCATATTGCCTACTACACCTTGCATTTTACACTATGTTGCACATAGGGGATGGCACTACACCTGCCAAAAGATTTGCTTGAAGTTTTTGTAGACTCTTCAATGCCACAGGGAGGATTTGGCATTTGCTATTGTTTTCAATTCCCTATCTGCCACGTGAGGGAGGAGGATTTGCACCTTCTATTTGCATTTGCATAAACTTCTATCCTCTCCAACACTTCCAAATGCATTTTCTTGAAATTTAAAATGGCCTCCAAACTCCACAGCAGAGGGGGAAATTTGGCATTGGAGTTTTATTTGTTGAAGTTTAATGCTTCAATCTGCATTTGTTTAGAAACTTCTCTACTTCTCCTCCAGAAAATTTCATTTGCTAAGAAGTTTTAACTTCAGACTTTCACCATGCCACACAGGAGGAAATTAATGGCTCTAAATGCATTTGCTTGGAAACCTTTCACGATGATCTTTTTAACAGCCATGCGAGGAGGGGGAGTGTTGGTTTTACACCTGCCATAATGCCATTTGCTGCTTGTTTCAATGTTTCAAACACCATACCACATATAATACATGACAGGAAGGAGAAATGTTTGCAGTAGAGAGGAGGACTTGGGTGGCACGTGAGAGTGGGGGTTTTGTCTGGCATTCATTTGCCAAATTGCAATTGCTTAAAACATTTCAAATATCTACTCCAAAACCATCGCCTTCCATTGCATAAGTTTAGAAAAGATTGGAATCTCTAATATGCCAATGTAGAAAATTCAACTTTGAGTAAGCCATAGCATCAATCACTTTCTTGATTATCTCTGGGTTGAAATACCGTCAAATTAGCACATTCTGCCACAAAATTAATGCGTGGGCATGAGCCAGATCAAGCCCCAAAGTGGGTCCGGCTAAATTTTTTTTTGTTTTCATGCAAATGACCTTCGAAATGCCTCACGAACCTTAAACATACCTCTAGAATCGATCAGCGCCATTTTCGGATCACCAAACTGAGTTTTGCGACTTTCAGGTGCCTGCACCACATTTTCGCATTTAATCGCAAAGATGTCATTTTCAAACTGGTCAAAACATCTTTCTGGACTTTGCAAATTTACAGGCGTGTACTCTGATATACAAACATGAAATATACCAATCGATTTCTCAAGACAAATCCTGAGTGAAGAAATATTAATGGTCAAAGATGACCAACTGGCTTTGTCGACACTGTGGACCTGGTGAAGTCAATGCCCATAGAACTTATGATGCCTTTCTTAAAAATATCAAATGATCTCCATAGACCCTCAAATTTGAGGCATAGGTACCTTGAAATACATATCAAAACTTAGAATGCTCAGTTAGGCCAAAAGGCTGACTGGGTGCAAATGGTGCACTCATGAAAATAGCCACATTAACTGATGTAGCAATGAAAGTACGGAACACTGAATAAGATGGCTGAAGAAACCCTTTTGAAAACTGATCAAACGGATTGGCAGGAGCTTGAAATTTGAAACATAGCTTGTATTTTATACCAGAAATAGCTCAGAAAAAAATTATGACATGAAATTCACTGAGGTAACTTTTACACTTCTGCAAAACAGGGCTCCGACTAGTTGTTGAAACAGGGACTTGGCAAACAACACAAACTGCAAACGGATTGACCCTACTAAACTGAGAAAATGGATTCATGAAGACTTGAAATTTTGCACAGAGGCACACTTTTATGCATATAATTCAATCCACTTTGAATTTCAACATGACGATGAACAAGGCAAAAGTTATAGGAGATCGAAGTAGGCTACTCAATAAAATCTGCATTTGCACCTAAAATGCACTTTCAGCTCACCCCTTGAAATGGGTACCTGATAAATTGATCCAAACTGAATTTTGAAAGTTGTAACACATTTCATAGGTCAAATGAAAGGTGTAGGACACACTTCCCAAGCTTTACCCTTTGAAAATCAACTGGCTCCATTTTACCCTCTCTCTAACTAGGCCATTCAAACTGACTCATTTTATGATCATTTGGAAATGCAGAGCAAAATTTTGAAATGGGCCTCTAAACTTCACTCAAATTTAATGAGTCCCAACAATACCCATACTCACAAACTTTATTAGACATTGCATCAGAAAGCCTCTTTTTGTCCAGCTCTTTGTCAAACAAACACTTCCATACAACAAAGAAGGCATCATTAACCCTTCTAAAGTGAATTCTCCAATTGGCAATCATCAACTGAGAAAAATAATCCCATACTGGATTTTTCCTTCTATCACCTTTCGTAGACAGTCATAAAAATTGTGCATTGAGCAGGTCAGGTTTTAAGACCCGACTTGCCCTCGAAATCACCACCAAGTCGGGATTTATTTTCCAACCTGCACAAAAGGTAGACCTATAGGTTGGAATTTATTTCCGAACCTGCACAAAAGGTAGACATGTAGGTCAGTTTTAAAACCCAACCTACATAAAAGAAGCAAAGGGCTTGCACTTCAGGTTTTATTACCCGATCTACAAGCCTAAAAGATGAAACATGCAGTTTGGGTTGTAAAACCTGACCTACATGAAAAACATAAAATAAAAGATAACTTCAAAAAGTAAAAAAGATGCTTAACGAAAACATAAATAAAAAAATGGCACAAATTACGAGGCAAGTCGGCCAATCTCGAAGTACGTGAGATATGAAATAGATAAGTTTCATAGGGGTTAGTCTCACTATTCTGTCCAACTGAAATCAATGACAGCAAACAGTCCCCTTCAAGTATCTAAAAATCCTCTTCACAACAGTGACATGAGTTTCTTAAGGATCTGATTGAAATCTAGCACAAAGGAAAACAACATGCATAATGTCTGGTCTAGTCTGAGTTAAGTACAATAAACCACCAACCATAGATCTAAGAATGATATCACAATGATTGATGCTGAATAATTTCATTTCACCTATCATAGACATCTCAAATTCCTTTTGTATATCATCAACAAACTTCATACTCAAATCATCGTCACTGCCAAAAATGATATCATCAACAAAGACTCCAACAATCAAAATGTTATCTTTCTCAACTTTGAAATATAAATTACTATCAACAGTAACTTTACAAAATCCCAACTTCAACAAATACTTATCCAATATGGCATACCAAGATCTAGGTGTTTGTTTCAGTCCATACAGAGCTTTCTTCAATTTGCATACCATATCTCCTTCATCAGATAAAGAAAATCCATCTAGTTGCTCAATGTATACTTTCTCTTCCAAATCACCATTCAAAAAGGTTGACTTGACATCCATCTGATATACCTTGAAGTTCTTATAAGAAGCATATGCAAGCAACAACCTAACAACTTCAATTCTAGCTACAGGAGTAAAAGTTTCTTCATAGTCAATACCTTCCATCTAAGAACACCCTTTACACACCAATCTTGCTTTGTTTCTGACAACTTCATTGACTTCATTCAATTTATTTTGGAACACCCATTTAGTACCAATCACATTCTTATCTTTATGCCTCAGAACAAGCTTCCAAGTGTTAATCTTTTCAATCTGATTCAACTTTTCTTCCATTGCTTTTAACTAATTTTCATCCTTACATACTTCTACAACTTCTTTAGGTTCAATATTTGAAATCAAGAATATCTCTTCAACAACAATGCTTCTCCTAATCATCACACCTTTATTTTTATCACCAATAATATGATTTTCTAAATGATTCAATCTTACATACCTTAGAGTCTTCTGATTATTCTGATTTTCAGGGTCTTGCACTTCTTCACCGGTAGCAGTAATATCTGGATTACCTATCTCCACTAGATCAATCTGCTTCAAGATCTCAGTCTGCATAGGCTTAGGAATATCTTCATCATCAAGATCATAATTGCATGCTCTAATATACTTTCCAAGACACTTATCCAGCACCAGTAGGCCTTGCTCTTAGTAGAATATCCCAAGAAGATTCCTTCATCACATCTTGCATCAAACTTTCCTATATCCTCATCTCTCTTGATATAATGATTTCTTCAAAAAATTTTGAAATATCTAACTATAGGAACATGACCAAACCATAGCTCATAAGGAGTCTTATGAGAATCACCTTTAATATGCACTTGGTTGAATGTGTAAACAACAGTGCTAAAAACTTCTCTCCAAAAGTTTTGTGCCACATTTCCTTTGATCAGCATATTCCTTGCAACATCTAAGATAGTCATGTTCTTCCTTTCAACAACTCCATTTTGTTGAGGAGTTCTAGGAGTAGATAACTGTCTTCTAATTCAATTCCTCTCATAGAATGTATCAAACTCTCTTGATGTAAATTCTCCTCCTCTGTTAGATCTCAGACATTTCAACTTCAATCCAGTTTCAGTCTCCACTCTTTCTTTAAATATCTTGAATTTCTCCAATGCTTTTGATTTCTCTCTTAAGAAGGTAACCCACATCATCCTTGAATAATCATTAAATAGTAACATGAAATATATCTCTCCTTGTATGATTCTCACTCTTGTAGGACCACATAAGTCAGTATGAACTAGATATAGCAATTCATTAGATGAATAAAGCTTACTTTTGAATGAAATTTTTGTTTTCTTTCTCATCTGACATTCCTTACATACCGGATTAGCAGGCTTCACAATCTTAGGCATATCTCTAACAGCTTGAGTAGAATTTATTTTTACCATGTAGTCAAAATTAACATGACACATTCTCCTATGCCATAACCAACTTTCATAAATCCGAGAAATCAAATAACATGTGTCACCAGCATTCAAGTGAAAGATATTACCTTTCGTTTTAGTACCTGATGCAATCTCTATACCAGAGGCATTTAGGATCTTACATTTACCATTATTGAATTGAAAACAATATCCCTTTTCAACCATCTATCCAACACTCAAAATATTATGCTTCAATCCTTCAACATACAAGAAATCATCAATATTATGCTTACCATTGAAAGATAGAGAACCTCTACCACGAATCACACAAGCTTTGTCATTACCAAATCTCACTATACCACCATCATACCTTTTCCATATTCACAAATTTAGTTTTATCACCTGTCATATGATGTGAACAACCACTATCAATCACCCATTCATCTTTCTCTTCAATCTTAGTAGCTAAAGCTTTCTCTTCAACAATGAAGCTTATAGGATTCACTGATACCGGATCATCTTCCTTGATAGCAATAAATACAAATTCATATTCTAAATTCCCATTCTCTAATTTCTCATCTATCACACCTTCATCAACAACATAATAGCATCTCTTCTGATTTATGTACTTCTGGTAGGGCTTATATGTCTTCTCATACTTATCATGCTTCTCATATCTATCATTCCTATCAGATCTATCATGTCTATCATATTTATCATGCTTATCATATATAGACATTCTCTCAGGACACCTAGAAGAAAAATGTCCAATCTTATTACAAGAGAAATATTTTAAAGGTAAATTTCCATCATACCTACCAACTCCTTTAAGCAATCTCTGAGAAATAAGGGCTTCAATCTCATCTGGTTCTCTTTCTCGTTCTTTCATTTCTCTCTTCTCTCTTTCAAATCTTGATACCCAACATGAAATTTCTCCTGGATCATACTTATGCTTCCCGAATACAGAGGATCTGAATGCAGTCTCAAATTTACCATGTGATTCTCCAAAATCGCTCAACTCAAATGCAGTAAGCTTTCCAACCAACATGTCTCTAGTTACTATAGTCACACTCCTAATCTCATTAATAGAAGCTACTTTATGTTTATAAGAAGGATGCAATGATCTCAACACCTTAGCAACAGTCTCATCTTCTTCAAGAGTTCCACTGGTACATATGATATTCATGACAAGATCATTCACCTTAGCCATAAATGTTGATATATTTTCATCTTTTGCCATCTTTAATTCTTCATACTTCCCTTTCAAGCTCTACAATTTAGCAACTTTAACTTGCGCATCTCCTTCATACAAGGTCTGCAACGTTTTCCAAATCTCATGTGTAGTCTATAACCCCATCACATTAGTCATTTCTGAATCAGTTAAGGCACTCAACAATGCTTCCTTCGCTCTTATGTTATGTTCAACATCCTTGATTTCAGCAGTAGTAACTGGTCCATTATTAGGAACATTATAAACATTCTTTGTGATCTTCCAATACTCTTCTCCAAGACATTTCAAGTGAGCTTCCATCCGGTCCTTCCAAATAGTATAATTGCTTCCATCAAATCTAGGACTCTCCTTCTTGAACACATAAGCTATGATCCTGGATCTCCTCAAGTGATCAAGCTTCTTGAAGAGGATCTAGCTCTAATACCAATTGTTAGTAGCAACCAAGAAGGAAAGTTGGGGGGGGGGTGAATCAGTTTTCACCAGATTAAACAATTTAAGCACAATCTCAAATCTAAACAACTGCAACAAGAATAAATATAAGAACAATGATACCACAACACATAACACCAATATTTTGATGTGGAAAACCCGGTTAAGGGAAAAACCACGGTGGGAACCTACCCACAATAAGATGATACTTCATAGTAGTATGTGTAAATATTACATTGGGGAATGCACATGCATTTAGGTACACTGCCTAGAGCTCACTTCTCAAAGGGAAGGCTCACTAACTTACAATAAGAATCAGACTACAATCCAGATTACATGAATTGCAAATATAGCATATCCTTATGCCTCATGATAGTTATGGTTAAGCACATTTGTCTTCCCTGCAACAATCTCTGATCAATACACCACACCGAATGATAAATTCACTCATGCACCATATAAATCACTCTATGATAATGCAGACACAACACCAACACCTAAATTACATGACTATACCACCCATATATATAATTCATCAAACTTGACTACAAGGTTGGCCAAACCCTCAAACCTCAATAATAAAATTACATCTCACGATACATAAATAAACCACTAGACCAATATAATGATATACATGAGATAACATGGACCTAAATGAAATCTCCAAACATGCATCACCACTAGAAATCTTGCCAAGATCAACTACAACATGCTACACCACCAAGAATGCCGCATAACATGAAGAATATCACCAGATCAATAAAATCACCAAGAACGTTTACAAGAATAATTGTGGACCACCAAGAAAAATAGGACACAATCAAGAAACAACAATAATAATATTAGAACCATCTACAATTGCTGCACCAACACCACTTATGTAAATCTTCATCGATCAATACGCTAGCTCACAAGAATACTCAACAACAACAATTCAAACTAGAAAGATAACTTGTGGAGCACCAAATCATGAACCATCTTAATTGAAGATACACAAGAACATCAAAAACATTCTCCCAAAATCACAACCAAAGATATGATCATATCAGATCTCTGTAGAGCAAATACCAAACTTTTCCAACCATTGCACGAAACGACTGGACTGTAAACCAGATCAAATTAAATGATCAAGAAATCTTGCGGATCATTGAAACCAATAAGGAATAAAGTATTCCAACATCCCAAATAGATAAACCAACCATATCAACTCATTACAATCACCAGAACACCAAACATCACTTTGCAACACCATAGCATGTTGACATCAATGACAACAACATATCCCATGAACAACAATATCCAACAGTATGCCTATGAGATGCATATATTTTTTGTTTTTATATGTTTATGTCATGCATGATGGTGATGTAATGTTCCTATTTATGATAATGCAAATTTTCTACACTATGATGATATATGATGGATGCAATATGATAATGATGTTTATATGACGTGCTAACAAGTGATGTGTGTAGGATATGATGCTATGTACATGGATGTGATATGATTATATACGAACTAATGTATGAATATGCAGGATGGATGCAAATATTATTTATATAGATATGATATGGATTATGTGAACTAACATGTGATGATGCAGACTACATGAAATACAAATGTTTTTAGTGTGTCATTATACTCAGTCATATGATTCTAGACTACAAGAACTTAGGGAAGGACGATGGAGGACAAAGCGGGAAAGGGAGATGGAAGGTAGAAGATATGGAGGTAAATGATCTTCTTGTGCTATTATTGTAATACCCTAAAAATGGTCATCTAAACCATGGGCCCCTAATCTCAACAACATCACCTAGGTCCTAACCAAAGGCATTAAATCAATCTTGAGCACATTATTAATTCTTTAATCATCAAATATCACATGGCAAATCAATTACTCAATATTAATTAAATATTCATTTAATTAATTGAATCATTTCCAAGAATATCATTTTTGATCAATTATCCCATTTTAATTTATTAAATATCCTTGCATATTTAATTAATTAATAAATTGTCATTTAATCATGCAAAAGGAATTAATTTATTACAAAAGAGGAATTAATCACAAACAAGAGTTGAATTGAAAATTAAATAAAAGAATTGAATTGAGAGAGAAATCAAACTTGAGATATTATTTCTTTTTCTAAATTTAGAACTTGAAATCAGAAAAGCAATTTAATTGAATTATTGAATTATTCTCTAAAATTGGAACTTCAAAGAAGTTCAGTTGCATTGAAAAGACTCTTTTCTTGAATAAATAAAAGAATTATCTATTTTTATCACAAATGCATGGAATTAATTTATTATTATTTCCAATGCAACTTGGACTTCTAATTTGAGTACATTTCAATAAAACTATAATTGGAATCTATCTCAAGGTTAACTAAACCTGATTTCTCAATTATTTTCAATTAATTCTAAATTGAGCTTTTCTCTTGGTAATTCTCTATAAATTCAGTCTTCAGCTCTCATTCCAATTTACCCTAGAGATTTTTGAGAACATGCTTGGATATTATTATCACGCTAATTTCACTCTGGAGTCACTGAAGATTATTGTGCCTTTTTAGATTATTTGCATCCATTATTGCTTACATCCATTATTGCTTGAATTATTCATCCATCTTGCATCCATATAGTTAAATATCATATAGATTAAATGCTTCATCTTGGTGGAGTCTAATCACTGGTGTTGCTTATAACAATCTAAGAGAAATCTTATACACGCATCTTTTAGAAGGCAATTAGTCATTTTGTTATGGTTTTTTACTTATTGATTATTGATTACTAACCATGCATATAATGACTTAATTGAAGTGTTGTGCTTACAACTTACAGACCACTTTTTCACACACACAATTATCATCATTGAGATTATTATGACAAATGTATTGTAACCATAAAGATATAGGTTTGACCTAGATAATCATTGTATCATTTGCATGGAGATCAAATAGTCACAAACAAAGAATTCCCTAGTTCATACTAGATCCACAATGTCCTTGTATCCTTGGATGATCCCTAGTATTACTAAGAGACAATCCACAAACAATAAATAGATGAACATACTCCATCCTCACCTTTCTAGTCAAAGATATCCTGGAGATAAAATCTCTAGTCAAAGACACCTTGGAGATAAAATCTCTAGTCAGAGACACCCTGGAGATAAAATCTTTAGTCAGAGGCATCCTAAAAAGCTAAAAGACTTGACACCAACATAAACTAAAATCCTCAAGTTATAAGTGTATCTTGCCACATATATTAACATGTTTGATCTGGTCACAATGTTGCCATCCTAATAAAGGATAAATAATGCTAAAAAAGCCTGTTGTAGTCAAAGGATGCTAAATGATTGATTTGTTGAAAGCTCTTTTCTACTTGTGTCTCATATGAAATTAACTTTCTCCATGAAAATGATACTTTATTATGGAGAAGAGTGAAAACTTTATTGCAAGTTGACGATGAAAGTGATCTTTTATTGTGGATTGTGCATGGAAAGAAGGAAGGAATGAAAAGATGATGCTTCTCAAAACATGTGATGCCAAGGTTCAAGTTTCATCACTAGTTTAGGATCTATCCCTAGTTATAGATAGGACCTGATTTATTATGGGTGGAAGGAAAGAGATGGAAAGGGTTTATTATGGATGGTGAATCAATCTTAAGTAGATCAATAACAAGCCATGATGGGAACAAGAAAGTTTATTATGGAATGATAGGCTATGAGTGTGTGCAAAGTGAAAGGGTGAAACTGCATCTTGAAGGAGGGAGGAACAAAACTCTCTATACATGGCACTGGTAACTTGATTTTTACCATGGTACTTTCCTAGGGCTCCACCAAAGTGGTTTTCACCATTGGATGAATTTATTTCTCTTTATTTTTATTTTTATTTTCAAATTTTTTGTGTCACAAGTTATGTTGTAAACGTGATGTTGATGGTTGTCATTGATGTCAATATATTGTTTTGAGATTGGTTCCTTAAGTTGGTAATCCGAAAGATGTGTTCCCAGGATGTTTGGCGCTCCAGAAGATGTGTTATAGTTCATATTAAGTGTTGTTTGTTCATGTTGATGTTGATTTAGATCTCTCTATTTAACGGATATGGTATTGATCGATTTTATTCATGAGTATCTTGGTTCCATTCTTGTTTTTGCTAAGTTAGGTAATGCTATTTTGGGTCTGGTTTGATCTAGAATTGGAGAATGAGTAATGATATTTGTTTAGCGTATGAGTCATGATTTGGGTCTGGTATTTATGATGGATGTGACATGTTGATCTGTCTGATGAAGTGCAATGTGGTATACTCTACTTCTCATTCCTTTCCACCATCGAAATGTTTAGTGCCAACCTATTTCAAATCTCTATTTGGCCAACTTAGAAGATTATGTTATCCAGAGATAGTATAAATAAGAGGATGATATGAATGTGTGGAGGTATGGAAGATGTTTGATTCTAAAAAGGATAAATTCTATTGGTGTTGATATGTGAAGTGTGTTGTTGTTGAGAGGCACCAGCAATAGTTCCGTTATTGCAGATTATGTCACAATGGTGGATTCACTTTTCTTTCTTCTTCCTTTAGCAATGAGCCTTTTTGGGCAGTGAGCATTCTGTCAGTGAGCCACCTTTTGTAAAAATCACCTTAACTAATGTCACCTTAACTGGTGCTATATATTGAGAATTGACATTCTCCGTGGTTTTTGCCTTCTTGGGTTTTCCACATCATATCCAATGTTCATTGTGTGATCTATTTTGTATGTGTGCTTTCATGTTAAATTTGTTTTAATTAATTTTGTTGGTTATTTTGGATCACTAAAAGAATTGAAAAAAAAAATTATTTTTCAACTGATTCACCCCCCTCTCAGTTGCCCAAATATTTATCAATTGGTATCAGATCTTTGGTTTCTTGGAAAAGATCTTAACCGCTTGAGGTAGATACTGATCTAATGGCACATAAATTATCTATCCTTATCTTTGAAGCATCCAACTAAAATTTTTGGAAAGTGAAGATGAGAGTTTACTTGATCTCCTTGGGCTACAACACTTGGAAAGCAATAGAAACTAAGTATGTACAACGAAGAAATGGTCTTACAACTTTGGATGAGATTCAAGCCTATGAAGAAAATTAAAATGCAAGGTATGCTATCTTTATTTCATTATTAAAGATTTAATTAACAAAGGTTATTTCATTGAATACCGCTCATGAGGTTTGGGAAAAGTTGAGGCATATCTATAAAGGAAATGACAGAGTTAAATTGTCAATGAAGCTGGTAGCTAAGCACATATATGAGAACTTGAAAATGGAAGGAGAAGATATAACAAGCTATTTTTAGAAGGTTGATAGTGCAGTAAATAAAATCAAAGAACTTGGTGATACCTTGATAGATGAAGACATAATTGAGAATATTTTGATGTCTCTACCAGAAAGCTACTGTGATAAGATCTCTACTATTGAAGAAACTTATGATCCAAAGAAGTTTACTAGGGAACAACTATATGACACTTTGTTTGCATTTGAGATAAGGAAGTTTGAAAAAGACAGAGTTAAATCTGAGACTGCTTTTAAAGCCTCAGAGGAAGACCCAGAAGATGAAAGCTTGGATGAGATGGAAGAAAACTGTGCAAGGAAATTGAAGAAAGGCACAGATAAATATAAAGGTATATTACCTCTTAAATACTTTATATGTGGAAAGATTTGTCATGTAGCTACTAGATGTCCAAAAAAAGGATGAAGACAAAAATTCAGGGAGAATAAAGGAAAGTTTAATAAGAAATCCTATTATGTTAAAGATGATGTTGGCATCTCAGATGATGAATCAAACTATGAAGATGGTGACTATTTATTTTTGGTAGAAAAGGATGTACCTAAGATTGATGTTTCTAAGACTGTTTCTACGTCCTTACATGCTAGGAGAGATAGAAATGAATGGTTGATTGATAGTGGATTCTCAAACCATATGCCTGGTGATAAGAGAAAGTTCATAAAACTTGAGAAATAGGATGGACGGTTTGTTAGGTTTGGAGATGATCAGACAACACAAATTGTAGGAATTGACTCTATTACTTTTGATAGAAAACATAATACTAACAATTCTTACTATGTGAAGGGTTTGCATCATAATCTCTTGAGTATTGGGTAAATGTGCAAAAATGGTTACAATGTTATTTTTTAGGATGATGGTTGTGAGATCCAAAAGGCATTTGGAATAGTTATTGCAACATGAAAAAGAACAAATGGAAACGTGTATCAGCTCGAAGGAGCTACGAGACACTATTTGTTATCTCACTTCAATGATAGTTGGCTTTGACACCAGAGGATGTGTCATATCAACTTTGATAATTTGGTAAAGATCATTTCATCAAGTGCAGTGAAAGATTTTCTAAGGTTGACCAAACTAGATAACAATATTTGCAAAGATGTCCAATAGGAAAGTAGACAAAAGGAATATTTAAAGGAAAGGAATAATCATCCACTAGATTGTTGGACTTCGTGCACACAGACTTATGCAGTCCTACCAGAACAAGGAGTATACAAGGTGAGAGGTATTTCATGTTGTTAATTGATGATCATTCTAGAATGTCATGGGTTGCATTTTTAAGGGAGAAGTCAACATTAGAAAAATTCAAGATATTCAAGGCAAGAGTTAAAAATCAAGTTGATAGAAATATTAAGTGTTTGAGGTTTGACATAGGAGGAGAATTTATTTTTGATGATTTTAACATTTTTTGTGAGAAACATGGTATTAGAAGGGAACTATCTACCCCTAGGACACCACAATAGAATGGTGTAGTGGAAATGATGAATCAAACTATACAAGAGGTAGCTAGAATAACGATCAAAGGAGTAGAAGTACTAGAAGTCTACTGGAGAGAAGCAATTCACACAACAATCTACACTCTTAACAAAATTTTGTACCAGAAAAAGATATGGAAATAAATCATATGAACAATGACATGGTAGAACTCTGATAGTGAAATATTTCAAATTATTTGGAAGAAAATGTTATATCCAGAGAGATGAGGATAATCTTGGAAAAATTGACAATAGAGTAGGTAAAGGCATATTCCTAGGATATTCTACAAGGATCAAGGCATACCCGTGTTACAACAAAATGCTAAACAAGATTATTGAAAGTGCAAATGTCAAAGTTGATGAAGACATTTCTAAAGACTTTGACAAATTGGCAGGATATGAATCTAATGAGTTCGTTAATAGAAAATGGGAAGAGGAAACTAGAGAAGAAGAGAGCCTTCTATGCCACAACCAGCTCTCATCAACTTGTCCCATCATGCATTGGGTCTCGTAACACTCTTTCAAGTTGTATACATTTCCATTAGTCCTTTTTCCTTCTGCAACTAATTGGGCATTGCTCTCCATTCTGATTTCAAATCCTTTTGAGTCAAATGTAAACTTGTATCCTTTATCACACATTTCACTTACACTCAACAAATTGTGTTTTAGACCTTCCATATAATAAACATCATGAGCTTTTAATTTTCCATCTATGCTAAGAGTACCCTTTCCTTTTATTTTGATTGATGAATTGTCTCCAAACCTCATTGAATGATCATTCCAATCTTCAAGTTTAGTGAATTTATTTTTATCTCCAGTCATGTGATTGGAGCAGCCACTATCTACTACCCATAATTTCTTCCTCTCTGCATGTAGGGCAGTTTGGACAATCAAACTTGACTCTGCCTTGTCTTTCCCCTTTTCAATCCAAACTTGTTTTATTTCTTTCTTGTTCTCTATAGTCACATTCTGATCTAATTCTTTCTTTGATTCAGAGGTAGACATTTTATTCTCTTCTTTTATTTTTCTATGCTTATAATGCTTTGCTATGTGACCCAAATTTTGACAATGATAACATTTGACATTCCTATTGAATGACAAATCCGAGGGACAATCATAGGACTGAAAAATATATCTCCTACACTCATAACTTCTATGACCAATACCATTACAGTGATAACAAATTATATCATCATTTATAAGAGCAACGAAAGGATTTTTACTTTCATAAATAGGAGGAGAGCTACGCATAAGCTTACAATCAACAATTCTATGACCATAAGTATTAAATTTATAGCAGTAGCCATGGAATTGGGGTACATAACAATTATTGTTCAATGTGTTTCTCATTGGTCTCCTTGAAGTAGCATAACTTGATCTTCTTGAATTCTTCTTTGTGTCCTTGAACTTTATGAAGCCTCCATCTTATACCTTGGCTTTTCTGTTTGGATCAACATGTTTGTCTATTGTAGCAGTAGCATATGTTTTCTTCTCAAAGGGTTTGCTAACTGTAAAAATTTTTTTGTTACCGTTTTCACTTGATGAGGTGAAATGTATTTCTTTCTTGGATGAGTCCTCACCTTTACATAATTGACCAACATCAAATCCAACACCCTTTATGTCTTTGGAGTGCTTTTGTTTGTTCAACATTTTATCCAATGCATCAGTGTTGCCCTCATTTTTTATTCTCACCTTGAGTTCATCTTTGCACTTTTCAAGTTCCTTTTTGAGATTCACAATTTCTTCCTCCATCTTTTTATACTCCTTATTCTCTAAATCTAACTTATTTACCTCATACATTCTCTTAGCTTATCCAATTGAGTTCTCAGATTTGAAATGTTTTGCTCAAACTCCTCAAGACATTTGTTCAACCTGTCTTATTCTCCAGCAACAACTTACTTCACCATTTTGTATTCTCTCCTCACCTTTCTGAGTTCTTCAAGTGAACTCACAAGTTCACCTTCAAGATCTACCTTAGCTTCCATTTCCTCTTCTTCATCACCCAACACTTCTTGTGTCATGAAGAGATTTACTTCTCTTTAATTCTCACTACAACACTCATTAGAGACACTTTCTTCATCTATGGAATCATCTTCAAATGTGTAAAGACCTTTCTTCCTTGTAAGATTTCTTCTCCTTGGTTTGTAGGATTTATTCATCTTTTCTTTGCCAAAAGTTTTCATATTGTGCTTCTTATCCTCTTTTTTTTTCTTCATATGAACATTTGGAGGCAAAGTGTCCTATCGTACCACAATTGAAACATTTGAAAGGGAGCTTACCTTTGTATTTACCTGATCCTTTCTTGAGCTTCCTTACAAAATTTGGTATAACAACATCAAATTCATCTTCTTCTTCATGAACAACCTCTTCTTTTCCTTTCTTGGTTATGTTGAAACCTCTCTCTTTGATGATTCACCACTAATTGTTCTCATCTGATAAGCTAATAGGGAGCCAAACAATTCATCCTTAGATAATGTCTTTAATTATTTAGCTTCTTCAATAGAAGAGACCTTTGTATCATACCTTGTGGTTAATGATCTTAGAACCTTCTTGACAGTAACTTCATCTATGAAATCCTCTCCAAGTCCTCTTATAACACTCACAATCTCATCCAGTCTTTGCAGATAGTCAACTATTTTCTCCTCTTCCTTCATTTTCAGGTTTTCAAATTGAGCTCTTCGATTTTGTAGTTTGGATTCTTTCACTTTGGTATCTCCTTCATATATACTTTGTATCTTGTCCCATATTTCTTTTGTTGATGTGCAATTCATGACTTTAACAAACTTTGTATCTGATATGCCACTTAAGATTGCATTCTTATCTTTTACATTGTTCTCATATTCCCTTTTAGCATCAGGGTCAGTAGGGGGAGTGTTATATTCAATGACAGTCCCAAAGACACTGAGAGGGGGGGTGAATCAGTGTAACTAGTTAATTGAAGATTTAAACTTATTTATAACTTTGCTGCCCAAAATAGTGTACTGGTAAACAAGAATTAATGCAGTAAACAGAAATAATAGAGACAACATAGAAACACACCATACCACAAGATATTTTAATGAGGAAACTTGGTGTGGGAAAAACATCAGTGGGATTTGTGACCCACAATATTTACTCACTGGCCAATGAATAAATACTACTTACAATAGGGGCTTGCACATGCAAGAAGGCTAATAGCCTAGAGCTCACTGCTCAGAAGAGTCTCATTGACTACAAAATGGATAATTAGAATCCAATACAATGTACTGCTCAAAATAGCATCTCTAATGGTTGGTTCAGTACTGGTTTAAGCTTAGATAGATACCTTAACCAAAAAAATTTGCTGCCACTAAATCACCTTATACAATTGTTTCCTTGATTACAATATTTGCTATCTCTCATATATATAATACCATACATACATTATGACTTATGAGATCTCATACTTACATGAATATTTACAATATACCATGTTGGCTTACAAAAGATAATTATAATACAATAAAAAAAGTTCATCCCATGTTGGCCTGAGTGTTGGTATGCTTTGTTGTCGATGAAATCTAAATGCCGGTGTAAATGCCTCCCAGTGCCGGTGTATAACTTGTTGCCAGTGATCCTGTGTAACCTAATACCAGTTGGTTGCCATCAATGACAAAATCAACCAATCTCATATGAGTGTAGAATGCCAACAATCTCCCCCTTTGGCATTGATGGCAACACTCATGAGAAAAATCCAAAACTATTATCCCAAAACTGAAATCTAAAAATATGTGCTCCCCCTGAGCAAGTGATCTCCTTTGTACATGCATTTTTCTCTCCACTACTCCCCCTTTGACATCAATGACAAGGGATGTCAAAAAGAATCAAAGAATACAAATATGATACCTCATCGCCTGTAACCGGTTGGTTACAATCTGAAAGATGTCTGTCAAAACTAGATTTAGGCTCTGCATAAATTTGTTGTTGTTGGAGAGAATGGTCTCAGTCTACTGGATCATGCCAGTTAGATAGTGCATTTGTTGCTCCGATGACCATTCTCCTCGAACTGTTGCCTTAGATAATTCAACCCATTGAGTAATGAGGCTGTCCAATTTTGGACCAAGTTTACTTTTGAGTTCTCAGGCTTTTGACCTTATCCTTGCTTTCTCTTTCTCAAGTTTCTCCAACTTCTCCTAAAAAACTACCATTTCCTGCTCAAAAATTGAGATAAGTCTCGAAGAACCTATCATATTGTCTGCAATGTCATCAATCTCTTTTTGTGTCTTTTTAATCTTCTCATCAATGTCCTATGTCAAACGGTGAGGTTTGCATGCTTCTTTATATAACTCCTTATACTCCAAAATTGTTGAATTGAGTACCGGTAATAGTGATTTCATATGTTCATTACATTTTTTGATGGTCTTCTCAAAAAATTCTCCTTTCTCTTTATTTACTCTTTCCTTTATGGTATCCTCATTCACCTTATCTATAGTTATGACATTTTCAGCAATTAATTTGGACAATGTGTCCAATTTACCTATAGAATCATTAATGTGCTCTATCTGACAGTTAGGTGCAATCATTTTCAAGATAGGTAACGTGTTATAAATTGCCTTAAATACTAAGGAATTGTAATCTGTTATCCTCTTGATATAATCCAAAAGAACATCTATGATGTTAGTCGGTCTGAATTCTCCTACTGATGTGCTTGGTTCTCCAACTACCTTTATTATTTGTTCCTTATTGTCAAAATTTGTTGCTCTTTACTTACATTTTCTTCTGGTGGATCTATCTATGTGTGTACCTCTGCCTTTGATGGTTTCTCAGTCTGTACAAGTACCTCTTAAACTATCAGTTTCTTTGAATTCAGTTGCTCTGTGTTAGTTACCTTATCCTCTGTTGGTTTCTCAGTCTCCGGTTGTTCAGCTTGAGCTGGTATCCTAGTTTCCTGAGAGTCAATTGCATGTGCCGGTATCTCAGAGATCTTATTATCCTTAACATTATCTTCCTTAGCCTCTACAGTCTCTTTATCTAGAACAATGTTTATATCTTGTGTATCCACATTCATGGTGAAAAGTATTTCAGACTCTGGGTTGGTATCATCATGAGTTACTTTATTAGTTTCCTTATTCGGTTGACTTTTTGTATGTACCGGTGATGCTAAAGTTAATGGAGGGGTGTCCTGAGCCAGTGGAGGGATGTTATCTGTTACTTTTATAGAAGGTACACCACCTACTTTACCTTTTCCCTTATCTTTCTGATATACCTTGAATGTCTTGTCCACTTTCGGTCTGTTTCTTTCCTCTTGCTTTTCCTTCTCAACAAAAAATATGTCCCAGCTATCTGCAGTCTCATCTACAATTTCCTTAACCCTTCGATCCATCAGGCTTACTTTCCGGTGCCCACTGACAAATATGGTTTGGTTAGCCTCAGATATCAATTCATCAATTTCCTCTTTACTATTTATAGGATGTACCGCCAAAAGTGCTTCAACTTTCAATTTATTGTCAAGTTCCATTACAGATAGCCTTTTAGCTTTCAATCTCATCTATAAATCATTAGGTAAATCATCAATTACTTCTATCAAAACTTTCTTGTAAATATCCAAATGTAAAATAATGCTTTCTTCAATAGTTTCTTTGTCAAAATCCTTAAAAGATTGATACCATTTATTTACATTTACCATATTTCCTTCTTGTGTTATTTCATTCAGTAGATCATCCAGTGTAGGGGTAACCGGTGTCTATTTCTTCTTTGGTGTAAGTTTCTTATGTAGTTCTTTAATTGCATGCTTCTTTTTCCTTAGTGTCCTAGTCCTTTTGGGAGAAGGAGAGGGTACCAATAAGGGTTTTCTCTTCCTCCTTTCAACTCTCTTAAACTCAACAACCTTTCCATAGTCAGTATCAGAAGATGTTACAACTGGTGAAACATGTGCTTCTGGTTTCAGTCCTTCAAGTTCATTGGCTGATATACCACTCATATTCATTACATTTTCCTTGATTTCGTTTGCCATCTTGGATTCATCTCTAATAAACTTTTCTCTTATTTTTCTCCTCTTTTGCATTGAGACAACACTCTCAATGGTTCCAGCACTACCAAAGAATTTCTCAGATGGTTCCATAGGTTCATCAAGTAGTGTTTTTGCATATGTCTCCAGGACAACTAGGTCTACCTCATAACCCATCTCAGTAACCCAAATAGTTATAGGGCTTACTGCTTCCTATTAGGATTGATGATAGTCCCAAAGATACTGAGAGGGGGTGGGGGTGAATCAGTATCTAACCGGTTTACAAATTCTTTAACCTTATTAAGTATTTTGCATTCCAAAATAGTGTATCAGTAAACAAGAATTAATGCAGTAAATAAGAACAGTAAAGACAACATAAAAAACACACCATAACACAAGATGTTTAACAAGGAAACCCGGTGTGGGATTTGTGACCCACAATATTCACTCACTGGCCAATGAATGGATATTACTTACAAGAGGGGCCTGCACATGCAAGAAGGCCAACTACCTAGAGCTCATTGCTTAATCACACAAAGGAAGTCTCACTGACTTACAAAATGGATTATGAGAATCCAATATAATTTACTGCTATAATTCTGTATCTTCTATGCTAGGTTCAGTACCGGTTTAAGCTCATACAATAACCATAAACCTTATACATAATCTGCCTTAATATTCGCTCATCACTTCTACCATGTATCCATCCTATCTTCTATCTCAAAAATAATTTTCAAGATCTCATACATATATGTCTTATTACAATATCCCATGTCAACTTTACAAAAGATATTTACAATTAAATACAATAAACAAAACTTTGTTCCTATTGGCTGGGGTGTTGGTATACATTGTTGTTGCTGCCAGTGAAGTGTCTGTCAGGGCTGATGCCTGCCAGTGCTGGTGCTTGAAGATGTCCACAAGGTTGTCGGTAATTTTCCATCAATGACAACACCATTATTTCTCACTAGATTGTAGAATGCCAACAATCTCCCCCTTTGGCATTGATGGCAACACTCATGAGAAAAATCCAAAAATCTGTCTCCAGAAATGAAGTCCAAATTTTTACAAAAAATGTATGCTCTCTCTGAGCTGATGATCTCCTTTGATGACCATTTTTCTTTGTCCTACTACTCCCCCTTTCACATCAATGACAAAGGTTGTCAAAATTGTCAAATGAGTGCAGTTTTCAGCTTGAACTTTGTAACCGGTTGGTTACAATCTGGAATAAGTCTACTAAGACCAAATGCAAGCTCTGAATAAACCTGTTATTGTCCTTCATAGTTGCCTCAGTTATCTGAATTATATCGGTGAGATGATACAATTTTTCTTCCGGTGTCTTTTGACCTTGATTTAGTGTCTCAGAGATTTCTTTCCTGAGAGAGATAAGGTTATCTAACTTAGGACTGAGTTTTCACTTTAGCTCTTTGGCTTTTCCCTTTATCCTTTCCTTCTCTTTCTCTAACTTCTCCAATTTTTCTTCAAACCTAGCAATTTCCTATTCAATAACTGATATAGGTTCAGATGAACCAATGATATTATCAGCTATGTCATTAATATCCTTTTGTACTGTGCTTATTTTCTTATCAATGTCAATTGTCAACAGATTTGTCTTGCAAGTATCTCTGTATAGTTCCTTAAACTCCGTAATTGTTGTGCTCAGTGCCGGTAAGAGAGTATCAATATGTTTCATGCACTTCTTTATTGTTTCCTCAAAGAATTTCTCTTTTTCCTTTTCCATTTTCTCCTTGAATGTTTCTTCATTTATTTGATCAACTGTCAGTATATTACCAGTAATATATTTAGACAATGTGTCTAACCGACCTATAGAATCCTTTACCTGATCTAAATTGCATTTTGGTGCAATCAACTTAAGAATAGGAATTGTGTCATCAATTGCCTTATAGGCTAATGCATTACAATATTCTATTTTCTTTATTGAATCCAAAAGTACTTCAGTCATATTGGTGGGTCTAAATTATGTCAATGAAGTACTGGATGTCTGTCCAACTACCTTTACAATCTCAGTGCTTCCTGTGTGAGTAACTGCTTTGCTTGTCTCGACCTCTAGTGGGTCATTCTATGTTTGCATTTCCACTAGCAAAGGTTTTGGTTTCTCTGTGGTTACCGGTTTCACTATCTCAATGTGTCCCTGTGACTCTATTAGTTTCTCTTCTTGTTTCACTGTGTTATCTACTATCAGTATCTCCATTGGTTTTTCTTTACTCTCTGTTGTCGGTATCTTAGTTATTGTCTTTGCAAGTTTCTCTGTGCTTGCATTGGTATTGTCAGTAACCATTTCACTAACCAAGGGTTCCTCTGAATGCTCAGTTTGCTCTGCCTGTACCCCAATCTCAATGTGTTCTTCTTGTGTTCCAACCTCAATATTATCTGTCGGTTGCTCAGTAGCAACATCTTTCTTTTCCTCTATGCTTTCCTTATCAACTGCAATGTTAACCTCCTGAGTGTCTATGTTCATAATGTACAAAATTTTAGACTCAGGGTTTGTATCCTCATGTGGTGTATCCACATTCTTAGTAGCCAGTGTACTATCAGTCTATACCGGTGGAGTAACCGAAGGTGGTGGTAGGATATCAGTTACTTTAATGTTGGGTAATCCACCTACTTTACCTTTCCCCTTGTCTTTTTCCTTTTGATAAACCTTGAAAGTTTTCTTTGGTTTGTTCAGCTCTTCCTATTTTTCCTTCTCAACAAAGAAGATATCCCATTTGTCTGATGTTTCTTTTGCAATTTCATTTACCCTACCAGCCATTAGGCTCACATTCTGGTGTCCACTTGCAAAAACTGATCTATTTGCTTCACTAATAAGTTCATCAATTTCCTCTACAGAGTTGACTGGATATACAACTAGTAGTTTTTCAATCTTTAGATTCATATCAAGCTCCATGAATGCAATCCTTTTTGCATCTAACTGCCTATACAATTCACTAGGCAAATCATCTACAACTTCTATTAACACTTTCTTATATATGTCAAGACGTAGGATGATGCTATTCTCTATACTTTCTTTCTCTTCACTAGTGAATGGATCATATAATTTGCTCACATTGGATAAGTTGCCGTCATCAATTATTTCATTCAGTAATTTGTCCAATGGTGGTATAACCTATTGCTGCCTTTTCTTCTTTGGTGTCAACTTCTTTTCTAGTGGTCTCACTACCTGTTGCTTCTGCCTTGTTGTTCTTGTTTTCTTGGGAGGCGGAGAGGGTACCAGTGATGGTTTTAACTTCCTATCAACTCTTCTAAACTCAGCAGGAATTTCACTGTCAGAGGATGTACCAACAGTGAGAGATGTGCCTTCGGTTGTCATCCTCCCAGATCACTTTCCTTTATTCCAGTTATGTTCATGATGTTTTCTTTAATTTCCTTAACTTATTTAGATGCACTCCTTATGTATTTTTCTTTTCTCTTTCTTTGTTTCAAAGTCTGTACACCACTTTCTGTTGTTTCTGCACTACCAAAAACTTTTTTTTTCAGTTCTCTAGGGGCTTCTAATAGGGCTTTGGCATAAGTTTCAATGATGTTTACATCTGCCTCATACCCCATTTCTGTTACCCATACAGTTCTAGGAAGAACTGCCCCCATCCATATCTCATCCTTCTTGATTACAAAACATATTTCCTTCTCATATTTATCTACAATACTTTGTGGTAATCTCTCTCTTGTTTTCATTTTTGCTTTGAATGTTTTGAAATACTATGTTATTTTGTTATCCTTATCAGTTTCCATACTAGTGAAGATTTATAACAGTTGTTTGCCTACCGGTATATCATAACCAAAGTCTTCTTACCAATACTGGGAACCTCTTTTGTAAGATACAACATTAGACATACCAAGAGATTGCCAAAATGAAAAGTACCTTTCTTATCACCTTTGATCTTTTTCAGATTATCTATTAACTCATTCTTTAACCACTCACATACATATATCTTTGCATCACTGTTGACCATATCATATGCACTTTTAATACAAAGACTGGAAACAAACTTGAGTTGGTTTGCATGGGTGGCCTTATAACCTAAAATCATACTTATAAATCTGACATTCTCATCTTTAACATCATTAACTCTTAGGGATCTATTGTCATAGGTTGCTCCTGTTAATGTGATGATAGTGTTATTAGGAACCTTTTTAGTTTTATCTGGCCTACTACTGGTGGAGGGTAAGCCAGTCACTACCCTAACTGCTTCCTTAGTGATTTTACAAACAGAGTCTAGCCAAAAAAAATCACCATGAACTCTGCTAAGCACAATCCTTACTACCTCCTTAGGAAATTTTTCAATATTTCTTCTGAACCTAATTCCTCAATATGGCAATGAATATAGATTATAGGGTCTTCAGCATATGCAACACCTTTTGGAATTTTTGAAAAAGCACCTAGGGAATCATCCTGTTTCGCTATCTTGGGGATAATCTTAAAAATGGGTCTAGGGCATTTAACTACTTCCACAATAGTAGGGTTTGCAATAAATTCTAGAGCAAAGGAGGAAGCCATTGATAAATACCTTTATTTGCATGATAGGTTTGAATGCTTGAAAGAACTTGCTTCACTTCTCGCAAAGGATGCCTTCGCTTGGATTTCATGCTCTCTGAAAGTTTGAATGCTTGGTGAATTGAAAAAGAGGGAAAATCAAAGATTTATAATGTCTTTTCCTCCAACAACCACAATAAATTCTTGTCGGTTAAGTGAAACTTAACACATCTGCCGGTAAAGAAGAAGTTCATCTTCTCACCATCAACAGAGGGTAAACTTGCATGATTTTCAAGTTGTTGTAGTACCCCCAAAAGGTTATCTTTCAATTGAATGAAGAATCTCCTGTCGGTGGAGTAGTACTCTGTTCTATTGGTGAAGGAATAGTCTCATCAACATTCTAATCTGTCTTTCTAATCCATTGTCTTGAAAATTATTGCTTTACCTCATCAACCTTCTCTTTGTCTTTCAAACTAGGTCCTTTATTGTTTGGCGATGAAGTCTTGCTTCTACAAAATTTTACAACATGTCCAATCTTGTTACAAGCATAACAAGTCACATTGTTTTTCTGAATAGCCTTTCCATATCCTATGCCGGTTTGTGTTCTACATTGACTAGATAAGTGCCCAAATCTTCCACAAACATAACATCTTACATTCATTCTACAGTTTTTCTGAATTATGACAAATTTTGTTGCATTTGGAACATTGACCAGTGTGTGCATTAATGTTCTGATTGTTTCTAGATCTACATTGATTTTCTCTATGACCATACTTGTTACAGTTAAACCATTTCCCATTAAATTTGTGGGCATTAGGTTTTCTTACCGGTTTACTGTGATCATGATTGTTTGTAGTACCAGAACTTTCACCAACTTCAAGTGCAAGTCCACTAGTATCTCCATTAGGTTTCCGACTTTTCAGCATACCATCAAGTTCTTCTGAACTTTTCTTGAATTTATCTTTATGTTGATTTGCAGTAGACAACTCATTTTCTAGAAATCCCTTTTGTCTCATAAGTTCAGTTTTATCATGTTCCATGTGAATCAAATCTATCTTCAACATATCCTTTTCATGACTGAGTCTTAGATTTTCATTTCCAACATCATTGAGTCTCCTAGTCAAGTCATCTTCATTTTTCTTTCTATCTTCAATGTCTTTACAAAATCTCATAGTCATGTCTTGCATTTCATTCCTCAAGCTCATGTTTTCTTGCCTCATCTTGCTTACAAGCTCATTAAGAGTTTCCTTTTCATCATCATTACTCTACATCTTCTCATGAAGTTCTTTTCTCTTATTTCTAGCAATAGTGAGATTCTCATGAAGCCCTTAAATGAATTCCTGTGCAGTCCTCAGATCATCTTCAAGTTTGATATTCTTCAACTTCTCTACATCATAGTCCACAAGAGCTCCTTCTGATTGCTTTCTTAAATTCTCCATCTGTACCGGTGTCATAATCTTCCTCAAGCTCTTAGACTTTTGAAAATAGAGGAGCAAGATCTGATACCAATTGTTAGGATTGATGATAGTCCCAAAGATACTGAAAGGGGGGGGGGTGACTCAGTATCTAACCGGTTTACATATCTTTGATCTTATTAAGTATTTTGCATTCCAAAATAGTGTACTGGTAAACAAGAATGAATGTAGTAAATAAGAACACTAAAGACAACATAGAAAACACACCATAACACAAGATGTTTAACGAGGAAACCCGGTGTGGGAAAACCTCGATGGGATTTGTGACCCACAATATTCACTCACTGGCTAATGAATGGATATTACTTACAAGAGGGGCCTGCACATGCAGGAAGGCCAACTACCTAGAGCTCACTGCTCAATCACACAAAGGAAGTTTCACTGACTTACAAAATGGATTATGAGAATCCAATATAATGTACTGCTATAATTCAGTATCTTCTATGCCAAGTTCAGTTTTGGTTTAAGCTCATACAATAACCATAAACCTTATACAAAATCTTCCTTAATATTCGATCATCAATTCTACCATGTATCCATCCTATCTTCTATCTCAAAATGATTTTCAAGATCTCATACATATATGAGTCTTATTACAATATGCCATGTTGGCTTTACAAAAGATATTTACAATTAAATACAATAAACAAAACTTTGTTCCTGTCGGTTGGGGTGTCGGTATACATTATTGTCGCTACCAGTGAAGTGTCTGCCAGTGCCGGTGCCGGTGCTAGTGGCTAAAGATGTCCACAAGGTTTCTGGTAAGTTTCCATCAATGACAACACCATCATTTCTCACTAGAGTGTAGAATGCCAACACTTCCATCCAAGTCTCATCACATTTAATGATAAAACAAATTTGTTTGTCATACTTATCAACTATGCTATGCGGTAACCTTTCTCTAGCTCTCATCTTCATTTGAAATGTTTTGAAGTAATCTGTAATGTTCTTGTCACAGTCAGTGCCCATATTGGTGAAAGCTTCCTGAATCTGTTTGCCTACCGGGATTTCATAACCAAAATATTGGTGACCTATGTAGGGTATCTCTTTGGTAAAGTATAGCATTAAGCATACTAGTAGGTTCCCAAAATGGAAAGTACCTTTCTTATCTCCCTTAATCTTCTTCAAATTGTCAATTAGTTCATCTTTGAGCCATTCACAAACATCAATCTTAGCCTTATTGTTCACCATCTCATTTGCACTGTGAATAAAAAGACTAGAAACTAAATTTAGTGTATTTGCATGTGTTGCTTTATATCCACGTATCATACTCACATATCTCACATTTATATCCTTAACATCATTGACTCTAAGTAATCTTCTATCAGATGTGGCTCTAGTTAAGCTTTTCGCACTCTTGTTAGGTATTTTATTGGTTTTATCAGGCCTACTACCGATTGAAGGTAAACCAATAACTACCTTAATTGCTTCATTGGTTACCTTGCAAACTGACTCTAACCACATGAACTCTCGATGGACTTTTCTCAGTACAAGTCATACAACTTCCTTGGAAAATTCAAGAATATTCAATATTTCTACAAAACCTAAGTCTTCCACAATCTTATGTTTAGGTTCAATCACACCTTGTTCATTGGTAATAACCTCATTGAACAGTTTCTTCAAATCCTCAGTCCCTAGGTCTTCTATGTTGCAATGGATGTAGATTCTAGGGTCTTCAGCAAATGCGACACCCTTCGGAATTTTTGAAAAAGCTCCAACAGAATCATCCTGTTTTGCAATTTTAGGGATAATCTTAAACACAGGTCTAGGGCCTTGGATGTTTTCAACAATGGTAGGGTTTGCAATAAACTCAAGAACAGAGGACGAGGTTGCCATTTCAAAAGATAAATACCTCTTAACTGAAATTCTCTGAATTCCTAAAAGTCACTTTGCAGCTTCGCCTTAGAATGCCCTTATTAGGACCCGGAGGCAAGTGAGAGGGGGGAGTGAATCAGTTGTCTATTAATTTCAACCCAAATATAACTTAATCAAACTTGATACATAATACTGGTAAACCAAACTTGATGTCGGTTAACAGATTAATAGTTAATATCAATACTGGTGAAACTTAATGCATGAAATAGAAAGAGAAACAACATCCACAACACGTAACACAAAGATTAGTATGTGGAAACCCTGTAAGGGGAAAAACCATGGTGGGAAACCTTACCCACAATTAGATGATAATACTGCAGATAGTATGTGTGTACAAATGGGGTTTGCACATGCAGAAAGGCCAATCGCCTAGAGCTCACTGCTCAATCACAAAATAAGAGTCACATTGACTACAATTGGATGATTATGTAGGTCCTGGGGACAACTGAGAGGGGGGGTGAATCAGTTGTCTAATAAATTCAAACCAAAATCTTATTAACCAACTTAATGCTTAATATCGGTAAGACAGTTAAATGTGCCGGTAAACAGTGTTAACAGGAAATGTTGTACCGGTAAGAATTAATGCATGAAACATAAGCACAAAGTCAACCACAACACATGACACAAATATTTGTATGTGGAAACCCTGTAAGGGGAAAAACCATGGTGGGAAACCTTACCCACAATCAGATGATACTACTGCAGATAGTAAGTGTACAAAGAGGGGTCTGCACATGCAAAAAGGCCAATAGCCTAGAGCTCACTGCTCAAACACAAATGGGAGTCACACTGACTACAGTTGGATGGTTAAATCCAATGAGAATGTACTACACAAAATAGCATCTTCATATGCTGGATTCAGTACTGGTGTAATGCTGATATGCTTCTACAAAAACCTAACTTCACCTTCAAATGATGTCTTCATGTATATCTCTGCTTGATCTCACATATATCCTTCCTTAAATCTTTTTCGCATTCCACACTTGATCTTACAAATAAGATCTTACATTTATACTATACCCTAAGACCAATTTTAGTAGGTCAGCTCTACAAGATATTACAATAAAACATTTTACAAATAATACAATATTCGATGCAATAATCGATTGAACATGTCGACTTAATGCTTTTATAACAATAATAAATCATCTCCATAGCGTGCCATGCTGATCTGGAAAAGATAAACCTGCCGATGTAACCCTAGATAACCTGGACCTATTTGCCGGTAAAAGCAAATATGCAAATAAGAATATACCAATGATATTACTTCAAGGAAAAGTGTCCACATGATGTCTTCGACATTACCAAGTGTCTTCCATGTCATTGCAGGTACCGGTGAACATTATATCCTGTCGGTTAACCATATACCGGTGATTGTTTGAATAGTTTACTGATTGCCGGTGAATGTTGCTGGATCTCCAAAGTAGGTGTATTTAGCAGGTGTTGACATCAATGACAAAACCATACCAAAATACCAACAATCTCCCCCTTTGGTATTGATGGAAACACAAGATGGAAAAACCATCAAAGTGCCAAAATAGAAATGCCAAGTACAAAAACCAATTCTCCCCCTGGGAGTAATATGTGTTTATACAAAGATTTATTTACAATACCAATCTCTCCTCAAAAAGATAATACATTTTTCCATATATTTTTCCTTAATGTTTTTCCATATATCTCTCCCCCTTTGACATCAAATGCCAAAGTCACAAAAAGGTCAAGTTCATACAAAATACCAACCAATTCAATATACCAACTACTCCCCCTGAGAAGTA
Source organism: Cryptomeria japonica (assembly GCF_030272615.1). Classification (NCBI taxonomy): domain Eukaryota; kingdom Viridiplantae; phylum Streptophyta; class Pinopsida; order Cupressales; family Cupressaceae; genus Cryptomeria; species Cryptomeria japonica. The sequence goes on from NC_081411.1 coordinate 457,284,685, forward strand.
GCTTCCTCATCAAATACCAGAATAAAAGATTTATCCATTTAATTCTGCCAGTTGATGACAATCATCAACTGTCTAAGTCTCTACCGGTGGAGGTAAGACTCTGAGTTGATCTCTGAGATACTCAAAAGTTTCCTTAGGCAAAGGTTTTGTAAAAATATCTACAAGCTGTTCTTTAGTATTCACATAAACCAGTTTTATTTCCTTTTCTTCAACTTTTTCCCTTAGAAAATTCAGTTTGATAGAAACATGTTTTGTTTTAGAATGTAATACTAGATTCTTAGATATATCAATTGTTGCAGCCTTATCACAATATATAGTAATAGGTTCCTTGCATTTTACCTTTATGTCTTTCAACATTTGCTTAAGCCAAAGTACCTGTGTATAGTTTGTTGCTGCTGCAACATATTCTGAATCTGTTGTTGATAAAGATGTACAACTCTGTTTCTTACTTAACCAATAAACTAATCTCTTTCCAAGAAAGAATGCTCCTCCAGTGGTGCTCTTTCTATCATCCACATCTCCTGCCCAATTTGCATCTGTGTATGCATATAGATCAAAATTTTCATCTTTAGGATACCATAATCCAAGATTTGTTGTGCCTTGTAAGTACTGGAAAATCCTTTTTACTACTGATTCATGATTTTCTTTGGGATTACTCTGAAATCTAGAAACTATACATACTGCATTCATAATATCAGGTCTGGTTTGTGTCAAATACAGTAAACCTCCTATCATAGATTTGTATCTAGTTGGATTAACAGGTGTAGATTCATCCGTTTGAGATAATTTGTCATTTGTAGTCATAGGTGTGCTTACCGGTTTAGAGTTCTCCATCCCAAATTTCTTGAGTAGTTCTTTCAAGTACTTAGATTGACTCAAAAATATGCCTTTATTAGTCTGTAAAATCTGCAATCCTAAAGAGAATTTTATTTCTCCAATCATAGACATTTCAAATTCATGCTACATTTTAAGAGAAAATTCTTTGCATAATCCATCTTCTCCTCCAAAGATTATATCATCAACAAATAGTTCCATAATCAAAATGTCATCATTAGTTACTTTGTAATATAAATTGCTATCTGCATTTCCTTTAGTAAAACCAATTTTTAAAAGATACTTATCCAATCTTGCATACCAGGCTCTTGGAGCTTGTTTTAGTCCATATAGAGCTTTTCTTAATCTGCAAACCATATCATTGTTATCTATCAAAGAAAATCCATTAGGTTGTTCAATATAGACTTCCTCTTCAAGATCTCCATTCAAAAATGCACATTTAATATCCATTTGATAAACTTTGTAAACCTTGTGAGCTGCAAAGGCCAAGAATAATCTAACTGCCTCAATTTTGGCTACCGATGCAAAGGTTTCATTGTAATCAACTCCTTCTTTCTGAGAATATCCCTTACACACTAGTCTTGCTTTATTCCTGACAACCTTACCATCTTCATTGAGTTTGTTTCTAAATACCCATTTGGTTCCAATTACATTTTTATTTTCAGGCCGGGGAACTAATGTCCAAGTATTATTTTTCTCAATTTGTCCTAATTCTTCTTCCATAGCTTTAATCCAGAATTTATCTTCACATGCCTCATTGATAGATAATGGTTCAATTTGAGAAATAAGACATACTTCTTCATTTTCCAATCTTCCTCTTGTCATGACTCCTTTAAATTTGCTTCCAATTATCTGATCTTCAGAATGATTCAGTCTTACATACCGGGGTGTCTTAGTCTGTTGTTGTTCTTCAATTACTATGGTATCCTCTGATGATACCGGAGTAACTGGATCATCAATCTGTACCAGTGGATTTACTGTTGGTTCATTTTTCATAATTTCTGTTACCAGTTCAGAGTCTATATACCTTGAAGTTCCTCTGAATTGTTCATCAATCTTTACATTTGTACTCTCAACAATTTTCTGTAATCTTTTATTAAAGCATCTATAAGCTTTACTCTTAGATGAATAACTAAGAAATATTCCTTCATCACTTCTAGGATCAAACTTGCAAATATACTCATCTCTTCTAATATAACATTTACTTCCAAAAATTCTGAAATACTTAAGAGTAGGAGTATTACCAAACCATAGTTCATGAGGGGTTTTACTGGTTTCACCTTTGATGTGAACTTTGTTGAATGTATAGACAACAGTGCTTACTACCTCTCTCCAGTACACATGTGGTAGATTTTCTTCTGATAACATACTTCTTGCTGCATCCAAAATAGTTCTATTTTTCCTTTCAACAACTCCATTCTGTTGTGGTGTCCGAGGTGCTGATAACTGTCTTTTGATTCCATTTACTTCACAGAATGTATTAAAATCTCTAGATGTGAATTCTCCTCCTTGATTTGATCTTAAACATTTAATTTTCTTACCGGTTTCATTTTCAACCATTGCTTTGAATAGTTTGAACTTCCCAAGTGCTTCTAATTTTTCCCTAAGAAAAGTAACCCAACACATTCTAGAATAATCATCAATAATTAGCATGAAATATCTATCACCTTGTAAGCTTTTAGTTCTAGCGGGACCACATAAATTTGTGTGAATTAAATCAAGAGCATTACTGGATTTTTCTGGAATACTTTTGAAAATAGTTCTAACTTGTTTTCCAAATTGACACTCCTTGCAAATTGTATTATGAGTTTTCATAATTTTAGGTAGATCTCTAACTGCCTTAGAAGTACTGATTTTTACCATGCAATCAAAATTTACATGACATAGTCTTTTATGCCATAGCCAACTTTCATCTATATGTGCAATTAAGCATGCCTTTTCACTGTTATTCAAATGAAAGATATTACCTCTAGTCTGATTACTGGTTGCAATTTCCAAACCAGTTCTATTCATGATTTTGCATTTTCCATTTTTAAATTGTAACTGAAAACCTTTCTCAACTAATTGACCAACACTTAAAAGATTATGTTTTAATCCTTCAACATAGTAAACATTGTCATTGTTATGTTTACCATCAAGAGATATTGAACCCTTACCTTTGATTGAACAGGCTTTGTCATCTCTGAATCTTACTAAACCTCCATTGTATTCTTGAAAGTTCAAGAATTTGCCTTTGTCTCCAATCATGTGATGTGAGCATCCTGAGTCAATAATCCATTCATCCTTTGATTCAACTTTAGCTGCTAGGGCTTGTTCTACTGGTTGAGCAATAGGTCCCGGTTGATCTTCTGTTATAGCAACAAAGACCCATCCGTTGTCTGCTGGATCCTCATCAGAATCATTAGTCACACCTTCATCAGCAATGTAACAAGATTTATCTTTGTTTTTCTTAAATCTATATCTCTGATATTCAGGATTAGGTTTGTATGTCCTTCTAGCTTCTTCTCTTAGTCTAGCATGTCTATCAGGGCATCTTGAAGCCATATGACTAATCTTATTGCAGTTGAAACATTTAAAGGGTGCTTTACCTTCATACTTACTTCCAATCGGACCTTTTGGCATTTTTCTTGCAAATAGTGCTTCAAGTTCTTCAAGCTCTTCATTCTCCTTCTTGGTTTCTTCAAGTTCTCTTGCATAAAAGGCTCTCCAGTCTGATTTGTCAAAAGATGGAGCAGATGATGTTGATGCTTTGAAGGCCAAATCATTTTTTATAGTAGCAATAGGACCAAATTCCTCAATTTCAAAAGCTGAAAGTTTTCCAATCAATGTATCCCTAGTTACTGATGTATTAGGCATTGTTCTCAACTCATTAATAGTAGTAACCTTCATTTTATATGCCGGTGGCAAACCTCTTAAGATTTTTGAAATAATCTCATCTTCACTCAAGCTTCCTCCACAACATTTGATACCTAAAACAATTTCATTTACTCTTTCCATAAAAGCAAAAATTCTTTCATCTTCTTCCATTTTCAGATGTTCATACCTGACTCGGAAGCTTTCAAGTTTTGCAATTTTGACTATGGAATCCCCTTCATTCAGTGTTTCCAAATGATCCCAAATAGCTTTTGCAGTAGATCTATCTGATAATCCCATGATTTGTTGATCTGATAATGCGCTCAAAAGTGCTTCTCTTGCTTTGCAATCATTTTCTTCATCTTTAGCTAAAGTAATAGGAGCAAGCTGACCAGCTACAACAGTAGTATAACCATTCTTAGTAACTTCCCAGATGTCTTTACCAATGCATTTTAGATGTGTCTCCATTCTAATTTTCCATATTCCATAGTTGGTTCCATCAAGTTTAGGACTATCATTTCTGAAATAATTAGTAGACATTGGATCTCCTCAAGTTGTTAAACTTCTAAAAAAAAAGAGAGGACTAGGCTCTGATACCAATTGTAGGTCCTGGGGACAACTGAGAGGGGGGGGTGAATCAGTTGTCTAATAAATTCAAACCAAAATCTTATTAACCAACTTAATGCTTAATACCGGTAAGATAGTTAAATGTGTCGGTAAACAGTGTTAATAGGAAATGTTGTACCGGTAAGAATTAATGCATGAAACATAAGTACAAAGTCAACCACAACACATGACACAAATATTTGTATGTGGAAACCCTATAAGGGGAAAAACCACGGTGGGAAATCTTACCCACAATTAGATGATACTACTGCAGATAGTAAGTGTACAAAGAGGGGTCTGCACATGCAGAAAGGCCAACAGCCTAGAGCTCACTGCTCAAACACAAATGGGAGTCACACTGACTACAGTTGGATGGTTAAATCCAATGAGAATGTACTACACAAAATAGCATCTTCATATGTTAGATTCAGTACCGGTGTAATGCTGATATGCTTCTACAAAAACCTAACTTCACCTTCAAATGATGTCTTCGTGTATATCTCTACTTGATCTCACATATATCCTTCCTTAAATATTTTTCACATTCCACACTTGATCTTACAAATAAGATCTTACATTTATACCATACCCTAAGACCAATTTTAGTAGGTCAGCTCTACAAGATATTACAATAAAACATTTTACAAATAATACAATATCCGATGCAATAACTGATTGAACATGTCGGCTTAATGCTTTTATAACAATAATAAATCATCTCCATAGCGTGGCATGCTGATCTGGAAAAGATAAACCTGCCGGTGTAACCCTAGATAACCTGGACCTATTTGCTAGTAAAAGTAAATATGCAAATAAGAATATACCAATGATATTACTTCAAGGAAAAGTGTCCACATGATGTCTTCAACATTACCAAGTGTCTTCCATGTCATTGTAGGTACCGGTGAACATTATATCCTGTCGGTTAACCATATACTAGTGATTGTTTGAACAGTTTACTGATTGCCGGTGAATGTTGTTGGATCTCCAAAGTAGGTGTATTTAGTAGGTGTTGACATCAATGACAAAACCATACCAAAATACCAACAGATTAAATCCAATGATGATGTACTGCTCAAAGTAGCATCTCTAATGCTAGATTCAGTACCGGTTAAGATCTGATAATCGCCTTCTCTATGGTTTGCTCATATGATCTTCAATATTCACACATACCATGTTACAATAACATAACTATATACCTTCTACCTTATTACCTCACTTACATCATCTCACAAATGAGATCTTACATATATACCAAAACCTAAGACCAAATGTGTAGGTCGGCTAATTAAAAATATTACAATTGAATCAATTACAAGTAAGTCAAGATGCGATGCATCATGTCGGCTCAATGTAATTACAACAATACCAATTGATTAAATAATCTCCATAATGTGTCATGCTGGTTTGGAATAGATAATGCATGTCGGTCCATAACCTAGATCAATTTGCCGGTAATAGAAAATATGTCAACCTGATTAGAACAATAACCAGAATACCAAAACCAAGTGTCCAAACCATGTCTTCAACATAACCAAGTGATCTCTAGATGATAACAAGTCATCCTCAGTGCCGGTGAACAATATAACCTGCCGGTGAACCAAATACCGGTGACTATGCATAAGTCACTAAACTTGTCGGTGAACATAACCAAAGATCTCCAGAAGGATAAGTGTTGACATCAATGAAAAAACCAATGCAACACATCCATAATACCAAAAATATCCCCCTTTGGCATTGATGACAACACACAGATGGAAAAACATCTAAGTGCCAAAATAGAATGCCAAAAACCAGCAATCTCTAGAATAGATATGAAAATAAATGCAGAGATTATATATATCTCTCCCCAAAGGATAATGTTTGTTTTTCCATAGATATCTCTCCCCCTTTGACATTAAATGCCAAAGAAATACAAATACCAGATACAACCAGTTCATAGAACCAATTACAAATACGAACTATTATAACCAACTAATCCCCCTGAGATGTAGCTCTCCTCCATCAAAGTTGGAAAAAGGTTTCTCTATAAATTCTGCTTGTTTGATGCTAAGCATCAACTGTCTAAGTCTCTACCAGTGAGGGTTTAACCCCAAGCTGCTCTCTGAGATATTCAAAAGTTTCCTTAAGCAAAGGCTTATTAAAGATATATGCAATCTTCTCTTTAGTATTCACATAAACCAATCTCACTTCTTTTGCTTCAACATTCTCTTTTAGAAAATTGTATTTGATAGAAACATGTTTAGTTTTAGAGTGAAATACTGGATTCTTAGATATATCAATTGCTGTTGAATTATCACAATAGATTATTATAGGTTCTTTGCATTTTACCTTTATGTCCTTCAACATTTGCTTAATCCATAATACCCGAGTACAATTAGTTGTTGCTGCAATATTTTTTGATTTTGTTGTTGATAATGATGTACAACTCTATTTCTTACTCAACCATGAAATCAATCTGCTACCAAGAAAGAATGCCCCGTTGGTGGTTCTATTTCTATCATCTACATCTCCTACCCAATTAGCATTGGTGTATGCACATAAATCAAAATTTTCATCTTTAGGATACCATAAACCAAGATTTGTTGTGCCTTGTAGATACCGGAAAATCCTTTTCACTGCTGATTCATGATTTTCTCTAGGATTTTCTCTAGAAGGATAAGTGTTGATAAGTGTTGACATCAATGAAAAAACCAATGCAACACATCCATAATACCAAGAGCCCTTGCTCAGTTTCATTCTCTCTGACTATTTGAATGCTCAGTGAGTCAAAAATGAGGGATTTCTAGTGATATATAATGAAATGTCTTCTAACAACCGCATTAAATGCTCACTGGTTAAGTGAAAACTTAACACATCTGCCAGTAAAGAAGAAATGTATCTTCTCACCATCAATCGAGGGTAGAATGCATGATTTTCAATTTGCTACAATACCCCCTAAGGACTATTCCTTAGTTAGATGAAGAATCTCCTACTGGTGGAGGGTTACTTTGTTCTACTGATGCAGAGATAGTTTCATCAACTCTCTAATCACTCTTCTTAATCCATTGTTTTGAAAATTCTTTCTTTACTTCATCTACCTTTTATTTTCCCTTCACACTAGATCCTTTATTGTTCGTTGGTATAGTCTTGCTTCTACAAAATTTTGCAATATGCCCAATCTTGTTACATGCATAACAAGTTACATTATTCCTCTGAATAGCCTTTCCATATCCTTGACCGGTTTGCGATCTGCATTGATTAGATAAATGCCCAGATCTACCACAAACATAGCATTTCACATTCATTCTGCAATTTTCTGAATTATGACCAACTTTGTTGCATTTGGAACATTGACCAATGGGTAAGTTTATATTCTGATTATTTCTAAATCTACACTGATTTTCTCTATGACCATATTTGTTGCAATTGAAACATTTCCCATTAAATTTATAAGCATTAGGTTGTCTTACTAGTTTACTGTGATCATGATTTTTTGCAGCCCCAGAACTTGTTGTTAGTATTTTGAGTATTGGCAATTTTTCCTTTCAACCCATAAATTTTTAGGTTTTTCAGAGTTTTATTCATTTATGAGAGTTGTGGTTTCTAAGGGTTTAGGGTTTTGCATTTTCTTTTTTTTAGTCTATGAGCCTTTCTTCTCTTTTTCCACTTAAGTGGAAGGGTCGGTGCATCGTTAGAAGGGAAGGGCCCTTTTCGGTCTAGGCCTGGGCGGTTTCTAATGCTTTAATTTCTCCCTTATTCCTAAGTTTTCTCACCTTTAATTTCCCGATCGAAGTTCTTAAAGATCGAGAAAGTCTCAGTGCATCGATGGTTGTCGCTGATCCGCTATGCGGAAGTGTCCAATTTTTAGCCTTCGTGGACCAGTGACTAGACGATGGAACCCTCTCTTAGGTAGTTCTTTCAGTGTGTTAACATACAGTTAAGTTTTGTGTGCATTAACAGTTGTCGCTGATCTGCTATGTGGAGTTGCTCGAAAGTTAGCCTTCGCGGATCAGGGACAAGCTACAAGGGTTCAAGCCACTAACAACAAGCGGTTAAAAAGCGCATAGTGTATGGTTGGCAGTCAAGTGTTTGTGGTTCTTAAAAGTCAAGCGAGTTGGATCAAATCCCATGGTTGTCACTAATCCATTGTATGAAGTTGCATGACTCTTAGTCTTCGAGGATTAGCGACTAAGTGGTGGGGCCCGTGAAAAGAAAGTGTTTTTAGTTTGTTAACAGGTTCGCATGTTTCGAAGACATCAAGGGTGGTCGCTAATCCGCAAAGGGAAGTTGCTCGAAAGTTATGATTCATGGATTAGCGACAAGTTGTTAGCAGCAACGGTTCAAGCCAGTAGTTAATACAAACGGTTACGGTGAAAAGCAAAGCGGTAACGGTTAAACTCTGAAAGGCTCTTAAAGATTGGTCACTTTTGTATCATCCGATGGTTGTCGCTAATCTGCTATGAGATGTTGTAGGACCTTTAGTCTTTGCAGACCAGCGACTGAATGGTGGGACCCGCTCTAAAGTGCATGACTCATGTAAGTAAAGGGCATGCTAGTTTTGTTTCATCTCATGGCTATTGCTAATCCGCTATGTGGAGAAGCTCGACCATTATTCATCACAGATTAGTGACTAATGAAAGAATACTCAGAAAAATTTTCCTTTGATCCATTGGAGCCAAATTTTGAATAATTTATGAAGATTAATTGCTGAAGTGTGTCGCTTAATTGGTCCTAATAAATTCTCTATTGTCGTTATCATCCTTCCAAAATATATAGGTTTTGCATTACAGAAAGCATTCAAGGAAATGTTGCAGAGGAAACAAGTGCGCGGGTCAGTTTTTCTCAAGCAACGAGTAAGTTTTCTTGCAACTATGCTTTACAATTGCAAAATATTTAATTATTGAGTGCTTGAATTTCCAGAAGGGTTGTTTGAATTGTTATTGAAGTATAGATAATTCTGAGATGGCACCACAAAGGGAATTCAGAGGGAAGGTAGATTATCAAGAGAGAGCCATTTGTGATGATTTCTTAGAGAAATTGTCCCAATCTACCAATAGTGCAATAAAAATGAAGGAGCTTGTACCTTACTCTCCCCACTTGAGAATTAGTGAAGGTGTGTATGATAAGGGGTATTGGCTGAAAGATGCCCAGATAGGAATGGCAGGTTTAGGAATTTTCAATGTGGGTTTTAGTCAGTGAAGTTCTCCTGCTGCAATGAATTATGTATGGGAATTAGATGTCAGGAAGCTTGTAGTGCCTAGAGTTTTCATGGATGTGGATCTATTGACCCAGATTGCAAAAAACTATGACCCCATCACTAAAACTGTTAGAAATATAAGTGGAGGAGTTCTAATTGAAATCAATGATGATGCATTCAGGAAAATTTTTCAGCTAAGTGAGGCCTCGAATTATTTAGAGACTATTGATTTTGATATGCTTAGGAAGGTCTATGATGCATAGAAGGATCATCTTAGGAATGGGCCATTGAAAGAATTCTTTGCAAAAATAGGAGGATTGACACTAGTAGGCCCAGGCACAATGGATCCTTTCCCTTTGGATTTCTTTACTCTAAGGGCTAAAGGAATGTACTGGTCTTTGTGTCATATTTTTGGGGAAGATGCAGAGACCACCATGTTGACCCACTACATGTTTATGATAGCACAGATTTTAAATCCATCTTTGCCAGTGACCTTTGATTTTGCACCATACCTTACTGATGCCATTCATGAGGGCTTGATTGGGATAAAAAATGCTAAGATAGGTAGACCTTTTGGGTGGTATTCCCTCCTTATGCATATGTTTTTATTTAAAGGTGCTGAATATTTTGCAAAACAGACGGATTTGTTAAAGGAGAAAGATGCAGAGGATATGCCAATTCAGCTATGGAGCACAATTTTGTCTTGGGATAGAGAGGATGCAAGTTATTTGAAGTTTGATAAATGGTTTTCATCCTAGCTTAGAATCCTTCTTTTCCGGGAGAACCCTAGGATCCCTAAGGCCCTTTTAGAATTCATTAGACCTAAGGAGTGTTAGGAATCCCACAGATAGTGAGAGGGGGGGTGAATCAGTATCTAACTGGTGAGTAGAATTTCTTAACTTAAAACATGCAGAACATATTATAACAGTGTACTGGTATGCAAGAAATAATGCAATAAACAAAATCAAGAACATCCACATGAAAAGCACACCATAACACAAGGATTTAACAAGGAAACCCGGTGTGGGAAAAACCTCGGTGGGATTTGTGACCCACAATATTCACTCACTACCCAATAAGAGAATATTACTTACAATAGGGGCCTGCACATGTAGGAAGGCCAATTGCCTAGAGCTCACTACTCAATGGGAAGTCTCACTGACTTACAATGATGATTATACAAATCCAATATCTTGTACTACTTTACAATAGCATCTATAATGCCTGATCTAGTACTGGTTGCTGCTATTCTTCTTACATAAACCCTTAGCCTATATTTCGCATAATAGGTCTACCTAATATTTTTCCTTATCGCTTACATCTCTCATTACAAATGTCTAAAATGATCTCTTTTATATATAAGAGTCATTTTACAATTTGCCAAGTTGGCTTACAAGGTTCTTACAATAATAAACAAAATATAATATAACAAAATCCTGTTGGCCTTTGTGTCGGTATACTTCCTTTCTTTGTGTCGGTGTTGGTGTCCTGAGTGTTGGTGTAGAGTGTGATCTGCTGATGCTGGTATAATGCCTTTGCCAATGCCATAGGATTGCAAGGTTGCCTTCAATGACAAAACCTTCAATCACATACAATGTCTCATTGGAGTGTGCATATGCTAACAATCTCCCCCTTTGGCATTGATGGCAACACTCATGAGAAATTTCAAAAATGTATCCAAAAATGTGAAATCCAAAAATGTTACCAAAAATGTGTGTGCTCCCCCTGAGCATATGATTCCTATGAAATTTTCTCATCCCACTACTCCCCCTTGGGCATCAATGACAAAGGTTGTCAAGATGTCAGTAGAGTTTGTAGTTTCAACCTTGTAACTGGGTGGTTACAATTTGAAAAAGATCTCCCAAAATCAAGTTTATACTATCCATAAACTTCTTGCTATCCTTTATTGTTGTCTCTATTCTCTTCACTGTACCGGTGAGATGCTGCAAATGCTCTGCCAGTGTTTTCTGTCCCTGTATTAGTGCCTCAGATACTTCCTTCCACAGTGATGCTAGATATTCCAATCTTGGACTCAGTTTAAATCTCAGATGCTTTGCCTTATTCACAATTCTCTCTTTCTCTCTTTCCAATTTAAGTAATTCTTCTTCAAAATTTGTTATCTTCTCCTCAAAAATTGATAGTGTATCCAGTAAGTTAACAAAATTATCTGCAAGTTTATTGATCTCATCCTGTACCTTTCTCATCTTCTTGTCTATATCTACAGTCAAAAAGTTTGTCTTACATGTGTCATTAGATTGCCAAACCCTCAAGGAAACTTTCTTCAATTAGATGAAGAACTTCCTACCGGTGGAGCACTACTCTATCCTATCGGTGAAGCATCACTCTGTCCTACTAGTGAAGCATCACTCTGTTCTTCTGGTGGAGGAGTATTCCCAATACTTAGATCAACTTTTCTAATCCATTGTTTTGAGAATTATTGCTTAACCTCTTCAACTTTTTCTTTACCTTTCAAGCTAGAACTTTTACTATCTACTGGTGTTCCTTTACTTCTACAGAATTTAGCAATATGCCCAATCTTGTTACATGCATAACAAGTTACATTATTCTTCTGAATAGCTTTCCCATAACCTATGCCGGTTTGTGTTCTGCATTGACTAGATAAATGTCCAAATCTTCCACAAACATAACATCTCACATTCATTCTGCAGTTTTCAGAGTTGTGACCAACTTTGTTGCATTTAGAACATTGACTGGTGGGTGTGTTGATATTTTGATAATTTCTAGATCTACATTCATTTGCTCTGTGACCATACTTATTACAGTTAAAGCATTTTCCATTGAATTTATAAGCATTAGGTTGTCTTACCAGTTTGGTGTGATCCTGAGTATTTGCAGTACCAGAGCTTTCACTAACTTCAAAGCCAATTCCAGAAGTGTCACCTTTAGGTTTTTGATTCTTCAGCAAGGTGCCAAGTTCCTCTGAGCTTTTCTTGAATTTTTCTTTGTGTTGATTTGCAGTTTCTAGTTCTCTTTCTAAGACTTCTTTTTGTCTCGTCAGTTCATTCGAGTCATTCTGAGTATGCATCAGATCTATCTTCAACATGTCATTTTCATAGCTAAGTCTTGTGTTCTCATTTGCTGCATCACCTAGGCTTCTGGTCAATTCTTCTTCATTCTTCTTCCTATCCTCAGTCTCTTTGCAAAATCTCATAGTCATATCTTGCATCTCATTCTTTGTTGTCATGTTCTCTTGTTTTAGTTTGCTTATCATATCATTAAGTGATTCCTTTTCATCATTCTCATTTTGCAATTTTTCACAAAGTTCTCTTCTCTTATTTCTTGCAACAGTAAAATTTTCTTGAAGTGCTTGAATGATATCTTGAGCTGCCCTTAAATCATCTTCTAGTTTGATATTTTTCAATTTCTCTACATCATAGTCTGAAAGAGCTCCTTCAAGTTGCTTCATCAGATTTTCCATCTTTACCAGTGTCAAGATTTTCCTCAAGCTTTTAGGCTTCTAAAAATAGAGGACCAAGCTTTGATACCAATTGTTAGGAATCCCACAAATACTGAGAGGGGGGGGTGAATCAGTATCTAACTGGTGAATAGAATTTCTTAACTTAAAACATGCAGAACATATTATAATAGTGTACTGGTATGCAAGAAATAATGCAATAAACAGAATCAAGAACATCCACATGAAAAGCACACCATAACACAAGGATTTAACGAAGAAACCTAGTGTGGGAAAAACCTCGGTGGGATTTGTGACCCACAATATTCACTCACTAGCCAATAAGAGAATATTACTTACAATAGGGGCCTGCACATGCAGGAAGGCCAACTGCCTATAGCTCACTGCTCAATGGGAAGTCTCACTGACTTACAATGAGGATTATACAAATCCAATATCTTGTACAACTTTACAATAGCATCTATAATGCCTGGTCTAGTACCAGTTGCTGCTATGCTTCTTACACAAACCCTTAGCCTATATTTCACATAATAGGTCTACCTAATATTTTTCCTTATTGCTTACATCTCTCATTACAAATGTCTACAATGATCTCTTTTATATATAAGAGTCATTTTACAGTTTTCCAAGTCGGCTTACAAGGTTTATACAGTAATAAACAAAATATAATATAACAAAATTTTGTCGTCCTTTGTGCCGGTATACTTCCTTTCTTTGTGTCAATGCCAGTGTCTTAAGTGCCGGTGTAGAGTGTGATCTGCTAATGCCGATATAATGCCTTTGTCGGTGCCATAGGATTGCAAGGTTGCCATCAATGACAAAACCTTCACTCACATACAATGTCTCATTGGAGTGTGCATATGCCAACAAGGAGTTTGCTGAAGATATCAAGATTTTGCACAATTGGGGTGACATATTTCTATACCCAGTCTCTACTATTTTTAGAGTTTATACACACTCAATAGGTCATTATAAGCATGGTTAGCAAATAAGGAAAAGAAAGATAAACCATAGCTAATCGATCTATCGCCTCCTAGTAAATGCAAGTATGAATTTTGCTCTCAGATCTGGTCATGCACATTCCAGTGACTTGACTACACTTAAATGGAGGATTTAAATGATAAATGATGCATTTAAGCTAGCAATGATAATGAGTAAGCTACATGATTCCATGATTATGCTATAAAATAAGCTATAATGATGCAATTAAGCTATGATAACAATGCTCAAAATGATAAGCTAAGATTGCATATGCCTATAGCAACAATGCCTGAAATGCAAATGAGATGGGATTCGGGATCATTTGAACTCCAAAATGGGGTCTATTTATAGGATTTCCAAGGCTAGGGGTGAGGTGGCAGGAATCAACAGTCAAGATTAAGTTTGAAGATATCAATGGTTAAATTGGAGGAGGTTGGCAAAGAGGTTGGATTAAAGGGAACATTTGGAGGTTGGGAGGAGAAGGGGTTGGATGAAAGGGGACAATGTCATCTCCATGGTGACAAGTGTCAAGAGGCTTCTAGAAGAGGTTGGATGAAAGGGAACATTTGTCATCTCTATGGTGACAAGTGTCAAGAGGCTTCTAGAAGAGGTTGGATGAAAGGGAACACTTAGTGACAAGTGTCACAAAGCTTTGCTCATGAGAGGGAAAAGTGCTCAAGGAAAGGGGACATGGTGGTTAGGATGTGCAAGCTAGGATGGTTAATTAAACCTAGGGTTAAATGGAATGAGTTAGGTTTAGAAGGGGTTAGGTTAGGTGGTTAGAAGCTAGGAGAATTTGAATTTAAAAATTCAAATAATAGGAAAAAGCTAATTAATCTCAACAACTCATAAATTGATTTGTTTTGATTAATTACGAAATTTAGAAGAAATGAATTTGATGATGAATTTGATGGGGGGAATTAATTAATTTGAATTAATTAATTAAAGGGGATTATGAAATGAACATATTAAATAAATCCATAGATTTATTAATAAGTAGATGAAAGGGGGAATTTAATCAAATTGTTTAGTGAATTCAATTAAACTGGGAAGGGAGATTAATTAAATAATTACTTATTTAATTAATTATCTTCAAAACATTTTTAGGTCTATACATTTTGCCCCTCTTTGAAGTGAGGTGTGATGACACTTTGATTTAAAGAATAATCTCATTTTGACAATGATATTGGTTCAATAGGATGCCCC
Organism: Cryptomeria japonica; assembly: GCF_030272615.1. Taxonomy (NCBI): domain Eukaryota; kingdom Viridiplantae; phylum Streptophyta; class Pinopsida; order Cupressales; family Cupressaceae; genus Cryptomeria; species Cryptomeria japonica. Next base: position 457,299,780 of record NC_081411.1, read on the forward strand.
AGCTCTTGATTGATAAATTGTGATACAATGATGCCCCCTCGCGAGATCAATTGAGATAATTGATTTATTGGAGTGGTTTGGATGATTGCGAAATTGATTTCCTAATTAGAAATGATTTGATGTCTGCAACTGTGGTTAATGAAAATGCAAGTTCTACAACCATGGTGATGTGGTTCCTGATTATTGATAAAGCTTGATTGATTAGATTGATAAGATTGAGATTTAGTTTGGTTTCAGGAATGACACCTCCTGTATAAGACAAAGATTATCAAAGCGTCTGGTTTCAGGAACTGTAATAAGACACACCACACAACCCAAAAATTTTGTCTATTTGTTTTTAAAATCACTTATTCTTAATTGTGTTTTATTTAATCGTATACTTAGGAACATCTATCCAAATGGGATAGGCATCCATCCAACCGGGATGAGCATCTAACCATATAGGTTGGGCATCTGTCCATATAGGACAGGGGTTTCATCTATCCAATTTAGGATAGACATCTACCCAAATGGGATAGGCATCTATTCACAAGAATAGGATATGCTCTGGCCAGAGACTTTAGACTCATCGGGACCATCTGGGTCCTGAGCCACTCTCTAAAGACTACACTCCCCTACTAGGAATGCACCAAGGTCACTGTCTTTAGAAGTTTAAGAAAATAATTAAACAAGCTTGAGTTCTGCCTCGGAATTTGACCTAAAGCCTCAGGAAGTCAAGTGAATCCATACGGGATTCCTTCTGAGTATGCATTAAATTAATCTTAATCTTCCAATTAGCATTATCTGCACCATTTGATTTAAAATACCAGGGAGCTTTGAGAACCAACCACTCACCCAAAACCAAATCCTAATCCTCATCCCCAAATGCCTGAGTACAAGGGACAACTTCATCCCTAGACTACCTACATACCCGTTTCGGCATGGGATCAAGGCGTAAAGTATGTAGTTCTGGTTTTTAACTATGGTTTAATGTAAATTATTTGGTGGGTACGCAACCCTTTCTAGGGTCAATGTCCCAGATAGTTTCTCTGTGGTTGCTACCCATGATGGTAGCTCTATAGCAAAAAGGCTCAAGGTGGCCTTCTGCTTGTGGCCTAAAACAACTAAGTCCTATTCCCTATCATATGTGTCACCCTTGACCCATTCTCATCCACCAAAATTCATCAAGATAAATAAATTCCAAAAATGTCACACACAACCAACCGTAATGGGGTTTTCCAAGGTTTAACAAAGCAGATGTAAATTTACTTAAGGTTTATCTTTTTAGATTATCGATCCAAAGGGGATTACCCGCCCCTTGGATTTTTAACTTCCAAGTGACCCTTATTTCTCCCCAGCGTTTTATAGGGATGATGCCACAGACGTCATTGTTGCTACTTTATTAGGCATTAAGTGTAGTAGTTCAACATGATGGCATTACCCATAAGCATGACCCAGAGGCACCATAGATATCGAACGCTGCTAGTTTTTTTGTTTCAACTCCTCTTATTTAGTTGCCTAACTAGGAATTTAACTTTTAATCTAGGAATCTTAAATGAAGCAATATACCGATACAAAAAGAAACTATTATATACAAGGAATTACATTTGAAATTAAAAATTAAGGTATAAATTTTTACGTAATCAAATTAGAACATAAACAAATCAACTACTTGCGAGGAGTATTTTCTTTGAAGAAAAAACTATGATAATAATTGAAACTTGAACTAAAAGCATGAAAGTACTAATTGCTTGGAAATTATGATACTTGTAAAGATAACTTATGAAAAATGATTTGAATTACTTGCGAGATATAATTGTTTGGGAACAAAGCCATTACACTTTATGCCCAAATTCTAACACTTGAAAAGCACTAAATTGCTTGAAAGAAAATTAAATGATTAAATAGAAGGGCTTTGGAAATGAGTTTGACACCTACTTGTTTGAAGGGAAGAACTATAAGCCCAACTAATTCTTCTTTTTGAAGTAATATAATTTTAATCTTTAATTATCTTCTACAAATAATAACCTTACTTTTAATTTGAAACATAATACTTGAAAGATACTAATTTTCTTGAAACTCAATTTGCTTGATAAGGATGAGGATCCAATAATCTAGGACAATTGATTCTAACTTTTTTCTGTCTTTAAAAAGAATATGATTACTTGATTTGAGGTTCACAAGATATTATGTTCTTACAAAATAGAATATATCATTAAACTTAATGTTAATAAATTCATCTATTCTAGTTGCTTTGCAATATTAATATAATCTCACCCTTTACTAGTCCTATATGTCTTTGACTATTCATAGACTGATTATCCTGAAATGCCTTGCATACTCTATATGAGGAAATCCTTAACTAACATTAATTCATATTTCTTGAAATACACAAAGGGGTAATTCTGAATCCAAGCACAAATTACTTGAGAGGTAAATTCTCTTAACTTTTTAATACTTACACTAATTTGAAGTATAAAAAAAAAAATGTTTTATGTCTATTAAATAACTTAAATATTTGATATGAATGAGGGGATCTATTTACTACTAGAATTAATTTAAAGTTGACTAGTGATAATTGGTAAAAAAGATCCAATACTATGGAATAAGTGTAAGTAGATAATGCTTGAGAATTAACTAGGATTCTAATCTTATGAAAGAAACACTTGCTTGAGAGTGAAAACATCAAGAAACTTCTAGGGGATTATTATTTCTTAAGGGAGTAAGACTATTAAATCAATCATTTGAAATCAAACAAGTATTCAACTACATGTCTAACCAACATAATTTCATATTACTCAAAAATTGTAAACTGTTTATGAGGGGACACATAATTACATGGCAGATAAATCTTCTTCTATAAATTGAACTAAGTGAAGGAACCCAAATGTTTGAGATGACTGAGTGTCACAAAGTAATTCCTATTCGAGACAAACCACTACTAAGTTTTTTTTTGTTGTCTCGCTAACTTGAGCAAAAGTGTTACCCATTTTAAATAAGGAATAAGTTTTCCAATGCACTCATCATTTCCATCATTGAAGCATGAAGCTAAGATTCTTATTATAAGCTCAATTTGAATTGGAATATTAGCTTAATGTTCTACTTGTTGAAAGGAATAATTATGATCCTAATACTCTAAAAATATTCTTGTTTATATTTATTGGTCAATGAGGGTAAGTAACTTAACCTATAATAAAGATAAGATTAAGAAAATAATTAGTACTTGCTTAAGAATTAACCTTAATTTCCCTATTAAAATAATAACCCCCAAGGTACCAATTACACTCTAATAACTTGAAGGATAGAGAATATAAATTAATTATTTGGATTGCTTAAAAAATAAAGTTATTTCAACTATTTGATTTGTCTTAATTACAACTTCAAAAAAATAATAAAATAGAAAAAGATATTTAATATCCTAATAAAATTTAATTATATCTATTTAACACATAAATTAATTAATTAATTAATTAATAAATTTTAATTATTAATTTTAATATTTTATTTTTTTTCAATAAAAGTGGCATAGCCACTAAACTTTTTTATATTATTTTAAAAAAGATTTTTACAATGGGTTCAAAAAAGGCATACCGACAGGAAAGAACCCGCAAGAAAACCTTCGGTTGTCACCTTGAGAAGGAAACTATACTACCCTTACAAAATATGAGGATCCTGATGACCCAAAAACTCACCCAAACCCATATAGATGCCCTGTGTACATAGACCCCATAGGGCGCATATCTCAACTAATTAAAAAACTTAGTTGGTTACAAAAGCGGGGCTGAATTGCAAAAAGGTTTACAACAAGAAGAACCATGAGCCCATCAACTGATAACATCAGTAAGATATAAAAAGAAGAGGAGCATGTCAAGATACCAAGAAGTGAAACCAAGGAGGACTCAAATTGGAACAGATTGGAAATCTCCAACTCCATAGAATTGAGAAAATGAGAACTATCCAAAATTCATCTCAAAAAACATCTTACAAAAAAATATGAGATATCTGCAAAGGTAGGAATAGTTAGTCCAAAAACCAATTACTCGAGCTTTCCTCCAGAGGAGAAGGTCAAGCATTCTAAGGAACTAGTGCCTATATGGGGATCACAGGGAGAAGAGTTGCAAATGAAGCAAAACATAAATTAATTAGAGCATGAAGACCAACTAACACTTCCCGTGCTCTGACCAAAACCTGGGGAGATATAAAACCAAACAAACTTTCCACAGATTTTAGAGCTTCATCAATAGTATCACAGATCAGGCCCATTCTAATTTCAGAGAGCAAATGTCCATAGTGCCCATCTTCCAAATGATTTTGAAGAGAAAGAAAACCCCCATAAGGAAGAGTACCCATATCAAAAATATAACTATCCAAAGCTGACCCAAGATGATGCATATCAAGCATTGGAGGCACCACAAATTTTGATGCAATAAGCTGGACCAGAGTTTTATCCCACAGAAGATCATAACATATAGTAAAAAAATGAGACAAAACTTCTGAAAAAGAGATAAAAGAAGGAGAGAGCAACCAATTATTACCCACCAACCTATGAATTTTAGATTCCAACTCCAAATTATGCAAAACAAAAACTCTCCCAAGCTTTTTAGAAACATAACCATAGTTGTCAACAATGTCTTCCTCAGGAATAGATACTATAACACGATAAGTCGGAAGAATAAAAGACATGAGGATTATTTACCTTTGCCTCAGAGAGAAGAAATCCTTCAGATACCATCGATGAGGGAAAACAAAGACATTCTGCAACAGAGTTAATAAATAGTCGAAAGAAAACTAAATTAATTAGCCACCATACACTGTAATGAATGCCATCTGTGTGAGGAGCCAAGAACAAATATGCCAAGAAATGCATCCTGATCGATCAAATAAAAACAAAGGCCTAAAATAATGTTGCCACCTTTCATAATAATGATCTGCTCATGTGAAAAAACAAGTCTCGAAAAAATCATTGTAAGAAATGCATCTCAGGTGAGCCAAAAAGACATTAAACCTCATAATCGCCTCTGTGAGAAGTACCATACTATCTCCACTGAGGCCAATAAATAGTACAATAGTAATCATTATATTGAAAGCCAAGGCACATCACAATTAACCAAAGCATGTATTCCATATCCCACGTGAGAGAGAAAAGGAAATGATAAAGCATGTCGCCATTCTCAAAATAAAACCAATAAACATAGTTTCCCATAATGCTTATGACATCTCACAACCACACTATGTATATGGCAACAATTACCTATATACAGAGATAGATTACCAGCTGAGCATAAACACTTACTATAATAATGCATGATCCTCTTATGTGTTAAAAACATGTTTCCAAACAATCATTTAAAGAAATGTATAGCGAGTGAACCACAAAAAGCCAATAATAATTAAACCTCACAGTCAACTCTATGAGCGAAACTGTACAATCTTCCCTGAAGCCGATAGAAAGAATCGGTAATAATCATTACATAGAAAGCCATGACCCATCACTTTTAGTCAAAACAACATGAGTTCAAAATCCCCCGCTTGAAAGCAACCTTGAAGAAAGACTCTAAGAGGAAAATCTCTTTCAAGAAGCTTTTTAATTTTAATTTGAAGATAAATATGATAATCTAGAGCCAATAAAGATAGTCACCCTTAATGCTTATAACAGCTCGTAGCCAAACTATGCATCTGATAATTCACATACAGAATCAGATTACCAGCTGTGTATAAACAATAATAATGCCTATCCGGACTGGCAATAGAAGGAAATTTATTCAAAAGTCAGGGACAAAAAGACCACAAGATTATTGCAAGAGTTCCAAAACTGAAACAGGAATGTCAACAGGGCTAATATCACGAAGAATAGCATTGCTATCAATAGCAATGTTAGCTAAAAAATCTGCTACTCGATTAATTTCTCTATAACCATGAGTAATGAAGAAAGAATCAAAAGATTCTAATTGCTGAAGGATAAGATCAAGAAGATATTGCAATTGCCAACAATGAGATTTCTTATTTAACACACTCTGAATGATCACCAAAGAGTCCCCTTCAATAATGAGGTCTTTAATGCCAAGGGAAATGGCCAATTCCAGACCCAAAGACAAAGCCTTAAATTCAGCAAAGTTATTAGACTGAATACCAATTGCATGACACCTAGCATGAATAATCTGAGTGTGGTGATCCAAAATCACCATACCTACCCAGCTAAACCCAGATTTCCATGAGAGGCACCATCAAAGTTCAATTTGAACTTACCAAGAGGAGGAGGTTTCCAAGATGCCAACTTTCTTTTATTTAAAACGACACCTTTTCTCAAAATTGAACCATGGAAAGGAAGAGCAGATAGCATGCTCCAAACTCTAGTCACCCTACTATCCCAATGAGAAAAAGAAGTGAGATTATCCAAGTTCCTAAATATATACGACAAGGCAACCTCAGAAATGGACAATTCAATCTTTAGTAGGACCTCAGGGAGAGAAGAACTAGTATTTCTAAAGATCCTGTTATTACACTCTAACCAAATATTCCATATTACAATAGATGGAGAAATAATCTATAAACATGCATAAAAGGATGAAGTAAACAAAAGTGGCCAAGAACTAAAAAAGGTAATCAGGTCATTTCCCATAACAAATGTCAAATTCACTTTATCAAACAACCACTGCCAACATTGATATGCAAAATCACAATGTAAGAAGAGATGGGAAGAGGATTCCAAGTGTTTATTACACAACACACATGTGAAAGCAACCGTGATACCCAACCTGTCCAATCTCATGCCTGTGAGAACCCTATCTTGAACTACTAGCCAAGCAAAAGCACCAGCTTTTGGCAAACAGGCTGAATGCCAAAAAAGTTTATACGGCCAAGCAGGGTGATCATTATCCTTCATGAGGGAATTATAACCATCCCTCACCATATATTTACCAGAAATATTCTTAGTCCAAACCAATTCATCCTCAACATTAGAAAGGATAACCACCCTCTCATTGAGGACCTTGGTATACTGCACTTTCAAATCATGATCAATAACCAAAACATCAATCGGCTTCCATTTAGCCAATCTCATATTTCCACTATAAGTAATGTCAAAGTAATCTGCCACCAAAGTGCCCAACAGGGAAGAAAGAATGGATATCAGGGGAGACCAATTCCTAAGACTTTGTAATGGAGGGTGACCATTCCATCTTTCATCCCAAAATCTGATCTTAGTGCCTTTATGTACAACCCAGGAGAGATTCGGCAAAATAACAGATCTACATTTACATATGAAGTTCCACATAGCAGAACCTGAAGGAAGATTGGAAATCTGGAAAATATACTCCCTAGGACCATTATTAAGATATTTAGCAAACATAATTTGAGTCCATAAAGAATCCGACTTCTTATACAAATTCCAAACCAATTTTGCCCCCAAGGCTAAATTTTATTTTTCCATATTTCTGATACCAGTACCCCCTAGGTCCTTTGGTAAGAAAACTTTATCCCGTGCCACAAGAGCAAGCTTTTTCCTCCCATACTTATTTCTACTCTAGAGAAAAGACCTTAGAGTATCCTGTAAGCTTACCAACACATCCTTTGGAGATCTTAATACTGACATAAGATAAAAAGGAATTGCATTCAACACAGATTTAATTAGAACAATTTTGCCAGCTAAATTCAACCACCTATGATTCCAAGAAAGGATTCTCTTTGAGATGGCCAAAATGATTTTATCCCAAAAGCTAGAATTATCCTTCTTGATAAAGAAGGGTATACCTAGATAAGTACATGGAAGTGAGCTGGAATCAAAACCCCAAAAAGCCAACAATCTAGTTTTGATTAATTGCAAGGTGTGAAGAAAGAAGATTTTTGACTTTTCAAGGTTTATTTTCTGACTTGCAAAGGAGGCATAATTCTGAATAACTTCATTTATGACCAAAGCTTCCTACATGGAGGCTTGACCAAATAACAAGGTATCATCTACAAACAAGCAGTGTGATATAGATCCGGGTACTCCCATAATTTTCACCCCAAGCCAAAGGTCTTTCAATTTCACAGCCTTAATAGCCCAACTAAAAGATTCTACTAAAAGAATAAACAGAAATGGGGAAAGAGGGTCTCCTTGTTTTAAACCTCTAGAGGAGGGAAAAAAACCACAGGGGGAACCATTAATTATAATAAAAAACCTTGCAGATGAAATACAAGCCATTATCCATTTAATCCAAGCCCTGGAAAAGCCTAACCTTTCCAAAACAAGACCTGAAGCCCTCCATTCTACTCTATCATAAGCCTTAACCATGTCAAGTTTTAAAATCATGGTTGGGGATCTCTAGAGGGAGATAGAATGTAAAACTTCATGAGCAACAATGGCTCCCTCAGGTGTCTCCCTATTTGGTACAAAACCACCTTGTTCTACTGAAATGAGTTTAGGGAGGATTTTGGATAGCCGAATAGATATTGCTTTAGTGAAAATCTTATAGAAGGTATTACACAGAGCAATAGGATGAAAATCAGCAAAAGAATTAACAACTTCCTTTTTAGGAATAAGAGCAACCATCGTGGTATTAAGTTCTTTCAAAATTGATCTATTTCTCCTACCTTCTTCAAGAGCGAGGAGCAGATCCCTACCAACAAAATCCCAACACTTCTAAAAAAATAAGGGAGTGAACCCATCCGGCCCAGGGGCCTTATCAGGGTGCATAGCAAAAACTTCTAGCCTAACTTCTTCAAGGGAAAAAGGAGACATCAACATTTTGTTATCCTCAGGCAACACTAGAGATGGAATACCAGAAATGAAATCATTTTGAAAATTACCACCTTCAGAAGATAACAAAGTTTTGAAGAAACTTACTGCCTCCACAGCAATCTCCTTGGGCTCTGTAAGTAACTTTCCTGAAGAATATTTTATACAAGAGATCCTATTCCTACTCCTTTTTAATTTAGTGGAAGAATGAAAAAACTTAGTATTTCTATCCCCATTAGACAACCATACCTCTCGAGATTTCTGTCTCCAAAAAATCTCTTCTCTAGCTAGAATTTCTTCAATTTCTATCCTTAAAGATTTTAGCTCATCAAAAACCAGAGGAACCATACCATGATCAAGCACATACTTGTTAAGAGTTTCCATCATATCCTGAATTCTCTGTTTTTCATGAAAAATATTTTAAAAATGTAAATTATTCCATTCTTTAATGTTCAGTTTTAAGAACTTCATCTTATTAACAAATTGGAACATTCGAGAGCCTACACAGAAGGGAGCAAATTCCCACCAATTCCTTAGGAGAGGTAAAAAAGAGGCATCTCTGAACCACATAGGTTGAAACTTAAAAGGAGACCGAAAGGGAGCCTTATCCTCCAAAATACAGAGAGAAATCGGAAAGTGATCAGAACCTGACATAGGCAAGATGGAGGAAGAAAATTCAAGGTCTGACTGCAACTGATTTTCAGAAAGTAGGAACTGATCTAATCTTTCTACTATTTGTGAGAAATCCCTTCTCATGTTTGTCCAAGTAAAAATCCCGTTCTGAGACTTACAATCAAAGAGACCCATATGAAGGATGAAACTCCCAAAATCCTCCATGATTCTTTTGTTTGGAAAAATCCCTCCACTTTTCTCACTAGAATCCAAAATCACATTAAAGTCCCCTCCAAAGACAACAAGAGACCCTTGCTTCAAAGGAGAAGCCACCTTACTCAAATCCCTCCATAATTTCTTTTTACCCTGAATCCCAGAGGGAGCATAAATATTGAACAACCAAAATTTAACCTTAGAGACCTTGCTAGTAACCAAGAACAACATCCAATGGACTGCCAAAGAGACCAATTGTATCTCTATATTATAATCATTCCATAATAAAGCTAACCCTCTAGAAGCACCAACAAAAGGGCAAGAGAGAAAGTTCCAATTCTTCCAAGATGAAAAAAGCACATTAGCAGATTCATCAGACAATTTTGTTTCCTGAAGCATGACCAAATCACACTTGATTAAATCCAATTGCGATTTAATCAAGCATCTCTTGTTAGGGGCATTTAAGCCCCTAACATTCCAGGATATAAGTTTCATTGCTCTTGAGGGTTATTAATTTTAATATTTAATACATTAACATTAAGCAAATTTTAAATAAACTTTAAACAAAATTTAAATTTAATTGATTGTATAAATTTAATACCTGGATTCGAAAGAAGGATCTTGATGTTGAATCCTCACATATCCCAGCTAACCTTATTTAATCCATGCCTTGCAGCTTGGTGGAGATCTTCCACAACCTTCCTAAAATCTTGCAATATCTCTACGAATTTCTCCTACAACTAATATGATATTGAAACTAAAAAAAAATTCCAAGATTATTCTATCACAAGAAAAAAAAAACATATTCCCCTTTTTTTTTTCAAAAGTTTAGCATACATTATATAGAAAAGGTGCACCATTTCCACTATCGAAAGCATTAATTGAAATTAGAGATTTTTTTGCAAAATTATCTTCATGCAAAATTGATTGATAGGATAGTGGGGGTTACATGCATATTAAATTTGAATTTGAAATTCTTTCATGCAAGATTTATTCCTTACAACTTGTCATAGTGGCGGTTGCATTTGACCATGCATTTAAAATCTAAATTCAAAATTTGCTTCTAGAATCATCTCATTTTCTCCTACGACATGTGCTTGATTAATATGTTGAATAAATAAATTTATGTCCTTATGAGTGAGTCGCCACTTATTAATTCTTCTTTTAAAATAAATTCCACCCTTATTCAATTCCCATCAAGAAATATAAACTTCCAAATAGGTTTACAACCTCGAGAGTGTGTCCTACTATTTAATTATCATTTTTATTTAAAATAGCTTCAACCCCATTCTATTTATCATTTCTCAACATTACTCATGAAATTCAAAATAATAGTAATAAGCATAGTTGTAGTAGCAGTAGTGATCATAATAATAATAATAACAACAAGTTATATTGAGGTCCAAAAAGAGGGTTATGACAGGAACGATATATCCTGTATAAGACATGATCAGAATGTCTAGTTTCAGGAAAGATACATCTTGTATAAGACATGAGTTAATCAATTTAGATGTGATTGATTGATAGAATTGATAAGATTGATTGGATAAAGAATTGCCAATTTGTTGATATCAAGTTGCATAAAGATTTAGATATGCTGATGTTGGTTCTGTTGAGAGGATAGCGTAATTTTTCGTTGGGTCAACAATATCTGGAGAGATATGAGTCATCAGTCTGATTGTGTATACACTTGTGATCATACCTTGATGATTCCTGCGATAGATTTAACCTTGGATAAAAGGAGCATGCAGGATCCCATGGAAGAATGAAATGCAAGCTAAATGCAAAGCTACAAGCAAACCAGTCATAGGATTATTGTGTTTTTGTCATCATTGAGATTTTTAAAATGTGGGAAGTGAGTGCAAAAATCGATGGTATAATTAACCATGATGACTTGAGCACTGTTTTCCTGAATTTTGATATGGCAAGTTAGCACAAGTATTGAGGTATAATTGAACCGAGATGACCTGAGTGTTGCTTGCGTAAAATAGGCAGTATTAATCATTTCAATATGCAAATCGGAAATGTCTTCTATGATACTCCAATGATCATGTCTTGAGACAAATTTGCACATATTAATGATCAATTTTCAGATAGCAGGCAAGAAAAATATCATGTTTCTTCCTTGTTCCTCTAGTCAAAGACATCCTGGAGTCACTCAGAAATGATGACAGAAAAAATCAATATATAGAAAAGTTGAACAATCATGTTAAAATCATTATCCAAAAGATATCATCCATGCATTTAGGTTCATTTTGTGATAGTTTGATTGTTGATAATTTGATCTCGTGTTCTATGTTGGATATGTCTCATTTTTCACTTGATAAGAGTTGTCTAATCATTCGTTCTACCTATTTGATTAAGCTCAAAATGATTAAGATTGTTGTCCCCAGCTAAGTGCAAGATTTTGCCCCAAGCCTAGAAATAAATTTGTTATGATATACCTAATGATCCAAACCATGGTGAGAGAGAAGTTACGATGCCTACGTATGTACAAAGGCTTTATTATTGATATGAACAACGTTGATGGAAAATGAATGCAAGCGAAAAGATGCATGAACTAATAGATGGAAGAGCTAGCTGACAGATAGCGCCTGTTTGCCAGGTTTTCACTGTCTGTTTTTATTGCACTTTTTCTCATATTTGATTTTTTTGGATTTTCTGCTTTTTCATTCTTTTTGGATTTTTTCTACTTTTTCATTGTTTTTGGATTTTTTTGCTTTTTCACTTTTTTTGGATTTTTTTGCTTTTTCACTTTTTTTGGATTTTTCTACTTTTTTCACTTTTTTTTGGATTTTTCTGCTTTTTCACTTTTTTGGGATTTTTCTACTTTTTCAAACATAGAACTTCTTCAGATGCATGCTATTGATTGGTTCCTCGAGCTGATCTTCATCCTGTGTTGATAGCTGATATGCTCCTGATACAAATGTTTCGTGGATTTTCTTTTAGTACTAGTTCCCCCACTTGAAATATTCATGGTTTGACCATGTGATTATAGCTCCAAAACATTCTTTGTTGATATACCTTTAAATGATCAAAGGCATTTTGTCTTCATTCATGGATCAGTTCTAACTCTTGTAGTCTAGATACTCTCTGTTCTTCATCTGGGATGAGACCTTTTGATGATACTCGTAGAGAAGGCATCTCTACTTCTATTGGCAATATTGTTTCTGATCCATAAACAAGAGAGAAAGGTGTGGCACCTGTTGGTGTGTGGATACTGGTACAGTAGGCCCATAGAGAAGGGTTCAATTAAATATGCTAATCTTTGGCAGCATCATTCACTGTCTTTTTGAGGGTTTTCAAAATAGTTTTGTTAGATGCTTCTGCTTGCCCATTCCCTTGTGGATAGTAGGGTGTGGAGAATCTGTGTTGGATCTTGAATTTCTCACATATCTCTTGTAAATCCTGATTCTTGAATGTTCGCCCATTATTAGTGATAATGGTCATTGGTATTCCATAGCGACAGATGATGTAATTCAATATAAATGCAACAATTTTTTTTCCTATGATATTTGTGAGAGGTACTGCCTCAATCCATTTTGTGAAATATTCTGTAGGTACAAGGATGAATTTGTGACCATTAGATGAAGAAGGATTTATCTTTCCTACTAGATCAAGACCCCATTGACAAAAAGGCCAAGATGTTGCTAAAGCATGAAGTTCTTGTGTTGGTGCATGAATCAAATTCCCATGGATCTGACATTGTTTGCATGTTCTAGCTATCTAAAAAGAATCTCGTTCCATAGTTGGCCAATAATAGCCCAAGTGTATGAGTTTTTTTGAAAGGGTAAGACCACTTGAATGAGTGCCACAAATGTTATTCTGGTCTTCATGTAAGGCCTTCTCAGATTCTTCTTGTTCGAGACATCTTTAAAAGAGTACCGTCTAGACCTTGTTTAAACAGGGTATCCGCAAAGAGAGTAAAATGGAAGGATTGGCGAATAAAGTTTCTCTTTTGATTCTTTGATAAGTTGGGAGGTAAGGTGTTACCTTTCAGGTATGTGTAAGTTTGGCCATAGCATGAGGAATCATGCCCTACAAGTGGATAGATAGTTTCGGAATTAGGACAATTATGAGCAGGGTAAAACAACTCTTCCACTAGGAATTCATAACGTTGTTGATTTTCCTGTGTCTGAAGGAGAGAAGCAAGTGTAGCCATGGTGTCTGCTGCTTTGTTGTCATTCCTTGGAATTAGCTAGAAAGTTATTTCTACAAATTATTTCTTGATATCATCAACCATATTTTTATAAGGCATTAACTTTTCTTCCTTTGTTTGATAGTCATCATTGATTTGATTAATGATGAGCTGAGAGTCTCCAAAGAGTTGAAGTTGTGTAATGTTCCATTCTATAGCCATTTTGATACTTGTAACCAAAGCTTCATACTCTATTGTGTTATTGGTGCATGGAAAGCTTAATTTGTATGCTTTTGGGATTATATGACCTTGTGGTGTGATGAATAGAATACCTGCTCCTGATTCATGTTGTGTATGTGAACCATCAAAGTATAATTGCCATGTTTTTGTGTTGATTGTTAGGATATCAGCATCAGGAAATTCAATCTGTAAAGGATGATCATCTTGAAGTGGCACCTCTACTAGTTGGTCTGTAATAACTTATCCTTTGATAGCTTTTCTGTCAACATACTCAATATCAAACTCGCTCAGAATCATGATCCATTTTGCTAGTTGTCCTGTTAATGTTGCTTTGCTGAGTAAATGTTTCAATGGATCAATTTTAGCTATTAACTTGATGGAGTGAGATAGTAGATAGTGTTGTAATTTTTGAGAAGCACAAACTACTACCAAGCATTCTTTTTCTGTTGGTGAATAGTTGATCTCGTATCCTACTAGTGTTGTGTTGATGTAGTAGATAGTTCGTTCTTTTCCTTCATTATCATGTTGTGCAAGAAAAACTCCTAATGATGCTTCGATGGTCGAAACATAGAGTAACAATGGCTCTCCTAGAATTGGTGACATTAGTATAGGTGGTTGTATGAGATATGCCTTGATCTTGTAGAATGCATCCTCACATTGGTGGTCCCACTTGAAATGAACATTTTTGTGCAATAGATGATTAACTGGTTGGCAATTATCTGCTAGTTCAACAACAAATATTTTGATTGATTGGAGTCTTCCTTGGAGTGATCTTAGTTGATTGATATTCTTGGGAGATGCCATTTCCATGATTGCTTTAACCTTAGCTGGATCCACTTCAATACCTCTAGCTGAAACAATGTATCCCAATAGCTTTCCTGAAGTTACACCAAAGGCACATTTCTTAGGATTTAGCCTTAGCTTGTATTGTTCTAACCTGTCAAAAATATTTTCCAGTATCTCTATATGTTCTTCTCTATTGTATGATTTAGCCAACATGTCATACACATAGTCTTCCATGAAAGTATTCATCATGTCATGAAATATAGTTGTCATAGCTCTTTGATATGTAGCACCTGTGTTCTTTAATCCAAAAGGCATGACACTCCAGTAGAAAGTACCCCATGGACATGTGAAAGTTGTCTTTTCTTGGTCTTCAGGTGCTATTTTGATCTGATTGTATCCAGAGAAACCATCCATTAAAGAGAACATGGAGTTTCCAGCAATTAAATCTACAATTTGATGTTAGGCAAAGGAAAATCATCCTTTGGACATGCATTATTAAGATCTCTTAAGTCTATGCATATTCTGATGCTTTTATCTAGTTTTGAAACAAGAATGATGTTGGATACCCATTAAGGATATGCTACAGGTTTGATGAATCCTACATCCAATAATTTCTTTAGTTCTACTTTTACTAGAAGAGTGATATGAGGATGCATTTTTCTTAACTTCTGTTTGACTGGTTTGGCTCCTGGACTAACATTTAAGTGATGCATAATAAGCTCTAGATCTAACCCTGGAATGTTTGCATATGACCGAGCAAAATTGGTTTGTCGTCATTTGAAGAATTCTACATATTGTTGCATTTCTTCTTTGGACAAAGAATTCGCTGGATGAAGAATCTTTGGTTGCTCTGTTGTGCCAATGTTAACTGCCTCTATTGGCTCGATCAAAATGGATGACCTTTCTTGATAGTGCTCAGGTAAAGTGTCAAATCTCCCATCTTCTGGTGCCTTAAGGAGGTTTTCACCATTAGATGTGTCCTTTCTTCTTACTTTTTCCTGATCTAATGTTGCCAATAAATGGTTTTCAGCATTAGACTTGATATTATTTTCTTTATTTTCAATTTTGTGACTAGGAGATTTGGCACCCACTTGGCTGGAAGATGCGTTGCTGGAATTCCTGGTGGGAGTTATTATGGGTTCAATTACATTAAGATATATAGATATGGCATGGTCATTCGGAAAGGTATCAATGGCGCTATGTCCTTCATTTTCCCAATCAATAAGCTTAGGGTGGATTAGAGGTAGGGGGTCTTCAGGTTGGGATGTTTCTAGGGTTTCAAGGGTCATTATAGATGTATCAAAGTTTTCAATATGTATGTCAATGTCTAGAATGATACTCTCATCAGAATGAACTTGCATAAGAAATTCTTGATCGTCCTCGGTTAAGTCCAAATTGGCCGAATGTGATTCTAATTCAAGTGAACTAGTTCCTGACATTTGTCTTGCATATGTGTGAACTACATTGACTCCTACATCTCCTTCAAAGCAATTTTCTTCAGCTGATTCTTTAGAGTGATAGGAATCCCATTCCCATTCATTAGAATCTGTATCACCTGTAGCCTGCAATCTACATATTTGGTCATATGGCATTTCTTCTGCTTTTTTGGCTATATCTTTTCTTCTTTCATATTCAACTTCTTCAGGACTGAGATTAAGTTCTGTCAACTTTGCTATGATCTCTCCTAGATTTATATTAGCATCTTTCTTCTTTTGATTGAGATTTAATGTTGCTTGAGAGGTGCCCTTAGTTTGTTTTTCTTGTTGATTGGAAGCTTGTTTATTTTCCCATTTCATGTTTGCTCATGTTTGTTGCTTAGCTGATGTTTCTTCTCTTTTAATTACCAGTTGTTCTTGTCTGTTTTCATATTCCTCTTGTTGTTGACTAAGAGATGTGTCCTCTGGTAGAATAAATTATCCATACCCTAAGCCTATTTTGTATGTAGTCTGTTGAGTGTAAGGTTGGATAGGTTCTGAGATACCTTATTTTCTTTTTCCTATAGGACCTGTTCTGGCGTATCCCATTCTTCTGAGAACGCTAACTCCTTTTCCATAATTTTCTGTAGGTATTATGACATTGTTTATCTTTTGTTGACATTCTTTGTCCTTGTATAGCCACTGTAGCACATCTTTATCTTTTGTTTCCTCTGATAAGGTTCCAGCACTAATAAATGCTCCATCAAATATCGGAAGATGTTTTACAATTGGTTGTTGTTTAGAGTTTGATGGTTTTCCAAAGGATTTAGAAGAGAGTGGTAATTGTGATATTGAATATTCTCCGTTCCCTCTATCTCTTAGCTGAATTTGTTTTTCCATTCCTTATAGAATAGAGGCAAATGATTGTTCCTTGGATTGTGTGTTCGAAGATGATGCCTCCCTGTTATGAGGAACAATGACTTCTTGAGCCATTTTTAGATTGCTACAGTATTGAAATGGATTTGAATCTATAGATATTGTGATTTCCTGCCCATTGTAGGGAAATTTTACACACTGATGATATGTTGATGGGAAAACTTGCAAGTCATGTATCCAGGGTCTTCCTAAGAGTACATTATATGATAAGTCCAAGTCTAGAACTTGACATGTTGTGTCTTTCTGCAAAGGTCCCACTCTGATGGGTAGTATCACAATTCCCTTAGAAGAACATTCTTCTTCATCATAGGCTTTTATGGTGATCCTTTTCCATACATCAACTGCATCTTTTGAATATCCTAAGGCACGAACAAGACTTAATGAATAGATATTTAGGCTAGCTCCACCGTCTATTAGAGCACATTTAACATGCAATTTGTGAATGAGGACTTCAATATGCAAAGGAGCATTATGGGGATGTTGTAGGTACATGTCATCTTCTTCAGTGAATGATAAGCAGTGGGGGGTTGTGAGGTGTCCCACCAGGGTTTGGAATTGACCGATATCAAGATCTTTGGATATTATTGTATCGATTAATGCTTTTTCAAGAATTTCTTTGTGTGCAGGTGAAAGCTTTAACAGTTCTAAGATGGATATTTAAGTGGGTGTTTTCTATAATTGCTCTACTAGACTGTATTGTTTTGTAATGGATGATGTGTTTGTTGTAGGACCCAACAAAACAACTTTGGCTTTGCTTCTTGTGATAGCATGAGCATGAGCATGTTCTTGATTTTGTTTTTCTTTAACTGCAATCACGTTTACCACATTATCATATGTATGAGCGTATTTTACCTTCGATTTACCCTTACCATTGTTTTTTGTTGATGATTCACCTTTCTCATAGTTTGGAAGTGGAGTTTTAAAAGTTGTGTGAGATTCATTTGTTGTATGTTCATCTACAATTATTACTCCATTATCAATCATATCTTATATGATATGTTTCAACTTCTGACAACTATCTATGTGATGTCCCTTGTTTCGATGAAAATCACAATAATGGTTATCATTCCACCAAGGTGGTTTGATTTGAGGTTCGTAGTTCCTTTCTTCTAGTAAAGTGATCAATTTTTTCACGAGAAGTGTCTTTAGTGTTGACCCAAGGGGCTCACCAATGTTTGTAAATTATCTTCGAAAGAAAGTTTTGATAGTTGCTCTTTGGTGATTGTTGTTTTGCTGAGCCGCTGCTGATTGAGTGGATAAATTAAAAATCAGTTGTTTTGGTTTCACATTGTTGTTATCCACTATTTCATCATTGATGACATTTCAATTTCTATTCCAAAACTTTGGTTTATCATTGTGATTGGTGTTATTGGTGTTGTTAGGAGGATGGACTCCTTCTTTGTATATTTTCAACTCACCCTTCTTTATCATGGCTTCCTCCATTCTAATTCCATTATCAACCATTTTTCTGAAACTTTGATTTCCTTGCATTTTTAAGTAATAACTCATTTGATCATTTAAGTTATCAATGAAAATGTCCATTTTTTTGTACTCTAGCATTGTACGAGGATACCACAAAGCTAACTATCTCCATCATTGTAGAAATTTCATGAAAGGTTCTCCAGTCTTTTGTTTGGCATTACATAGGTCTATCATTGTTACTTCATATTGTATGTTGTACGAGTATTGTGAAACAAACTTATCCACCAACTTTGAAAATGATCTGCTTCTAGGTGGAAGTTTGGAGAACCATTCCATAGCTAGTCCAGTTAAGCTTTTCAGAAATAATCTCATTAAGTAGGTATCCTCATGTGCAAACTCCATACTCATTGTGCAAAATTCTTGTATATGATCTTGAGGGTCAGTGCTTCTGTCATATTTTTCGTATCTGGGAGTTTCAAAACCTATAGGAAATGGTATCATGTTTAGGTTTTTGTCAAATGGATAAGGACATATTTCTTGT
Source organism: Cryptomeria japonica (assembly GCF_030272615.1). NCBI lineage: Eukaryota > Viridiplantae > Streptophyta > Pinopsida > Cupressales > Cupressaceae > Cryptomeria > Cryptomeria japonica. Next base: position 457,318,778 of record NC_081411.1, read on the forward strand.
AGTGAGTATCTTCTAACATTTCCTCTCTGCATATCTTGAATTTGTGTTTGAAGTGTTTGTAGTTGTTGTGTGAGAGTTGTGATAGGATTATCGACATGTTTTGTTCTTGCATGACCATGATTTTGTATTCTAGGAGGATCTGGATCTCTTCTGGTGTCATCTCTAGTCCTTGTATCTTCATTGGATTGAATGTTATTCAGAATTTCCACTTCATCTCTTTTGGGTATGTAAGTTTCTTCAATGGTTCTGGTGTTATTAGGAATTGATGTGTCATTCATGCGGAAACCAAAAATATCCTCATATTGTTTGCTATTAGGGGGAGGGTCACTTTTCTTTTGTGTCAATTTGTTCACATCAAAATCTTGGGGGAGTGTAGCACCATATTTGGCTAACATTAGGAAGTATTTTTCTTTTTCTTCCTCTAATAATTTCTGCATAAATTTGTTGAATTGAGGATCTTTCTTGATATCTCTGATACTTTGTTCTGTTATTTCTCCTTCAACTTGTATTTCCTCTTCATGTTCCATGGTTATATACTCTTTGGTTGTTTCCAATGTTTCAATTTCTATCTATGTGATCCTTTGTCTCTGAGCTCTAGTTAGAATGGGCATACACGTGTGTTATTTTGCTAGGATTCGATTGTCCAAAAGTTTGTTTTGATAAGTGATCATTTGTCAAGGTGAATGTGATAGTGCGATATGACATGAAAAGATGGTTCAAGTGTTTAAAGTTTTGCAAGTTTTTTGATCTTCAGTTTTGGAGTGCAATGATGATGATTTGATAAGAACCAAGCCTAGTAGGAACAATATATCCTACAATGTGGGACAAGATTATCCTCACCAAACATTTCAGTTTCATGATAGAGGATGATAGATCCTAATGAGAAACTATGTTTGAGTGATCAGTTTATCAAAGAAGGTGATAATGCACTTTGAGATGTTTAGATCTTGAACTTGTTGAGGGTGAGCGCTTGAAAATCTTAAGGTTTTTATGTTCTAAAGTCTGATTTTGATGGATGATAACTTGACCAAGAAAACCAAGAAGACAATTTAAGCATAGAATAATAGATAACGGGTATTTATGATTACTACAAACTGATCAAGAAAAGTGGCAGCTCTAGACTGATGAAAATAGAGACTCATACGACAGATTATAGCCCCAAACGATAAGAGATATAAGACCAAATGACAAATCAGAAATTTCATGTAAAAAACTTAGTTTCGTACGACATTTCTTTCTGAACCATATGACAAAAGATTAACCTCATATGACAAATCACCAGATAGTATGACAGAGAACCTAACTCGTATGATAGATAACAGAGTAGAGATACAAAATGTTTGTTTTGTCGAATTTGGAGTAGTGAATTTTGGTGTTTTGCTTATGTTTTCTAGTTTTAGATGTCTAATTTTTATTTTTTTCATTTAGGGATGAATACATAGAAAACACATGATGTGATAAGTGACTCCAAGCATGCTAAACCCTAAGGAAGTTGGTTGAGGAGAGAAAACCTTTGATTGCAAGCTTAGGTACACACCCAATAGCTAATCAGAATACGGCCATTAAGTCTCATGCAATAGATTCTCAACGTCGTATTATCTGACTCCAAACGCTAATGGGGGCACAATATGGCAAGTATCTTGGGAGAGTTACTATCTCTCTTGCACAAAGATTATCACCGTTTCAGAGGTAAATCAGGTAGCTTCTAATTTAACCAGCACTAGTAACGGATCTATTCAGCGCGTTGGGGTATAATACTCAATTAAGAGGTCTCCCAGACTTGAAAACCAAGGTTTTCTATACCCGAAGGTATGAAGGAAAGCTATTCCTGAGCACTGTCATTGACTTGATTTTCATCAAATCACATTTATTTTATAGTGGGTTGGATTACTTGGCATTAGTCGTTCCCACTTAGGTCGTTCCCCTCACACTAGTCGTAATGGCTTTAAGAGGTATTAACTCCTCGAGAGGGCAGGCCTGCTAAAGAAATGCACTAATGAAAGTAAAAGATGAGCCTAGCTTTCTGATCACCTAAGAAAGGTGAGAGCATACTCGCCTATCATCAAAGACACAAAATACATGATTGTTCATTCCTTTAGCAAAAGATAAGTGCGCCTAAAAAAACTTTAAGGAATACACAAAGTATTGTTGAATTCTTTTAGGCAACCTGCAAAATAGATCCATTAGTAGTCATTGATGCATTTTGAATTTGGTCTTTGATAAGCATATCTTCGCCAATCATCCTACAGAAAAGAGTTAAGCTGCCAAAAAGTTCACAAACAAGTCAGGGTTAGCATTAGTAAAGCTCGGATTAAAAACATAAAACCCTAAAATGTAGTTTGTTTTAAAATCACAGAGGCAAAGACTCATACGACATGATTTATGAGCTGAAACAACATAGATTTAGATCTCAGACACAAGCCAAAACAGGCTCATATGACACAGAAACAAGCTAATACGAGTCATAATATATTCAATCAGAAATTCGTACGACACAACTTTAGGTCTCGTATGACAAGGTAAATGAGCTCGTATGACATAGAATTCACCTGATACTAGTCAGGATTAGGTTTTGTCCCAGCCTAAAAGGAAGTTCGTACGAATTGGAAAATCAACTCGTACGACATTCTGAATCAAGATCCGACAGAGATGAAGTTTTGTTGAAGCTTGAGAGGCCAAAAATGATAATCCCAGCCCCACGGTGGGCGCCAAAATGTCATTCCTATGAAGTGTATACCTGTTCCTGCAACACAAAACACTCAATAGATCATTATAAGCATGGTTAGCAAATAAGGCAAAGAAAGATAAACCATAGCTAATCGATCTATCACCTCCTAGTAAATGCGAGTATGAATTTTGCTCTCAGATCTAGTCATGCAAATTCCGGTGACTTGACTACACTTAAATGGAGGATATAAATGATAAATGATGCATTTAAGCTAGCAATGATAATGATTAAGCTACATGATTCCATGATTATGCTAGAAAATAAGCTAGAATGATGCAATTAAGCTATGATAACAATGCTCAAAATGATAAACTAAGATTGCATATGCCTATAGTAACAATGCCTAAAATGCAAATGAGATGGGATTCAAGATCCTTTGAACTCCAAAATGGGGTCTATTTATAGGATTTCCAAGGCTAGGGGTGAGGTGACAGGAATCAACGGTCAAGATTAAGTCTGAAGATATCAATGGTTAAATTGGAGGAGGTTGGCAAAGAGGTTGGATTAAAGGGAACATTTGGAGGTTGGTAGGAGAAGGGGTTGGATGAAAGGGGACAATGTTATCTCCATGGTGACAAGTGTCAAGAGGCTTCTAGAAGAGGTTGGATGAAAGGGAACATTTTTCATCTCTATGGTGACAAGTGTCAAGAGGCTTCTAGAAGAGGTTGGATGAAAGGGAACACTTAGTGACAAGTGTCACAAAGCTTTGCTCATGAGAGGGAAAAGTGTTCAAGGAAAAGGGACATGGTGGTTAGGATGTGTAAGCTAGGATGGTTAATTAAACATAGGGTTAAATGGAATGAGTTAGGTTTAGAAGGTTTAGGTTAGGTGGTTAGAAGTTAGGAGAATTTGAATTTAAAAATTCAAATAATAGGAAAAGGCTAATTAATCTCAACAAATCATAAATTAATTTGCTTTAATTAATTACGAAATTTAGAAGAAATAAATTTTATGATGAATTTGATGGGGGGAATTAATTAATTAAAGGGGATTATGAAATGAACCTATTAAATAAATCCTTAGATTTATTAATAAGTAGATGAAAGGGGGAATTTAATCAAATTGTTTAGTGAATTCAATTAAATTGGGAAGGGGGATTAATTAAATAATTACTTATTTAATTAATTATCTTCAAACCATTTTTAGGTGTATACACAAGTCTTTCTTTTAAGTCCAATTATGTTTAAAGGTATAGGGTTTGCAGGAGCTGGCACTGGTCTTCTGTAAATTTTCAATTGCATAAAGTGATCCAAGAGGTATACCTAGCTAAGCTTAAGTTTAAGCTTGAAGTGAAGAATTTTTTTGTATAAATCTCGTTAAATGTTGTCTTTTGTTTTTGTTTCATGTTCTTTCTCTCCATAAGTGACAAAGGTTTCAAAGTTCTAGTAGAGAAAATAGAGCAATCAAAAATTGAGAACAACAGAACTTTCTCCAATTTCAAATCCAAGTCCAATTGTATTTCCATCAGGTTTCTATTTTTTTAGCATGTCATCAACCCTTTCTGAACTTTTTTTGAATTTGTCTTTGTGTTCCTTTGCGGTGATCAACTCATTTTCCATAATTCCAACTTGTGTTGTAAGCTCCTCCTTATCATGTTGCATATCAATCAGATCTGTCTTTAGCATATCGTTTTCATGATTAAGTCTCAAATTTTCATTTCCTCCATCATTAAGTCTCCTAGTCAAGTCTTCTTCATTCTTCTTCCTATCTTCAATATCCTTACATAACCTCATAGTCATATCTTGCATTTCATTCCTCATATTAGTGTTTTATTGTCTCAACTTGTCTACAATATTACTAAGAGTTTCCTTTTCATCATCATGTTTCTGTATTTGCTCTTGAAGTTCTTTTCTCTTATTTTGTGCTATAACTAGGTTCTCCTGAAGTCCTTTAATGAATTCCTTAGTAGTCCTTAGATCATCTTCAAGTTTGATATTCTTCAATTTTTCTGCATCAAAATCTTCAAGAGCTCCTTCCAACTGTTTTCTTAAGTTCTCCATCTGTACCGGTTTTAGAATCTTCCTCAAGCTATTAGGCTTTTGCAAATAGAGGACCAGACTTTGATACCAATTATTAGATTCAATGACAGTCCTAAAGACACTGAGAGGGGGGGGGGTGAATTCGTGTCTAACCAGTTAATTGAATATTTAAACTTATTTATAACTTTTCCACCCAAAACAGTGTACCGGTAAACAAGAATTAATGCAGTAAACATAAATAATAGAGACAGCAAAGAAACACACCATAACACAAGATATTTTAATGAAGAAACCCGGTGTGGGAAAAAACTCAGTAGGATTTGTGACCCACAATATTTACTCTTGCAAATGAATAAATGCTACTTACAATAGGGGCCTGCACATGTAGGAATGCCAACAGCCTAGAGTCTCACTGACTACAGAATGGATAATTAAAATTCAATACAATGTACTGCTCAAAATAGTATCTCTAATGGTTGGTTCAGTACCGGTTTAATCTCAGATAGATGCCTTAACCAAAAACCTTCACTGCCACTAAATCAGCTTATACAATTGTCTCCTTGATTACAATATTCACTATCTCTCATATATATAATACCATACATACAAAATCACTTATGAGATCTCATAGTTATATGAGTCTTTACAATATATCATTTCAGCTTACAAAAGATAATTATAATATAATAAACAAAAGTTCATCCCATGTCAGCCTGAGTGTCGATAGGATTTGTTGTCAATGAAATCTGAATGTCGGTGTAAGCGCCTGTCGGTGTAAGTGCCTGTCGGTGCCGGTGTATAACCCGTTGCCGATGATCCTGTATAACCCAATACCGGTTGGTTACCATCAATGACAACATCAACCAATCCCATATGATTGTAGAATTCCAACAAGGAGCTTGAGGAACAGTATAACCATTTTTCACTGACATCCAGACATCAAAACCTAGAGAAGACAAGTAAGTTTCCATTCTTTTGCTCTAGAAAGCATAGTTAGTGCCATCAAACATTAGTGCTTTAGAGGAGGATTCATTTCTAGTGATTGTGATCACAAGATAGGATCTACCCAAGTTGGAGAAAGCTTGTCTATCGGGGAACCTATGGCTCTGATACCAATTGAAGAACACTAGTGATCACTGGGAGGGGGGTGAATTAGTGATATTAAAAAAATGTTTAAACCAAAAGTGTGCAAATGATAAAGATGTAGATAAGGTAGAAACACACACACAATTAAAACCATAGGACACAATATATATAAGGAAAACCTAATGTGGAAAAAACCTCAATAAGAAAAATTGTTGGAGTCTACTGCTCCAATCCAACCTCACAATAAAATCACTAATTACAATATGTTTAGGGCACCAACTGAAGGAGAACCAACCCCTGATGATTTTGAGCACCAGCTCAAGGAGAACTATCCCCTGCTCTGAGCACCCACTCAGAGAAATACAATAAATAAATATTCAATAACAATTAAGCACCTTGTTACAAATGATATTTTGTAACTCACAATTTGGTTCTTGAAAATGATATTGAATCGACTCCCCTCTATTCTCAATCTTTGTTGTCTTCTCTCTAATCTCTACTCTCTGATCTCTACTGTCAATTCCACCACTCTGATCTCTTTTCTGGAAATTCCTTTTTTTTTTCTTTTTTTTCTTTTTCCTTTTTTTTCCTGTCCCACTCTGTATGCAACTTTTTCTATGAGGTTATTGATTGCTCAAATGTTGTGTTATATGCACTCGCGAGAGCAACTTCTCTATTAATCCTCTATTTTTCTTCACTTCTCTATAATCTACCTTTTTCACTTACTCATTCTTTCGGGATGCCATCAAAAACTCATACAAAATCATCTCAAAACCACACCAACTACACTCACACATTCAATACATTTTACTTGGCGATAGTCTCCGTTCTTCAAGGGTTTTTCCCTCGAAAATGTAGTAGGCTATTCTAACTAGACTTTCCCTCTAAAAACTGCATTCCCTGAAGGATTTCCCTCCAAAAAAATATTTGAACAAAAATCCTGCTAATATCTCTTTCCCTCTTTTATTTTTTTGAACATGATTGGAAATCTTCTTTGATATGAATGCAACTTGGAGATTCAATGTCCAACCAAAAGGGAATAATTTTAATTTGTCCACTTAGCATTAACATGTTATTAGCCACATGGAGGATGGTTAGACCCATAAAAAAAACCCTTTACTTACAAAAATTCCATGTGTATAAGAAATCCATGATGAATGCGTGGGTTGTGCAAACCTGTTTTGCGGATTGACTAACACACGTGATATACATGTCATCAAATAGCCAAACGTTCCTTCATGTGGGCTTGCGGGATAATGCACCATCAACCTCTTAAATTTCCTCACAAGATTATTTCTCATTTGTCTTCTTGGCTACAGGCAGGTGGTGAGCTTCATTCTTAACTTTCCCTTGTTACCTCGCAAAACCATAAAACTTTGGTCTTTCATACTACTAGATAGCGGGATTCATCATTTTCTTCTATTCTGTATTACCTTGCAAGACTATCATACATGGTGCAGGATAGCGGGGCGTTTCATCCTCCCTTCATTTTGTTATCCTGCATGACCACCACCTTTCTCTTTTCCTCACCGCAAATGGCCAGGGGGGGTACAACCATGTGTTATTGACTTCCTTGTCACCAACACAAGCCTTCAGCCAGACTGAAGAGGAATACATATCGCCAAGACACAGACTCCATCATACCAAAAATCTATTTTGGTGAATCTCTCACGACCTGACACAAGGCATTTTGGGTTATGTCGAAACCCAAAGTCACCGAAATCAAGATACGTCAGCCAGACATCCACTCTATCTCATCGAAAAGGGAACCCTGTTAGTATAACATATAAATTATTGCATAGCGTGAAAAGAGTCACAATGATAGACCAAGTCACACCAAAATAGATGATGTCACTGAGATAGAAACACAGTCATGTTGAAAGATATCCAGACAATGGATTTTTAACATTTCTCAACTTGTAACCTACAGGGATCAAATTTGATGAATCCAATACATCATGAGGTCGAAGTAGAATTTTATTCCAACACTAAAGCATGTGAATTTCACACATGATCACCTCTGCAACCCATGAACTCTACTGCATAGTGATAACCTGCATGCTATGTGCATCTCCAACCTATGTGTTATACACAATTGCAACTATACTTTTTATGAGTTAGACCAGCTTGCTTAATGCTTGTAGAACTTTATGACCTACATCTTTGTCCACTCTTCATCTTTGTTCACTACATCATGTCAATTGTTGATATCAATGACAACTTCAATTCCAACAAATATCTCCAATCCGAGACACTCTATGATGTGTCAAAACACATACCAACATATATCCCCCCCTTACAACTCATTTATTTACTCAACATGTTTTTACATCTCCCATTTTAGGGATCCAAAATTTGAAAGGCCATAACTTTTGGTGTAAGATTTTGATTGACAAACCATATGAATCACTATAAATCTCATGAAGTGTTCTATCAAGTTGTAACTATCTACATCAATTACAACCACTTTCAAGCCAAAATATGCCTTTAAGGCCTTCAAATTAGGCTTTAAAACCTTCAAAATATAAACTTTTACATCTTTAAATTGAGAAATGATCTTGCAATAAAAAATTACTAGCATTCTTATTTATCCATTTCATAGATTAGGATAAAATTCTAGACATATTCATGCTTGAATGTTGTAATGTGATGAAAATTATGGTTTCCACCATTGAATGACATAGTAAAACCACTAATTTTTGTCAGGGGTCATTGCATTAGGGAAAGACATGAATTAGATAGATCTAAACCTAATAGATATATATTTTGATCTAACTCCAAAGGAGGGGGGTTTTAGTGTGCCTCTTCTTTCCTTTGAGTTGAATTGAATTGTTGGAGATGCTAAAATTAGGGTAAATGGGTTAGAATTGAAGTAATTATGTGCAAACAATGAGCTATTATCATTGGATAGAGCCACAAACCTGGATCAAAGGAATATAGGAATATTAAAACCTATTCCTAGAGGGAGCTCTTGATTTGTTGGGACTGAGGTGGTGGTCACTCTAGTCCTCCATGCTTTTGGTACTCCAAAGGGGGATCTATTTGTTACTATAAATAAAGCTGATTTTGAAGATTGTAGCTTTGTACCTATTATTTCACACACTAGAGAAGAGAAATAGGTTGGGAATAGGGGTTTGCCTAAGCCAAAACCTGGATTAGTAATTAAACTTGAATGAAATATTACAAATTTTAAAATAAACAATGGAAAGATATACCTCAGATCTACAATGACTGATAATGATACCTTGATTCTTGAGTACAATCACATATTTTGTATGAAATTGCATGAACATGACAAAACCCTAATCACACATGCATGCTTAGATATGAATGATGTTATTTTCTTCTTAATGATGGAATAAAGGAAATGCAACCTTGAAAATATCTGGAAATGTTTGATGATGAATGTTTTAGGTCGAATTCTTGTTAGGACGAAATTAGGTTTATCAAATATATTTATATATGAGATCCTAGGTCATTTAACGATTAGGTCAACTTCCAAAGGTCATATAGAGCCACAAATTTCATTTCCCAGTGAAGAGATAGGTCCCATCCTCCACATAAAAAATGGGCCCCATTGAGGGGAACCAGGGTGCTGGGCACTTTGGTCCTAGGAATAGGGCGCTAGTGTCCTAGTCCTCCTAAATTAGGGACCAAAATTAAGGCCTATAGAGGAGGATACCCCTCCAGAGAATCAATTTGGTAGGTTTATATGGTATAAAAATTGGAGTTAAGGCACTAAACAAAATTAGATAGGAGATGAGAGGGAGATGTGCTAAAGTAGGGGCACAAACATGAGATGCAAATTGGCTCGGTGATAATTTATGATGCTACATTTAGTTCCCACTTTAACAGGAGTATGAGCTTACACAAATACTCATGGTAAAGTAGAAAAAAAAAATGAAAGAGAGGAGTAATGCGGATCACAATCACAAGGAGTATAATACATCACTAGTTTCGAGGAACCAAGCCCTCAGTCTTAGGATTTATTTCACTCAAATGCATGCAAGGGCACACAAAAAAAGAAAATTACAAAAAGGAAAATAAAAGGCAAAAAGACACACAACACGAAAGCTAAAAACCAAAAAAAAGACCTCAAGTCAAATAGCTAAAGAGACCTCGATATCAAAATGTCTCAGCCACTAATATCATTCTTAAAAAATGCCATTTCAAGAACACAAGTGATCACATAAAAGAGAAAAGCACACACCATCCATGAACTACTTTTATCAAAGATATGAAAGAAAGGAGTAATGAGGATCACAATCATAAGGAGTATAGTGCATCACTAATTTTAAGGAACCAAGCCCCCAGTATTAGGATTTAGCTCACTCAAACACATGCAAGGGCACACAAAACAAGACAATTACAAAAGGGAAAACAAAAGGAAAATAAAGGCAAAGTAAATAATACACACAACACAAAAGCTAAAAACAAAAAATAAGACCTCAAGTCAACTAGCCAAAGCGACCTCGATATCAAAATGTCTCAACCACTAATATCATTCTTTAAAAATTTCATCTCAAGAACACAAGTGATCACATAAAAGAGAAAAGCACACATCATCCATGTCTCTCTCTCTCTCTCTCTCTCTCTATGAGCTCATGGGAAGAAAGAGAAAGAGAGCATGGATACACTCTAGATGTGTTTTACAAGGTGATCCATGCGAAGAATGATGAGAAGGGACATGGATACACACTCTAGATGTGTTTTTCTAGGTGATCCATGTTGGGGAGGAGAATAGGAATAGTCTACCTGTGGTTTTCTAGTTCCACTCATCCTCATGCATGTGTATGAGTGATGTCTATTTTCAAGTATATATCACCCCATATAAGAGTTTTCTTTCAATAGTTTTGAGCGTGCTTCAACCTGTTTAAGACATATAGTGAAAATACAAATGCCAAGGGGCAAATTTCTGGTTTCAAGAATATCTCATATAAGAGTTTATTTTCTCCAGTTTCAAGAATGTGTAACCCCATTTAAGATAGATACATGCTTGGTTTCGAGTGCATCTCATGTAATAGTTTTTTTTCTCTGGTTTTGAGAATGTACATCCCCTCTGAGACATATATCAAACATTATGTCCGTTGGAATTCAAGAACACTGAGAGGGGGGGTGAATCAGTGTTCTACTGGTAAGATCAATTTTAACCTTATTAACAATGAAACTTAGTAACCGCTAAACATAAAAGAATATAACAACAAATATAAATGAAGCAATTACAAGAGCATACACCATAACAAAGAGATTTATATGTGGAAAACCTCAAAGAGGAAAAACCACGGTGGGATTGGTGACCCATAATATCTATCCACTGGCCAACTGAATAAATATTACAATAGGGGCCTACACATGCAGGAAGGCCAATATCCTAGAGAACATTTCTCATCACAAAAGGAGCCTCACTAACTACAAACACCAAATATGGAGTTACAAACAAAATTTTGAACTCTGAAAGTGCATTTGCTATGCTGGATGAGTTTCGGTTAAAGCACTGTCTGTATCGATGTTCATTGTGTCCTTCCTTACTGGTATATTCTTTTGCTTCCCAAACCTCTAAACAAATATCCAAGACCGACTACAAAATATTACATTCACATTATATCAATCAAGATCACTCGCACAATATCACATCACTATATTTTCACTACCTTACAAAAATAACCTAACTGGACTGAATTAATTACCCTTCCCAAACACAAACATAAATACCTTATGTCGGCTTACAATGATATTACATGTTGGCATAGACAAAATTAAATTCATTAAACTTTGTGACCGATGCCACTGATCATTGTTGTGTAGATCTCTTAGATCAATCTCCTATGTTGGTCTCATATACCAGTTCCTAGTTTGTCGGTTTCCCTTGTCCTGCCGGTGTCGGTGCCAGTTCCAAACAATGAGTACCGGTGAGTACCAATTAAGTGACCAACCCAAAATGGTGTGTTTTTCCATCAATGACAACACAACTAAACCAGATGAGTGTCAGTTACCAACAATGTCCCCCTTTGGCATTGATGGCAACATGTGAAAAATGGATCGTTGAAGTGTTGTTCTGGTTCCTTGCCCAAAACTCCAAAACTGATCTCAAAAATTGTTGGAAGACAACTCCCCTTGAGCTATAATTCTTATGTCCCAATCATATGTCCCAATAATTTTTCACATCAACCTCTCCCCCTTTGACAACAATGCCAAAGACCGGGACAAAAAAAAGAATAAGAAATGAAATTCTGTACAAACCAAAACGTGATTACCGGATCTAGATATACTTAAAAATATCTGGATAAGTACCCTTCAAAAATCCTAAGTATGTATCCCAACCTGCCTTCAATATTCTCAAAATAGATACAAAACCATTAATAGTATATGCATGAAGCTCTTCTTTTGATAGGTCTACCACAGTAGGTTTATTCATTAACTCTATGCTTTCCCTCTTGTGAAGTAACAAAGTGTTCAACCGGGGACTCACCAAACTTCTTAATTCCCTTGAACATCGGATTAGCCTATCCATGTCCTTCTCTAATACAAAAATATTAGACTCTGTAATCAAAATCTGACCATCAATGGTACTGGTCAGTGTCTGAGTACCATCAAAACTATTAGCCAAATGTTCTAACCAGGCCTTTGCCGCCTTCAATGTCACCTCAAGGTCCACTGTTAGTTTGTCGGTGTTATTACATGACCTATATATATTACTACACTCATTTAGAGCCTTATCAATCTTAGATAGATCCTTAGTTAACCTAGCCTTGTCAGATGAAATCATGTTGTCACAACTGACCTTCTGGGCTGCATTATACTGCTCAACCAACTGTCGGTTTGATACCTATTGAAGAGTTTTAAACTCTTTGGAAATATGCTCTATCAAACCTTTCAGTTTGTTGGATAGGCTTCCAATCTGATCTACCTTATATTTCAGTGCAAAATACTGCAAAATCGGAATGACTTTCTCAATAACCTACTTATCTTTAGTCCCTCCCTTCCTTCCTTAACTTCTGAGCTGCAACATACATCAATTCAAAACTGCTCAGTTGCCCAATATTCTTCTGTGCAAAATCAACTTGACTGGATGAGTCAAGTGCCAACAATGAATGACTATCCAAAATATTCCCAGAGGATTCAACCTTATGACTTGCATCGGTGGCTTCGCCACTTGGTGTAGTAACTTATTCAACCTCAACCTCTTCAATACGTACATTTCATACCAGAGGTTCAATATCCTCAGCCTGTTTATTTTATGTGTCCACATCAATAACCTCTATATCCGGAATGATCTGTTCCGGTGTATCCTGCTCATCTTGTATAGTTTCAATATTATCTACCGGTATCTCTAAATTAGGTACAAGTGGTTCTATTGGAGGAATATCCTCTATTATTTTCTGATCCAAAACCAGTGTATACATTCCCAATATGCCTTTCCCCTTATCATATATCGAGATGTCTGAAGTGTTATACTTTTGAGGGACTTCCGGTGATGTAAAGAATCTAGGTTTATCTACAAAGAATTTTACCCATGCCTCATGTGTCTCCTTAACTATCTCATTTACTCTACCTACCATGAGACTCACATGTCGGTGTTTACTTCATAAAATTATTTTATTTGCAAACTCTAAACACTGTTGCATCTCCTCATATGTTATGGCTCCACAAACAGTTAACAACTCCTATACCTTTATGTGTCTATCCTCTTCAACCACATATAGCCTTCTAGCATCTAGTTTATTGTACAAGTTTGTCGTTATCTATTTTTCAATCTCTAAAAGTGATTTCTTATATATGTCTAAATACAATAAAATTGATTCCTTTATTTCCATTCGCTCCTTATCGTCCATATGTACATAGTAATGTTGTAAATTACTCAAAATTCCATCTTTAGTTATTTGATCTATTAGCTCAGCAACTGAGAGAGGAGGAATGACTTCAATACTCGTACTAGATTTGGGAGCTATATCTACATCTGATTTCTTCTTCTTGTTGGGAGCAGAAGTAGCCTCCTTAACCGGTTTCCTCTTATATGTGGGCTTCCTCTCCTTTGAAATTTTCTTTGGGGGTGCCGGAGGGGTGACCTTCACTCTCTACTTCTTTACTTCCTCAGGTTTCTTCCTTGGTATCCTGATGAAAGTCTTGGGAATCTTTGAGGGCACAACATCAGTATCAGAATCGAATGTAACAGGGGCAATATAAGTCTTCGGTTTTTCCTCTATACTACACCCTTGCCAGTTGCTACCATTGGTGAGGCCTGAATTGCTACTGGAGAAGATCCTTCAACCAATCCAATAATATGTTTGATTTAAGAAGACATCTTCTGTACAACTTCAGTTTCAACTTTTTCTTCTTATTGAATCCAATTTCAACTTCAATTTCTTTTTGCTTTGCAGTCCTAAAGGCTTTCTTTACCTCATCAACCGGGGCATCAATAAGAGTCTTGGCATACAAGTCCAAGATCTATGCATCTACCTCATATCCCATCTTAGTTATCCAGATCTTCCTTGGTTTCACTACCTCCATCAATGTTTCATCCTTATTTACCATAAAATAGATTTCAGTTGAGTTTTTATCTACAATATTCTTTGGAACTCTTTCTCTCTTCCTCATTTATTTTTGGAATGATATTAAATAACCTCATAGAATGGACTCTCTCTCCTTTTCTTGTCCCATATTCCTTATAGAATCTTTGATTTGTTTTGCTAGGTATATCAAATTCCCATTGGGTCTTACCGATTTCAGGTAACTCATTTAGAAAGAAAAGCATTAAATAGACAACAAGGTTGCCATACCAGAAAATACCCTTTTTCTCACCCTTAATCTTCCCTAGGTTTATTATCAATTCAACACACACCCATTGACATAGATCTAGATTTTCATCCTCCTTAATCATTTTGTGAGCATAGTAAATGCATAAACTAGAAATGGAGTTCAACCGGTTTGATTGGGCTACCTTGTAACTGATGATCGTGCTTGTAAATTGAACTGCTTTGTCTCTGATAGTGCTAATTCTCATTGACCGGTTGTCAGACGTTGCACCAGTTAACTTCTCCACCTCATTGTTAGATATATTATTCTTTCCAGGGGTCAGACTGGTCTGGGGTAAATTGGTGATCGCATGAATAGCCTCCTTGGTGATCTTGTAAGGTCGGTCAAGACATATGAATTCCTTGTGGACTCGACTCAACACATACCAAATCATATCATCTTTGAATTCTGGCATCTCCAAAATGTCCATGAAACCCTGATCCTTTAGAATTTGGAATTATGGTTTCATCGACCTATCCTGGTTCAGCAGAACCCAAATCCTCCAAAGTGCAGTGAATATATGCACGAACATCTTCGACATATAAAACTCCTTCAGGAACCCTAGAAAATGCGCCAGCTAAATCATTGACCTTCGCAATTTGATAGCATTGCTTGAAAATAGGATGTGGATGGTCCTTGATGTCAACAACAATATGGGTAGTAAAACCTATTGAAGCGGAAGATGATCGAGAAGCCATTGCAAACAAAAAAGAGCTCAAAAACTGATAAAATACCTCACAACCTTCACCGGTGAAAGCTCTTGGAAATCCACTCTAAATGCACTAGAATTCACTTGAAATGCTTTTGATCGCCTTGAATCATCTTGAACCCACTCTTTTTCACTCTAAATGCAGTGTGAATGAAAATGAATCAACATTTCCCTTTTATTTTGTGAAACCCTAATATTTCATTGACATTAATGCACACCAACATATCATACTAGATTCAAAATCCATAATATTAGTACAAGAAAATCTTCAGACTGATTTCTCCAAGATCTAAAACAAGCTTTTAGACCGCTACTAGTGGTAATGCAAGACTCATCATTAATTTGCCTCCCCCTAAGGCTAATGCCTTAGTTACCAGATCAGTTTCCTGTTGGTGCAGGAACATTCTGCTTTTTCGGCTGAGTAACTAGAGAATTTACCTCTACCAATTGATCTTTAGACTTCCTAATCCACTGTTTAGCATGAGCCTACTGGATCTCATCAACCTTTTTCTTTCCTTTCTTGTTTGTTGTGTCTTCCCTTCCGGTGTATTCTTGCTTCTGCAATATTTGGCAATATGTCCTATTTTTTTGCATGCATAGAAAGTAACATTATTCTTCTAAATTGCCTTGTTGAGTTCTTGATCATTCTTTGACCTACATTTATTATCCATATGTCCAAACTATCCATATGCATGACATCTCACATTCATTCTACAATCTTTTGTCCTATGATCATACATATTACACTTTGAACACTGAACGAGAACAACATTATTATTCTGATTTGCTGTATTTTTACATTGACTTTCTCTATGAATAAACTTATTACAAACAAATAATCTACCATTAAATTTATGTGTATTGGGTTGCCTTACCAATGATTTCTGATTCTAGTTGTCTAGTGGATTCTAGTTGTCTGGTGGATTCCCCTAATTTACAGTACTAGAGCTTTCTCCATGCTCAAATCCAAGACCTCTAGTATCTCTAGTGTCTCTTTGATCCTTCAATAGTTATCAAGCCTTGCAGAACTGACCCTGAAACTTTTCTTTATATTCAATTATAGCATCCAAATCACTTCTTAGGATTGGCATCATTATTTTTGACTCTTGCTCATGATTATGTGATTGCACCAACTCAGTTCTCAACACATCATTCTCATGCGCCAACCTAGTGCATTCATCAGATTTGTCTTTTAGAGATCTCCCAAGATTTTCTTCATTCTGCTTCCCATCTTTAATTTGTTTGGACATCCTCATATTCATGGCTTGCATTTCATTCTTCATGACACCATTCTCCTGACTCAACTTCTGACATTGTTCCTTAAGGGCATTCTTCTCTTCATTATCTAGATTTTGTAAAATTTCCTTCCTTTTAGCTTGAACGAATTACAACCTCCTGTAGGATAAGAATGAATTCCTTTGCAAAGTTCAATTCATCTTGCAACTTCAAGTTCTTCATCCTTTCAGCATCATAGTCCTCAAGTTCTACTTCAAGTTGTTTCTCCATACTCATCTCCATGGATTCCGGATTCAGGATCTTCCTTAAGCTATTAGACTTAATCCAAGGCACTAGGCTCTAATACCAATTGTTGGAATCCAAAAACACTGACAGGGGGGGTTAAATCAGTGTTCTACTGGTAAGATCAATTTTAACCTTATTAATAATGCAATTCAGTAACCGGTAAAAATAAAAGAATATAACAACAAATAGAAATGAAGCAACCAAAAGAGCATACACCATAACACAAAGATTTATATATGGAAAACCTCAAAGAGGAAAAACCATGGTGGGATTGGTGACCCACAATATCTATCCACTGGCCAAATGAATAAATATTACAATAGGGGCCTACACATGGAGGAAGGACAACAACCTAGAGCACAATTCTCATCACAAAAAGATCCTCACTGACTACAAACACCAAATATTGAGTTACAAACAAAATTATAAACTTTGAATGTGCATCTACTATGCTAGATGAGTTCTGGTTAAACACTGTCTATATCGTTATCTTTCTTTGCTTCCCAAACCTCTAAACCAATATCTTGCAACAAGTGTAAAGAGGATCCTTGGAGGAAAAGAGATGTTTGTTCAAAAGACATCTACCTCCAAGAGGAGTTCTTGAACAAACATAACATCTTCTACCAAATAAGCGAAGGAGAACAAGAATGCATGTACCTTCCCCCTATTGCTAGGTGAAAGATATTCTTGATAAAGGATAACACACTTTTGACACAAAATGAGAGATTTGTTTATAGAAGACATACATTGTTAAGTAAGAAAGAAGTTGTAGTCGAGGACACACATCTCTTGCATAAGATAGAATCCTTGAGCAAACAATATTTTCACACAAGGAATCATATCAAATCATAAACACACACCACTCAGTCAATGAAAAAGTGGATCCTTAGAAAGGATAGGAGAGAGAAATTATTGCCCCCCCAAGCATAAGGACAATGAGAAGAATTAAAAAACCTCTAAGGATAAATTAAACATAAGCAAATGCATAATATACTCACATGAAGGAATATTCAATGTGAGAAAATATATTAATATATGTAAAATATAACTTTAAATAAGAGGTAATATTCAAATAGAGAAAGAGAGAAAATTAGGATGAAAGATCACATACTCTTCTTAAAGAGAGAGATTAATCATAAAAGACATACCATTCTATGCAAGAAAGAACATCAAAAAACATGAAAAATTCAACCTCTTAAGAGAATAGTGACACTTTGGATAGAGAGAAAGAAAAGGATAAGATTCTTTCCCCCCAAATATAGAGGCAAGAATGAACCATGTTGCTGCCCCAAGATGTTTGATATTGAAAATGCATTATCTCTTATGACAAAGAGCCCCCAATTAAGTGAAAAACTAGCGTCAGGGTGAGGAGCAAAATGGAGGGTGAGTAGAGTTCTTAGGCACTACTTCCTCACTAAGAAAGAGAGAAAGATTAGTTGAAATATCTATGTGAGCCCTGTCAAATTGTAATTGAACAAATTCCTTAAATGCTTTACACTTTCAAGGAGAATGATAACCACCATGATAAAAAAAAACAATTTTCACTACCTTCTTTATGCTTATTGGTAAACTTTATGAAAGGACAAACAACATTATTATCATACTTTAGTTTCCAAAAGATTCTAGTTGCTAATATCTCCTGATCGTCAATAGGATTTGGCCTTGTCTCTGGTGATTTAGGACAAGGATTGTTAGAAGATTGGTAGTGTGATCATTAGTTTGGTGATATGAGCAAAAATGAGTTTTTGAAGAAGAAGCACTTTTAGATAAACGATAGGTTTTTCATCTTGCAAAATGATCTTTGAAATATTCAATCCTAAGGAGACTATCCATAAGAGAATCATGATAATATCCTAGGACTTATATGCTAGCTTGTGTAGGAGGGTTTATAGGGACTTTGATTTCTTGTTCAAATTTTCCAAGTCCTTGTCCTCTAAAACCTTGTTTTGATATTATGTTAAAACCATTCCTACAAGAATTTGTTAATTGAGAAAGAGGAGGGACATTATAATGAATTTCCTTGAAATTTGCAGTGTAAGTGTGTTTAGAAGGAACAAAGGGACAAGTAGATGATGAAGGAATGTCTTGTGGAGGAGGATTTTCCTTTCTATCATCATGCATATCCTCTTTGGTAGATTGGGAAGGAAGATCCTTATTATCTAAGGCCTTATCTTTTCTTAATGTTACGTTGGGAAATAGATCATGAATGAAATGCATAACATCATCCTTTCTATAATTTTTTTGATGATTAAGTTAAGCTCTAGGAGAATAAGGAGGATCTAGAAAAATAGAAACACCAATATCTTGATCTTTCCCCCCTTGCACTAGGGTATGTGTATGAGAAGAAGATGGTTCCATGTTTCTCTTAAATTCTTACTCAACATTAGAGAGATTATTTATAGGCGTATTAGCTTGTTCTTCGTTCACATTAGGTACCCTAGGAGAGGTACACGTATTAGGTTTCCTGTTAACATCTCTAGGATTAGGATCTACAAAAGATTTTAAGTGATCTATATACGAAATGTGTTTCCCTAAAAATATCATGATAAGACAACATGCACTATAAATAAAAGTGTTGAGATCTAATTGATTGAAAGGAAGGAATTTGGAAATTCTAAAAATACAATATGCCAAAGTGAAATGAAAGATGCCATTATCCAACACATGATTATGATAAATATAAGTGAAAATCAAACTAATCATATGTGAAATAATAAATAAATAATAGCTGAAAATTGATTTGAAAAATTATGTGCAACCCACAAAACAATTTAACCAAAATAAATTAGTGTTTTTGTAAATTAAACCTCTGAATTTATGTAATCTGATTAAAATAATATATATGAATGAAAAATTGATAATTAGAATCTTCTCAAATAAAAAATGAAAATAATTGAGCCAAATTGCACAAGCTCAATTTTAGATTTAAAATTTAGGTTTTTTTTGAATTTAGCCTCTAAATTTATGATATTCAATTGGAAATTAAACTTCTGAATGTAAATTTGAATTTTAAATTGCATACACTCAGAATTGAGAGCATAAATCAAAATTAAAGGTGTAAGGAGTAGGATTCACCAAAATCTAATGTGGTAAAAGTTAGGGTTTCCACCATTGAATGTAATAAAACCACTAATTTTTCTTAAGGACTATTGCATTATGGAAATATATAAATTAGATAGATCTAAACCTAATAGATCTAGATTTTGATCTAATTCCAAAGGAGGGGGGTTTTAAGTGTGCCTCTTCTTTCCATTGAGTTTAATTGAATTGTTGGAGATGCTGAAATTAGGGTAAATGGGCTAAATTTGAAGTAATTATAGGCAAACAGTGAGCTACAGTTTTCAAATCAAGCCATCAACCTAGATCTAAGGAATATAAGAGTATTCAGACCTAATCCTAGAAGGAGCTCTTGATTTGTGAGGATTGGGATGGTGGTCACTTTGATCCTCACACTTTTTGAACTTCAAAGGGGGATCTATTCGTTACTGTAAATAAAGTTGATTCTAAAGATTACAGCTCTGTACCTGTTCTTGTGCACACTAGATAAGGGAAATATATTGGTAATAGGGGTTTTCCTAAGTCAAACCTTGGTTTAGAAATTAACCTTAAATGAAATATTGCAAATGTTGAAATAAATAATGGAAAGATATACCTCAGGTCTGCAATGACTAATAATGATGCTTTGATTCTTGAATGTAATCACATATATTGTATGAAATGGCATGAATATGAAAAAACCTTGATCACACACACATTCTTGCATATGAATGATGTAATTTACTCCATAATGATTGAATGAAGGAAATTCGACCTTGAAGATCTTTAGAATCACATGATGATGAATGCTTCAATGCTTGAATGCTTTAGGTTCAATGCTTGTTAGGATGAGATTAGGTTGATAAAATGTCTTTATATATGAGTGTAAAGTGGAAAACTAAACCCTAGTGACTCCCCACATAGGAGAGAGAAAGGAAGTCACTAGGATGATTTTCACTTGGGAGAAACTTTACATTCAAAAGAGGGGCTTGAATCAACTAGATCCAAATCCAAGGGAAACAAGGATATGAATTCCAAGTAGACTGCAAGGGTTGGAAAGTAATTTTCCCTCTTTTGTAAATAGATATGTTGACTTGTTGACTATATAGAAAAGAGAGGTAAAATGGATGAAATAAGGAGTTACCATTTTGGGATCGTGTTGTAACTTTAGATCTGGAATATTCAGACTGATATGAATCTACCCTACAAATTCAGAGAAAAGTCATCAGGACTGTGTTGAAAGTGCACATGATCCTCCAAAAAATCCGCCCGCCAAAAAGGGTTTCTTCGTCTCTACAAATGGAGTCCAAACATACAATTATAGATGCACACCTGCAACCTACACACATAAAAGAAGGGAAGAAGGGTTGTGGATAGGGGTTTGCCTCAGTCAAACCCCAGTTGAGGAATCAACCTTGAAAGAAAGTAATTGCAAATTCTTAAATGTAAATGATAGAAATGTACACCTTGAAGATATGAAATTGATTGATGATGATTGCTTTGCTTCTTGAATGTAATCACAAATATTGTATGCAATGGCATGTAACATGACAAAACCCTAACACACACACATGCTTGCAAATGAATGTTGTAATCTTGCTCCAATGGATGAATGAAGAAGACACATGAAGAATAAGACTTGATGAATGCTTGAAGACTTGAACACTTGATGAAGACCTTTCACTTGAATTTTTCCTATCCGTGTATCTATGTATTTCACCCCTCCATTTATATGCAAATGAGAAGACTAACTCCCTTTTATACATGCCTTAGATAATTAATTCATCTTACCAAAGGCCAACATTGGGGAGATTTGAAATCCTAAAATGTAGATAGGGTCGGAGGGACCTATCTGGGGGCCACCCTAAGAGAGGGGGACAGGGGCCCCATGCCCCTATCCTGTCCTATCTTGGGGCCTGGACAGGGTCCTGAGGCTATCTCAGGGCTCAAACAGGAGGAACTTGGGGTGAGGGTGCAGAAAGGGGCCTTGATTGAGAAGGGAGATATTGTTGCCAAGGTGAGGACTTAGAACATGGTCGAAATTGTGAGGGTCGCAATTTTAGGACACTACATTTAGCCCCCACTTTAGCAGGAGTATGGCTTATGCTAATATTGCTAGTAAAGTAGAAGAAAGAGAGATGAAGATGAGAGATACAAAGCAATACCACAAGGAGTATAAGACATCACTAATCTTGAGAACAAAAGCCCCCAATCTTAGCAACTTAACTCACTCAGACATATGCAAGAGAACACAAAACAAAAAAGGCCAAGACTGACTAAAACAAGACAAAGCACAAAAGACATACGACCAAGACAAAACACACAAGACCACACATCAACTAACCAAAGAGACCTGAATATAAATGTCTCAAACAACTAATTGAAACACAAAGACCAATGCCATCACATAAACACCAGTAATCACATAAAAGAGAAAAGATGACATCATCCATGAACCATCGATAACAAAACTATGGGTTCATGAGAGGAAGGAGAGAGAGGACATTAATACTCACTTTGGTGATCCATGAGAAGAAAGGAGAACAAGAGGAAACCATGGACATCTCACCCCTAGAATTAAGTGATCCATGGAGAAAAGGGACATGGAAAACTAGCCCCTAGAGTCTGTCTAGGTGATCCATGTAAGGGAGGAAGGTGAGAATGCCATTAGTTCCACTCAAACTCATGTACTTGTGTACAAGTGAGGTTCGAAGCACCTCATAGGAGTCTATTCCCAAGTATGCTACAACTTTTATAAGATGTATAGTACAAATTCCAAGAAAGGCATGAGATCTCTCTCTAAGAGACCGTTCTCTGGTTCTGATAATAATCACCATGTATAAAAGAAAAGTGGAAATATCTCTCTCTAAGAGGTTGTGCTCTGGTTCTGAGAATGTCCCACTATAAAAGGAAAAAGCGGTGACATCTCTCTCTAAGAGGTTGTGCTCTGGTTCCGACAATATCCCACTGTGCAAAAGGAAAGTGGTGACATCTTGCTCTAAGAGGTTGTCCTCTAGTTCCAAGAATGACCCACTTTACAAGAGAAAAAGTGGCAACATCTTTCTCTAAGAGGTTGTCCTTTGGTTCTAATAATGACCCACTGTACAAGAGAAATAATGCACAAGATAAATATAGTACAAAAGGAGAAGTGTGGGTGCCCCCCCCCCTTAAGATGTCAACATAGTTTTATGTTGATATCTTAAGGAAAGAAGAACAAGGATACCTTCCTTCAACACCAAGAAGATATCCACCATGCAATAATTTCATAAATCCAAGCAAGAGAGTAAATACTCTTAAAGCAAGGGTAAGATAGTTGAAAAGAGGTATCTTGTTGTAAGTGTAAAGGAGATCCTTGGAGGAGGAGATATTTTCTCAAAAGACATCTACCCCCCAAGAGGAGTTGTATTAGACAAATATAACATCTTTCAAAACAAAGAATAGAAGAGAACAAGAATGCAATCATTCCTCCTATTGCTAGGTGAAAGGGATTCTTGATGAAGGATGACTCACTTTTATCCTAATTTGGATGGGTGAATTTATTATAGATGTACATTACCAAATGTAAAAGAGGTTGTACTCAAGGACTTACACCTCTTGTATAAGAGAGAACCCTTGAGAAAACAACAACGATTTTCACACAAGTAATGACATCAAGTAATGAAACTCACACCATCTACCACATAGGAAAGAGTGGATCCTTTGAGAAAGAGAGAGAAATAATTGCCCCAAGTGTAGAGACAATGAGAAGAGCTTACACAATATTCTAGAGAGAGATTAAACATAAGCAAATTCACAATAAACTTGCATGAACATATGCAAGAGAATACATTAGTATATTCAAAATACACATCTCCAGAAGTGGTAATCTTCTAAGAGAGAAAAGAAATAAAATCACATATTCCCCAAGAGGGATTAGTCATAAGAACATACCATTGTAAGAAATGATAATAACATATGAAAAATGCAACCCCTAAACAAAATAATCATAAAGGAGATAAAAAGGAAGAGAAATGAGAGAATTCTTACCCTCCAAGTGAGAAAAAACAAGGAGAAATATTACACATCTTTTAATGGAGATCATTTTCAAGCGATATACCTTCCTAATTGAATAAATCCTCTCAAGGAAGGGTTGTGTACTCCAAGAGAGATCATTCTATGCTAGGGGCATATCATACTTGTAAATAATCAAAACCATAGAAGAGGTAATTTTTCCAATAGAATTAAGATAAGAAGAAGTGTATTACTCATTAAAGATGATCCTCTTCAATCAAAGAGAAAAACCAAAGAACAATGATATTCTCTGACAAGATTAACTCTATGCAAGAAAGAAGATTTGATAGTGAATAATGCACAAATATAGAAAGAAGGAAAATGAACTTCATGTTGCTTCCACAAAGTATTAAAATTGAAGCAATACCACCACAAATGATAAAGAGCCCCTGGTTAAGTTGGCTAGTTATGTCATAGAGTGAAGAGCAACATGAAAAGAAAAGAAGTTCTAAGGCACTATGTTCATGTCAAGGAAGACAACTAGATCTATTGTAAGAGAAATTCATGCATGATCATATTGAAATTGAACAAATTTCCTAAATGCATGACATTTCCCAAGAGAATGTGAATATGAATTATTAAAAATGCAATATTCCTCACCTTTTACTTGTTTGAGATTCTTGTTTGGGTTTTTAGGAGGAAAGGAAATATTATTATCATATTTCAATCTCCAATAGATTCTCATAGCTAATCTTTCAGGATGATAAAATTCTTTTTCTTGACATGCAAGAGAAGAATTATTAGAAGAAGAAGGTTTATCATCTACAATTCTATTTTTTCTATTGTTGATGCTATCTTGAAAATATTTTTGAAAATCAGGGCAGTCATTAGCATTATGATCATGGGTTTGATGAAATGAACAAAAAGGACGTTTTGAAGAAGACGCATTCTTGCGGGCTCTTTTGATTTTTTACTTTTGAAGATAGTTCTTAAAATTTTCAAGCCTAAGGATTTCCCCCTTAGAGAGAGGATTTTCTCTTCCTAGACCTTTTGTAGTAGCTTGCGTAGGAGGGTTTATAGGGACATGAATTCCTTGTTCAAATTTCCCAATTCCTAGTCCTCTAAAGCCTTGTTTTGTTATTATATTAAAGCCATGACTATAAGAATGTTGAAAATGACTAGATGGTGGAATAAGGTCATGAATTTCTTTGAAACCTGATGTGTAAGGGAGAATAAAAGGTTTTGTAGATGAAGAAGGAATAATAATCTTCTTTCCTTTGTCATGCTTATCTTTTTGGGGAGATATGGGATGATCATCTTCATCATCTAAAGGTTCATCTTTACTCATTTCTATGTGAGGGGAGGGATCATGAATAAAATGCATAACATCATCCTCTCTACATATGTTTTGATGTTGAAGATAAGTCCTAGGAGGAGTGTCTAAAGATATAAGAATGTTGATATTATGATTTTACCCCCTTTTCTCAAGGGTATGTGTATGAGAAGAAGATGGGCCTATATTGTTTTCCAATGCTTTCTCTTTTTCAGAGAGATCATTAGGTAATATCATAGCTCTCATCTTATTCACACAAGATACCCTAGGAGAGGTACAAGAATTAGAATCTCTAAGATTGGGATCTACAAAATCCTTAAGGTGATTAATGTATGAAATGCATTTGGTTAATAACATCACCATAATGCAACAAAAATGATACATGAAAGATTTGAGATCAATTTGGAAAGGAAATGAATTTGAAACCCTAGCAACATAGTATGACCAAGTGTTATGAATGAAAAGAAGCAACATGAAATGAACAAATCCATTATCCGACACATGATTGTAATAAATATATATTAAAAGCAATGTAATCATATGTGAAATAGCAAATACATCTAATCCATTAATTTCCATTGAAAATCACTTAATTAAAATCTCAATTTACTTGAGGAAAGATCTAAAATTAGGACCTTCTTATGAAAAATAACTTAAAATGTAAGAGTGTGAAAATTTGAATTTGTATTTGACCTTAAGGGGTGCAAAAATTGACAAAGTGCACCAATTTTATGGATTTAAGCAGAAAAATATAGTCAATTCCAGCTCCCAAAATTTCAAGAAAAAAGTTAGGGATCATGTGCAAAGTGTACTCGTTCCGACCAACACTTTTCAAAATTTTTAGGGATGATAGAAATTATGATTTTATTGCAGAATCCAAAAAACAACCAATTTGGAGATTTCTAGATCAATCAAATTAATAGTCAAAAGTGAAAATAGGAGATTCTTAAAATTTAGGGTTTTGTTTTTTAACCACTTAATTTTCAAAATTAAAAGACTTTTGAATTGCAATTTTGAAATAGAACTTAGATCTAAAACAAGCAACTAAAATTCTACACTTCAAAAGGTCAATTTTGTCAAAATGAAAAATTAGGGTTTTTATGCAATTAACCTCTAAAATATACAAAAAGATCAAACTTGGAAATGAAATTTTAAAATTCAAATTGCAATTATTCAGATCTAACAATATGAAATCAACATTAAAGTGTAAGACATCAGGTTCACCAAAATGTAAAGTGGAAAATTGAACCCTAGTAACTCCCCACCTAGGAAAGAGAAAGGAAGTCACTGGGATGATTTTCACTTGGGAGAAACTTTACATTCAAAAGAGGGGCTTGAATCCACTAGATCCAAATCCAAGGGAAACAAGGATATGAATTCCAAGTAGATTACAAGGGTTGGAAAGTAATTTGCCCTCTTTTGTAAATAGATATATTTGCTTGTTGACTATATAGAAAACAAAAGTAAAATGGATGAAATAAGGAGTTACTGGATTAGGATTACGTTGTAACTTCGGGTATGGAATATTAACACTGATACGGATCTACCCTAAAAATTTGGAGAAAATTCGTTGGGACCGTGTTGAAAGTCCACATGGTCCTCCGAAAAATCTGCATGCCAAAAAGGGTTTCTTTGTCTCTGCAAATGGAGTCCAAAGCTACAATTACAGATGTGCACCTGCAACCTACACACAAAACAAGGGAAGAAGAGTTGTGGATAGGGGTTTGCCTCAGTCAAACCCTGGTTGAGGAATCAACCTTGAAAGAAAGTAATTGAAAATGCTTAAATGAAAATGATAGAAATGTATACCTTGTAGATCTGCAATTGATTGATGATGATTGCTTTGCTTCTTGAATGTAATCACAAATGTTGCATGCAATGAAATCTAACATGAAAAAAACCTAACACACACACATGCTTGCAAATGAATGTTGTAATGTTGCTCCAATGGATGAATGAAGAAGACATATGAAGAAGAAGACTCGATGAATGCTTAAAGACTTTAACACTTGATGAAGACCTTTCACTTGAATTTCGCCTTTCCGTGTATCTTTGTATTTTTCCCCTCCATCTATATGTAAATGAGAAGACTAACTCCCTTTTATACATGCCTCAAAGAATTAATTCATCTCACTAAAGGCCGACATCAGGGAGATTTGAAATCCCGAAAAGTAGATAGGGCCGGAGGGACCTATCTTGGGGCCACCCTAAGAGGGGGGGATAGGCCTGCCCTATCTTGGGGCCTGTACAGGGTCTTGAGGCTATCTCAGGTCTCAAACAGGAGGAACTTGGGGTGAGGGTGCAGAAAGGGGCCTTGATTGAGAAGGGAGATATTGTCGCCAAGGTGAGGACCTAGAATGCGGTCGAAATCATGGGGGTTGCAATTTTAGGACACTACAATGAGATCCTAGGTCAATTTACCGATGAGGTTGACCTCCAACGGTCATATAGAGCCATCAATTTTATTTCCTGCCAGAGAGATAGGTCCCATCCTCCACTTGAAAAATGGTCCCAATTGAGGGGGACCAAGGTGCTAGCACCTTGGTCCTCCTCAATCAGGGACCAAAATTAAGGCCTAGAGAGGAGGACATCCCTCCAAAGAATCATTTGGTAGGTGTATTTGGCATAAAAACTGGAATTAAGGCATTGAATGGACCCAAACAGGATATGAGAGGGAGACACACTAAAGTAGGGGCACAAACATGAGGTGTAAATTGGCCCGATGACAATTTAAAACACTACAAATGTAAACTTAAGATAAATAGTAACCTAATGTAATTCCAAGGTCGAGACACTGTTTTCATGACATTTATTACTATATGAGGGGGTCCTTTATCTTTATCCTTGCTAGTCTAAAACTAATAGTGTTGCGTGCATGATTTAAAAAAAAATATGATTAGATAATTTATTTATTTATATATTTAATTTATGTAACAAAGGTCTCATTTTGTATATTTTTAGTAATTGTATAAATATTTGACATTGCTTGGTTAATGTTTAATTTTTAAATTATTCACTCATAAATTTAAAATCTCATTAATGAATGGTGCATTACAACCTCTTACCTTCATTTTTTTCTATTATATTCTCATCAATTTCAAGTAACCATTTAGGGTACTTAGGCGTTTTACAACTTTATTGAGCTCATTAAAAATATAATGGATGTGGGATTTTATTATATTTTTCACAAATGTCCTATCTTATGTAATTTAGAGATAGATGTATTTCAATTGTTTCATGTGTGTAGTACTGATAACATAATATCATGCTTCTAAATCACACATAAGATGGAGTCAAATTTGGAAAGTTTCATCAAAAAAATTTGTAGGAAGGATCGAAAGAGGAAAGAAGAATCTTTCTAATCTATTGGGAAACTCATTTTTTACCCAAGATTGTTGGTGGACAATATTGGGAAGAATGAGAGCACAAAATATCACTCTAGGTGCAAATCTTCCATGTGTTAGGAAATAATGCTTTAAACCCACATTCTAATAATCTATTTCCCACATAACCCATGAGAGAAAAGGATGCATACAAGCTTATGAAATAACCATAATACAAGGATCAAATAGACAAGCCACAAGATAACACAAGATATATCCTGGGAAAACCCTCATGAGGGAAAAACCTAGCCCCTAAAAGCATCCATAGTCCACTGTATTAATTAACCATAAAACAAAATTGAGTTATAATGAATACCTATGAATCATCAAGCCCTCCAATGAATTCCCATGTTTCCAAGCATGAATCCATACATCCCATTCCATGCTTCACAAATTCAATCCTCAAAAGGACACAATACAATGATATCCCAAAACCACCAGCCAAGTTCAACCACTAAATATGTGCTTGCATATATAGACCCAAGCTCACACAAAAAAAACTAGTGGTAAAGTAAAACCATGTGCTAACTACCCCTTGACCCCACATTTAATATTGGGTACTAATTTTTCTCTTTTTTAAATATCTTTCCCCAATATTAAATAAATACAATATAATAATCCCAATGTTACAATACAACTCATCAAGTGGCCTTGAGAATATTCCCAGGGAATCTTAACATGTTACACGTCCATGTGCAAGATCACACAATAAATGTTACATTACATGTCCATGGGAAACTCTCATAATAAATAAATATTACAATTACAAAAATATTATGCAAGGTGTACAACACTTATTTTCTCAACATTCTCCCACTTGTTGTATACATTGTATAAGGGTCAATCAATGAAATACATCATCATATCCATACATGTAACAACATGAATCTCCAACATTCTCTCGTGCTCCACAAAGTGACTACCATCTCAAGAAATAACTCCTCTCATCCTCCAACATGCCACCTATGGAAGAAAAGGAATAAGCCAAGGTGAAGATGCACCAATCCATGGACACAAGCATACAATCCAATGTGATAACAAAGGCTCATAACTATTATCATAAAGTAAAAAACCACATGATTGGAAATGACATCCACAACACATGCCAATACATCCAACCATCCATACCTCCTAGGTATAACAAACATCAGTAAACTCATACCAACATCATATCAGCCCATCAACCACAATCAAGCTCCCTGTACTAAAACCTATCAATAAAGTACATACATATCCAGGAACTCCCACTGCATGGGCAATACCAAATCTGAAATGAAGCTAAAATTATATCATGTCTACTAATAACCACTCATATCTAGGTGTAATAAGTAAATCAAAATATATAGTACCAAGGACACTAACAATGATCCACACATGCAACCCACATAGCTGCACACTCTCCCACAATATTTCACCATCCTCCCAAACTAGTGAGAACACATAGAATGCAAAGAGATAACCTGCAAAACATAACGTTTCCTTCTACCAACACCTCAAATAAGAAATTTTGTGTCAATTATGATCCTCTTCAAAACACCCCAAAAGTGAAGCCAAAACAACACCCAAAAACCTCGTTCAATCTCTTAGATCAAACCAACATAAGTATCATGTAATGCCAACATGGATGTAAGCCTCCCATAACCAAGAAGATCAAACTCATAATAACTATTCCCAATGATGGAAATCAACCCACTAAACCATCTCTTAACATCCTCATAATGATATAATAATATCAAACCATATGCACAAGGAGATAACCATGCTATACATCTCTCAAATAAATCCTCTAGAAGTAAACATCTCCATAGCTCGAGATCCATGTCTATGAAAGATGAAGGAGATACATAAGGACCTAATAAAATTTAGGGAAGATGATAGAGTAATTTGTTTCAAATATTATTCCCTAATGTGCCACTTAATTTTTCACCAACATATATATGAATTGGATAGCGGGTTGAAATTGAAGTTCTTTGATGAGAGTAGGAGAGCACTACCAATACCAAGATGGTGTTATCTATGGGATATCCAATGCCCCATTGTTTATTACTTAACATTCTATGAGTGTTTATTTATCACATAAAATAATTGGTGTGGCTACATCATGGGCAAGTCACCAAATAAAATCATGCAATTACTTAGGCCAAAGGTAGAAAGGATGGATGAGGCCGGAGAATTCAATCATGGTTTTTGGTTCTTCTTTTTTGGTTATACCCTCATCAGGATATATGGTTGACCATAAGTACCACACCAACTCCTTGTTTTTGTAACTCCCAAATTGGAATTCCTTGAATTAATGTAAAGGGAGAAGGATCTTATGCAAAAGTAGAAGAAGGCAACCTTCTTTCCAAAAATGGTTAAATATGGTGATTTCACAATCAGTTCTAGTATCTTGGAATAGGTCCAAAATCATATGAATAGTAAATATACTTTGAATTCTGAACACAAGAGATGCTATGATCTAGAGGACATTGTTAACTAGTTGAAAGACAAGTGGTTGAATAGGGGCAAGTACTTCCATGAGCTATATTATGCAAAGGACCCAATAAAAAATTGTCACGACTCTAGACAAGTAATTCAAAGAAGAAAGAAATGGTCTATTTTGTCCAATATTGAAATTAAAAGGAAGAAGTGGGATCCAAGTTTTACAAGCTATTACCTGGAGGAAAAAAATGAAGTGAGGAGGATTGAGCCCATGCTCAAAATTTTTGAAAGAATTTATACCATTTGGTTGTTGTTCAAAAAGGGAAAAGGGCCATGGTGATAGAACAACTAATGGTGAAGGAACCTATTGTTGAAGAGATAGTAGAAAATGTA
Source organism: Cryptomeria japonica (assembly GCF_030272615.1). Lineage (NCBI taxonomy): Eukaryota > Viridiplantae > Streptophyta > Pinopsida > Cupressales > Cupressaceae > Cryptomeria > Cryptomeria japonica. The sequence goes on from NC_081411.1 coordinate 457,350,150, forward strand.
TCTCAAGAAATTGAACAAGAATCTCCACACATGTCTGCACAGGAGAGAGGAATGTTTAAATACATTCCCCCAAGGTTAAAAGAGCTGATGGCCAAAAGAAGAGAAGTTGTACTTCTTGATGAGCCAATAAGGCAACAAGAGCCAGCTATCCCCATTATAGAATATGAAGTTACTCAAGATACAGATGAAGTGGCTGAGAGTTTGCATGATTTAGCTACAATCCAATAGGTAGACTAGCCACTAAGATCTCCTACAAGGGAAGTTGCTTTGGGCCAAGAGCCAAAAGATAGGGCTAATATAGAGGTGCCAATCTCTTTTGACCAAATTAATGATGAACGTGCTATAGCTTTTGTTAGGTTGTTATCTGATGATTAACTCATTAAGTCCTCAGAGTTTAAGGGTCTTTGGCTAAGAATGAAAGGACAATTTCAAGGAAATATGTTTGGTGAAACTAACTCTAAAGGAGCTCAATATGGATCATATTAAAAATAATGAGGCCAAACAAATACTTAAGGAGAGTGGTATGTTATTGGTTCCATCTTGGAACCTTGAAGAATTTTTTTCTTAGATTAGATCAAACAACAACAAGATCCTTTATTTTTTGCAGAGTCCAATAATGAGAGAGGTTTCAGTGGAATGGGCTACCACCCAACATTAAAAGAATTATCTCAATGGGCCTCATCCTCTAGGACAAGAAAGCCACAATTGTTGATTGGGGTGGAAGAGACCATAGGTGATGGAGGCATTATAATAACTTTAAAAGAAGATACAACTATATTGGAAGCAACCACCATCACTATGCATTATGTTATGTTTTCTAGAGATGCAGTGGAGCAACAACAAAAAATGCTAAAAAGGTTGATAGCAGAAAAGGTGAACATGAATGAATCTTATAACAAGTTATTCCAAGAAAATGCAAGATTGAAAATTATTTTAGGGATCAGTGATGTTGTTTCTCCATCATCATCACAGGATTTTGGATCAAATAAAGACATAATTGGAAATAGTTGAGCAAGAGATAAAACAAAAGGTTGAATTATTGATAAAGGATAAATATGAGGCAAAGAATAAATCACGAGAAGTGATGAAAGGAATTTTTTTTTCATATGTTATAGTTTTCGATAAATTGGATGAATTTTATACTTCATACCAAACTCTCTCACAAACCCTATAATAGTGCAAAGATTTTGTTACAATTTTGAAACCGTTGAGTAACATGGCAACCACAGGCCAATGCTTTAAGAGAATTTATTATGGCCACAAGAAATCTTCCAACAACCCTAGCAATTATTAGTGCCACTAGGAAAATGTCCAATGTTTTGACAAAGGAACTTCAATACCTTGAGGGAAAGGAGTAGGAAATCAAAGAGAAGATGGATTCATTTCAAACACTCTAGAGCACTGGACTATCCACAAGATCTCAAATGAAGATGGAAATTTTAAAAGTCTTGAGGAATAAAAGAAGGATTTTGAGGACATGACACAAGTGGCTATAAGAAAGATTGATGAAGTGGATTGAAGCTCCAAGTGTCAAAATATCATATTGTGATTGATAAATTCATTTCCATGGATATTTATGTGGAAAATTTATAATAGAAGCAAAAAACATAATAGAATACAAGGGCAGAGAAGCCCCAGGAAGAGTGTAAGAGTTCCAAGGCTTTGAATATCCAATCAACTTTCAAATTCCATAATGGCACTAGCAAATACTACATAATTGAAAAAGAGTAAACAAGAGGATACCATGCAAGGAGGGACAAACTATGCCTTAAACATAATTCAACTACATATATGGGAACCTTGCCAGATCAAGTAGATCATGGGTGTCTCACATTGATTCAGAGCAGCTGGTTAGTTTTGGAGTATATATTTCTTGGTCAATGATATTTAGTGCCTTGGTCATTTCACAAGGCTCCTCTTCAATTGTTGTTTGTTTCCTTCCTTTTAGTTTATTCGTTTTCCATTTTAGCATCAGCCAAATCAACATGAATAATTTTTTTTCCAACAAAGCATCCAAAAAACATCACACATCAGCATGTCATGCCAACAAGTTAAAGGAATCAACAATTTTGAGTAGAAACAGTTATATTTGCAATTCCCTCCTTAGGAATGCAAATAAATTTTGTCATATATGTGATTGTAAAGGTACCTTAGAATATTCCTATGTAGTCAAATTAAATTTTGACACATGTCAACAAATGGCTTGAATCTTTTTTTTCTCTCTTCTTTTCTATAAAATGGAATTCAAGGTATTTGCAAGGGATTCTAGTATTCCAAATTTTTGTAATTGGGTGAGTAGACCAAATGTTCTAATTTGAGTAATAGACTATTAGTTTTATACAATATTTGAGATCTTTCATGGAATGTACCAACTGCTTTTGAAAATTAATACAAATTACTTCAAATTGTTTCGTATTTGTGGTTTCTCATTTCATATAAATTGTTTATGTTAAGAATAAGAGTATTTGTCTCTATGATTTATGTTTAGGATGTGAAATATGCTTACAAGTTCTCTTCAAGGGAGGAATTAAATATTGTGAATATATTTAAGTTAATTGGGGGTGCAATAGTGATCAATAAGTACAATTTGTGGTAATTTACAATCTAGCATTTATGTCATGCATATAAATTTTCAAGGACCATTCATTGAGTCTTGCAAGTTAAATGTATATGCTAAGATTCATTGCATACTAAATCTGTTTCCCAAGATAGGCATTGATTTCTAGGAATTCAAGTGAATTTTAGACACCACATTGAATAATGCCGATCTATTTTCCTTTTCTATTTGTAGGAATAGGTTTAGGTTTAGAATTTATTCTTAATTATGTCAAATAGTCATAAATAATCAAAGATTTAGCCAATTTAGGGTTATATTTAGGCACCTTTGGTTGGAATTCATTGAGAGTTATTTACATTTACCAATATTGGTAAATGTTTGTGCAAATCCATTATATGTTTCAAAGGGTCACCCCCCTAGGTCCTACAAATCCTAAAGACCAAGAGATATTTTACCCTTTGAGTTGAAATATTGTTTGATTAGCTATTGATCTGATGATTTATTGATTGAATCAGGCTGATTCATAGGAAATATTTAGGCAATCAATTGGAAACAACAACACATCTTACATGAAAAATTAATGATAGGAAGGTAGACTTTTGGGCAAAATCATTGAATGGGCACAAGCCTCTACAATATATTGATGGAATTGGGATATATGTTGATTCTAATTAGGATCCACGCACAAAAAAATTTGGTCGATTATGTTCTTAAGGTTGAAAGTGGAGTTGGGGATCAATACAAATGGATATATTTTTCCACATTATCAACTCTAGCGATGGCTAAATAGGCTTTAAACATTGCCTTGGGATAGATGAAGATTCATATTATGCATCAAGAAGTTGATATTATTTGGTTTTGATCCAGGAAAGGAGAATATTCTATTAATACTATAAACAATGTAAAAAATGTAATGCATTCAATTTTTCTCATGGTGATCAGTATTGTGATGGCATTCCTCAATGCTTCCCAAAATCGGAGCTTTCCTATGGGTAATTATTTATAAGAATATTCTAATGGAAAATAAACTCATGATAATTGGTATTAAAAACCCTAGTTGATGCCCATTGTGTTGTAAAGAATACAAGTTTGCTAGCCACCTTCTCCTTGAATGCTCCCTGACAACTAAATGTTGGGAATGAATCCAACAATCTTTGGGATGGATAGGCCCTCAACAAGTTGATCAGTCTAACAAAGCTAAAAGATAAGAGTGAAGATAGCTCAAGAATATTGCATGGTGATTGTAGTAGTTGTCAAGCAAGTATAGAAGGTAGGGAATTCAGAAAAATTTGGGACATAAAATCTTCCTCTTGATGCTAATGGTCAAGGTTTTCTTGATCACAAGAAGTTTCTAGCAGCTAAAGAGATTACATTAAGAGTAGTTGGACTGATCCAAAGGCAACAATAAAATTTCATGCAAGTTTGGTATTGAATGCCAATGCAAAGAGGACACAATGGATGAGTAGATCAAAAGGTTGTTTAAAATGGATGGAGAGGCCATGCGTGTTGGTGTGGTGATGAATATCACTAGAGAATAATTGTGAAATGTCAGTCACATTCATGGCAGAGTTGTGTATAAGCTTTTCTTCACCAATATAATTCAAGTTATGGATAGTATCACTTGGGGATTGTCTAGAACAAATTGTTGGAATTAATGCTCTAGAATAAACGAGTAGATGTGTCCACATGTTCAGTTTGTTGTCCTTGGTTTATTGAATAGCTTCAGTTAGTTGTCAACATCTCTTAGTTAGTTTATAGTTTGTTGTCAATTATATCTAGTGTGTTGTCAAATAAATTAGTTGTTTTATAGGAAGATCTTTGAGTTTTCAATAGATATGTAATATTTTTTGATGAATCAATGAGAAATTCAGTCTTTCTCTATTATATTTTCAGATGTTTTATTTCTCTAGTCTAATTTTATATTTTGGCATCAGATCTTAACATGCTCCTCCATTGTTTTTTGTTTGAAATGTTTGAATGCTAGGTATGTAACATTGTGGTGGGTATTCACAAAGGAGACAACATCTATTATGAAGTTTGAGCAACTAACAGAATTGAAACAAAAGAAAAATAAGGAGAAGAAGTTGTTGCCAGTGTGTGAGGATGTAAATCTGCTATGCAACATTCAAAGGTATTTTTGTTGTCTTTCATCATAAAAGTATTTGGAAATGGATGTACCTCTAGAAAAATACAACGTTCATAATTTTCCCACATGGAAGGTGAAAATACAAATGCAATTTTTGAACAAATATTTATGGGATATAGTTAATGGCACTGAAGTGGTACCTACAAATGCTAAAAAGAAAATTGATTGGGAAAGTAGAGAAGAGAAAGCCAAGTCCATTATTGGTCTTGCTCTATCAGATTCACAATTGCATCGTGTTGATTTAGAAAAATTCTCTAAAGAAATTTGGGATGAATTAAATAAGTTGTTTTGAGCAAAAGCAACAAATACAAAATTCTTTTTGAAACTGCAATTATTTAGATTCAAGATGTCTAATAATATTACCATATCTAATCATATAAGCAATCTGAGATCTCTCATTTAACATCTAGAAAAAGTTGGTGTTGTAGTTGAAAAATAAGATGCTAAAGTTGTTTTGTTGAATAGTTTTCCTTCAAAATATAAAAATGTTATATTTACCCTTGTTAAATTTCATCACATACTTTAGAAGATGAGATTTTAGTTCTCCTAGCTGAAGAAAAGAGTGCAGTTAAAGGAGATTTAGGAGAAGATGCATAGATTGAACTTGCATTATACTCAAAGAAAAGGATGTGAAAGAGAATGTCAAGTAAGAATTACATTGAATTTTATTATTGCAAGAAATTAGGTCATACTATAATTAATTTTATAATTTATGCAAATGACCTTCTCATTGGTAAAGTTTAAGAATCAGTAAATATAACTGTTGTTGGAGAACCACTAGATGTTAGTGACAATGACATCATTGAAGATGAAGAACTTGTTCTATTTTGAAAAGGTCAACACTTTGAAGGTAGGGAGAGATCTGGTAGAGGCTAGATGGATGCTCAATAGTATGAGGTGCTAACAGATTAGAGAAATTATACCTCATTGAGGTTATGAGACATGCATGTGAGGATTGGTGTCCAATAGTTTTGGGGAGATCCAAAAAATCTAGAAGTTTAGCATCATACCATTATGAGGACGATGAGACAACTCATGTAAAAATGGTGTCCAATGGTGTTGGGAACTTGGATCATAGTTGCATGACTATACCAATAGTTGGGAGAAACTTGAAGAAGTCTTATTGGTCTATGAACTATTTTCAAAGAATAACTTCTATATTATGAATTGTTTTATTTAATGTTGTAAGTTAAATTATTATTGTAGCATTAAGAGGGGATGCTAGAATTAATTCTTCACAATAAATAGGTAGATGTGTCCACATGTTCAGTTTGTTGTCCTTGATCTATTGAACAACTCTAGTTAGCTATCAATATCTCTTAGTTAGTCTATAGTTTGTTGTCAATTATATCTAGTGTGTTGTCAAATAAATTAGTTGTTTTATAGGAAGATCTTTGAGTTTTCAATAGATATGTAATATTTTTTGATGAATCAATGAGAAATTCAGTCTTTCTCTATTATATTTTCAGATGTTTTATTTCTCTAGTCTAATTTTATATTTTGGCATCAGATCTTAACATGCTCCTCCATTGTTTTTTGTTTGAAATGTTTGAATGCTAGGTATGTAACATTGTGGTGGGTATTCACAAAGGAGACAACATCTATTATGAAGTTTGAGCAACTAACAGAATTGAAACAAAAGAAAAATAAGGAGAAGAAGTTGTTGCCAGTGTGTGAGGATGTAAATCTGCTATGCAACATTCAAAGGTATTTTTGTTGTCTTTCATCATAAAAGTATTTGGAAATGGATGTACCTCTAGAAAAATACAACGTTCATAATTTTCCCACATGGAAGGTGAAAATACAAATGCAATTTTTGAACAAATATTTATGGGATATAGTTAATGGCACTGAAGTGGTACCTACAAATGCTAAAAAGAAAATTGATTGGGAAAGTAGAGAAGAGAAAGCCAAGTCCATTATTGGTCTTGCTCTATCAGATTCACAATTGCATCGTGTTGATTTAGAAAAATTCTCTAAAGAAATTTGGGATGAATTAAATAAGTTGTTTTGAGCAAAAGCAACAAATACAAAATTCTTTTTGAAACTGCAATTATTTAGATTCAAGATGTCTAATAATATTACCATATCTAATCATATAAGCAATCTGAGATCTCTCATTTAACATCTAGAAAAAGTTGGTGTTGTAGTTGAAAAATAAGATGCTAAAGTTGTTTTGTTGAATAGTTTTCCTTCAAAATATAAAAATGTTATATTTACCCTTGTTAAATTTCATCACATACTTTAGAAGATGAGATTTTAGTTCTCCTAGCTGAAGAAAAGAGTGCAGTTAAAGGAGATTTAGGAGAAGATGCATAGATTGAACTTGCATTATACTCAAAGAAAAGGATGTGAAAGAGAATGTCAAGTAAGAATTACATTGAATTTTATTATTGCAAGAAATTAGGTCATACTATAATTAATTTTATAATTTATGCAAATGACCTTCTCATTGGTAAAGTTTAAGAATCAGTAAATATAACTGTTGTTGGAGAACCACTAGATGTTAGTGACAATGACATCATTGAAGATGAAGAACTTGTTCTATTTTGAAAAGGTCAACACTTTGAAGGTAGGGAGAGATCTGGTAGAGGCTAGATGGATGCTCAATAGTATGAGGTGCTAATAGATTAGAGAAATTATACCTCATTGAGGTTATGAGACATGCATGTGAGGATTGGTGTCCAATAGTTTTGGGGAGATCCAAAAAATCTAGAAGTTTAGCATCATACCATTATGAGGACGATGAGACAACTCATGTAAAAATGGTGTCCAATGGTGTTGGGAACTTGGATCATAGTTGCATGACTATACCAATAGTTGGGAGAAACTTGAAGAAGTCTTATTGGTCTATGAACTATTTTCAAAGAATAACTTCTATATTATGAATTGTTTTATTTAATGTTGTAAGTTAAATTATTATTGTAGCATTAAGAGGGGATGCTAGAATTAATTCTTCACAATAAATAGGTAGATGTGTCCACATGTTCAGTTTGTTGTCCTTGATCTATTGAACAACTCTAGTTAGCTATCAATATCTCTTAGTTAGTCTATAGTTTGTTGTCAATTATATCTAGTGTGTTGTCAAATAAATTAGTTGTTTTATAGGAATATTTTTGAGTCTTCAACAACTATAAATATGTAATACTTGTTTGATGAATACATAAGCAATTCAGTCTTTCTTTGTTATATCTTTAGATGCTTTATTTATGTAGTCTAATTTTCTATTTCAAATAGGTTGGTAGAAAAATAAAATCGACGTGTGGTCTTGGATATGATCGATGCCATCCTTATGCTTCAAGATTGCAGATTGATTGCTAGAATATTTGATGCAGAGGTTATTAATTTGAAGCAAACTATATACAAGTCCCTGCAACTCTATAAGAACAAGATTAAGAGGGGTACTTTATTAGCCTTTATCTAGTTTACCTTTTCTTCCCTCTATAGATTAAGAGGCTATATGAGTGTGCAAAGGGATGATGTAAAGTAAAGGGAGTTGCTTACCTATTAAAAAGAAAAAAATATTTCATGTGTGCCATCAATTTAATTAATGATATGAAAAATGGATTAAGAGTATTTTTGTGTGGTTCTTATCATTATTCTTCAAGCTCTTATCTATGTTTTATTTTTTCTTCTTTGTATATAATATTACTTGTATAAATAAGTGTTTCATAAAATTTTGCAGCATTTTCATGTCTATCCTCACTTTAGTGTAGATTTTCATTTATATATTCATATTCATTTAATTTTTTAATATTTTAATTTTCAATATCGTGACCAATTTTATTGTTATCAAATATTAAATTAACAAATTTTTTTACTAATTGATTTTTAAAAGATTAAATTTGCATGTCATTTGGGGTTAAAGAAGAACTTCACCTTCATCACTACTAGCCAAGCCTTGTTTTTCTATCCTCTTCTTTTCTTTATCTTTTTCACTTATTGCTTCAGTTTCCTCCATTGAATATTTCCTCCTTTTTTTTTCTTTACGATGGCTATCCCTACCCATAACAAAAGGAAAACTAATACCTTAATGATTAAAATAAATAAATTGCACGAATTATTACAAAGTAGCAATTTTTTGTCTATAATATGCATGTAATGCATTTATTGATAGTAGAGTGTTTGTGGGAGTTTTTGTTGGGCACAACAACATTCTTTAGGTCTAAACATAATGCTAAAATAGATATCCATTTTTTGCCTAAAATATTTCTCCTTCAATTTTAGTTCAATAATGTACTAGATTTAGGTTTGGATGGTTAAACTTGTATTTTCAATGCTAATCATGAATTTAGAGATTTTTATACACTTTTCATGACTTCACTATTGATTCTTATAAAATGTATTATTCCAAATATAATAAAATATAAATGGTATATCGAGAATGTTTTCACGATCCTAAAAATATAATATATGCTTGATTATGATTTATTATTATTATTCTACATAGATTGTCTAAAGTCCTAATAGACATATACTAATTGAGATTGTCCTTGACATTCAAACTATTTATCCTTTTTTAAAATATGAAAGATGCATCAGTCTCTACACTTCATTGGGTATATATATATATATATAAAACAAATAAATTTTATATTTTTTTGCCCAAGTTAGGTTTGTCATAAAATTGATTTGTAATATTATTAAATATATATAGTAAAAAAATCATATAAAATATACGTAGCATCCACCCATGTGTTCTTTACTTATAATTAAATATTTTTTTATGTTTATACTTATTTTGGCTGAAATAGCACCCACTTTAACATAAAATAAAATATAGTAGTAGCTAATTGAAATATGATCTAATTTTTACCAAATTATTATTTTTTTAAAGTAGCCCATAAACTACATTCATTTTTTTAATAAATTTTCTTGTTATATATTTTTTAAATATGTTGATAACCCATTCAAAAATTCACATGAAGTTTCTTGGTTCCATTTTTTAGTATTTTTATTGCCACCTAGAGGTGTTATTTGGTCCATCATGAGCTTACATTCACCCATAATTTTCTTGTATTATAATGCATGTGCATTTAGGTTCATATTAATCAAACCTAAATGCATTTGTGTTTAGGATGTGATTGAACCTTAACATGCTTTCATTATAAAGTGAGTATGTCATGTTCTTATAAAGCAAGTATGATATCTTTTATTTCACCTCCAAAACACGTTTTGGATAGTTTTTGGCTATCTGTATATTTCCACATACCTTGAGAGTCTTGGAAAGTGTTAACAAGGTGTTGTGAAAGTTAAATAGTAAGAAGTTGTGAAAGGTCCAGAAATAAGATATGTAGTAAGTGTACATAAATATATTATCAACAAAGTTGAAGAGAATTAAAAACTCAAGGAGTGTTGTAACAATTTGAAGCTTGTTTTAAGAGGTTAGGAAAAGGGACAAGATATAAATGAGTGATATTTAAGAAAAAAAATTACATTGTGAAAGTTGGGGAAGGTATTGTAGGGATAAGTTGAGTCAAAAAGATAAATCTTATATAGTAGTAAAAATAGGTATTACATTTAAGAAAGATATACAACTTTTGGGATGAGCTAAAGAGGTATTAAGTATGTTGGAACCCTAAAATTTGCAATTTTTAGAATTCCAAATTCCAAGACAAGGAGCAAGAAAAATTCTAAATATATATATACATATATATATATATTGAATAGGTACAAGTAATATATTTTATATTTGTTGCACAATACGAAACCATAACATAAACACAATAATGGGCATAAAAAATGGAGTATGAAGCACCAAAGGGGGTATTTACATCATTTAAAGACCATTTATCCATTATATACCCATAAAATAGCCTTAAAATACCTCTAATATGCCTAAACAACTTGTAAAGTGACAATTAATTACATAAACTGAGGCAATTTCGGGATTTGGAATTATTTTTATTTAAAAGGGGGGTGTCTTTTCACCCAAAGGGGTATGAAAACCATTCAAACACATATATATGTGTGATGTAAAATGTAAAGAGAGAGGAAATAATATGAGAGAAGAGAGAAGAGGTGGAGGCAATTTTGTACTTTAAAACTTTTTATCAAAAATAACTAGTTGCATTTTCTTTCTCATATGTGTTGATAGTTAACATATTTTTAGAAGGTAGTTGCTTATGATATTATCTAAAAGTGGATAAGGTTATTCGTGTTCTTCTAGTAAAATTCTGTGTTTCATATTGTAGATTTGGATAAAAAAAGATTTACTCGTGAATTGTAATTGTTCCTTGTATTTCTTCCTTGGATGGTCTCTTAAAAGTTAGGGTTAAATCCATTCAAGCAGTTTACAATATAGACATTGAAGTAGAGCTCATAAGAAATAGTAACTGACAGACTCATTGAGAGGTGGTGGGTTTAAAAACTGTCTCATAAGTTTACACAATAAGTCCTAAAGAAATATAAGACTCTGTAGCCCAAATAAGAGGAAAGGCACTGATCATTTGTAAACAAACCCTTTAACCATACCAGTTACCCTTTACTTTTAAGCATTAGGATTAGTAGAGTAGGTATAGTAGGTAATTTAGCCAAAGTGTAACATATATACTTTTGTAAGATACATAGATCAATACACACATCTGAAGTCAGTTTGTTTAAGAAACTTATGCCATTCTAAGACTAGGAGACATCAGATTAAGACACTAAATCTACTATAAAAAGCATTAGTTGAAGGAACAACTAGTGAGTAGGTATACCCGCCTAGGTCCTGCAGAGCCTAAAGTGAGAGAGTTAGTAACCAAATAGGTTCACTCTATAAGTTGACCAAGTCAATTGGAAGGTTTGAGCATAGGAGTTGGCATTTCCTTAGAACCTATCCAATCTATTGATTTGAGACCCAACAAAGTATTTGAGAATGAAAGGTACACATGAGAGTAAAATAAGAGGTGGGATTGATGGAACTTATAAGAAAGAGAATGTTCCAAGGAATTTTAAGAGGGTACGCTTGTGTAAGTTACAATTTGGTACTAGATAAAGGGCCAAGGTAAGAAGAGGAGAATGTGATGAAGTAGTGAAAAATGTATAAAAGGGATAGAGGGACCCATAATAAATACTATACTTTGGATGTGATTTACAAATTGGAAAAGCACTAGAGGTTGACTCAAAAGAAGAAATCAAATAAAGATTTGATGTTAAAAAAATATAAATTGGTTATAAAATATAGGAATATGAACAAGAGATAAAAAAACAACAAATGAAAAAAGGGAAGGCTTTTACAAGATGTGTCTAGTATGTGAGCTCATAAATATATTGATTATGTTTGGAAATAGTGTAACTATGGAGGATAGATCATTCTTATAGCTTGCTATCCTATCTTTGAGGTATAGTGAAAGTAACATCATAGGGATAATTTCTTATTACTGGATCACAAATTATAGATGACTAAAGTGTTTTCCATTTGGTGGAATTGATTATGTGTTGCATTGATGTTTTGTCATTGATGTCAACACTAGTTGTTTGGATTCTTTACTGACACCCTTCTGGTCCTGGTAGGTTAAGTGGTTTCTGGTTAACTTGGGTCCGGTATGATCTGGTAGGCTCTGGTATAGTCTGGTGATGGAATTAGCTTGTTCATGATACTTATACTCACATTTAGTCAGTTGGTTTTGGTATGGTGATTGGATGCTATCCTGCTTTCTTAGAAGATTGGTTTCTAGTTTTGGTGAGGGTTTCACTGGCAAATATTTTGATGGAGATCTTTGATGAATTGCATAAGTGGTGTTGGTGCAGCTTCTAATGGAGTTTTAGGATGCTGTTGGTGATCATGCTTGAGACTTGGTGTTTGGAGATCATTGCTGAAACATGTGGACCTATACTTGGTCCCAATTCATCTAGGTTATGGACCGATTTTAATGTAACATGTGGATAGGACCTACTGATGTATTTCTGGGATGTCTTATGTGTTGATATTATTTGTTTGGTCCAAGGCTGACATAGTTTGTAATTATGTAATTGGTTTATTGTCTGATGGTCGACCTGATTGTTTATGTTGAGGGTTTGTATAAATAGATGTAAGATCCCATTGTAGATCATCATGGTTAATGTAATAGGTCATGGTCAAGGAATGTAATATCATTCAGTCAGAGGAGTTGGTTGATTATTGGAGATCAAATTGGGTTTATGTAAGAGGATTAGTCCTTTAGTATTCAGCTTAACCAAAACTATACTTAGGCATAGGAGATGCTATCTTTTGTAGTTCAACAATTCTCCGGATTGTAGTCTGGATTTATATGTAGTCAGTGAAACTCCTTTTGTGATGAGCAGTGTGCTCTAGGCTGTTGGCCTTCTTGCAAGTGTAGGCCCCTTCATTGTAATTCACATACTTACTGCAAAAGTATTATGTGACTGTGGGTAGGCTTCCCCTGTGGTTTTTCCCTTTACCGGGTTTTCCATTTATAAATCTTGGTGTTGTATGGATGGCTTTTATTTTGTGATTATTGTTTATTCTTAATTGTTTAATTACTATTCCGGTATTAATGTTTGGGTTCCGATATTAAAGTTTAATTGTTGAATGTTCTTGTAATTTGTGACAACTGATTCACCCCCCCGCTCTCAGTTGTCTTCCGGTTATCTAAACTATCTAACAATTGGTATTAGAGGTTTGGTCCTCTCTACAGAAAGCTTAGCTACTTGAGGAAGATCCTATGGTGACTAACAGTTCAAGTTCATCGAGTTCTTCTAAAGCAATCTTTCAAAGGGATATTCTGAGGTTTGATGAAACAAATTACACAATATGGAAGATTCAAATGGAGACTCATCTGAGATGTCTTGGAAAGGAGATTTGGGAGATCACACAAAATGGTGTCACACCCTATAATCCGGGATCTGGAAATCCTCCTCTGGAAAACTTGGACAAGGAGCTTGAGAATGATTGTAGAGCAAGAGAAGCCCTCTTGTGTGCACTTTTTGATCAGCAAATAATGGGATTAACTAACAAATCATCTGGAAAGGCTATATGGGATAAGTTGGAGACTCTTAATGAAGGTGACCCTACAATAAAGATTGCTAAACTTGATGGTTATCGGGTGAGATATGAAAAATTGAAGATGGAAGAAGATGAAAGGATTACTGCATTCATGGAAAGGGTAAATGAGATTGTTATGGGAATTCAATGTTGTGGTGGAAATTTGAGTGAAGATGAAATTGTTTCTAAAGTCCTAAGAGCCCTACCACTGGCTTACAAAATGAAGGCTACTGATATTAATAAATTGAGAACAATGGCTAATACATCTGTCAATAGAGATACTTTGGTTGGGAAACTATCTTCTTTTGAGCTTGAGGAATTTGGACCTTCTGGAGCTGTGAAGACTGAAACTTCTTTTCATGCATCTACATCTACAACCAGTAAGGAAGACTGGGAATATTTATATGCAAATGAGTTAGAAGATGATGAGTTTGAGAAACTTGAAGCACTATTTTCTAGAAGAGTACCAAAAGGACTGATAGGAAGTAAGCATGAAGGAAAAGAACCTAATAAATGTTTTTCATGTAATAAGATTGGTCATTTTGCATCTAGATGTCCTGAAAGGAATTCAAGATTTGAAGAAAGAGTTAATAGATCATTTAAGCCTAACCCTAGATATCAAAACAAATATAAATACAAGTAAAATAGAGACAAATCATGCTACATAGTAGATGAGGAAGGCATTAATGATTCAAATGATGAACCGATAGAAGACTTTGCTAGTGGATCCAACAATGGGAAGGAATGGGTGTTCCTGGATATCAAGGAAGATGATTTGGCATTGGAAGAGAATGTACCTAAGGAGAAGGCACTTGCTGCTAAAATTTAAGACAAGGATGAATAGGTAATTGATAGTGGTTGTTCACATCATATGACTGGAGCTAAAGGGAAGTTTTTGTCTTTGCAAGAATTTGATGGTGGATTAGTTATATTTAGAGATGACAAGGCATGTATAATCAAAGGAAAAGGAACTATATCATTGGATGGTAAGAACAATATTGACAATGTTTATTATGTTGAAGGTTTGAAGCATAATCTTTTGAGTGTAGGAAAATTGGTAAAAAAGGGATTTCAATTACAGTTCAAGGATGGAAAATGCAAAATCATTAACAAATCTGGCTTGGAGATTGCAACTGGTACATAGATAAAAGGTAATATATTTCATTTGAACTCCAGTGAGAAGACATGTTTGATTACACAGATTGATGAGAGTTGGCTATGGCATAAAAGGTTGTGTCATGTGAATTTAGATTGCATTGTGAAGATTAGTTCAACTAAGGTGGTTAGGGATATACCTAAGATTATGAAGCCCTATAATCTGATATGTAAAGAATGTCAAATGGGTCAATAGGTTAGAACCTCTTTTAGGAGTATACAAGATAAATCAAATGATGTTCTTAATCTTATTCTTACTGATTTGTGTGGCCCTACTAGAGTTAAAAGTTTTCATGGTGATAGATATTTCATGCTAATCATTGAGGATTATTCTAAAATGGTGTGAGTTACTTTTTTGAGAGAAAAATCTGAAGCATTTGAAAAGTTTAAAATCTTTAAGGCTAAAGTGGAAACTGAGACAGGATTGAAGATTAAATGTTTGAGATCAAATCATGATGGAGAATTCACATCCGGTGAGTTTAATAACTTTTGTGACAATCATGGTATAAGAAGACAATTTTCTACTCCCCAAACACCTCAGTAGAATGGAGTTGTGCAAAGGAAGAACAAAAATATCTTGGATGCTGCTAGAACAATGATGATGGAAGCTAATCTACCTCATATCTACTAGAGATAAGTAGTGAGTACATCATTTTATACATTCAATAGAGTACAGATCAAAGGAGAAACTGGTAAGACACCTTATGAATTATGGTTTGGCAATACACCTACAGTTAAGTATTTCAAAATTTTTGGTAGTAAATGTTATACCAGGAGAGATGATACTATTAGAAAATTTAATCCTAGATGTGATGAAGGCATATTTCTTGGTTATTCTAATGAAAGAAAAGCATATATATGTTATAACAAGAGATTGCAGAGAATTGTGGAGAGTGCTAATGTCAAAGTAGATGAGCTAAACAAAAGTCAAATCAGAGTTTATGATAAGGAACCGGTAGCACCTTTACCAGAATAGAGAGATGAAACAATTACTCTGACAACATCAAAGAATTCTACAATAATTGAAGAACAGGGAAGAGGAACAAAAAGTCAGAAGACTCCTAGTATGTGAGATTGAATCATTCTAAATATCAAATCATTGGGGATAAGAGTAATGGAATGATAACAAGAAGAAGACTAACAACTAATGAGGTATGCTTAATTTCACAAGTTGAACCGGTATTAGTAATTTAAGCATGTAAAGATGAACATTGGTTAAAAGCTATGGAAGAAGAATTAGATCAGATTGAGAAAAATAATATGTGGACTTTGGTTCCCCGGCCTAAAAATAAAAATGTTATTGGAACTAAATGGGTTTTTAGGAATAAATTGAATGAAGATGGTCAAGTTATAAGGAATAAGGCTAGATTGGTTTGTAAAGGATATTCTCAGAAGGAATGAAATAATTATGGAGAGACTTTTGTACCTGTAGCTAGGATTGAATCTGTAAGATTATTTCTTGTCTATGTTGCCTATAAAAACTACAAGGTTTATCAGATGGAAATTAAATATGCATTTTTGAATGGGGATCTTGATGAGGAATTTTTTATTGAGCAACCTGATGGTTTTTCACTATCAGATGATATAGATATGGTTTGTAGGCTAAGGAAAGCTTTATATCGATTGAAACAAGCACCTAGAGCTTGGTATGCAAGGTTGGATAAATATCTTTTGAAGCTTGATTTTACTAAAGGCAGTGCCGACAATAATTTATATTATAAAATCATTGATGATGATATATTGATTGTTGAAGTATTTATTGATGACATCATTTTTGGAGGTGAAGATAAGTTATGCATAGAATTTTCTAAGAATATAGAGAAAGAATTTGAGATGTCTATGATTGGTGAGATGAAATTTTTCTTAGGTTTGCAGATTACTCAAACTAACAAAGGTATTTTTATCTGTCAAACTAAATATGCTAAGGAATTGTTGAAGAAATTTGGTATGGGAGATTCTAAACTGGTAAGTACTGCTATGGTTACAAGTGAGAAATTGACAAGAAAAGATGTTTCTACACCAGTAAATCCTACAAGATACAAATCTATGATTGGAGGTCTACTTTATTTGACTTAGACTAGGCCTGACATTATGAATGTTGTTTGTATTGTTTCAAGATTTTAGAGTGATCCTAGAGAAAATCATGAGATGGAGGTAAAAAGGATTTTTAGATACTTACAAGGTACATCAGAATATGGCTTATGGTACCCTAAGGATAACTTTACTTTATGTGCATATACAGATGTTAATTGGGTTGGAGATATTGATGACCGAAAAAGTACTTCCAGTGGAGCTTTCTTTCTTGGAAAGAAGTTGGTTTCATGGATCAGCAAAAAACAATCATGTACTTCTCTATCTACTATTGAAGCTGAGTATGTTGCTGCTACTACTAACTGTACACAAGTTTTATGGATGAAGAAAATGTTGAAGGATATAAAGGTGGATTGTGATGCATTGGTAGTTATCCACTTTAATAACTCTACTACTATTGATATATCAAAGAATCCGATATTTCGTTCTAAGAAAAAGAACATATCTATCAAGTATAAATTTTTTAAGGAGAAGGTGGAAGAAAATGAAGTTCGACTAGTTTATGTGAACAATAAAGAGAAGATTGCAGATATTTTCACTAAACCATTATCCAAGGAATCATTTGAGTACCTAAGAGACAGATTGGGAGTTTCTTCCCCTCCGGTAAAGATGATTGATGCAATTTGGCATCAGTCTGACATGCACTATCTAAGATACTATTCATTACGGCACTGATGTGTGATGCTACTGCTCAGGAGGAGTAGTCAGCTTTGAGATTAAGAGGCTTATGTTTTTGCTTTGATATTTTTGTTAGATTTCTAGCATTGATGTCAAAAGGGGAGAGATATTGATGTGAAAAAGATAAAGAAAGAAAATGATAAAAGTCAGAGAGGGAGAGATATGAAAAGTAAAAGGGAGAGATATTCAAAGCTACATGTGGGTGATTGTTGGTTGTCTTCCATAGGGGGAGACTTGTTTGGCATTTCTTGGTACTTATATGTTTTTCATATCTAGTGTTGCCATCAATGCCAAAAGGGGAGATTTTTGACCATTTGGTGGAATTGATTATGTGTTGCATTGATGTTTTGTCATTGATGTCAACACTAGTTGTTTGGATTCTTTACCAACACCCTTCTGGTCCCGGTAGGTTAAGTGGTTTCTGGTTAACTTGGATCTAGTATGATCCAATAGGCTTCGGTATAGTCTGGTGATGGAATTGGCTTGTTCATGAAATTTATACTCACATTTAGTTAGTTAGTTTTGGTCTCGTGATTGGATGCTATCCTGTTTGCTTAGAAGATTGGTTTCTAGTTCCGACGAGGGTTTCACCGGTAGAGCTTTTGATGGAGATCTTTGATGAATTGCATAAGTGGTGTTGGTGCATCTTCTGATGGAGTTTCAAGATGTTATTGGTGATCACGTTTGAGACTTGGTGTTTGGAGATCATTACTGAAACGTGTGGACCTATACTTGCTCCTGATTGATCTAGGTTATGGACCAACTTTAATGTAACGCGTGGATAGGACCTATTGATGTATTTCCTAGATGTCTTATGTGTTGATATTATTTTTTTGGTCCAAGGATGACATGGTTTGTAATTATGTAATTGGTTTACTGTCTGATGGACAACCAGATTGTTTATGGTCGAGGGTTTGTATAAATAGATGTAAGATCTCATTGTAGATCATCATGGTTAATGTAAGAGGTCATGATCAAGGAATGTAATGTGTGAATAAATGTAATATCATTCAGGTAGAGGATTTGGTCAATCATTGAAGATCGAATTGGGTTTATGTAAGAGGATTTAGTCCTCTGGTATTGATCTTAACCAAAATTGTACTCAGGCATAGGAGATGCTATCTTTTACAGTTCAACACTTCTCCGGATTGTAGTCTGGATTTCTATGTAGTCAATGAGACTCTTTTTGTGATGACCAGTGTGCTTTAGGTTGTTGGCCTTCCTGCAAGTGCATGCCCCTTCATTCTAATTTACATACTTACTACAAAAGTATTATCTGACTGTGGGTAGGCTTCCCACCATGGTTTTTCCCTTTACCAGGTTTTCCACGTAAAAATCTTGGTGTTGTATGGATGGCTTTTATTATGTGATTATTTTTTATGCGTAATTGATTAACTATTATTCAGGTATTAATGTTTTGGGTTTCAGTATTAAATTTTTAATTGTTGAATGTTCCTGTAATCTGTGACAACTGATTCACCCCCCCTCTTAGTTGTTTTTCGGTTATCTGAACTGTCTAACATAAAGGTTTCTTAGGGCTAGAGTATATTTCAAAAAGTAGTTATATGGAGTCTTCCAATGCATACAGATATGATGAAGCTTGATGCTATAGAGGTTATTTGAGCCCTAAGTATTATAGTTTAATTCCTCCTCACTATATTAGACTTTGTATATTGAAATCTATCTTAAATGATAACTCCAACATAAATTTTCTAACATAATTTTAAAAGATACTTGTTGCAAAGAAAAATAATCACACAAATTTTGAGCAAGATATATACATGTAGAAAGCAAGAAAGTAGATTTAAAGCATAAAGCATAGAAGGATCTTGGAAATAAATAATTAAAATTAATATCCTAATTAATCTATTTGATATTTGTTTTAAAACATAAATTTGAAAACATACCTTCTTTCTTTTAAAATGATTTTGCTTCTTTCAATTATTTCTCCTCATCTCTCCCAATTGAATATGTATATATAGTTTTATTAGTTCTTGTCACTAGTAAACACTAATGCATTCACTCAGTTTCATTAGCTAGTAACAAATGAGCCAATGAGATGCTAGAATCAAAATAGTTTAACCAAATTTTATAATGTATATTTTTTCTCAAATTTCTTCTAAAATATCAAAATTAACTCATCTACCATTATATTAGTGAAATTTGTGAATAGTCTTATTAGTGTAGTGTAAGCTATGAAATCTTTTTACGTTTTTTTTATTCTGACTATAAAAAAGCTAATAGTGCAAACTAGTTTTCATGCCATTTTTTAATTTTATTTATTATCTTATTTGATAATTGACGTTATTTTTTATGCAAAAGGTTGTGGGTCAATAAATACAATTTATTTATTTTATCATATTTGATTCAATTTAATTTATTGGAAAGGTGAAATGGAGAAAAAATGAGAGATTGTGATTAAAATAATTACAATTTATCTATTAGTCTAAAATAATTTTAAAATTAACAACAAGAAAAACAATATTTAATAAAGGTTAATGAAAAATTATATATTTTTAATCTATTTTATATCTATTTTTAATTGCATCCAACTCATTCAAATTTTATTATTAATTTAGCCAATGGCGTATAGAATTAAAAAATCTATATTTAATTTTCTATTTTAAATAATTGTTAAAATATCAACAATCTTATAGTCTATATTTAATTTTCTATTTTAAATAATTGTTAACATACTATTTATCTTTCTTTCTATTGGTTCATGTTGGGAATAGTCAATAAAAAAAATCATTTTTTTTGTTGTTGTTGTAAAGTACATGTCTAATCCAATGCATTAAATTCAATAATCAAATTTCAAGTCTATTAATTATTCTAATAGCATGAGAACTATCATATACCAGGTCTATTAATTGTTCTAATGACATGAGCACTATTATATACATCTTAGTAATCATTTTCTATGTGACAAGGTAAATTAATATGAAAACATTGTTTTGTCTTGATAAAATGAATATTAATCTATTTTGTCTCCTTAGATGATATTTCTAACATCACTCGATTTATTAGAAACAACAAAATTGATTGCACTCACTACAACATTATAGGAACCTAAGATAATGTGTCTCTTGTTTTACCTAATTTTTTATTTTTCACATTCTCCTCTAGAAAATATGCTGCAATAATACTTCTCATTTTAAAAAAATATATCAAAAATATTTTCTTTGAAAAAGTGTGACCAAACAAAACTTTTAGATTTATGAAAATATTTCTATAAGTTTCTATATATGAGTGTATTATTACCTTGAAATGAACTAGGATTCATATGAAGTATATCCAGATGAAGGTACTTTGGCAAAGCCCCTATGTACAAAGGTCTTTAGATGGATTGTCTATCTTTGCTCATCTCGATTTAGAAGAAATTTCTGTTTTGAAGCAAGGTTTGAACCATCAAATAGAGTAAAAATAATTTATTTTTTTGTAGCATCATAGCCTTCAAACTAATATTTCTAAATATTATAATTTAGGGTAGATTTTATTTAATTATCAATTTATTTTCTATTTTCTAGTGAACAAAGGTTTTTAATCATAAATAAAGGTTTTTGTTTCATGCATATGAAACCTGAAAAAGTAGAATTTTTTAAACTATTTGTGTACCTTCTTCATATAAATATGACCTTGTTTTAACAAAATTACACACACACATAATATTACATTAAATTATAGTTAATCTCAATGATAAGGTAACAATAAATAGAATATGGAACAAAAAATACATGCCTACTTTAGATATTGTAGACTTTCATCCACCATGCCCCTTTTAGGGAGTTGGTTTTTATTTCCCCTCGGCCAAAGGTTTTAAATTTTGCATCTTCGCATCTTCCACGTGGTGGCATGATTCGCGTTGTTCGAGCTTCTTTTTTCCCTCTATCAAGAAGTTGTGAAAGGCTAATGCATGGCGTGTTGCTTTTTCACTCTCTTTTGGTGGGCCCACGATTTATAAGTGTTTTTAGTTTTTGTCGCACGTCAGTTCCTCGCAAGGCGCCTTATGTAGTTTTGTTAAGTTCCCAGGCCACTCCCTCCTGCTGTCACGTTTTTCTTGTAGCAACCACCAGGTGACCTTGGCATGCATTTTGAGATAGTGGGGCATTTGTCGCCAGTAGTATACTGTTCAGTAATTGTTGCGGGTTTTTCCATTTTTATCCAGTTGTTAGAAGATTTGGTGGTAGTTGTGCTAGAGGTTGAGGTTGTTTTATCCAGTTTCTCATTAGGTTATTTCACAGTTACTAATGGTGCTGCTAGTGGTGCATATGGTTATTTTTGCTCTCTCTGTATTTTCTGCCAGACCGTTGGTTCCCGATTATATAAGTGATTCTTTTTTCCTTTGTAAGGGTTTGGATTTTGGAGGAGAGAAATATAGACAATTGTTATGTGAATTACGCCTTTAACTTGTGATTGTACTCTTGAAAGTGTGATAATCAAATTGTGCCTGTAGCCTATATGATCACTATTTTCAGTGTGCATGAATATTTTTCTATGCATTTTGTAATTTTGTATAACTTCTTGAATATATGTTGTAAGAGTCTACAAATTAAACTATCCTTTGAACTAGTTATCTGATTGATTAATGGTATTTGTTGCTTTATGTTAAATGGGTTGTTGTTTATATTTCAATCTTGATTTTCTGAGCATATAGATTGTTGAATGGGCCTTAGAGATCCACATCTCTGTGCTTATAGTGTATTAAAATCATTTTGGCGCATCACCATAGAGTAGCTTTGTTTTAAGTTTTTTTTCTTCCCCTTTTCTCCCCCTTGTATGAAAAGTCGGCTTCTTAAATCTCAAAGGTCACTCAGTGAACACGCGCAAGTCCCCCATCACTGAGTTTCCCATTAGGTTGTTCTCATAGAATAATTTTTATTTATCAATAGTTATTTTTTTGGCATGACAGGTGGGACCATTTTTGCTTACTTTGTCTAAAAAGGGTGTATGAGCCATAGTCCAATTACTAAGAGCCAAACCACAACAAATCTGAGTTTATTGTTACCACCCCTAGTTACAATCCAAGCAATATCAAGAGTTGGAGTGCAAATCCCTGTCCAGGCAACCCATGTACCGATGACAGTCCAACCTTCAAGAAATTTGTCACTTGGTTTACAAAAAAGGGAGATAGATCTTCTCTTATGCAGAAGATGATAACAATAAGAAGGGCTCGGTAGGAGGTTGTAACTGATTTCAATACTAGATTCCAGAAGACATGGCAAAGAATACCTATATTTGCTCATCCCCTTCCGAACATGGATTTTGTATTCTATTTGAAAGCTTTTAATTCTGACATATCTATTATGATCTAGTCTTTGGGAGGTAGCACTCTTCCAGACACATATGAGCTAGTTGTCCGGGCAGAGAACATCTTTATTTATGCAAGGAAGCTCCCACCAAGACTGCCAATGCTAGTATTTCCCACCTTGACAATCCAAATGCCCGAGACATCACCTTCGAGTACATCAACCCCTCAATTTGTGTATGTCTATCCCAATGCTTAGTAGACAAACACTTCCACTCCTTCCCTAGCCACAAAGATAAATGATATGAAAAGTTTTCTTAGGACCTTTTCAAATGAGATTATCAGCCTTAAAAGGCAACAAGCTCCTTCCAGACCCCCTTAGTAGCAAAACCAATATCAAGGAGGTACAAAAGCTAATCAAAGTCAGTCGAATAAATATCTTGTGCCTATAACTACCCCTTTGCAAACTTTACCTCCCAAAAACAACAAATAATTAGTCATTGGCCAAAATAACTTCACAAACGATACCAATTCATGGCGCTTCCCTTGCAATGACGCTTATATGCCACATAATTGTTCGAGAGGAAACTTGCAGCAGAAAGTACTCAAGAAAAGGACTCAAGGAATGAGCCCTAATGCTGGAGTCTATGCTTCTTTGAGTATGGATAATTCTTCACTTACTGCTCAAATGCAGAGCATGTCAATGGAACAAGAAGCTAAAATTGCCCCAGATCACGCCCTCTTTTCATGGATGGAAGAAGAGGAGATTGTTCTCACAAATGATGCTTCCACATCATTTTCCACGATGCTGCAAGTGTAGTCTGATTACAACCTCCACTCCAAGTGTCGATTTACAAGAGAACCTATGATACAATAGCCTAAAGAAAATATAGAGAAGCTAGTAGAACTGCTCGTTGTGGTTTTCAGTTTCCTAAAGGCAAATGGCTTTGTACCTTACAAGGCCAAAGACTCAAAGGCTCCCATTCCCACAATTATTGACATAGTAGACAAATTGAAGAAATCTCCTACAAACGTATCCCTATGGGATATCCTCACCATTCTTGAATAGAAAGACCATTTGCGGGAGGCACTCGATGAAGTAGAAAAGATTTCTGCCAAGTCAGTAGCAAATTAATCGCACACAAAGAGAAATGGATCTATTTCAGGAGACCAATCACAAACCCCAATGGTACTTACCAATGAAGGCCTTGAAGTTGCTGCTAACATGAGGAAAGGTAAGCTGAAACCCAATCCTTTTTTCTTGACTCTTATCATTGGAGATAAGTTGCTCCACAACTCTATGATTGATTTTGGTGCTAGTACTACTATTATGCCTAAGCAAATAGGAGAGGTTCTGAATTTGAAATATGACCCTGTAAGTAGGGGAGTCATGCAGATAGATGGAAATAGAGTCCAGACTGTGGGAATTATAAAAAACCTTCCACTCACTTTATTCACTTTCCTAGCATCATAACAACCCAATAAGTAGCAGTCATTGATATTACCCCTATTCTCGGCCTTTGTCTATCCCAAGATTTCACCACGAAGGTCAGAGGATATCTCTCTTTAGATAGGTCTCACCTTATCCTTAGGAATAAGCATGGGGCTAAGTTGAAGATATTGTCTGAACCTCTTCATTCAGAACACATAGTTGATGAAGCTATGATTAACTTTGAAGCTGCCCACACATCCATTTCTGGAAGTGAAATGAAGTGTGTGGAATTATTAGAAGATGAAGAAATAACCAAAGACTGATCTACGGACCAAGAGGTCTTCCTAAATGAATTCATAGATGCAGATCCTTATGGGAATTACTACGCCACTAGAATTGAGACATATGTGATTTTTGATGAAGACCAACCAATTCTTAAAGTGTCAAATGACCTGTAAGATAGAGAAAAAGAAAAAAATAAGCATTCAGTCAAGGTGATTGTTAGACCCACTATACCCAACAATGACACCCATTTGCAATTTTTTGAAAGCGGTGAACATATAACTATGTTCATCCACCAATCAGGGGAGTTTGCAAACCAATTGCAGCCTAAGGTGTCTGAGGCATACGATGACCAAGTGATCCAGTTAAAGACAAACAAACTTCCTAGAGGTTTGATTACATTAGAAAAATATTTTTGATAATGAAGATTCCATAAATAATAAAAGAAAGTTCATAGTAGATAAAGAGGCTTGCATTGAAATTCAAGCTGGGGATGGTCAAAAGCTCAAGGTAGGGAAAGATGTTCCCCAATATGATAGAGATGGGCTAATCCATTTTTGCGATGAATATATGGGGGTAATCGCATGGTCGTATGATGAGATTTGTGGGTACAATCCAGAGGTAATCCAACACACCATCGAGTTGACTGAAGGAGAAAAGTATGTCTGGCAGAAGCAACATCTAGTCAATCCAAAGATAGAATCCTTGATGTCACAAGAGTTGCATAAATTAATTGACTCTCAGATTATCTATCCGATTAAGCGTAGCACCTAGGTTTCTAACCTAGTGTTAGTTTGAAAAGGAATGGAGATAACCACCTTTGTGTGGATTTCTGGGACATGAATAGAGCATCCTTGAAGGATAATTATCCTTTGCATCCGATTAAGAAGATTCTACATACAATAGCTGAGGCTGAGATGTTCTCAATGCTTTATGACTTCTCTAGATATAACCAAGTCCTTGTCAAACCGGAGGACCAACATAAAACCACATTCACTACCAAATGGGGATCGTTCATCTATTAGAAGATGCCTTTTGGGTTGTCTAATGTTGGTGCTAATTTTTACAGGGCCATGGATATAGCCTTTCGAGAGTTAATTAACAAGATAATTATCATTTACCTCCAAGGATGACTTGACAGTTTTTTCAAAGCACAAAGAAGATCACTTCGACCATTTGGAGCTAGTTTTCCAAAAGTTCCTCGAGTTTGGCGTCTCTCTACACCCTAAGAAAAGCATCTTCAAGGTTCCTCAAGGGAAGTTGTTGGGACATGTAGTATCTAAAGAAGGGGTGTCGATCAACCCAGACTGTGTGAAAGCTAGCAAAGAGCTTTTCTTATTGGTGAACAAGAAGAGTGTTCAATCTTTTTGGGGAAAGATCAACTTCCTCAGCCAATTCAAATGGACTCTAGAGGCCAAGGCAGATTTTGAAAAGATTAAAGAGGACATCTCATCTTCCCATGTCTTAGCTAATCTGGATATGTCCAAGGATTTCCTCATGTATGTTTATGACAGTAGCTTTAGTATTGTTGTTGTATTAACACATAAGGATGTAGAAGGTACAGGGGAGCATCTAATTTCTTTCCATTCAAAAATGCTAAAACATATGAAGTCAAGTACAACTTTGTTGAAAAACAAGCATTCACCATTGTAAAAGGTTTAAATAAGTTCAAACATTTCATTGCTTGTAACAAGAAAACTATCTACATGGATCATCTTGCTGTCCCTGAATACATAATGGAAGGAGAAATCGTGAAAAAGAGAGCTAATTGGATTACCAAGATCCTTGAGTATTACATTGATGTCAGGCCTACCAAGGTAATCCAAGGTAAGAATCTATGTGAATACTAAGCTCATGAGCTTGAGGATCCAGGAGAAGCTCAAGACGAGACTATGTTGATGCATACAAAACCTGAGGAAAGAAGTTGGATCACTGACCAAAAACTCTTCATGCAAATTGAAAGTTTTCCTCCAAACCTCACCATTAAAAAGAAAAGATTTTATAGGCTACAAAATAACAAATATCAGTTGCTGGAAGGTGTCTTATTCAAGTGAAATTTTGAGCAGAGTTCTACTTTGTTGTGTGGATAGGCAGTAGGTCAAAAATATTCTACACGAGTTTCATAGCACCCCCACAAGAGGTCATTTCTCGGCCCAAACAACTGTAGTGAAAATCACTTGTGAAGGCTATTATCGGCCCTTGTTGTTTAAGGATGTGCATGCCTTTGTTCAAAAATGCAGAAATGCAACCATGTCGCTTAGGCGTATAATGGTTGATGAGCCTTTAGCCCAATAGGGATTAGACTTCATAGGAATGATCAATCCATTGTCTTCCTCCGACCACAAATGGAGCCTCATGGCTATAGACTACTTCACACGCTGGAAAAAAGTAATACCGCTGAAGAACACAACCAAAACTGAGATTTTGATTTTCTTAGAGGAGCTAGTTACAAGGTTTGGTCCACCAAGGACCATAAAATCAGATAATACTAGACCATTCACAAGGTCCAAGGTTACCCAGTTCGCCCTAAACCATGGCATTTATATAAAGACTTCCTCAAACTACTACTCGCAAGGGAATGGTTTGGCCGAGTCTACCAATAAAAATTTGATACGTCTTATTAAAAGAATTGGGGCAGAATATAAAAGAGAATGGCACTGCCATTTGAAAAGCACACTTTGGGCAGATAGAGTAACTCCCAAGAAAGTGCTAAAGAACTCCCCGTATAGGCTCGTATACGAGAAGGAAGCACATTTTCCAATCTCGTCAGAGATTCCATCCTTGCAGCTCCTAAAATCCCTTGAGATGGAAGCAAATGAGCCTATGGAAGTAAGGTTGGCGGAGCTCTTAGAGTTGAAATAAGAGAGGCATCTTTTGAATCCCTCCAAAATCGCCAGCAAATCACGAAAAAATGGTTCGACAAAAAAAGCTCAGACCCTAGTTTTAAACAAGGGGATCTCGTCTAAAGTATAATGAACACAGTGCTAAGCCAGGACATCACACCAAGTTTAATAGCTTGTGGGAAGGTCCATTCTGCATTTTTGAGTGCAAAGGTTTTAACGCTTTCATGTTGGAGAACTCACAAAGTGAGAAATTGGAGATCCCAATCAATGGGACCCATCTCAAATATTTTCATTAGGCTCTTCCTTTTTTTTACTTGTAAATAGTGTTTTTTAGGGCTAAGTTCATCATAATTGAAAAATTCAGATATGGTAGAGCGAATCACAACTCTAAATCTAATTCAATTAACTCCTAAATTACAATAGAAATTATATCAAATAAATTGAACATAAAAAGAAATAGCATAAAAATCCTTCAATTGATCTGAAAATGCTTCCATTTCTTTTCTCCAATTTGTGTGGTAGGTGGCTCTCAGGTGTTTCCCTGGGATTTCCTGCATAAGATTGACGTAAATATTTTGAAGATTGTGATTCTATGATTCTAGATTCTTGATTCTAGATTGATTTGAGAATTTGATGTTGTTTATATAAATTTTCGTGAGAAGTGGGGAGGGATTTTGAACTCAAGTCCTGATTGAGAGTGAATTGATTTGGATTGATCAGTTAACAGAGTTGATTGATTTGTTAACTAAATTGATTGAGTATTCAACTAGATAGGTTGGATAGTGAACTGAATAGATTAGCCAGTTGACTCGATAGATTGAGGAGAGGACTGAATTAATTAGTGAATTGATTGATTAGTCAGAAAAGATGATTTGGAGTGAAAAGGGGAGATTGGAGAGTTAATTGAGTTAACTGATTTGATCCATCACTCAAGATTTCAACATGTGCTGTAGGATTTTGAAATTGAATTTGATTGTTCATTTTCAATTTGCATTTGGATTTGGGTTTTCAAATGCTAAAATGTACATGAAATTAAATAAAATTCAAATTTGGTGAAATGTGAATTTGATGACTTGAAATTAGATGAAATTAATTGAAATCTGAATTTGGGGAATTGTGAACTTGAGAGAAATGAAATTAGAT
The DNA here is from genome assembly GCF_030272615.1 of Cryptomeria japonica. Lineage (NCBI taxonomy): Eukaryota > Viridiplantae > Streptophyta > Pinopsida > Cupressales > Cupressaceae > Cryptomeria > Cryptomeria japonica. The sequence continues at coordinate 457,378,690 of NC_081411.1, forward strand.
GGAATTATTTGAAATTTGAATTTGGGGAATTGTAGGAATAAGTTAATTAATTTAAATTATTTAAATGAAATTATTTAAACATTAGAAATAGAATTAATTAAATAATAAAGATTATTTAATTAAGGAAATTAATCATAATTAACTAAATAATTAATATTTAATTAATATTTTAGAAAGGGGGTTGATGATGAATTGATTAATAGATAGATATTAGTAATTAGTAATTCAAATAAATAATAATGATTGAGTCAGTTTAGAAGAATAATTATCTTAATTAAATATTTAAAGAATTACTTAATTAAATAGACGAATAATTAGTGTATGAGCAATGAGACAAATTTAGGTGTCTACAAATAGTATTTCTTCCTATATTTTTTTTTGGAGGCCCTTTTTGTCCTAGACCTTATTCTTTAAGCTCTTAAGTTCTGAGTTGTTTTTGGACCCAAAGAAAAGCAAAAGCAAGAATTGACAAGCATTTTGAGTCAAAGAAGACATGATAAGCCAAAAAATAAACTGTATTTTATATTATATATGGTTCTTTACATATTTACATTCAAAAGAGGCTCTTAGGCCATTATATCATTCAAGCAAAATGCCAAAAGACAAGGAAGAAGTTGTTGCAGAGGGAAGGCTTGATTATTCTTCCTTGTCGTCATCTTCTTCTTTGAGCTCCTCTTCATCCCCAAAATCTGAGTCCGAGTCCGAGAAGCACAAAACCACTTGGAGGATAGGAGGATAGGAGGATCCTCAAGAGTCAAGATTCTAGGGAAAGTATAGTCTCGGAAGTCCGAGTACCACGTTACCCCATCTGTGTCAACTAGGATGTGTATCTTCAACAAAAAGTCGGTCTCTGACCATGCTCGGTAGTGGTGTGTCATTATTGACATGGTTTTGAAACCAGAGACCAAGGGCAGCCATGGGACCACCTCGCCATCATTAATGTAACGCCTCAAGTTTGAGGCCGCAAGGATGCCTCGAATGGGGTCTGCATAGGAAATCACCTCGTCCAATCCACCCAAATACTTCTCATGAAAAAGCATGTCAGTAAGCTGCATAATAAAGTTTTTGGGGCAGAGCAATATCCAGTAGGGAGGCAACAAAGTGAGAGGTGATATCTATGTTTACATGGTATCAGTCTTCAGAGCCTACGAAATCTTCTCCCAAGACCCATTTGATGGCAGCTAGAACTATGGGGTTGCTATGGGTCATCATCCTTTGTAGATGATGGTCGCAGATGTTTCCTAAGAAAGAGACTTGATTGCCCATGCTCACTAGTCTACTGGGAGTATCCATTACTCCTATCCTATGCAACTGTTTACTCCTATCCTAAAGCACTGAGGCTTATTTTTTAGTATGATCACAATTGCTTTCTCAAGCAGTATTTATAGAAATGTTACACCTAGAGCAGTATCAATGACTTGTTCATTAATGCAAGTTGGCGTTTAATGGTTCTTATTTCTGCACAAATCAGCCTTTAATCATCCCTCCTGCGCATTCTTTTTAGAGGATGTCAAATCACGAGCTGCTACCATGAGTCCATCTATGATATTTCCTTTTGTGGAAAATCTTAAGTAGCCTCTTGCATATACATGTTCGGCAGGCCTTCATAAATATGCATAGATTGAGGATCCCTTCTATCAAGAATGTCGTACTAGCCAATACAAAAAAATTTCAAATGATGGTGGTAAAGGGCATGATTGCCTCACTATCCAGTGAGCTTGCAGTAATGCACACAGAACATGAATTAATTCTGCATGTATGTGCAAGTTGGCCACTTCATCAAATTAACTCTTGGTTAACATACCATTCAACATGATTTTCAAGGATCTCATCCTCATGAATAGGTTTTATCAAGGATCAAACACGCATGCAACAACAAAGTAAAACAAGATCAAACTTTCCCCAACATCTAAGTGTAAATTCTGAGACAACACAATAGAATGTCATCATCTACAAGAGCTTCTAGTACCTCTTTTGATGGCCAGTATGTGGACATTTTATGGGATGCGTCTTTTGCTGCCCATATCATGCCTTCAAAGCCTGAGCATCCATTCACTAAAGCAAAAGAAAAAGGCCATGTTAAAGACACTATTGTGGTTGCAGATAGATTTGAAGATGTTTTTTATCCAGATCTCCGCATTTAGCCGAAGACCCATCGAGAGGCCGCTTATCAGAGATGGAAGAAGATTGGTTCAAGTAGGTCTGCCTTTCAGCTTTGGCACTCTGGCCTCCCGCAATATATGGTTCCTATGGTGCCTCATTACCTTGATTTCATCAATGAATGCATTGAAAAATTTACCCCAAACCCACCAATAATTGAAGGAGAATCACTAAGAGTAGTGATAAGTGTAGAAGTCATCAAGGATATGCTGTGTATCCCTCAGATTGATAGTAATACATTGATTTTCAAGAAAAAGACCCTAGAGGATTGTTGGAAGAGCATAGACACTATTGTTGGTTTCTATAACAACTTGATATGAAGAGACCGAGAGACCCCCGAGCTCCCTCAATTCCCATTGGCTTATGGTGGCCTCAAACCACAAGATGTGAAAGATGTTGCATCTATGCTGGCATATATTTTTGGTTTGGATGATGATTGAAATATTTACCCATTTCAGATGGGTTTCCTATTTGGGTTCTACAAGCAGAAAGAAGCCTTCCAATTTGACTTTGTGGACATCTTGGTGCATAATATGGTGGGACAACTGACAAATTTCAAAAAGCAACGCAAGTTCACGTACACTTCTTTCATCGTCCACATGTTTCTGCACCAGAATCTTGACTTCTTTAAAGAATTCATGGAGCTTTAAATCTATGATGGTCAGAATAGAAAGAATATTGTAAGAGTATGAAACCATTTACTATCCACCACACATGATTCTTATGCATTTTCAAATGCCTTCTTAGTCCCTACAATGCAAGATTTGAGTAAAATAGGTACAAATTCAATCACTCAATTTTCAACAATGCAAATTGCCTGGATGACATCCAACGTCCACCCATGTAATTGGTATCTAAGGCTAGAATTTTCTTTCGTTAGAACTTATGGGCTCACTAAGGAGCCTTTTCGACTCCTGCAGTCCATTCTGGATCGCACTTTGGCCCTACATATGTTCAAGCTGCAGGTCATTATTGAGCGACACATAGGTGCAGGGAGACATGGGGTTGCCATATTCAAGGACAACAAGATAATTGGACCTATTGTTGTCTATACAAGACTCCACGTAGAAGGCATGCTCACTTCAAAGTTGGTTCAGCTAGGCCTTGTTGTTATTAATAAGAAATGGAGTTATGACACAGATCGATGCCTCGCCTCAAGAAAGAATCCTATAATGCATGTACTGCATGGCCCCGCCTGGGATTCATGGAGAAACCCTCAGGAGGATAACCCAACATTATATGTAAGTTTGCATCTCATCCCCAAGGAAGAAAGACCACCTTGGTTATCTTTCTACAAAGTGAAATAAAAGTACAACCCAACCAAGAAATTGCCGCTCCCTTTATATAGAAAAATGGAGGAAGATAGTTTGTCTAAAGATAAGATGCATGACTTTTGGGTATATAGGGAAGAGATCAAAGAAACCAAAGTCAGATTGGGAAATCTCCCTAGTGATGAGACTTTTTAAGAAGAATGGCAAAAATATAATAGCTACACTAAGGAAGATTATGATCCTCCTCCGAGTAGAACTGACGAAGGAGTTTTGGTAGAAAAATTTGAGGTGCCTGGATGTAAGGGAAAACAAATCAAGATCATTGTCGTAGGCCCCATTCTTGAGACCACATTCTGTTCTATAAAGAAGCCTGTCGGAAGGCCTCGATCTCAGGGTTCGAGGAAGCAACCAAGTCAAACCCCAAAGCAACAAGATTCTTTATAGTAAGTCACGACCTCTTAGAAGAAGAAAACGAACACTTCTAGTGTTCCTGAGAGTTCTCAAACTCAGGCCCATGTATCAATGCAAGCCCTGCTTGCATCAACGACCTTTACAGGGCAGGTACTATTTTCTCCCCCTCTTATTTCTTCTCATTCTTTGGTTTCTGTATCGGTGTCGTCTTTAATCAAGCCTTCTATTGCATTAAGTAATCTTGAGATAGTCACATTATCCATGCCACCTTCACAAACCCAATCAGTTTTAGTCTCTGCTAGTCCATTTGTGTCTTCCCTACCCAGCCTCGCCATTTTCAACACCACAGTTAGCATGACCCACTCTTTTCAGACCCCGAGCTAGTCAACTGAGATATCTTCTATTCACATGTCCTCGGGTTTGCAAGTCATACACCCACCTCCTCATCCAGTATTGGGTCATTGTTCTCCTCATTGCCAATGTTTTCCCCGAGATCCCTCCTTTTTCATAAATGCACTCTCTTTGACAACTCCAGCCCAATTGCAAGCTAACATGGCTCATATTCCTTTCATCCCACCCCTAAGAGCTCCTTTCTCAGGGCAAATGATCCCTTCCTCATCAGAATTCTTGTAGTATGTACATTCAACCAAGCTCGCTCGAGTTCAGAGGGCACATAAAAGAAAGGTTAAAGATTTCCAGAAGCCCGCGAAGTCCTGTATCCAAACCGTTTTTAGGGAGGTAATAAAAATTTATTGTTTGCAGCCATGATGCCAAATGTTGTCAAGCCAGTGAATCAAATGTGGCCTGAAGATTATTCTATGCATGCCATTGGCATCGATCTAAGCAGAACATGATCGCAAGACAAGGTGGAAATCATGGAGGAATCATAGAAGGTGATCTCCTTAGTCTATCTGAAGCATACCCGTCACCTAGAGAAGCTCACAGTTGAGATGGAAAGAGTAAAAGATACAAATGAGAAGTTGTTGAAGGAAGGAAAGGCTAGAGAAATAGAGATGACTCATCTACAATCTGTGATACTTCAAGAAAAGGGTGAGAAAGACAAGCTCCAGATTGTAGTAAAGGTCTCTAGCGGCCAACTATGAGAAGTGCAGTTTGCTAAAAACACATTAACCAAAGAATTATATGATAAAACAAAGGAATTATTGCACATATAAGTCGCTTCTTCAGATATGGCTCAGGTTTAAACTCAATTGTAGGAAGCTACTGCAGAGAAAGAAAAAGAGCATCGAGGATTGGTCAGCATTCATACTCTTCTTGCAGAAGAAAGAACAACAAAATATAAATCTTTGTAGGACTTCTAAAGTTTGTAGGCTCAATTCACTCAGGAGCTTCATGAGTCTAAAGTGGTCATTGAGGATCAAGAGGCATAAAAAAAGAAACTATAGGAAGAAGGTCAAGATAAACATACTAAATAATAATGTTGTAGCATCTGGTAACAAAACAAGGAAAGGATTTGAAATAAATGCGTGAGAAGTTGGAATCCAAAGAGGCTGAGCTAGAACTACTTTCAAAACCATCAAATCCCCAGCCTGCCCCCCCAACAGACTTCACCTATCTAGTGAAGGGGCTTCATAATATGTATTGGGAAAAGATAAAGCAATCCATTTCCTTCCTGGAACTGGCCTAAGGTTCTTAACAGTTTCCCATGGTTTATGCACTAAGGTTGATCCTTTCATTGACTACACCATGTAGGCAGTTTCCCCTAAAGCCACTGAGGTTCAGAAGTTAGTCAATTGGCTTTATGCCGCTCCCTTCCAAGAGTTAACTACAGTGAGAATCATAGATTCTAAGGAGGTAATTTAAAAGACTAACTGTTTCATCAATTCAACAAGATGGCCAAACAAGGTGCTTCTAGTTTGTTATCTTTAAAGAACTCAATCGCTTTTGTTATGAAACTCCTTGAAGGTTTCATAAAGCGTGGCCTACCCTCCCCCTTTCTTTCAGATGGCTCAGTCATGAAAGTTGAGCAACTCCCAAGCTTAATAGTGTAAAAGCAACAAGATAAGTCATGCCTACAAGCTCTGAGCAACCTCCCTGGGCTAGATGAGTTTGAGGCTTTATTTCATCCTTTGTCCAAACTCCTCACCATAATCGAATTAACCCACAAAGAGATAGAAGTGATTCATTTCAAAGATGTCAGCGAGCTAGATCAAAAAATTTTAGGCTCTCAAGGGTCAGGCCATCCCTTCCAAAGATGATTGGTCTCCCCTACAACAACTTTTCGACAAGATTTTCAAGCCAGAGGTATAGGCCTGGTCCACAAATTAGGATTTTGGGTATTGACATCTCGCAGGTAAGGTTTTCCCAGAAGTCGCCAAGAAATGTAGACTTTTATCCACTGTGCCCCTTTCAAGGAGTTGGTTTTTATTTCCCCTTGATTGAAGGTTTTAAATTTTGTATCCCCACATCTTCCACGTGGCAGAATGACTCATGTTGTTCGAGCTTCTCTTTTCCCTTTGCCAAGAAGCTATGAAAGACTGACGCATGGCAGGTTTCTTTTTCACTCATTTTTGGTGGGCCTGCGATTTATGTATTTTTAGTTTGTGCCATGTGGCAGTTCCTCGCAAGACACCTTATGCATTTTTGTTAAGTTCCTAGGTCACTCCCTCCTATTGCCATGTTTTTCTTGTAGCAATCATCAGACGACCTTGACATGTGTTTTGAGATAATGGGGCATTTGTCGCCAATAGTATACAGTTCAATAACGGTCGCAGGTTTTTCCATTTTTATCTGGTCGTTAGAAGATTTGGTGGTGGTTGTGCTAGAGGTTGAGGTTGTTTTATCTAGCTTCTCATCAAGTTGTTTCACAGTTACTAATGGTGCTGCCAGCGGGGCATATGGTTATTATTTCTCTCTCTATTTTCTCTGCCAAGCCATTGGTTCTTGATTATATAAGTAATTATTTTTTCCTTTGTAAGGGTCTAGATTTTGGAGGATAGAATTATGGACAATTGTTATGTGAATTATGTCTTTAACTTGTGATTATACTCCTTAAACCGTGATAGTTAAATTGTGCATGTGGCCTATATAATCACTATTTTTCATTGTGCATGAACATTCTTTTGTGCATTTTGTGATTATGTATACCTTCGAGAATATATGTTGTAAGACTCTACATATTAAACTATGTCCTTTAAACTTGTTATTTGATAGATGAATAGTATTTGTTTCTTTATTTTATATGGGTTGTTGTTTATATTTCAATCTTGATTTTTTGGGCATTTAAATTGTTGAATGGGCCTTAGAGATGCACATCTCTATTCTTATAGCATACTAAAATCATTTTGGCACATCACCATAGAGTAGCTTTGTTTTAAGCTTTTCTTCTTCCCCTTTTCTTTCCCTTGTATGAAGAGTCAGCTTCTAAAATCATAGAGGTCACTCAGTTAACACATGAAGGTCCCCCATCATTGAGTTTCCCATAAGGTTGTTCTCATAGAAGAGTTTTTATTGATCAACAGATCAATTTCAATTATCTATATGTTTACGAAATTATGATTTTTTATTTAAAAATTATACACAAAATCTCAAAAATCATTAGCTTATATCACCTTCAAATTTTTAATAGTTTGCTAGCTATAAGTGACAAAAAGTGGAATTTAGTTCAAATATTGATTTGAATATCCCATTTAGACCAAAAATTAGACAAATTATTGTGTTGTCACCCCCTATAATTTTTGCACTTATTAATTTTTTAATTACACCTACACATACACATGTTTCTATACACAAATTACTTACTTTGATTGATTAGTTCATGATCATAAACTTTTCCTTCCCTTATTTAAATTTTAAAATTATAATTGGTTACTCCTTTTGAAGAGGATAAAAATAAATAAGAAGATATTATGGTTAGTAATTAAAACAAAGCATTCAAAACACAAAGTAAAACCATTATACCTTGCTACCTTTACCTTCTCCTTTGGATTGAGATATGGATGAAGTGGAATTTGCCCAATGCTTCAGTTGATTGGATTAGCTCATTGATTTGGATGTGGGTTTCTCTCCAAGATGCACAACAATGGATGGGAAATGGATTAATGGATGCCAAAGTGGATTAAAGGATTGAATTGCCAAGTGACTATGGATGCAAAATGACTATAATGAGGTTTCTAAGGATGAATTATAAGCTTAAATGGATAGCATAAGATTATACAAGATGAGATGATAAAATGAAGAGGAGGAGACTCCAATTTATAGATTGGAAGAGGGAGGAATGGACGGTCAAGATTGAAGATGAATCAAGGGTGGAGATTGAAGGAGAGGGATCACATGAAATGAGACGACATGGTTTGGAGACCAAGAGATTTTCCATAAAGGCTTTTCTTGTCTCCACACTCCACAATGTACATGGGGAAGATATCCCCAAGTACATTGGGAAGACAAGAAGGAATTAAAAATTTCTTGGGGGATGAACAAGAGAATTAAAAATTCTCAAATATTGAAGTGCATGGGGAAAGGAAATGGGAAAAGGAATTTAGAATTCCTTGGGAAGGTGAGAGACATGGGAGAGTGAGAGATTTTGAATTCCTTGAAATGACCCAATTAGGTGCATTTAGGGTTGGAAGGTGAGGAGGGGACAAGTGGACTTAGCCATTTATGGCTATTGGTTGACTTGGTGGCTAATCATGGGGATCAACCACTAGAAAATGATTAAAGGGGTAATTAGGTGGGATAATAGAATATTAGAAGACAAGTGGGATTTGTAGGAGGATTTAACAAGAGGAGAGAAAATGAGCAGAGGAATTAAAAATTAAGAATAATGTTAAGCAAGCTTCTAGAAGAATTAATTAGGCTAATGAATAATTAGATAAAGTGATTTGTAGGAATCACATGACTTAATTAATTAATTGTCATTAATTAAGTAAAAGTGGATTTGGAAGAATTAATTAATTTAACAACCTTAGAAGAATAAGGAATAATTTATTTATTTAGGTTTAATTAAATCAACAATCAATTAATTATGTAGAAGGATAAAATTAATTAAATATTTAATTTAATTAGTTTTGGACGTCTATATTTTGCCCCTCTTTTACGCAGTGGAAAAATTGGCAATGGGTAATAGACAAAAAAAGGATTCCCCAACGTGGAGACGCAGGTGGCATATGCCCCCTCGAGAATTTAACCAGGAATTTTGGAAAAAAATTCGAGAAAATTCTCAAAAAAGAAGAAAATGAAAGAACAAACGAGGAGAGAAAATAAAAAACAATGATGTGAGAAGAAAATAATTGAGTTGATAGAAGGGTAAGAAAACGGGGCTGGGGGGGGGGGGGGGGGGGCTATATAAGCTACATAGGGCCCAAGGAGGGGTCATTATTGTTGGCATATGTGCAGAGTATGTTGACATGATGATATTGTATGTTGTCATTGATGTCAATATGATGAAGAGTGAACCGATATATTGAAGTAAGCACGTGCAAGAGAACCGGTATATGTGAAAAAGTGAAGTGGTATGTTTGTCCAAGTGAACTAGTATGTTGGAATCAAGGTTTTATATGGTATGACTACCGATTGGTAGTCTTAGCTTCAGGGTTTCCGATTGAAGTGTTCTATGCCTATGTGATTCAACTGATGACATTGTGTGTTGTGCTAGCATTGTAATGAAGATCAGATTGTGTTGCCACGTTAACCTTGTGCATGTGAAGGATCTTGCATGAAAGAGATTGATCCTATCTACCTCGAGAATTTGTGAAGTCTCTGTAAACAGTGGAGAACGTGTGATGGGTTATCAGCCTCCAAGAAGCGGTGAAGAATGAACGATGGAGAATGTCTTGAGATCTGTTCAAGACTATTGTAATCAATGCAATATGATCAATGGTTAGGATTGAACCGATTGAATTGCTTAACCTAAATGTTTAGGGTTTAGGGTTTATGTTACCGACCTATCTATTTCCTATAAGGTCGATGTTGTTTTTCATGTTGAGGTTGTTGGAAAATTTTGTGTGTGTATCTAAGTGCAAAGATACGTGATTCTTGCCAGACCCGATATGAGAATAGATACCTGCAGAGTGTGAGTGCAGAAGGAAGAAACTGAAGCGGATCTGCATTGGCATTGAGTGCTATTACCAGATTATTGTAATACCTATTGACCTCTAACCACTTCAACAGTTGGAAAATCCCTTAACATGGTAGCTTTAACCAGCTCTTTGTAAATCCTTTAACAAGGTGACTCAAAATCATTGAGTTCTAAAAATCCTCTAACAAGGTAACCTTTAACAGGGTTTAATCCTTAACTGGGTATTTTAGCCATCCCTTAATCGAGTGATCCCTAGCAAGATCGGCTCCTAGCAAAACCTATTGTAAAGTCTTTAACCGAACTAGGCTCCTAATAGAGCAGACTTCAAAAGGGTTCAAAGAACAACTTGTGGGTATTCATCCCCACCGTGGTTTTTCCCAGTTGGGTTTCCACGTGAAAAATATGTGTGTTATGTGTGATGCTTTTCATATGATGCTTTGTTATTCTATGTTAAACGGTAAAGCATGTTGAACCTGTAAGTCTTTACATTTATGTTAAAGTATTACTAGTGTATGCATATGGGTGAAGTGGAAATAAGATGTTAGATTGTGTGGAAAGCTGAGTTACCGGTTTATGTCTTTCACTATGCTTAACTGGTAGTAATATGGTTTAGACCGGTGTTATTGCTTTCCAGTCAAAGGGCAGGGTTCTCAGTCTAACCGGTTCAAGGAAAATTGTTTTTATCAATACTGATTCACCCCCCCTGCCTCTCAGTACCGGTTTGGTACTAATTGTTCATCATTTAATTTATCAATTGTCACATACACCTTTAGGTGATTGGATAGCATAGAGACCTTGGAGAGATGGATCACATTCCTGTACATGAGCACCACCCAGAGAGAGTCCGACGACACTAGAGACTAGAGGAGTATGACCTACTAGTAGGTACCCTTACCCCACTTCATGATTTAGTAGGTTAACACATTTATTAGGGGTAATAAATAGGCTAGAAGGGTAGTAGAGTGAAGGCATTGATCGCCATGTCAATGTCTTAGCATGATTTCAACATCTTCGTAGGTGAATAACACCTGCACATGCATTGAAAGGGCTAAGGAAGGGGGCCTGATGCCAGCACTTGCGGTCTAATGTAAGCGTAGGTGCCAATCAAGGTCAAAGGGGTCAAATGGGGGTATAGACTATGTTTCAACATCTCCGCCTATGGCGTGACGTATGCATTATGGTTTCAATCCCTCCACTAGAGGGGAATCAACGTCTCCTCTAGGGAAGCAAAGGGTGGAAAAATGGATGGCAAGAAGGGAGGGAAATAGATTCAAGGGTCATATACATGCCCTAGGGAAGGTAGAGGATAGGAAATAGGGTAGAATAGAACTATGAAGGTTAATGAAGTGAATTGGCTGGATGGAGGCGGATGAGGGGCTACTTATGCTGCAAGGCACTGGCCTCTGACTATGAGGATATATAGACAACTTCAATCGGATGAGAGGGAGATCTTAAGTGTGGTGGTCTTAGGGTTTATTGGGAGATGGCCCAGGATTAGGGCTCACACTGCTATGATGACTGCATTGGTAGAGCAGTGGGACAATAGGACCTGCACCTTTCATCTTCCTACTAGAGAGGCCATTATCACACTACTTGATGTATGGAGGATCTTGAAGATCCTCATCTGAGGCGTCATCCCTGAGTACAAGTTGGATAGAGGTGAGTACTATCTATGATAGGTATGCGAGTATGATGCATTACCGATGGAGGGGATGTTGATGAACTTGGGTCAGGCTATGCAGATTCGTCACATCCTACGATTGGTGTTGTTCATTTGTGGATTGATCAATGGGCGCTTGATGCCAGATTTGGGTGGACATGGATTTGTAGTTGGATGGAGCATGTGTGTATATTATATGATTGAGGATGCGCAGGAGTATGCATTTAGTGCAATGATGTTAGGAAAACTTTATCATGATATGCACTTGTATTTATACTAGAATTACCAGAATGTAGGTATAGGGGTCACACTGCTCCACATTTGGGCCTAGCAGTACATTGTAGTGACTTGGCCAATAGGTTGCTAGGAAAGGAGGTGGTGGTTCCCTTACATTGACATATATAGAGGCCTATTACACTATCATAGTTTGGGGGCCGTATTGTTTGGATGTGCACCTTTGATGAGATGATGTTCTTCTACTAGTGCCCATAAATGGACACTGAACGACGATGGGACGATTGGGAGCTAACATGGGCACACTCAGAGATGTGGTTGTTTGGCAGATCCATATATGTTATTTAGCACTATGTGCCACATCGGTTCATGCGACAGTTCATATTTGTGCAGGATTTGGTGGGGTATGAGAGGATATACCCGCAGATCACTTGGGAGGCCAGGGTATGGGGACATACAGTTGGGACATTAGAGGTTAGGATCAGTTGGGAGTCTACAGAGATGACTATTTGGGATGATCGATATGGGATTGGAAAGGATCCAGAGTGTACAGAGGTATACATGCACTAGTGGGAGGCACACATTCCAGTTTAACTGAGCATTCCTGGAGTGTTGGAGCTAGATGAGTTAGGGCCATCAGTTGATGAGGTAGTGGGTGGATACGAGGATGGGACAATAGATAGGGTGGCAGTAGGAGGGAGATTGAGATGAGGAGGAGGAGGGGGAGTAGATAGGTTGCACAGAGAGGGAGAGGTGGAGAGAAGGAGCCTCATGATGAGGTACCATTACCGGTACAGCTAGAAATGATACAAATTGGAGAGGTAGCTGGGAAGGGAGAGGGGGAGGGTGGTGATGTAGAGCCTATGGATATTATATTTATAGAGGGAAAGGAGGAGGAGGGTGGATAAGCACAGGTAGGATGGATATCCCAGGCAGAGTACGACAGGGTTGTCCAGGAGAGAGATGGAGCTAGGGAGAGGGAGAGGAGACTAGAGGCAGAGTTACAAGATAGGGATAATTCTCAAGGGAGGACAAGGAGATTGGAGGAGGAGCTAGCAGTGGAGAGGGTGAGGGCATCCAATCTTCAGTCATAGGTAGAATGACTAACGAGGGAGACAGGTGATTTGACAAAGAGTCTATAGGCAGCTTAGGCAAAGGTGGTAGCTTTGAGATAGGAGAGAGACGAGACCGACTGACTCCTAGATGAGGTAAGGAGTGGGGAGGCTATCAGCCAGATGAGGGAAGAGCTAAAGCAGTTGGATGGGGATATGGACACACTATGCTCCCGACTGAGCAGAGAAGAGTCAGACGTAGTTAGATTACAGGGAGAGAGGGATACAACCCGACAGTTATTGGAGCCTATAAGGTTTGCACAAGTATACGTAGAGCAACGGGTAGAGAGTTTGAGCTGAGAGGCAACCTATTATAGGGGTCTATACCATTGGGGCAATGTCAGCAGACCATAGGGTAACATCGTACACTGAGAGTGTTTGATCACATCGGACTTATAGCAAGGAGTTGGCAGGCTCAGTAGGGATGAGGCCACTTTCTTACGGGGGGAAGGGTCATCAAGAGGAGGGGGAGGTGGAGATGCAAAGACAAGGGGTGTGGGATAGCACTCATCAGATGTATGTGACTTTTGATTGTTTTGACCCTTTGGGGAGGATGTATATTAAACCATGATTGAAACATTTATTCTTTTTTGATATATATATATATGGACTTTGATGATGTGTTGGATGGTAATGCTTATGATTATGATTTAATGGATGTGATGGATATTATATGACTTATTTGTGATGTAGGATGGATGATTTTATATGTATGCATATACTATTTATGATGTCGCTAACATGTTTATGGATATAGGATGCATGTGGAAAATATATCCATATGATATGCACTTTTTGGATTTTTATGTGATGATAATGCTTATGCTTATGTAATGCAAATAAATATTCTATATAATGTTTTATATTGTGATGTGGTAAATGTGATGCACATAAATGAATGATAACTAAATGTATTGGGTGATGTAATGAAAACCGTTATTTAGCCACTAATAAAAATAATAAACCAAAATGTGACTAATTAGGTTGGTTAGTGATGTATGGACTACTTGATGACTTACCATTCACGTAAGATAGTAATGTTTGACTAAAAAATTTAATGGACCTAACATGACCTAAGGATGCAATGTAATGAGATTATTTTCAAATGTTTTATATTGAATAGAGTGATTATTAATGATTTCAATGCTACATGAGATACTAATGTTTGAATGGGCTTTAATTAACCTTACATCAGTATTTATTATGAACCTAAAATGTGTAATTGTGAACATGCATGATAGATACATTTCGATAAATAGTCAAGATTGTATGTACTAGATTGCACGTCTCAAATGCAATGAATAATGCAACTAAGTGGATATTTAATTGAACAAGGCACTTAATGATTATGCAACTAAATGGATAATGCAATTAATGATTATGATTATAAACATGATTATTATGCAGCTAAATAAATAATGTACCTAATGATGAGACTAGATGGTAATGAATTGATTTTGTGGAATGTGGCAACCATGGTACAACAACACAGGACTAGAGGAAATTAAGAAAGTGAATAAATTGAGGTCTCCAAAATGTATAGTGGTAGGATTAAATGCAAATGATGAGATTGATATGGAGGAATTTGTTGTGGAAAATGTGGAGAGAAAACCTAGTTTTAATATTGCCAAGGATAGTCTACACCACTTATTATAGGAATCAAGATGTTATGAAAAATCTAAGGCATGGACTGACTCTCAGATAATAGGTATCCCTTTCACACAACCGTGTAAACACCATATAGATGTAGATACGTGGTTGTAGGTTCATGCAAGATAAACCATCAAACATGCCATACCATAAAGACATGCCCCAGTATACACCCATCCAAAACATACCAGAATATAAAATGATCCTGGCAACTGTAGGTAGGAGTAGTCGCAGGACAAAATGATGCAAACCAAAACAATAGACCAAATCATGCAGCAAAAATACACAAGGCCAATTGAAATCTCTTGCCAAGAGTAGGACTTGGGATTGTAGATACATTGCCAGATAGGAAAAGGATGCATACCGATGGGCGGGAGTAACTGATGAGACTAAATAGGCAATAGAGAAGGTGGCATGGATCCATGAATGCAGATGTGGTATTTGACTACACAGACTTGATTAGTTTTATGTGGATGAATGTTTGGATGATGCTCAAGCCAAGAAGAAGCTTCATCTCAGAATCTAGGGTTAAGCTTAGTGTAGTGGGATGGAAGTTTATTGTAATGGGATGAAGCTTAGTGTGATGGGGGGATCCTTATTCATAGCTCAGACAAAAGACTCATCATCTCTCCTATTGTCACTAATTTCAGCTGAACTGAATTTGTGAGGCAGCCCTATGAAACTTGTCAGTTTTGTACCTCACATACTTCGAGGTTGGCCGACTTGCCTCATAAGTCATGCCTTTTTTACATCTTGTTTAAGCGTCTTTTTTCTTTTTATAAGTTAGTGTTTTTTTATGTTTTTCAAGCAAGTCAGGTTTTAAACCTTAAACTACATGTTTTAGTCTTTGGATTGCATATCGGGTTTTAAAACTCGAACTGGAAGCTCTTTGCTGCATTTGGCAGGTCAGGAAATTTTTCTTGACCTACGAGTCTGCTTGTATGTAGGTCAGGTTTTAAAACCTAACCTGCAAGTCATGTTTGGTTATAGATCAAGAATTTTTTCCTGACCTGCAGGTCTTGCCAAAGTTGCAGATCGGGAAATTTTTCTTGATCTGCAGGTCATTTTGGGTTGCAAGTCGGGAATTTTTTCCCAATCTGCAAATGATTGTTGAGTGCAAGTCGAGAAAATTTTCCCGATCTGCAAATGATTGTTGAGTGCATTTAATGTACTCTGTTTACCCTTTTTTATGTGTTTTTATATTTCAATTTGTTATTTAAATTTGTTGGGTTTGTGTTATTGAGCTCTGTGGCGCGGGTTTTCTCCGAGTGGGTGCGAGATCTAATATCTATAAATTCTTGGCTATTTTCTTTCGATCTCTTGTAGTTCTCAAGTAAGTTGAGTTTGTTTTTCCTTGTTCTTTCTTTCTTTTCAAGAATGTCTATTAGTTTTTAGGGTTTTGTTTGTTTTAGTGGGTTTCGGGTTTTAAACCCGATACCCTACCTTTTTTTCTTCCCTGTGTGGCTATTCTTTTTTATCGAAATGGTAGGCCAACATTTAAATCCTGACTTGCCCTTTGGGTCTCTTTTTGGGTAGGTCAAGATTTTTATCCTGACCTACCATTTTAGCATAGTTTTTCTACGTCGCATGTCAATATATTCTTCCTGACATGTAGGGAAGGTTATTCTTCCTTGCAGGTTAGGAATTTTTTCCCAAGATGTTATCAGACACACCCTTTAGTGCAAGTCAAGATATTTTTCCCGCCCTGTCAAATGTCAACTTTTAAGATGCATGTCGAGTAATTTTTCACGATATGCAGATAGATCTTCCCCCACGTGCAGGTCGGGTTATTTTACCTGACCTGTCGTTTAAGGTGTTTTGGTTTTCATGTGGGGGAATTTTTCTCGAGGTGCAGAATGACTTTCTCCCAAGTGCATGTTGGGTAATTTTTTCTGACATGCAGCTCATGATTTCTTTTCACTAAATGCAGATCAGGTTTTTAAACCCGATATGTAGTTTTGGTCCTTCTAAGTGCAGGTCGGGTTTTATGTCCCAACCTACAGAGTTTTATTCAATTTTTCTTCTAAGGAATTTTTGGTTCCTGAAACTCATTATGATCAATAAAGGCATGATTCTGATGGCTAACTTTGTGAGCACTAATCTTGGTATTGAAATGCAGTTCTGTACCAAATCTATGAGCCTTCACTTAGCAAATCCATGAGCAAGAAAATGAAGTACAAGTATGACAAGTACTCTAATATATTTCCAGAGAGTTTAGTCAAATCAAATGTGGACCAAAATGGGACACAGAAATTGGGCACGTGGACATGGAGGAATTCCTCAAGAGGATTTAGGAGGCTCCTTCAAGACTATCTCACCTCATAGCTAGTGAACTTCATAAGTATGTATCCTTTCTTGTAGTTGCTCATGATCCTGATTTTGTGTTAGTTGTAGCATAGTAGTTTGATCCTGTTACTAGGCTTGTTAAGGATGTAGATGGAAACGTGGCTATCCATCTTGTAGCGAATATTTTAATAGTGTCTTCAAGGGTTCTTATATAAAAGAATTAGTGAATATTAATAAGGTCAAGGCACAAAAATAGTATGATGAAAATGAAGATAAATGTAAGAATACTATCAATAATGTATTCTTGTCAATCTCTCGAACATCTACAATTTCTTGGTAGCTGAAATATTTTCACAGAAGTGATTTCATTGAAGAATACAATGATATGGTTACCTTGCTATCTTAGGTAAAAGGGCTTCTATATTCTCACTACTTTCAACCATGGATGTGTTGGTATATGAACATCATTAGGAAAGGCAATGATAAGATTGACTGGGGTAAGCAAATCAGTGATGTGATTTGCGCTCAACTGAAAGAAGTCAAAACCACATTGAAATTATATGTGATTTCTTATCTTGTGTATGCAACTACCTCTATGAGGCAATTTCCAGGTTTGTCTACAAAAGGAGATAGAAGACAAACTCCAATGTGGAATTACTATTCTCTATTCACTATCATCAAATAGAGAACTCATTTCTGTAGAGTTAATGATGATTTCTTCGCAGTATGGAAATGTTTGTTTGATAAAGATTTGCAGAAAATAGAGGCTTTCTGATGATGCCTATAAAAAAATTTGTGAGTACGAGTGTGTTTTCCTAAAATTTCCAACTTTTACATACATCTGGGTGGGTTGCTTTACTAGTGAACTTTTATGTTACCAATATATCCATCGGACAAAATTATTGTCATGGAGTTATGCAAACAATTAGTATTTGTACATGAGAGACAATATTCTTCACACAAGACTGGTCTCAAATCCTCTAAATCAATTGGTAGGTATTCAGTAATGACTACTCAAAAGGCCAAGAACATGGAGGAGAAATGCAATGGGTAACAATGAGAAGATTCAAATCCCAGAACAACTTTGATTTCCATGGAATGAAAAAAATAATCCACTGAAACTATGTGCATGTTCACAGGATTGAGGATGTTTGGACCGATTGCAGAAATGATGAAGATGTAAGGAAACTTGATTTCCATCACCTAACACTTGATAAAATTGAGAATTTGGATTTGGCCAAAATTCCAAACACTTGGGAGGATACCACTAATGATATTGTGGATCCTATTTATTTTAATAATAATAATGCTAATACCCATCTCCCACCCATTCAATGGTCAAAGAAAGAAAGTAAATCTATTTCTGCAAGGTTTGCACCTATATAGCAAACACAAATTCTTGGCTACTGAAGAAAGGTTTTAGGATGAAGCAACTTCCTGCAATCTCTGGTGATGATCAGGATGATGAAGATTCTGTGGGGAAAACATAAAAAATGAGAACTAAAAGTAGACAAGATCCAAAGGAGCTACCACCAATTTCATCTCTTAGATCAAAGGGAAAGAAGCCCACTTACAAATTCACAATCAAAGGGATGAAGAAAGGAGAGTCCACGTCTCAGGTTGCACAAAAGGATGTTTCCAAGGAACCAACATTACAAGAATCAGAGAAGGGACAAGAATAGGGTGAGATACCACAGGAAGAAGAAATACAAGATGCGGAAGAATCTCTTCCACCAATAGTTACCACCACTTCTACCATAACACAAGTTCCTACCCCAACATAGGTAACCATTCATTCCATTGAATCTAATTTAGATGAAGAAGATCAGGAACAAGAAGATGAGATCTTAGACATTGAAGAGGATGATGAAGAATTTGTAACTTTGCCTAGCCTTCTGTGTTTTTATGATGTACCCATGCCTATCATTGAATCTTCAATCTTAGACTTTTAAGAAGCAATGACTCATATCTATCAAGAGAAACATACGGTGATACTTCCTCCTAGTGGTGTTACTACAGATGATCCATCACTTGTTTCTACAATTGTTACTAAAATTGCTCCTCTATTGGTTTCTACCATAGTAACGACAACATCTTCTTCTCAAGTTCCTGATATTACTGATGCAACTTCACTTGTATCAGTGTCCCAGGTTGTTGTAACTTCAAGTCAAGATACAATACAAGTATATGTGCCTGCACAAGCTGATACCACAACTCCAATGAAAAAATCAACTCTTCCTCTATGGTAGGACATTGTGGTGCCTAAAAGGAAAAAGCAGGTAATTTCACTAGATGATTTTGATTTTGGTCAACTAGGCCCTGTTAAATAGAAAGTTACCAAGAAGCACAAGATTGTGTCTAGGATCTTGGTTGACCCAGTGAGTAAAAGGAAATATGTTGAGGCCATGTTACCATCCTCAGACAAAGACAAGGACAATATTCAACCTGAAGATTATACTATGTAGACTGTAGAATTTGGTGTGGAAACCCGTGAGAGTGTCAAGCTAGACTCTCAAACTACTTTCAATTCTCTCATGCATAGGTTTGATCAAGAAAGGGATGAGAAGAATGAATGGAAGCAAAAATATAAACAGCTAAGAAGTGTGCTACATAAAATAATGCAGTCATCACAAGAAGTTCAGCCAATAGTCTCTTCAGTCAACACAAAAGCACTAAAAAGGGTGGAGTGACTAGGTACAAAAGTCAGGGTAGTGAAAGAATGGATCAATCGTTTGAAGTCAAAAGGGACACACCTCATTGATTCTGTAGTCAAGCTTCTAACAGATTTTTGAAATGGCCAAGTACAGGTTCAAGATGTACAATCTCTATTATCCCAAGAAATAATAGAACTTGAGAAAGATTTAGGGCTTTGGGATAAAATGAGATAGTATAGAGTAGACATTCTTGTTGATAACAACATAGTATTGAATCGGGCGAGTACATCCAAACCCGATCAATATTGGCACACAAGGATGAGCTAATGAAAGTGCTGGTAAAGGATATGGATCAAGACAAGAAATCATGTACTGATGCAATCACCAATATTTCATCAGGAATATTAGAATTGCCTTGCTAGTTATTTGATATAGAACAAAAGGTTTTACCCAATGAGACCATCAAACAAGAATTTATCACCATGATTGATCAGTTGATAGATGATAAATTTTCTCTAGCGTCATTTGATAAGTTGATTTAAATCCAAATCAACTTAGATGATCTTGCATCAGTTTTGAAGAAATCTAAAAGGATTTATGTAGAAGTCAGAGATTCCATATCTTGTATTCATGCCATTTCCAATGCGACTTCTAGGCCAGACAAATCTAAAATGCAAGCAATGCTGGCAAGGTTTGAGGAATTCCAGAAAATAAATGAGGGAGGAAAGTAAAGAGTAAAGTGTCATTGACACTATCTTTTCATGTAGTTTCATTCTTAGTTACTACAAATTTTCTTGCAATTCATTTTTTTTTTAGGCAGTAGTTGTATTCAAGTGAGACTTTGCAGTTGAATTAGTCAACTCTTCCCACCTTTTCCTCAACTTCTTTACCTATATGAGGAAGACCTCATTTGTAAATATTTATCTTTTATTTATGCGAAGAAAGACTCTATTGAATTTATGCCTCAACTAAGAATTTGATCTTTTTGTTGTGAAGATTCAATCAAGAAAATAAAGAGAGAAATTCCATTTGATTCCAAATTTTGTGTTGGGTCGAAGATTGTTTATATGAGTTAATGTTCCTATGTTCATTGCTTATATATGTTCTTTAATTCCTTGATATTAGTGGTATTTTTATTTGTGAGTAATAGAACTTTCCAATTATGATAAGTAGACTTTGTGCTATTTGCATATTTGGGAAATATTCTGATAGTTAAGTGATTACATAGTAAGCTTTGTATTGCTATTAGTTTCTCTTAGTTTTTAGGAAAATTAATCACATCTTGGAGATTTTGAGCTATGAATTGTGATTATAGTTGTTAGTGTGGTGATTTAACTAAGTTTCACTCACGTAAGACTTTGAGATTACATGATTGTGGAAATATTAAGAATCATTGTAAAGAAGTTCTATTAGTTGTTAGTTTTGTTAGTTGTAAGAAATATCATCAAGTCAAGGGAGAGATACATTAATTCTAAAAAAAGAAAGTTACATGCCCTAAGATTACCCCCAAATTTGATTTCATAGTTGTTGAAATATCCAAATTCTTCCAAGGAACCTACCCTTGATGAGAGGTAAGATTTTGTCTTAACATAATTGTGTGTGAAATACATATTTTGTCATTGGTATGCTGGTGACAAAATATTCACACAACATTTTTTTGGCGACTCTGCTGGGGAGAGATGTGCAATAGGTATTTTCTCTTTTGGGTTGCAGTGTTTTTTCCCATTGTAATATCTATATTGCTGATTTTCTCAAAGTACTAATTTGGTTTATTGAAGTTACACTCGTGGAAAATGAGCAACGAGAATTGTTTATCCTACCTTTGATTTTTTGGAGCAACATAATTTTCATTTTGTAACTAATCCTCGATCAAGATCTCCTTTGCAGTGAACAAGGATTTTTCCTCCTACTGCACAATGATCTCCTATACCAAGTGAGGCATCAAGTTTGCAAGTTGTGGTTATCCCAACCATTAATTGTTTTTTAATTCCCCCATACAATACATTAAGTATGGCTGCCTCGAGTCCTTAAGGTACTGCGCAAGGGAATGCACCATACCATGATGTTCCAAGGAGAACATTCCCTAACAATGCTTCCAATTATGCTACTCATAATCAAAACAAGTTTCCTCCAGCTCTGGAGAGACTTGCATTGGAAGCACCGCCTCAAAATTCAACTACTGGTTACTATGAGGTGGAATAAAATGATCTTCCTCCATTTGGTGATGAAAATTCAAATTTGCTTCAAGGAGATGATGCAGAATTGGTTGGCGACTCTAACATCAGATATATGCAGTATGAAGAAAATAATGTGCAAGATCTGCATGATGGAGATGTCTTTGCAGTTTTCACTTGTTCACAAGCACAAGCAGCACAATCGCCTATCAATGCGAATAGTGATGACTCCACACAAATCAAGGATTCTCAACACTTGCCAGTTGTTATTGCTAAGAGTGGAACCTCTTTACCAAATCCTCCAAAGGAAAACTCCATTCCTAAAGACAATGTGAAGGATAAAAATGTAAGTGCTCCTTCGACTGCTACAAATATTTCTACACCTGTTAGTTCTTTTGCACCTACATCAAAGACCAGTGCACCAAATATTTCAAGTTCTCAAAATGAGAACCTTAACCAATCTTTGATCAATTATTTTCAAGCATTTGGCATAATAGATCATGCTAGAAAAACTAAATTACAAATGTCTGAAGTAGAATATTTGGGATTGAATCTAAGTCAATTTGATCATTTGGTCAAATTTGTAAAAGAGAAAGATACTTCCTCAAATAATCCTCCCAAATCCAACATATCTCAGAACAACTTAGTGAGCCCTGCTTCTCCTTGTTGATTAATGGTCATAAGTTGAGTAATTGTGTAATTGATTCTGGAGCATCTGACAATGTTATGCCGATGAAAGTTGCCAATTATCTTGGTTTAACCTTGACTAAGATGTTTGGTAGATTCTTTTTCATGGATAAAAAGAAAGTCCCACTAATAGGTCAGATTAAGGATGCACAATTTTCTTTTGTTGCATTTCCAAACAAGAAGATCAAAATAAACTTGATATAAATTACCCTAATATGTAAATGGCAACAGGTTGGGAGTTTTACATAGTGACGTGGGTTATGGGTTAGGGAGTGGGGTGTCACCATTATGTAGATTCATTAAGAGATTAGACATTCCAAGAGTGGAATGGGAAGGTTTATGCGATGAAGTCAATTGAAGAAATGGATGGGTCAAATGGTTGGAAGTGAGTGAGGGGAAATGGGATAGGATTGCCTTTTTTTGGTAGAATGAAGGAGACAACTAGCTAAAAGTCAAGTGGGGGGAATGAAACAAGATTGTCTTTTTTGTAGAATGAAGTTGACAACCGTCTACAAGTGAAGTGGGGGGAATGAGACATGATTCTTTTTTGTAGAATGAAGGAGACAACCGGCTGCAAGCAAAGTGGGGGGAATGATGGCAAGAGTCATCTTGCACAAATAGCCCTATAAATAGGCTTGTGCAATCCTTCTCATTTCTAAGGGGCGGGGATGACATCAGAATATTCAATTTTCATTATGGAATATGAGCATCGGGTGGGTGAGAGGGATGGAGGGATATGTTATGAAGAAGAATTTGGTTGTGAACACTATCAAAATTGGGAAACCACTGGGTGGGAGGGAAGGATTTTGAGTCTATCTAGATAGACAATGGATCTAGATTATTTACCCTAGTGCCTGAAACCAGGTTTTCACCAAGGTACTTTCCATAGTGCTAGAGTGGTTTTCACTTATGGACATATAGATTTTTCTTTACTTTTTTTGTTTTTTCATTTTTTTTGTATTTTTCTTGATTTTTTTATTTTTTTTATTTTTGAAAACTTGGTGATCTCTGAGGAGTAGGCATAAAACCTTTTTAGGTGCATGATGTTCATGGGATCCTCCAAGGGTTCACCTTCGGGAGTAGTCAACTGGTAGGCACCTGATTCATATTTTGCAGTGACAATGTAGGGTCTGAGGTAATTAGGCTCAAACTTGCCTTTCTTTCCATGGTCCTGCAGGTTTCTCTAATTCTCCATGAGCACAAGATCACTGATGTAAAACTCCTAGGTTTGAACCTTCTTGTTGTAGCTTAACCACATGCGATTCTGATATACTCAAAGGTGATTTAAGGCCTTGAGGTGCCTTTCATCTAGTAGTTCAAGCTCTTATTTTGTTGCAACTCTGTATTCTTCTTATGGGAGGATATTCTGCAGCGAGACCCTTAGTGGTGGGATCTTGATCTCAAGGGGAAGGACAAATTTAGAGCCGAAGACTAGGGAGTAGAGGGTGACACATGTGGGTGTACGGATACTTGTATTGTAAGCCCAAAGGGCGGGATGAAGTTGTAAGTACCAATGATGACCAGCTTCATTGACTATCATTCGAAGCCACAACTTGACTGTTACCTTGCGAGTAAAATGGGGTGGAAAAGAAGTGTTGAATTCAAAACTTTTGACAAAGCTCTTTAACATCCTAATTCTTGAATGGTCTGTCATTATCTGTTATTATTTCTTTAGGGATTCCATAGCAACAAATAAGGTAATTCGGGATGAACTTAGAAATTTGTTTGCTAGTTGTGAAGGTGAATGGTATAGCTTCAATCCACTTGGTAAAGTATTCAGCGGCAGTTATTATGAATTTATGATCATTAGAGGAAGTGGGATGGATTTTCCCTATGAGTTAAAGACCCCACTGTGAAAAAGGCCAAGGTATGATAAACGGCTGCAAATATTGAGGTGTATGAATTTTGTCCCCATGCTTTTGGCAAGGGATACATTTCTTCACATAGTGATATGCATCTTCTTCCATGGTTGGTCAGTAGTATCCTATTCGCAAGATATTTTTAGCTAATGTAAGGCCACTTGAGTGTGCCCCACAAATGCCTTTGTGCACCTCACATAGTGCCCTTTCAAACTCCTCTTTGTCTAAACACCTTAGGAGGGTTCCATCAAAATGCCTTCAGAAGAAGGTGTCGCCAAGGATAGTATATCGGGCGAATCGACAGATGAAAGTCTATTGTTGGGTTTTAGTGAGGTGAGGTGGGATGATGTTGTCTCGGAGGTAGGTGTAGGTTTCTTGATACCAAGGAGATTGTGTTCCAACAAGAACACATACCATTGCAGATTCTAGGAGGCCATATGCCAGGACCGAGAGTTGCTCGACTGATAATTCACACTTCTGACTATTTGCCGACATTTGGAGGAGGGAACCAATTGTTTCCATGGCGTCTATAACTCTATTATTTGTTCTGGGAACTTTCTCAAACTAGATAACAATGAAGTGTTGCTTGAGATCCTTGACCATACTACCATAAGGGAGAAATTTGTCATCCTTTACTTGTTTGATAACAAGCTGTGAGTTGCCATATACTTGTAGCTCATTGATCTTCCATTGTATGGAAAGGCAAAGTTGAGTGATAAGGGCATCATACTCCATAATATTGTTGGTGCAGGAAAAGATGATCTTGTAGGACTTAGGAATATAGTCCCCTTGAGGGATTACTAACAGGATGCCTACCCCCAATCCATTTTATGTACACAAACCATCAAATTTCAATTTCCATTTGGTGGATGTAGAGACAGCCATGATGGCATCAATAGGGAACTCAACTATTAAGAGATGATCTCCTTGAAGAGGGGCCTCAACTAGTTGATCTATTATAACCTGTCCTTTTATGGCTTTTCAATCCACATATTCAATGTTGAATTTATTCAAGTGCATGAACCACTTAGTGGTGCGGTCTGTGACGGCAGCCTTAGACAATAAATACTTCAAAGGGTCAATCTTGGCTATGAGCTTTGTCTTGTTGTTGAGCATGTAATGCCACAATTTTTGTGTGCTGAAGACTAATGCAAGGGAGGCTCTTTCAAAAAGAGTGTAGTTAAGCTCATACCCTAGAAAAGTGTGACTAATGTAGTATATTACTATCATGCCCAAACTTTTGGGCAAAAACGGAACAACAATTTTTTTTTAAAACAACATAAAATACTAAATATTCTACGTTAAAGAAATGGGATAAATTAGTTTTGTCTTAACTAAAGGTTAACTCAGGTATTAAAAGAATGGTTTCCTAAAGTTGATTTAATTAACTCAACCATTATGGCGTTAACATTTAAGGTGGACTAATTATACCTCAAAAAGGGTCATCACAACTTAATTAATTAATTTAACTAATTTGATTAATTTCCCCTAATTTAAATTCTCCAATAATGAACTAAGAGATATTAATTATCTCAATAGTAGTTAATACTCAAGGACTAAATAAAATAATGTTAACTCATATTAAAATAATTAATTGAGCAAACGCGAATAACGCTTTTAAATTTAACTAATAAAGTAAACCAAATCAAATATAAATTCATTTCACAATTAAGTCAAATTTTAATCCCCCTTTAGATATTACATATCAAGTATTTAATATTCGGCCAATATTGACCTTATAGGTTAAAATAAACATTTAACTTTTAGTAAATTCTAATATTAAAATTTACCAAAAATATTTAACTTAAACAATATATATATATACATATTTATTCATAACTATAAATACCTAAGTATATATTATATTTAGAAATATTAACCCAATAACAATTATAGAAACAATTATGGTAAACAAATAACTAAGTTGCAAATGGGGTTACCCATTTCAAATTTAAAAAGGGTTTCCCCCTCTTTTCATTTATATAATTATTCTATTTCGAACCCTAACTAGGGTTGAATAATTTCTATAACTAATCCCCCTTTTTTAATTTTCTTATCAAATCTAACCCTAACCCAAAATTGGGTTAGGGCTTTATTTGTTCTAGCGTGTTTTTTTTTTTTGTTGATTGTGTGTGTGTGCAAGTGCGGCCAAGAAAAGGAAGGGGAGGTGAAATGTTTAACAGCGAGGGGGGGCGTAGTGGTGGCCGAGTCGTTCTACCACACTGGCGGCCATGGTCGTCCACTATGGTTAACCACAGTGGCGGCCATAGCCATCCACTATATATATATATATATATATATATATATATATATATATATATATATATATATATATATATATATATATATATGTATGTATGTGTGTATATATATATGTATGTATGTATGTATGTATGTATGTATGTATATGTATATATATGTGTGTATGTATATGTATGTATATGTATGTAGATATATATATATATATATATGTATATATATATATATATGTGTGTGTGTATATATATATATATATATTTGTTTAAATCTATTTCTTTTCAAAGTATTATAGTAGGATATTTTTAAATAACAGAATAGAATAAATTTGTTTCCCATCAATACATGCAGCTAACTTTTGATTTAAATAAACATAACTAGATTTATTTACTTCCTACTCTACATGCTTTTAGAAAATGGAAAATAAGACAATAATATTTTTATTTATAGTTGCAACTAGCTATCTCAAAAATCCTCTAAATCAATAAACAACAAGATATAATGCATTATCAATATTTGTTGGTATTATGGATGTGTTGCATTGGTTTTGTCATTGATGTCAACACTTATCAACACTTATCCTTCTGGAGATCTTTGGTCATGTTGAACCGACACATTATGTTCACCAGCAAGTTTAGTGACTTATGCACAGTCACTAGTATTTGGTTCACCGGCAAGTTATATTGTTCACCGGCACTGAGGATGACTTGTTATCATCTGGAGATCACTTGGTTATGCCAAAGATATGGTTTGAACACTTGGTTTTGGTATTTTGGTTATTGGTCTAATCGGGTTGATATATTTGTTGTTACCAGCAAATTGGTCTAGGTTATGGACCGACATGCATTATCTATTCCAGATCAGCATGACACATTATGGAGATGATTTAATCAATCGGATATTATTGTAATTGTATTGAGCCAATAGGATGCATCGCATCTTGACTTGTTGTAATTGATTTAATTGTAATTGTAGACACCTAAAAATGGTCAACGCTTGCGGAGTCATACTTTAACATTGGCACATTGCCTCATTTTAGGTTTTTGCGTCGCATTAACATTTCTCCTATGATTCGTACTTGGTTTTTATCATTAGCAAACATCGAGTCATTCTTCTACATTCTTCATTTATCTCGCTCTCGAATTTGGTCTTGTTGATAACACTATCCAATCATGATTTTGATCGATTTTATCCTATCACATCAATGTGTGCGCTAATTTGTTATCATTTTGGACATCGTCAATCCTAATTAGGGTTTTGTCCCCTTATCGATTTGTCATCAATCCTTATCATTTTCAATCTTGTCGTTTAATGATCGATTTGTCATCGGTCGTTGTCATGTTCGATCTTGTCATTTTGCGATCAATTTGTCATCGATCGTGGTCATTTTTAATCTTGTCATCTTGCAATCTATTTATCATCAATCCTTGTCCTCTTGTCAATTTTGTCATTTTGCGATCATTTCGCTATCGATCATTGTTTGTCACAATTATGTCAATTTGGATCAATTTGTCATTGTTCCTCGTCAATTGGCACATTTATCAAATCATTTATCACATTGGTCATTTATCAATCCAAAATCAAATCATGATCGACATTAATTATCTTCAATCAAGACCTAATTGTCATCCTCGCATTGCTAATTCACCTTCTAGGGTTTTGTGATTTAGTCATTTAACCTTGCTTATCATTTTCTTCCTTTAGGATTAATAAATTACTTATTTATCCTAAGTCTTCTCATTGCAATTAAATGTTCATTTAATTGGCTAATTATTCCTCTTTGTGAATTAATTAATAAATGACAAATTATTAATTAATTTACCTAATTTCTAATTTCCATCAAATTTTCCTAATTTCAAATTTCTAATTTTCATCAATTTCAATTTTCTTAATTTTCTAATTTGCTAATTTCAAATTCCTCCTATTTCTCTCCTAAATTCATGGAAATGACATAGAAATTTGTCATAATTTGTCATAATTGACAATCAATCAATTCTTGACATAGAAATTTGTCATAAATTGTCATAAATCGTTGCATAGAAATTTGTCATAAATTGTCATAAATCTTTGCATAGCAATTTGTCATAGACATGTCATAATTTTGCTATTCTTGATTTGAATTTCCATTCGAATCACTATCATGCTAATTTGTTCATCTCTCCAATTCTTCTATAAATTGGATGATCTTCATCAATCAAGGCTAATTGGCAATTGGTAATTGGTAATTGATAATCAGGCTATCGAATCTAAGCTTCTAGTACTCTTGATCAAAAATCCCCTCTACTTGCTTTCAATTGTGTGTGCACTTGTAGGTGAGATCCACAACTATTTGGAGAGGAAAGAAGAACAATGGAGCCGCATGGAAGGAGCATTCAAATCATCATCTAGTTTGCACAATCATTAGTTTTGTCTGCTTTGTTTTCATGTCTCTATTGAGTGTGTCTTAGGATAGATTCATTGCAATGGATGCTTTTGTGATTGAGCTATTACGTTTATCTTGTCTTGTGATGATTCCCTATTTCCTATGCTACAATAATATTCTTTGTGAGCCAACCTACACATTTGGTCTTAGTTTTTGGTATATATGTAAGATCTCATTCGTGAGATGATGTAATAAGAGAGAAGAAAGATAACGGTATATAGTTATGATATTGTAACATGGTATGTGCGAATATAGAAGATCATATGAGTAGACCATAGAGAAGGTGATTATCAGAGCTTAACTGGTACTAAATCCAACATTGGAGATGCTAATTTGAGAAGTAGATTATCATTGGATTTAATCATCTAATTGTAGTCAGTGTGACTCCTATTTTGTGATTGAGCAGTGAGCTTTAGGCGGTTGGCCTTTCTGCATGTGCAGACCCCATTTGTACACACATACTATCTGCAATAGTATCATCTGATTGTGGGTAAGGTTTCCCACCATGGTTTTTCCCCTTACAGGGTTTCCATGTACAAGTATTTGTGTTATGTGTTGTGGATGTTGTTTCTCTTTCTGTTATATGCATTAAGTTTCACCGGTACTGATATTAACTATTAATCTGTTAACCGACATTAAGTTTGGTTTACCGGTATTATGTATCAAGTTTGATTAAGTTATATTTGGGCTCAAATTAATGGACAGTTGATTCACCCCCCCCCTCTTAGTTGCCTCCGGGTCCTAACAATTGGTATCAGAGCTAAGTCCTCTTTTTGTAGTAGTTTAACAACTTGAGGAGATTCTATGGCAACTAACTTTTTCAAGAAGGACAGTCCGAAACTTGATGGAACTAACTATGGTATATGGAAGATCAGAATGTAGACACATCTAAATTGCATTGGAAAAGACATATGGGATGTTACAAACAATGTCTATGTTGGTCCTACACCGAATCAACCTAATCCACCAACATTGGGTAAGGATCAAGAGAATGATTGCAAAGCAAGAGAAGCACTCTTTAATGCCTTGTCAGATCAGCAAATCATGGAATTATCAGATCGATCTACTGCTAAATCTATTTGGGATAAATTGGAGACATTGAATGAAGGAGATACCACTGTCAAAATTGCAAAGATGGAATGCTTCCAGGTCAGGTATAAAAATTTGAAAATGGAAGAAGATGAAATAATTTTTTCTTTTATGGAAAGGGTTAATGAAATTGTTTTGGGAATACAATGTTGTGGAGGTTCCTTAAGTGAAGATGAAATTTTTTCTAAAGTTTTGAGATCATTGCCACCGGTATACAAAATAAAAGTAACTATTATTAATGAGTTGAGAACAATGCCTAATACATCAGTATCTAGAGATACCTTGGTTGGAAAACTTTTAGCATTTGAGCTTGAGGAATTTGGTCCTGTTGCTACAATTAAAATAGATTTAGCCTTCAAAGCATCATCATCTGCATCATCATCATCATCTGATAAATCTGATTTTGAAAGAACTTTATGCAAGAGAACTTGAAGATATTAGGAGGGAAAATGAAGAACTAGAAGAACTTGAAGCACTATTTGAAAGGAAAATGCTTAAAGGTTCTATTGGAAGTAAGTATGAAGGTAAAGCACCATTTAAATGTTTTAACTGCAATAAAGTTGGTCATATGGCATCTAGATGTCCTGATAGACATGCAAGATTAAGAGAAGAAGCTAAAAGAACATATAAGCCTAACCCTGAATATTAGGGATACAAATTTAAGAAGAATAGCGACAAATCATGTTACTATGTTGATGAAGGAGTTACTTATGATTCTGATGAAGAACCGACAGACAATGGATGGGATTTTGTTGCAATAACAGAAGATCAACTGGCACCTACTGTTCCACTGGAAGAGCAGGCCTTGGAAGCTACGATTGAAGAAAAGGATGAATGGATTATATATTCTGGATGTTCACATCATATGACTGGTGATAAAAGTAAATTATTATCTTTTTAAGAATACAATGGAGGTCTAGTAAGATTTGTAGATGACAAATCTTGTTTGATCAAAGGAAAAGGCACTATATCTTTTGATGGTAAGCACAATACTGACAACGTTTATTATGTTGAAGGTTTGAAGAATAATCTTTTGAGTGTTGGTAAATTAGTTGAAAAAGGATTTCAGTTACAATTCAAGAATGGTAAATGCAAAATCATGAATAGAACTAGTTTGGAGATTGCAACCGGTAATCAGACTAGCTCGGTAATATCTTTCATTTGAATAACAATGAAAAGACATGCTTGATTGTACATATTGATGAAAGTTGGTTATGGCATAAAAGACTCTGTCATGTGAATTTTGATTGCATTATAAAGATTAGTTCAACAAAGCCAGTAAGGGATTTACCTAAGATTATAAAACCTCATAATCCGGTATGTAAGGAATTTCAAATGGGAAAGCAAGTTAGAACAACTTTTAAGAGTATTTATGAGAAATCCAATAATGTTCTTGATTTAATTCATACTGACTTATGTGGTCTGACAAGAACAAGAAGTCTATAGGGAGATAGATACTTTATGCTAATCATTGATGATTATTCTAGAATGTGTTGGGTTACTTTTCTCAGGGAGAAATCAGAAGCTTGTAGGAAGTTCAAATTATTCAAAGCAATGGTAGAGAATGAAACCGGTAAGAAAATCAAATGTTTAAGATCAGATCAAGGAGGTGAATTTACATCTAAGGAGTTCAATACATTTTGTGAAGTGAATGGAATTAGAAGACAACTATCAGCACCCTGGACACCTCAGCAAAATGGAGTTGTGGAAAGGAAGAACATAACTATTTTGGATGCAGCTAGAAGCATGATATCAGAAGAAAATCTACCTCATGTGTATTGGAGAGAAGAAGTGAATACATCGGTTTACACTTTCAACAGAGTTCACATCAAAGGAGAAACCAGTAAGACACCTTATGAATTATGGTTTGGTAATATTCCTACTCTTAAATACTTCAGAATATTGGCAAATTTGATCCTAGAAGTGATGAAGGGATATTTCTTGGTTATTCATCTAAGAGAAAAGCATATAGATGTTTTAATAAAAGATTATAGAAAATCATTGAGAGTGCAAATGTGAAGATAGATGAACACTTTAGAGGAAATTCAAGGTCTATGGATTCTAAACCGATAGTTGAGATGATCACAAATGAACCTATATAGAGTGTACTGGTATAGAATGTTGGTCCAGTCACACCAGAATCATCAGAGAATTCCATAGTGACTGAAGAACAACAACAAGTGAACACACCCAGGTATGTAAGACTGAATCACTCTAAAATTTAGATAATTGGGAATAAGTATCAAGGATTTATAACAAGAGGAAGACTGGAAAATGAAGAAGTAAGTTTAATTTCTCAAATTGAACCAACATCTGTTATTGAGGCATGTGAAGATAAACATTGGATTAAAGCTATGGAAGATGAATTAGAAAAAATTGAAAAGAACAATACATGGACATTGGTTCCCCGACCTAAAGATAAAAATGTAATTGGAACTAAATGGGTATTCAGAAATAAACTTAATGAAGATGGTAAGGTAATCAAAAACAAAGGAAGATTAGTGTGTAAGGGATATTCATAGAAAGAAGGCATTGATTACAATGAAACCTTTACACTGGTAGCTAGAATTGAGGCAGTCAGATTATTTCTTGCATTTACAACACACAAAAAATATAAAGTATATCAAATAGATGTAAAATGTGCATTTCTGAATAGTGATCTTGAAGAGGAAGTTTACATTGAACAACCTGATAGATTTTCATTGACAAATGATAAAGATATGGTTTGCAGATTAAGGAAATCTTTATATGGATTGAAGCAAGCTCCTAGAGCTTGGTATGCTAGATTGGACAAATATCTTTTGAAGCTTGGCTACACTAAAGGTAATGCTGACAACAACTTATATTTCAAAGTGACTAATTAAGATATCTTGGTTATTGAAGTTTTTGTTGATGACATCATTTTTGGAGGAGAAGATGGATTGTGTAATGACTTTTCTAATAAGATGCAAGAAGAATTTGAAATGTCTATGATTGGGGAGATAAAAAAAAATTTAGGATTGCAGATTTTATAGACTAATAAATGTATATTCATATGTCAAACAAAGTACTTGAAGGAACTACTAAATAAATTTGGTATGGAAAACTCTAAACCGGTAAGTACTCCTATGACTACAACTGATAAATTGTCATTAAAGGATGACTCAGCTCTTGTTAATCTGACAAGATACAAATCTATGATTGGAGGTTTACTGTATTTGACACAAACAAGACTTGATATAATGAATGCAGTGTGTATTATTTCAATATTTCAAAGTAATCCTAGAGAAAATCATGAATCAACAGTGAAAAGGATTTTCTGGTATCTACAAGGTACAACAAATCTTGGTGTATGGTATCCTAAAGATGAAAATGTTGAATTATGTGTATACACCGATGCTAATTGGGCAGGAGATGTACATGATAGAAAGAGCACCACTAGCGGGGCATTCTTTCTTGGTAGCATATTGATTTCATGGTTGAGCAAGAAATAGAGTTGTACATCATTATCAATAGCAGAATCAGAATATGTTGTAGTAGCAACTAATTGTACTCGGGTATTATCGATTAAGAAAATGTTCAAGGACATAAAGATAAAATGCAAAGAACCTATAATCATTTATTGTGATAATTCAGAAGCAATTGATATATCTAAGATTACATTATTTCACTCTAAAAGTAAACATATTTCTATCAAATATAATTTTCTGAAAGAGAATGTTGAAGCAAAAGAAGTGAGATTGGTTTATGTGAATAATAAAGAGCAGATTGTAGATATCTTTACTAATCCTTTGCTTAAGAAAATTTTTGAATATCTCAGATAGCAAATTGGGGTTATACCCTCACCGGTAGAAACTTAGATAGTTGATACTTGGCATCAAACCGAAAATTAACAGAGAAACTTTTTCCGGCTTTGATGGAGGAGAGCTACTTCTCAGGGGGAGTAGTTGGAGAAGTTGGTTATAACAATTGGTATTTGTAATTGGTTCTATGAAATGGTTGTATCTAGTATTTGTATGGCTTTGGTATTTGATGTCAAAGGGGGAGAGATA
Source organism: Cryptomeria japonica (assembly GCF_030272615.1). Lineage (NCBI taxonomy): Eukaryota > Viridiplantae > Streptophyta > Pinopsida > Cupressales > Cupressaceae > Cryptomeria > Cryptomeria japonica. Next base: position 457,412,683 of record NC_081411.1, read on the forward strand.
TCTATGGAAAAACAACATTATCCTTTGGGGAGAGATATATACTCTCTGCATTAGTATTTTGATTTTTGGTACTGATCTATTCTGGAGATTGTTGGTTTTTGGTTTTTGGCATTCTGTTTTGGCACTTAGATGTTTTTCCATCTTTGTGTTGCCATCAATGCCAAAGGGGAGATTGTTGGTATTATGAATGTGTTGCATTGGTTTTGTCATTGATGTCAACACTTATCTACACTTATCCTTCTAGAGATATTTGGTTATGTTGGACCGGCACATTATGTTCACCAGAAAATTCAGTGACTTATGCACAGTCACTGGTATTTGGTTCACTGGCAGGTTATAATTTTCACCGGCACTGAGGATGACTTGTTATCATCTGGAGATCACTTGGTTATGTCAAAGACATGGTTTGAACACTTGGTTTTGGTATTTTGGTTATTGGTCTAATTGGGTTGACATATTTGTTGTTACCAACAAATTGGTCTAGGTTATGGACCAACATGCATTATCTATTCCAGATCAGCACGACACATTATGGAGATGATTTAATCAATTGGATATTATTGTAATTGTATTGAGCCAACATGATGCATTGCATCTTGACTTGTCATAATTGATTTAATTGTAATATTCTTTGTGAGTTGACCTACACATTTGGTATATATGTAAGATCTCATTTGTGAGATGATATAATAAGAGAGAAGAAAGATAATGTTATATGGTTATGGTATTGTAACATGGTATGTGAGAATATAGAAGATCATATGAGAAGACCATAGAGAAGGTGATTATCAGAGCTTAATCGATACTGAATCTAGCATTGGAGATGCTACTTTGAGCAGTACATTATCATTGGATTTAATCATCCAATTGTAGTCAGTGTGACTCCTATTTTATGATTGAGCAGTGAGCTCTAGGCGGTTGGCCTTTCTGCATGTGCAAACCCCATTTTTACACACATACTATCTAGAGTAGTATCATTTTATTGTGGGTAAGTTTTCCCACCATGGTTTTTCCCCTTACAGGGTTTCCACGTACAAATCTTTGTGTTATGTGTTGTTGATGTTGTTTCTCTTTCTGTTATATGCATTAAGTTTCACCGGTACTGATATTAACTATTAATCTGTTAACCGACGTTAATTTTGGTTTACTGATATTATGTATCAAGTTTGATTAAGTTATATTTGGGTTGAAATTAATGGACAACTAATTCACCCCCCCCCCCTCTCAGTTGCCTCCGGGTCCTAACAATATTAACTCTTAAAATATCTATTTATTATTCCTTTGAGTTTGAACTATAGATGTAAGAAAATATTTTATTTTTATTTAAAAGTGACTACTTTATTAACATTTAGCCTTGCATTTAATTTTCAATAGTAGTAAGGATGGAATATGAATTTCATTCTTAATCTTTTTCTAGTAACTATATCATTAAAGAAATAATTACAACAATGCATTCTTCTCTTTGCAATAATATATACTTAAAATTAAAATACATCTTTATTACATGGTAAAACAAATCCAATAGTTACATTTAGTAAATCATATTTTCTTTTATACAAATAGGTAAATAACAAAATCAAGCCTCTCATTTCTACTAAATGAGGGCTTGCCAAATACATGTATTTCCTTTCGCAACTAAATACAAATAAACAATAGGATCAACCATAACTTCCTTTCCAATCTTTTCCCAAGCAAACCTGCAACAAAAGCTTGTAGGTTGTGACCATGGAGGCTTACCTCCCAACCTAGGCTTACAAGAATCCACCCCCGAGCTAGGAGAACCAAGGCTAAACGGGTTGCACTCAAGCATAAACACATAAGCAAGAGGAAAATGCAACACAAACACTCCCAACCTAAGGATGAACAAAGTCACTTAGTGACTATAACTTGAGGGGTGAAGGTGGACCAAATACCTAGAGGAGAAATCTGCAAGTAGGAGAACATAATTCCATTGCAAAGCTACCAAGTAGAATAACCACAAGTTCCAAACTTGTCCCAACAAATCCTTCTATCCCCCAAGGTATACAAGCCATCAAACTCCCCTTATGAACCCCATTACATAAACAAAACACTATGCAGCAAGGGTCCCATAATCCCTTGTGTATCATCCAAAGAGAGCCTCTACACTCTTAGGTTGTCAAATAACCCTTAACCCTAAGGCCACTCTACCCTCCCAAGGGTGAGTATGGCCTTGAAACACCCAAAACAATAACATAAATACACACAATAAAAACTCACAAGGAAGAACTCAACATCTTCCTAAGCTTACTAAGAAAACAACAATGGAAAACAACAAACAATCTTTTCAAATTTACAAAACAACATACATGAGGAAGTATTCAACCAACTTTAAAACTACCAATGGGTGAATAAAAGTTTGTAGAAGAGCTTCCCAAATCTTTTCCTTCATAAGACCTACCCAAAACTTCCAAAATCCAAAGAAAAACAATTTCTCAAGAAAATCTATGTCTCCAAAAATGGAGAGTGGGTGATCAAACTTATCCCTCCCAAAATATTCCCTAAGAAGACACTCCTCACTCTTTCCAATCCTCTTGGGAAGGGTGAGGGATGTTCATAGGTTGGTCTTCCCAACACCTTACAAGCTCTCTAGCCAAGTCACCTCAAAAAGGTAAAAGGAATGGGGAAGAGCAATGTCACTCATGAGGAAGGTTCTCTATCCTAGGTTGGATCCTCAAAAGTTGAAATTCGGCCATCTTGAAAGAATCAACTTTTGGGGTGTTGTCTCTCCAAATAGACAACCCTTGGCTTCACAAACACACATAAATTTAGGCTTGATTCTCTGAATAGTTTCCATGGTCACATGGATCAGTTTTCTTGCACATCTCACTTTGCACATTAGTAATTCCAAAAATCACATATAATATCATAATATGAAAAGAATACAATTCAGACATTTGCATACAATTTCAATTATAATAATCAAGTTTCCCATTATCTAATAAAATCCACATGAAATAATCTACTAAATGGCATCATCATAATCATCATGAAATTTAATCATTTATAAAGCATGCATCCATAATTTCTAGCATCAAAATAAAGTTTTGCAAATCAAAATAAATGACATAATCATAGCAATGTTATCCAATCACTGGATCATATAGAATCTATGTCCATAATGCATCAAAATATAGTATCAATAATAGGTCCAACATGAAAATAACTGAAATTCTATGATGGCTCGGGGTAGGGCCTCACACCCTCCCCCTCTAGGCATGAACTTCTTCCTGGAGCTCATAAAAAAGATGGGGGTACTGAGATCTCATATGTGCTACGTCCTCCCATGATGTCTTAACCTTGTCATAACAATCCCACTGAACCCTAGCCTGGTCCAGCTCTCGACCTCGAAGAGACAGCATCTAGCGAGCCAAAATGCGGATGGGCTCCAAAGCTAGCTGCCCATTTGACTCCACCTACAAGGCATCCCAATCTAGAATATGAGACTCATCATAAATATACTTCCTCAGAACTGATACATGAAACACATAGTGGATGCGTGACAGGATAGGTGGCAAAGCTAGATGATATGCAACTGGTCCTATCCTCTCAATAATCTCACATGGTTTGACAAAGCGACGTGCAAGCTTAGAACCCTTTCCATAATGCATTGGAATCTTATGCGATCGCACTCTCAAGAAGACTTTGTCCCCAACCATGAAGCTACGATCTATCCTCTTCGCATCTGCATACTTTTGCCTATCTTGTGCCTCTCTAAGGCACTTTCTAATCAAATCCATCTGCTGCTCCATATCATGAACTATCTCAGGACCAATGGCTACTCTATCCTCAATGCGGTCCCAACTCAAAGGTGTCTTGCAAGGTCTTTCGTACAAAGCCTGAAAAGGTGGCATCCCCAAGGAAGTGTGATCTCCATTATTAGAGGCAAACTCAACAAAAGGAAGGTACACTTCCCATCCAATCTAATGATCCATGACGTACATACAGAGCATGTCTTCTAACACCTGGTTTACCCTCTTTGTCTGTCTATCCATTTCTAGATGATAGGTTGTACTGAAGTTGAGTCTGGTACCCATTGCTGCCTATAACACCTTCCAAAAGGAAGAAGTGAAGAGGGAATCTCTGTCTGAAATAATCTTCTGTGGAACACCATGAAGTCTGACAATATCCTGCAAGAATACCTGTGCCACTGCTAGTGTTGTGAAGGTAGTCCGAACTGGTGAGAGGTGGGCAACTTTGGTCAACTTGTCAACTATCACCATGATGGCATCATGACGACGCAATGACATAGGAAGACCAATGACAAAATCCATCGATATAGTGTCCCATTTCCACTCCGGTATCACATGAGATTGGAGCAACCCACTTGGATGGTGGTGCTCCGCCTTGACTCTCTAGCACTCAAGGCATTGGGCTACTAGTACAACAATGAATTGCCGCATACCTAGATAATGATATAACTATCTCAAATCTGCATGCATCTTCTTAACTCTGGGATGCACTGCATAAGGAGCTCTATGAGCCTCCAACATAATGAATTCACGTAATCCTTTGGAAGAACGTACATAGATGCACCCTCTATGGCATAGTAGTCCATTAAACTAATGAATACTAGGGTCTCCTGAGATCACACTACCTGACATACCTCTAAATACCACTCATCCTCTAGCAGTTGCTACAATATATGACCTCTCAAATTTGTGTCCATAGACATGGAGCATATCTCATGACGTCTCCTAATCAAGGCATCTACAACAATGTTCTCTTTCCCCTTGATGTAGTGAACATCAAAATCTAACTCACATAAAAACTCCATCCATCTTATCTGATGAGCATTAAGATTGGGCTGAGTGAATATGTACTGTAAGCTCTGATGATATGAATGAAGCTCAAAATGATGACCCAAAAGAAAATGTCTCCACCTCACAAGTGTGTGCACCACTGCTGCAAGCTCAAGGTCATGAGTAGGGTAGTTAAGCTCGATAGTCTTAAGTTTCCTAGACTCATACACTATAACTCGACCCTCCTACATAAGAAATGCTCCTAAACCATCCAAGGAAGCATCTGTGCATACCATGAAATCAGCCAAGGGGTCTAACACAACAAGAATAGGTGCACTAGTGAGTGCCCTTTTGAGATCCTGAAAGGCCCTCTCACACCTTTTTGTCCACTTGAATTTCTTTCCCTTTCATTGAAGGCATGTAATAGGACATGCAACCCTAGAGAACCCCTCAATGAAGCATTTGTAGTACCCTGCTAGACCCATGAAACTCCTGACTTCTGTCACACTAGTTGGCGTTGGCCAATCCATAATAGCTCTGATCTTCGATGGGTCAATTGAGATCCCATCGCTTGATATAACATGTCCTAGATATCTAACCTTTGATCTAAAGAATGCACACTTCGATAGACTACCATATAACTGATTGTCTCTCAAACATTGCAATACCTGCCTCAAGTGCTCCTCTTGCTTCTTGTCATTTTGAGAATATATCAATATGTCATCAAGGAACACAATCACAAATTGGTCAAGGAAAGTGCAAAATACCCCATTCATGAGACTCATGAATACAGCTGGAGCATTTGTAAGACCAAATGGAACCACGGTGAACTCATAGTGGCCATACCTAGTACGAAAAGCAGTCTTGTGGATATCTCTCTCTACAATCCTCAACTAATGGTACCCTGACTTTAGATCTATCTTAGAAAATAATTTGGTACCCTGAAGCTGATCAAATAGGTCATCAATCCTAGGAAAAGGATATCGGTTAATGATGGTCACTTTATTCAACTCTCTGTAATCCATACATAACCGAAGGGATCCATCCTTCTTCTTCACAAAGATGACTAGTGCACCCCAAGGGGAGACACTAGGACGAATGTGACCCTTCTCTAAGAGTTCCTCAAACTGCATCTTGAGCTCATTAAGCTCATTAGTGGTCATCCTATATGGTGATCTTGAAACTGGCTCAGCTCCTAGTACAAGATGTATGTGAAAATCAATCTCTTTGCTAGGTGGCATACCAGGTAGCTCGGAAGGAAACACGTCTACAAATTCCTCAAGGATAGGATGATCATCTAGGGAAGGATCCTTCTCATTCTCTTCCTATCTATCACTGATGCTGATGGAAAATAATTAGCTTCTCTTTTGCATGCTCCACTTAAGCTACATATCAGAAATCATACAAAGAGATATGAGCCTCTGAATCCCTGAAATTACTATGGAGGTACCCTGATCATCTATACGCTCGATCTTTTTCTGGTGACAATCAATCTTGGCTCTGTGAGCATATAGCCAATCCATGCCAAGAACAATACCATAAGATCCTAGAGGTGTGACTCGAAGGTCTACTAAGGTGGTTGTACTCCCAATCTAAAGCTGACAACCCCTAACCACTGACTCAACAGACAATCTAGCTCTTGAAGCCAACTCCACTTCGCAACTAACACCTTGCCTAGTTGTCATTAGCCCGCAATGCTCCACAACCAATGGAGATAAAAAAGAATATGTAGCTCCTAAATCAAACAACATAGAAACACTACTACCTCTGATCATACCTGCGGCCTCTATGACTATGGCGTGATGCTCTTCTTAACGGTTGTCAACTATTGCGAAGACTCTGTGGGACTTACCCATGTCCCCAATTGTAGGCTCTGAAGCTGCCATCCACTAACTACCTACCATCTGACCCTATAGACACTCTCTCACCATGTGTCCCATGCCCCATAAGTGAAACAAGCACCACGTGACTGAAACTGAACACCCTGTGGCCTAGAGTATCCCTATCCTCCTATCTTGCTTGATCCACTGAAACCACCCCTGGAGGACTGTTGAGTCTGTGCTAGAGGTGTGTATGGAACCTATGATCATTGATCACGCCTAGGACCCTATGAATGCACTTAAAGCACTGATGACCCTCTGGAGGCCTTTGCCTCTAATTTTATTGTGGCTATTGTGGAGGAGGGGGTTTAAAGGACCTCGATGAATGCCTATGGTTACCCTTCTAGTGGGGTTTTTGAAACCCAAAAGATTGCAGTATAGGGTTTCAATTCTAATGTCACATGTCCTATGGTCTACCCTGAATCTCCTCTGATATCAAGGTCTTCTCCATGGCAACCTAGAGTTGTCATCCTAACTAATCCTGCTATACTGATGTTCAATCCTCTAATAAATCAGTTGAAAAGTAGCTTCTTGTCCTTCAGGTAGTCAACATAGGGTAAGAGCTTGAAGAACTTGCTCTCATACTGGGACACTAAGAGACCCTTCTACTGAAGGTCATTAAACTCGTCAATCCTGCACTGCATTAAGTGCTCTGATAGGTATTTGTCCTTGAATCTCTCTGTAAAGATGTCCCAAGTGACAGTGTCTGTAGCTAAATCATTCTTATACTCCTCCTACCTCCACCATGTGGAAACCGCCCCTCTCAAAAGGTGAATGACAATCTGTGCCTTCAAATTGCTCTCATAGGGATGTAATCCAAAGCACCTCTCTACACTCAATAGCCAATCCTCAGCCTCTACCCCATCAGTAGATCCTTCAAATGATGGTGGCTGAAGACATAAAATCTCTCTGATCTGATCCTCGAGATCACGGGGTGCTCTCTAAAAAATCACTGGTGCCACTAATGGAGGTGCCTCAAGTAAATGGAATGACTCAGGCTCATGCTCAGCCTAGGCCTCTATACGTTAGGAAGTGGACTCTTACTCCGCTCCCTAGCTGCAGATCTATGACTCTAAGAATTTTGGTGCTCTGCCTAATGATCTACTGCTGGGAGTCTATCCTAAACTATTCCTATCAAGTTTTGAAGTACAGCTAGAATGTCTCAGTTGGGGTCAATCGGTTGTTTGAGAGGAGCTTCCTGATCCCCTTCTAGATCCGGCTCATCCCACATTGTTGGCATTCTACACTCTTATGAGAATAGTTGATGTTGTCATTGATGGCAACCAACTGGCAATCATCTGTCAACACACCGGTAGTTACCAGCACCGGCAATAGACTTCTACATACACCAGCAAGCACTTCACCGGCAGTGGGAATAATACATACTGACACTCAAGCCAACATGGTACAAACTTTGTTTATTGTTTTATATTGTAATTATATTTTGTACAAGTCAACATGGCATATTTTAAAAGAATCATATATATGTATGAGATCTTATAGGTCATTTTGAGAATGAGACGATATGATATAGAGATAAGAGAGAGAATAGATGATATTTTGTATAAGGTGATATAGTTGACAACAAAGGTTTTGGTAATAGACTGAGCTTAAACCAGTACTCAACCTGGCATAGTTGATGTTGATCTGAAGCAATACATTGTATTGGATTTTGATCATCCATTTTGTAAGTCAGTGAGACTTATGTTTTGTAGTTGAGCAGTGAGCTCTAGGCTGCTAGCCTTCCTGCATGTGCAGGCCCCTCATTGTAAGTAATATTTATTCATTGGCCAGTGAGTGAATATTGTGGGTCACAAATCCCACCGAGGTTTTTCCCATAGGGGGTTTCCTCATTAAATATCTTGTGTTATGGTGTGTTCTCTATGCTGTCTCTGTTATTCTTATTTGTTGCATTAATTCTTATTTACCGATACATTGTTTTGAGATACAAAGTTCTTAATAAGTTTAAATATTCTGCTAACCGGTTAGACACTCTTAGTGTCTTTGGGACTGTCATTGATTCTAACAATTGGTATCAGAGCCTGGTCCTCTATTTTCAAAAGCCTAACAACTTAAGGAAGATTTTGACACCGGTATAGATGGAGAACTTAAGAAAACAATTGGAAGGAGCTCTTGTAGATTATGATGCAGAGAATTTGAAGAATATCAAACTTGAAGATTATCTAAGGACTGCACAGGAATTCATTAAAGGACTTCAGGAGAACCTTGCTATAGTACAAAATAAAAGAAAAGAACTTCATGAGAAGATGCAGAAAGATGATGAGGAAAAAGAAACTCGTAATGAACTTGCAAACAGGTTGAGACAAGAGAACAATAAAGAATGAAATGCAAGATATGACTATAAGGTTATGTAAAGATATTGAAGACAGGAAGAAGAATGAAGAAGACTTGACTAGGAGACTCAATGATGCTAGAAATGAAAATCTAAGACTTAGTCATGAAAATGATATGTTGAAGACAGATCTGATTCACATGCAACATGATAAAACTGAGCTTATGAGACAAAAGGAAATTCTAGAAAATGAGTTGGCTACTGCACATCAACACAAAGAGAAATTTAAGAAAAGTTCAGAGGAGCTTGATGGCATGTTGAAAAGTTAGAAACCTAATGGAGATACAAATGGACTCGGATTCAAAGTTGGAGAAAGTTTCGGTACTGCAAACAATCTAGAACAGAACAAACCGGTAAGACAACCTAGTGCTTATAAGTATAATGGAAAATGTTTCAATTGCAACAAATATGGTCATAGAGAAAATCAATGTAGATTTAGAAACAATCAAAATATTAATGCACCCACTAGTCAATGTTCCAAATGCAACAAAGTTGGTCATAATTTAGAAAATTGTAGAATGAATGTGAAATGCTATGTTTGTGGAAGATATGGACACTTATCTAATCAATGCAGAACACAAACTGATGTAGGATATGGAAAGGCTATTCAGAGGAATAATGTGACTTGTTATGCTTGTAACAAAATTGGACATATTGCTAAATTTCATAGAAGCAAGACTTCACCGGCGAACAATAAAGGATCTAGTTTGAAAGGAAAAGAAAAGGTAGATGAGGCAAAGCAAGAATTTTTAAAACAATGGATTAGAAAGAGAGATCAGAATGTTGATGAAACTATCTCTATACTGGTAGAACAGAGTAATCCTCCACTGGCAGGAGACTCTTCATCCAACTGAGAAGTAACCCTTTGGGGGTATTGCAGTAAGTTGAAAATCATGCAAATTACCCTCTGTTGATGGTGAGAAGATATATTTCTTCTTTACCGGCAGATATGTTAAGTTTTCACTTAACCAGGGAGCATTTCATGTAGTTGGTAAGAGAAATGTCATTATAAATCAGCTAATTTCCCTCTTTTTGAACTCACCGAGTATTCAAATTAGTAGAGATCGCGAAAATAGAGTGAAGGCATTCAAGGCAAAGGTACAAAGTGATTTCTTCAAGCATTCAGAATATTTTCAAGAAGCTAAAGGTATTTTTCAATGGCTTCTTCTTCTCCTCCCGAGTTTATTGGGAACCCTACTATTGTGGAAAATGTGAAATGCCCTAGGCCCGTATTGAAGATAATTTCCAAGATTGCCAAGCAAGATGACTTTGTAGGGGCATTTTCAAAAATTCCTAAAGGTGTAGCTTTTGGAGAAGACCCTAGGATTTATATACATTGGAATATAGAGGAACTAGGTTCTGAAGAATTGATGAAAATGTTTACTAAAGTGATTTGTGATGAAAATGGTGTTGTCAAACCCGAACACAAAATAATAGAAACTGTAGGTTTTGTGGAGATACTGAACATTCCCCAATTTCTAGAGGAAGTAATAAGAATTGTTTTGAGTAGAGATCATGGAGAATTCTTATGGTTGGATTCTGTCTACAAAATAACCCGGTAAACAATTAGGGCAGTAACTGGTTTACCCTCAACCAATAGCAGACCTGACAAAACAAAGAAGATTCCTAACAACAAAGTGATGACCCTAACCGGAGCAACATCTGACAATAGATCACTGAGAGTGAATGATATCAAGGACATCAATGTGACATTTGTAAATATGGTATTAGGATACAAGACCACACATGCGAACAGGCTAAATTCAGTTTCTAGTCTTTGTATAAATAGTGCTTATGAGATGGTTAACAATAATGCAATGATAGATGTGTGTGAATGGCTAAAAGATGAACTCATTGACAATTTGAAAAATATTAAAGGAGATGAGAAAGGGACATTCCATTTTGGAAATCTCTTGGTATGCTTGATGTTGTATTTCAATAAGGAAATCCCCAGTACAGGACCTAAAGACTTTGGATATGATATACCAGTAGGAAAACAATTACAAGAAGCTTTTACCAACATGGGAACTGCTAGAGACAATAACATAATTGAATACTTCAAAAATTTCCAAACTAAAATGAAAACTAGAGAAAGGCTACCACAGAGTGTAGTGGACAAATATGACAAAGAGATCTATTTTGTTATCAAGAGAGATGAGACATGGATAGAAGTTGTACTCCCTAGGACTGTTTGGGTGATTGAAATGGGATATGATATAGATCTTAACAATTTGGAAACATATGCTAAAGCATTACTGGATACACCGAGAGAACCATCAGAACAAGTTTTTGGTAGTGGTGAGACTATTGAAAGTGATGTAAATACATTGAAGGAAAGAAAGAAAAGAGAAAAATATATTAGAGATGCTTCCACGAAAGTGAAGGAAATCAAAGAAAATGTAATGAACGTCAGTGGCATATCGGCTACTGAGCTTGAAGGACTTCAACCGGAGGCACACATTTCACCGGTTGGCACATCTTCTAGAACTGAAAGTGACAAGGCAGCCGAGTTTAAAAGAGTTGAAAGGAGGAAGAGAAAACCTTCCCCGGTACCCTCTCCTTTACCTAAGAGAACAAGGACTTTAAGTAAGAAACAACAGGCAGTAAGGGGACCACCAAAGAAATTAACACCAAAGAAGAAACAACAACCTATTACCCCTTCTTTAAATGATTTATTGAATGAGATAACTGATGATGGAAATTTGGCTAATGTACACCAATTGTATAACACATTTAATGGTTCTGACAGGGAAAGCATTGAGAATAGTATTATTTTACATCTGGACATATATAAAAAGGTTTTGATTGAAGTTGTGGATGACTTACCCAATGAACTATAGAGGAGATTAAAAGCAAAAAGGATTGCAATGATGGAATTAGATAAGAAACTGAAAGTTGAAAAACTTCTAGCTATACATCCTATAAATTCAAAAGAGGAAATTGATGAATTAATCTTTGAGGCTAACCGATTTGTTTTTGCTAATGGAAACTGGAAAGTAAGTCTAATGGCAGGAAGAGTAAAAGAGATTGCAGATGAAACTACTGATAACTGGGATATATTTTTTGTGGAGAAGGAAAAACAAGATGAAATGAACCAACCAAAGAAGACATTTAAAGTATATCAAAAGGATAAGGACAAAGGAAAAAGAAAAGTTGGTGGTATTTTGAACATCAAGATCATTGACAATTTATCGCCACCTTTGGATACTACACCGGTACATACAAATGATCTGCCAGTTATTGACACTGAAGGTGTTACACATGATGACACTAATCCTGAATCTGAGATACTATTCACCATGAATGTGGATACTCAGGAAGTGAATATTGTTGTGGACAAGGATAGTGCAGAGGTTAAGGCAATGTTGACTATGGCAACATGACTGAGAAATTGGTAGAGACTATTGAGGTTGAGATCCCAACTCAATCTGAGCAACCATTAGAAATAGAGAAACCTATTGAAGGAATAGATGCTGGCACAGGGCCATTGGAGACTCACATACTGACAGTTGAAATTACTGAGAAACCTACTGAGGCACAGGTACACACTGAGGCAGAAAAACTAACAATCACTAAGACATCAAAACAGGTTGAGAAACCCTTGCAAGTTGAGATGCAAACCCAGACTGATCCAAAAGTAGAAAACACAAGTAAAATGGTTACAACTGATGGAAGCATAGAGGTAATAAAGGCAATTGGTTAGACATCTGGTGCATCAGCAAGTGAATTCAGACCTACCAATGTTACAGAGGTACTTTTGGATTCAATCAAAAAGATAACGGATTGCAATGCATTGGCCTACAAGGCAATTGATAACACTGTACCTATTCTTAAATTGATTGCAGCAAATTGTAACATAGATCATATTAAGGATTCTTTAGGCAAATTGGACACATTGTCTAAATTTATTGCTGACAATGTAATAACGATTGATGAAGTGAATGAGGATACAATAAAGGACAGAGTTGAAAAATAGAAGAACAAATTATTTGATGACACCATAAAGAAGTGCAATGAACACCTGAATACATTATTACCAACACTGAACTCTACAATTTTGGAGTACAAAGAGCTATATAGGAAAACATGCAAACCTCACCTTCTGATAGAGGACATAGATAAGGAGATCAGTAAAACACGAACAGACATTGATGACATAGCTGATAACATAATTGGTTCATCCGGCCACATATCAGTTTTTGAGCAAGAAATGACAAGTTTTGAGGAAAAATTAGAGAAACTTGAGAAAGAAAAGGCAAGGATAAGGTCTAATGCCAGAGAACTTAAAAATAAACTTGGTCCCAAGTTGGACAATCTTATTTCTTAGAGAATGGAAATATCTAAGGCATTACTTCAAGGAGAACGATCACTGGAAGATCACATGCATTATCTCACCGGCACGATCCAACAGACTGAGTAAACTTTGAATGATAGCAAAAGGTTTATGCAAAGTCTGAATTTGGTTTTGGCAAATATCTTCTAGATTGTAACCAACCGGTTATAGACTTTGAGGTGAAATTTTTGCACTCGTTTGACTATTTTTGACAACCTTTGTCATTGATGTCAAAGGGGGAGTAGTGGAGAGAAAAATGCTTCTTCAGAGGAGATCATTTGCTCAAGGGGAGCACATATTTTTGGAAACTCTTTGGACTTCAATTTTTGGAACAGTTTTTGGATTTTTCTCATGAGTGTTGCCATCAATGCCAAAGGGGGAGATTGTTGGCATTCTACACTCTTATGAGAATAGTTGATGTTGTCATTGATGGCAACCAACTGGCAATCATTTGTCAACCCATCGACAGTTACCAGCACTGGCAATAGACTTCTACATACATCGGCAGGCACTTCACCGGCATTGGAAATAATGTATACTGACACTCAAGACGACATGGAATAAACTTTGTTTATTGTTTTATATTGTAATTATCTTTTGTACAAGCCGACATGGCTTATTGTAAAAGAATCATATATATGTATGAGATCTTATAGGTCATTTTGAGAATGAGAGGATATGATATAGAGATAAGAGAGAGAGAGAGAGAGAGAGAGAATAGATGATATTTTGTATAAGGTGATATAGTTGACAGTGAAGGTTTTGGTAATAGACTGAGCTTAAACCGGTACTAAACCTAGCATAGTTGATGATGATCTGAAGCAGTACATTGTATTGGATTTTAATAATCCATTTTGTAAGTCAGTGAGACTTATATTTTGTAGTTGAGTAGTGAGCTCTAGGCTGCTAGCCTTCCTACATGTGCAAGCCCCTCATTGTAAGTAATATTTATTCATTGGCCAATGAGTGAATATTGTGGGTCACAAATCCCACCAAGGTTTTTCCCACACCGGGTTTTCTCGTTAAATATCTTGTGTTATGGTGTGTTCTCTATGTTGTCTCTATTATTCTTATTTGTTGCATTAATTCTTGTAGACACCTAAAAATGGTCAACGCTTGCGGAGTCATACTTTAACATTTGCACATTGCCTCATTTTAGGTTTTTGCGTCGCATTAACATTTCTCCTATGATTCATACTTGGTTTTTATCATTTACGAACATCAAGTCATTCTTCTACTTTCTTCATTCATCTCGCTCTCGAATTTGGTCTTGTCGACAACAATCTTCAATCATGATTTTGGGTCGATCTTTGTCCTTGTCAATCTTGTCATATTGCGATCGATTCGTCATCGATCCTTGTCCTTTTCAATCATGTCAATTTGGTCAATTTGTCATTGATTTTTGTCAACCAATCTCAATCAAATCATTTATCACATTGGTCATTTATCAATCCAAAATCAAATCATGATCGAATGAATTATCTTTCATCAAGACCTAATTCATCTTCTAGGGTTTCGTGATTTAATCATTTAACCCGGTTTGTCATTTCCCTCTTTAGGATTAATAAATTATTTATTTATCCTAAGTCTTCTCATCACAATTAAATGTTCATTTAATTGGCTAATTATTCCTCTTTGTGAATGAATTAATTAATAAATGAAAAATTATTGATTAATTCACTAATTTCCTAATTTTCATCATTTTCCTAATTCTTAATTTCCTCATTCCTCTTTTTCCTATTTTTCTAATTTCTTAATTCCTAATTTCATTTCCTCCTATTTCTCTCCTACATTCATGGGAATGACATGTCAATTTGTCATAATTTGTCATAATTGACAATCAATCAATTCTTGCATAGCAATTTGTCATAATTTTGTCATAAATCATCAATCAATCAATTCTTGCATAGCAATTTGTCATAAATTGTCATAAATCCTTGCATAGCAATTTGTCATAACATGTCATAATTTTGCTATTCTTGATTTGAATTTCCATTCGAATCATTATCATGCTAATTTGATCATTTCTCCAATTTATCTATAAATTGGATGATTTTCTTCACTCAAATCCCTTGATTCTTAATTGGTAATCAAACTATCGAATTTCTAGTCAATCACATTTCTAGTACTCTTGATCAAAAATCTTGTCTACTTGCTTTCAATTATGTGTATGCACTTGTAGGTGAGATCCACAACCAAACCATTTGAAGAGGAAAGAAGAACAATGGAGCCACATGAAGGAGCATTCAAATCACATCTTTGGTTTGCATAATCTTTGGTTTGCATAATCTTTGCTTTTGAATGTCTTTATTTCATGTCTCTATTGAGTGTTGTTTAGGATAGATCATTGCAATGAGTTTTTGTGATTGAGCTATTTATTATTATGTTTATCTTGTCTTGTGATGATTTCCTATTTCCTAATGTACAATTCTTATTTACCGATACATTGTTTTGAGATACAAAGTTCTTAATAAGTTTAAATATTCTGCTAACCGGTTAGACACTGATTCACCCCCCCTCTCAGTGTCTTTGGGACTGTCATTGATTCTAACACGCACAACATCTTTGTGTGCCATGCGAGCACGTCTAGGACCCCTACCGCGCCTACGAGCTTGTCGCGTAATTGGCGGCATCCTTAATGATAATAAAATAAATAAATTAAATAAATAAATAGATAACAATTCTTAAAGAAAATAATATTAAAAGCGAAATGTAATGGAGAAAGGTTCCTAGTGTTGGAAACCTTGCTCTGAAACCAAAATGTCATGCCCAGACTTTTGGGCAAAAACGAAACAACAATTTTTTTTTAAAACAACATAAAATATTAAATATTCTACATTAAAGAAATGAGATAAATAAGTTTTGTCTTAACTAAAGGTTAACTTGGATATTAAAAGAATGTTTCCTAAAGTTTATTTAATTAACTCAACTATTATAGCGTTAACATTTAAGGTAGACTAATTATACCCCAAAAAGGGTCATCACAACTTAATTCATTAATTTCACTAATTTAATTAATTTCCCCTAATTTAAACTCTCCAATAATGAAATAAGAGATATTAATTATTGTAGACGTATAAAAATGACCATATTCCTAAATGAATATTTTATGTTCATTTCTCTATCCAATTTAATTAAATTATCCACATTCTTCTATTTTATTAAATAAATTATTCAATTTATTTAAATAAAATTCACTATACCATTTAATGAATAAATCATTTTATTCAATTAAATCCCCTAGCCACTTTTAATTAAATTCAAATTTAATTAAATAGTTAACCCAAATTGAATAAATCTATTTTATTTAATTTCTCCAAATTGCAACCAAATTGAATGAAATTCTTTATTTCAATTAAATCCTATTATCCTTTCATCCACTTGCAAAATCCCAAACCCCTTTCTAATCCCTTCTAGAATCTTCTAATTGCTTCTAATTAACCTAACCCTCCTCTAAACTTTGTCACATCCCTAAGCAAAGGGAAGTCACTTCTCAAAAACCTTAAAGTCTTTGATAACCATTGAAGGTTTTCAACCTTCAACCACTAAAACCCTTAAAGTCTTTGAAAACCATTAAAGGCTTCCAATCTTCAACCACTTAATCCCCAAAGTCTCCAATAACCATTAATGGTTAATTCAAACCTTCCCACATGGTTAAAACATTTGTTTTGACTCAACCTCTATCCAACCCAAGGGTCTCATCAGGCCTTTAATGCTTTGACCATGATTATCTCTTAATCATTTGCACAAAGGTTTATCCTTGGATTAACTCTTAATCCAGTGGGTAATCCTAATTTAGACTTTACCCTTAGCCTTTAGATAACCATGAGGTCTTCTCAGGCCTTTAATGCCTCCAACCTCTTCTTTCAACCCAATCCTGTGTTGACATTTGTCATCATTTCATTGGTGCCAATTGTGCACATGGATCCCCAACTTTCAAACTTGGCCCTTGATCAAACCATTCAATCTTGACCATCCATTGCCCTGTTTGTGCTATAAATAGAGCTCTCATTCCTCCATTTTTAACGATCATCTTTCAAATTTGAAGCATCACACTTATGCTCAAATTGTTTCAAGCTTTCATATCATTTTATGCTCATCATTTAGCCTCTTTTAGATCATAAATTAGACTAATATGCATATTAGAATAAGTTCTTTATCATTTTAGCTCAATCATAGATTAAATATAGTATGTTAGGATAGTATTCATACTAACCCTATCATCTTATCATTTAGTTTATTGCATTTCTAGCATCATACCTAGCTTATAACACATCTCATACTAAAATCAGTTAAAAGCATCTCTCGTTCTCATATTTGCCATCCCCAAACCATTTTGCTCAGTAATCTAAGAGAAAAAACATTGGTTTGAGGGACATTGTGAGATAGAGAACCATGGGACCCTCCTTGGGAAGCTGAGTAACACTATGTTACTCCATAGCTTGCATCAAGAAGTCCTCTGTGTGTGTGTGGATTGGTATTTCTTGTATTTTTCACGTTTTAAGTTTTATTCGCCCACTTTTCCCACATACATTTCTGGCGCCCACCATGGGGCACGAACCCCAATAACACATCATTTTTTGAATTTGATGACTTTTGCAAGTACGCGGGAAACCAGAATTAACGCATCGAAAAGACATTTTAGCGCATCCGCCAAACAGTTTAGCGCTTCTAGCCTACTGTTTAGCGCGTGTACTTTCTATCTTAGTGCGTAAACACAGTTCCTTAGCGCATGACACTATTTGACAAATTTTCCTGTAGGTGTCGAGGCCGGCAAAACACAGATTAGCGCATTGACCTAACAAATTAGCACATCCACCTAACCTTTTAGCGCTTTCCATACATATTCCAGCATGTTGAAACCAACAGTTAGCACATAACATTCAAATTTTTCCTGCATAACCGATCGCGGGAAAAATCAAAACACAGAATTAGCGCATACGACAGACAGAGTAGCGCATCAGGGCAACAGAATAGCGCATGGAGAAGGAACTGTAGCGCATCCGACGAGTATTGTAGCGCGTACAATTTATTCTGTAGCGCATCACAAACAAAACAAATAAAAAGATTTTTTTTGTAACCGATTTCAAAATTTTAGACTTGTGGAAGTCCCCCGAAACAAACTAACCATCTTCTCGTTCTGTTTATTTGCAGGATTTTAACAATTTCTTGCAGGTAAAGCGAGGAAGTTTGCTTTTACAGCAAAAACGTTTTTCTTTTGTTGACCTCCAAAATCGAATTTGCTTTGTTGATGATTTATTTTCCATAGATTAGACAATTATTGCTATGAAGGATTAAAAAGAACACCATGCTTTTTGAAGCAACATCTCCAAATAGAAGTTAGCAAATTATTGTCTTGGAGTTTAAAAAGAACAAACTTATTTGCCTTGTCTCGAAAGTGGAAGGTATATGCTCTCCCCTTAACTGGGTGATCAAAAAGCCAAACCACTCTTACGCTTTCAGTATTTCAAGCAGTTAAAACCTTTAGCAGGCCTGCCTTCCCGAGGAGTTGCAATCAACTCTTAAAGCCGTTTATGGCCAGTGTGAAGGGAACGACCTAAGTGGGGAACGACTTTGACGCCAAGAATTCCAACCCACTATAATCAAATGTGGAAAGTGATGAAAGTCCTTTTCAACGGGTGCGCGCAGTGATTAGCCTTCCCCCAGTATCCTCGAGATACGTAAAGCCTTTGTTTTAAAGGTTAGGAAGCCTCCTGAGGGAGTTTATCACTGACGGTCGAACGGGAAGCCTGATTAAGAACCTTAGCATTAGAAACTTTGAG
Organism: Cryptomeria japonica; assembly: GCF_030272615.1. Classification (NCBI taxonomy): domain Eukaryota; kingdom Viridiplantae; phylum Streptophyta; class Pinopsida; order Cupressales; family Cupressaceae; genus Cryptomeria; species Cryptomeria japonica. Next base: position 457,431,792 of record NC_081411.1, read on the forward strand.
CTGAGTCAGTATCCAAACATTTGTAACATCATAGTGCAAGGGTGGGGAAGAATCCGCCCCCAAGATTACTCACCATATATCTCCCAAGATAACTACTCAATTGTGAAGCAATTCACTTTGGGTTAATTTCTGGCAAAAGGCAAAAAAACGGGCGCCCTCTAGGGGGTGGCACGGCTGCTTGAGGTGACGGAGTATCGAGACTAGTGGGCTATGATGTTACTTATGACCCTTGAATAAAGAGTCTTTCTGAAGTGTTTTATTTTGTATCCAACCTGTTAAAACATTGGGGATTTGAATACATCCTCGACAGAACATATACTTTCTGTTAGATCAGGCGAAATGATTGTACTTTGTGTGTCGTGCTTGCATTTTGTATTTCAAAAAATCATCCATCATACTTAAGATTTCTCTCAACAAAAAATCAAAATCCTCACACAAACAACCAAAAGGAAAAATCAGGGCAGTTTAGCGCATAAGAGCAACATCTTAGCGCGTGTAACAGATCTCTTAGTGCATCCAAAACACAAAATAGCGCGTACAACAAAAACAGTAGCGTTTCAACTGCAAAGCAAAACAGAGAATAATCTTTTAGCGTGTGCAAAACAGATTTTAGCGCATATCAGGAAAACATTAGCGCATAGGTAACCAAAGTTAGCGCATTAACCAAAATTGATAGCGCGTAGGAGGCACAGTGTAGCGCGTTGTTTTCCAAACAAACTTCACAGCAAAATTCAAACAGCCTGTCTTAGCGCGTGAAACAAACAACTTAGCGCGTGGAAAGCCCATTTTAGCGCATTGGCCTAAACAGTTAGCGCTTCTGAAGCCCAGTCTAGCGCGTACATCTTTCACAGTCAAAAACAAATTTTTTTCAGAATCAATACTTTAGCGCGTAACCGGGGGCAGACTAGTGCGTGTGAGAAACATTTTAGCGCATCAGGAAAATTAGGTAGCACATTAAACCTCTATTTTAGCGCGTGAGCTGAGGTAGAAAAACAGAGAGTTGGAAAAATCGAAAATTTTGAAAATTTCAAAATATTTTTTAAAAAAAAACAGTTTTTCATCAAAACACGTCTTTTATCAAACCAGAGTGACAAAAACGAATCATTAAAACTACTTCTCAAGTTAAATTTGTGTCAAACAAAGTTGTCCGAATCCTAAATGAATCGAGTAATAGAGGATGTCTCTCCTATCATAAATCCGGAAAATTTTCATCATCAGTATCAATCAAATCCTTTACCATCTTACAAATTTTATCTCAAAAACACTTGTTTAGAATTTTCAAATTGTCAAATCCAGTTTCCAGATCGGGAGGCTTTTATCCATATCATTTGACACACTTTGTCATGAAGGGACAGCTAAACCTTCACTCTGATAAAGTAAGATTTGAAATTTCTCAAACAGGAATCAACTAAATCCAACAAATCAAAGGAAATCATTGATCACTCATGCATGACTAATCCCCTTATTCTGAGAAGAAAGAACCTCTATCGTAACATCACGTTGAAGAAACAACAACCTAGCTTTTCCAAATTCATCAAGCGAAACAAGTTTTTATACATCAATCGTCAACTCTTCAAATCTCATCAGATATTTCTTCATCACGTCAAACGTTATATCCAAAACAAATCTAGCGAATTTGATAGAGAACCCCTGAAAACAAGAGCATACTGTCAAAAGTCTGCTTTTAATCAAAAGATAAACCGAGGTGGGAAAATCAATCCCGCATTCTTACCCGACGAGTGCATCACATATAACACATCTCGACCAGAACCACCAACGCCCGAACAACACATCAACGAGGACTTTGTTCCTTTCATCACTGAAAGTTTCTATTGAAATGCCTATCACTCGCTCTCAACGAAACAAACAAAGCGAGACACCCACGGAATCAAGTATGAATCGTAGATTATCAAATCCTTTTGAAGTTCCATCATCAGACGATCCTGAAATTACTGATGCAATTCTTCAGGAATGTCAAGAAAATCCTTCATTCCAAAAACTCATCGAAAAACTCATGGAAAATGACAAAGAAAAATATCTACTCATGCTTACAAGCAAAGGTGTCAAACTTCCTAAAGATTTCGACGCAAACGTCTTTCAAACAGGATCTCAACAATATACATATCAAGAACAACAAAGGGAAGAAGAAACTCGCATACCTGAACAACATATTCCAGAACAACATATACCAGAAATGCGAGTACCTGCTTTTGAAACCCCAAAACAACACATACCATTTACTACACCTTTTCAGTTGAGAATAAATACGAGGGAAGAACTCTTCCCTCAGCAAGGTAATGCGCCCTTGGTTGCTCTTACTCAACAAATGCAAATGTTGCAAAGACAAATACACGATATGCAACAAGGGACAACAGTGCGGTATTCTATAAACGAAATCTGTCCTTATCCATTTGACAGAAGCTTAAACATGATACCTTTTCTTCCAAACTCAGACATTCCCAAATTTGATAAATATGATGGAAAAGGTGATCCTCGAGATCATGTTCGAGAATTTTGTACTATGAGTCTTGAATTTGCTCATAATGACACTTATCTGATGAGGTTATTCCCGAGAAGCCTGGGAGGACAAACAATGGAATGGTTATCCAAGATTACACCACCTGTTAGATCATTTGACGAATTGGTTAACAAATTCATCACCCATTATTCTTACAACATCCAACATGCCATAACCATGCTAGATATTTGCAACACCAAACAAAAGAACAATGAAACATTCATGTTATTCCTTCAACGTTGGCGATGCATGGTATTAAGATATCCTCGAGATATTCCTGAAAAAGAGAAAATGGAAATCTTCATTGATAACTTGAATGGTGAGATGAGTTACAGACTCAAACTTCAATGCATACCATCTTTTGACAAAGTGATCGAAAATGGCACCCAAGTAGAGGAAGCTTGTGTCAAAAAGGGAACACTCAAGTTCTACAAAGAAGGGACGAACTCATCAAACTACAATAACCACAACAACACTAATTTGGACAGAACTCGATTTTGGACTCGAAACAAAAACGAAGGCAACAATGAATGATATGATCCCAAATCTAAACAGCCAGTGCTTGCCTTATCAGGAAATACTCAAAATACGAAAAATCCTAAAAATGCTACTCCCAGTGCCAACACATATGCACCAAACAATGCTCAAGGACAACTCAATACCAACAACGCCAATGATAATCCAAACAAAAACCTGAATCCAGGGCCTAACAACAATTCACGCAACAACACCAACAATTTCCATAAACGTATCTTCACACCATTGGGCCAATCATTAGAGTCCGCATTCAGAGAACTGTTGGCAAACAAGGTTCTTTCTTTACCTCCAATCAACAATTATGAACCCCCAATCAAACCACCTTGGTGGAATGATTCACACTATTGTGATTTTCATCGCAACAAAGGTCATAGAACAAACAAGTGCATGAGATTGAAACACATAATCCAAGACATGATTGATCGAGGTGACTTAACGGTGGATGGTCTCAAAATAAATAATGATCACGAAGCCTTCAAAGATCCTCTTCCAAATTATAACAAAGATGGAGCATCAACTTCAAATGATACACGCGGAGCTCGTATTAATCACATCTACAACAACACAATCAATCACATATCAGCCGAAGACCATCAAGTCAATGTTATAACCATTCGAGATAAACGTGATCATGAATCTGTCAATGTAACAACCCGAACTCAGAAATATGTCTTGAAGGGACACACTGCACTTCCAATTACCACACCAAAGATCCAATACGACTTAGTTAATCAACTACGCAAAACTCCGGCTCAGATATCTATCCTGGAATTGTTGAAACTATCTCCAAGACACAAAGACATATTGGAGCAAGCGCTATTAGAAACAAATGTACCTCAAAATCTGGATATAGATAGATTCCAAGCTATGGTTGCCCACATGACAGAATCTCATAACCTCACCTTCTCAGAGCATGATAATACTTCATTGAGTCATCCGCATAATACTCCTCTCCATATTGAAGTCATTGTTTGCAAACACCGAGTCAAGAGAGTCCTAATAGATGGAGGAGCTGGCCTTAATATCTGTACTTTAAAGCTTATCCGTGCATTAGGCTTCTCAGAAGAATCTATTGATCCTTGCAAAAAGATTACCATAAAAGCATATGATGATGAGGAATGGTCCTCTAAAGGCACCGTCATATTACCTATTCAAGTGGGCCTAGTACAAAAGGATACTATTTGTCAAGTCTTAGATATCAATCTAACCTACAATATTTTATTAGGCCGACCCTGGATACATGAAATGCAAGAAGTACCTTCTACATATCACCAGTGTGTCAAGTTTCCTTATGATGGACAGGAAATCTTCATATCAGCTGATCACAATCCATTTCAACATTGCAATGCGATGGGGGCAGCCCAAGACAGTTTGGTTCCTTATAACAGAGAAAAGCAGCAGTCTTCAACATCTGATCCACCAACAGCAAAATCCAACTCCTTATGGGGAGACTTCAAACAGAAAATGCAAATCAAAGACCAAGGCATGGGCGAATACTCTATAGAGCCTTTATGTTTGACCAGATTGCCAACATCACCTAGATTGCATGGTTTACCTACTATATCAACACATCTGGCAACTCAGCCCATAACTAAATTTGATGGTACCTTCATCCAATTGGGGACTCTAGCACATGAATCAGAAGATAAGGATGTTCTTAACTGGCTATACAAAGATGAAGAAGAAGCTAATAGAGCGGCCGCTCTAGACATTGTTCTACCGACACACCTATATGGAAAAGGCTACTTGATCATGAAACAAATGGGATATGGCAGCAAAGGACCTATTGGGAAATGCCAAGAAGGAGTTACAGAACCTATAGATCTTCCTTCACAACCTAGTAGAAATAAAGCAGGATTAGGTTCTAAATTCACTTTCCTATTGAAAAGGCCACCACACACAAATGCAAAACCTCAATGGAAGGAAAAGAAGAAATACAAGGAAGAATCCTGGCAGGAAGCTCTCTTTGAATCAGCAGAAACAATCCGCAAGGCAAGAGAACGTCAAGATCAGAAGATACATCAGGGAAAGCTTTTGAATCATAAGAAGGCCATCTCTGCAGCAGTGGCTCATATTCACACACCAATGGCTCAAGAACAAATCATATCATCACAAGAAACCATCATTCCTCCCCGAGGAAGCACAATCTATGAACAAATCCAGACTGTAGAAGACGGATCGGATACAGAATCAACACAGAATATCAAAATAGTATCCATCATCAAAGATTTGTTTTCGCCATACACCATACATGTTTACAGCACAGATAGAATTTGGGATGATGCCTATGAGACAGATTCAAATGAATATGAATGGGGTGCTTGCTCTGATACTACTACAAATATCCCAGATGATGCTGATTTCATATCCATTTCTCAAGAAGAACATAACGCAGAAGATAGACCTCTTGAATTTGGACCACAACATATCTATGACGTTCAGGAAAGCGAATAGAAATATTACGAACAAGTCTATGTAGAAGATGATACCATCGAAGACCTCGATGAAGCCTTAGACTTCTTTAAAAATAAGACCCATCACGATGATAACTCTATCCTAACACTTACAGTAGCCGAACTTGATCCACCCAACGATTCCTTACCACTTGTCTTTCCTGACCTAATCGACTGGGATGAACCTGAAATAAGTGATATACCTATTTTCCCAGATGATGCATCTATTGTCCATTACCTATGTACCGTAAATCCGGAAACAGGCTCTACCAGTGAACGAAATAATGATATCTGTCAATCAGGGAGTGCCAAGTCTCTCAATCGCAAAAATGCATCAAATGATGGATCTAATGCTGAAAACCAGTCAATGGCAGCTCTAGATCATAAAAAAGTAAAAATAAAGGACGCATCGGAGGGTGAAAACCTTTTTAAGGCACCTAACGATGGGAGACTTGACACTCTTCCTGAGCACTTTCATGAGCGATCGCCCATATTGATTGAGCCCACTCAATCAATCAACATTGGTACTACAGAAGCAGCCAGAAATATACATCTTGCAGAATTTCTAACAGAAGAAGAAAGATTGGCATTCATCATCTTCTTTAAAGAACAACAAATCAACTTTGCTTGGTCATATGCTGATATGCCTAGAGTAGATCCACACTTAATCATGCATCACTTGTCCATCTCTACTGGAGTTAAGCCAGTAAAGCAAAAGCTACGAAAGATGAATCCATAGATAGCACTCATGGTCAAAACGGAATTAAAGAAATTATTAGATGTCGGATTCATCCGACCTATTGACTATGCAGAATGGATTTCCAACATTGTTCCAGTCTCAAAACCAGATGGTAGTATAAGAATATGTACTGACTTCAGAGATGTCAATAAAGCTTGCCCAAAGGATGACTTTCCTCTGCCAAGTATTGATATAATTGTAGATCTCACAGCAGGCCATGCAATGCTCTCACTAATGGATGGTTTCTCAGGTTATAACCAAATTAAGATAGCTTCGGAAGATCAAGATGAAACAACATTCACCTGTCCTTGGGGGACATACTGTTGGAATGTCATGCCTTTTGGCTTAAAGAATGCAGGGGCCACTTATCAAAGAGCAATGACAACCATCTTCCATGATATGATGCACACATTTATGGAAGACTATGTGGATGATTTACTAGCAAAATCCTTCACCAGAGTTGAACATCTCGGCATCCTAACAAAGATCTTTGATCGATTGCAAAAATTCCAAGTCCGACTCAACCCTAAGAAGTGTGTCTTCGGGGTTACATCAGGCAAGTTACTAGGCTACATAGTATCAGCTAAAGGTATTGAAGTTGATCTAGCAAAGGTACAAGCCATCATGGAAATGCCACCACCATGAAATATCAGTCAACTCAGATCTCTACAGGGATGACTTCAATCAATCTGACGATTCATCGCTCAGCTAGCAGATAAAAGTCTACCATTTAACCATTTGCTACACAAAAATGTACCCTTCAAATGGGAGGCTAAGTGTGAAGAATCTTTTTACCAAATTAAACAGTACCTGATGAATCCACCAGTTCTAGTACCACCAGTTGCCGGAAAGCCATTTATTCTATATATCTCAACAACAGATATTTCACTAGGGGCACTATTGGCACAAGAAGATCAACAAGGAAAGGAACATGCCATATACTACATCAGTAGAACATTGAATGGCTATGAGCTCAACTATACATTTATTGAAAAGGCTTGCCTAACAGTAGTCTTTGCATCTCAGAAATTCCGACATTACATGCTAGCACACACCATAAAGCTAGTTGCAAAAATTGATCCTCTCAAATATCTACTCAGCAAAGCCGCTCTTACAGGCTGATTGGCTAAATGGGTCATGATTCTCAGTGAATTCGACATCCAATACACAGAAAGACGAGTCATCAAAGGACAAGCAATTGCAGATCAATTGGCCGAAGCACCGCTACCAGGCAAACAAACCATGGAGGTTGAATTTCTGGACAGGGATGTACTTGTTCTTACTACTAAACAATGGACCCTATACTTTGATGGATCCTATACTCAACATGGTTCAGGTGTCAGCATTCTGTTCATCACTCCTGAAGGACACACTATGCCAAAATCATACAGACTTATGTTTCCATGCACAAATAATGTGGCTAAATATGAAGCACTGGTCATCGGCATCAAAATGGCCGTCGAATGGAAAATCATAGAATTAAAAGTCTATGGAGACTCACAATTGGTCATTAATCAAATTAATAACAACTATCAGACAAAGGACGACAAGCTACTACCTTACAAACGAATGGTAGATGACTTCAAACAGTATTTTGTGCACATCACCTTTGAGCAAATACCAAGGTTGAACAACAAAGCAGCCGATGCAATGGCTACAATCACTTCGCTACTACAAATTCCTGAGCAACAGAGTCGTTATGAGTTCCTGGTAGAGCAACTATTCTCCCCCGCCTATGACCACTCTGAATCCCATGTTATCTATGCCTTGACTGGTTCCAATTCTCCGCTATATGGACCGATATACGACTACCTCAAGCATAATATCTTACCCATTGACCAATCCCGTAACCAAAAACGTAACTTTATCCGACAAGCTGCCCGTTACACCCTTACAGCTAATACCTTATATTGTCGAGGTCTAGATGGTACTCTTCTTCGTTGCCTTGATCGTAATGATTCTGATTCAGCTTTACACGAGCTTCACGAAGGTATTTGTGGCACACATTCAAGTGGCACTACTCTTGCTAAAAAGCTTCTACGAATGGGATACTACTGGCCTACAATGGAGAAAGATTCATATCACTTTGCCAAGAAATGTCCTAAATGCCAGATCCATGGCAATCTGATACATGCACCAGCATAGGAACTACAGCCCTTTACAACATCATGGCCCTTTTGTCAGTGGGGACTGGACCTAGTTGGCAAAATACATCCTTCATCTTCAAATGGACACAAGTTCATTATAACTGCAACAGAATACTTTACCAAATGGATCGAAGCAGTTCCCATGACCACAGTGACCGGGAAACAAATTGCCTCTTTTATCCTCAATTATCTGATTTACAGATATGGTATTCCAAGTTCAATCGTCACAGATAATGGGCGACCTTTCAAAAACCAAGATGTGCAGGAATTATGTGAAAAATTCAAAATCCAACATCGGTTTTCTACACCATACTATCCCCAGGGAAATGGTCAAGCAGAAGCATCTAACAAAACAATCCTAAAAATTCTCAAGAAAACAGTGAATGATGCCGGCAAAGATTGGCACGTACAACTCAATCCAGCACTTTGGGCCTACAGGACCAGCATTCGCACACCTACAGGGGCAACACCATATTCATCGGTATATGGATCAGAGGCTATTTTACCCTTAGAGGTAGAAATTCCATCTCTTAGAGTCTCTTTGAAAGGTTTGATCCTCGATGAAGAGTATCGAGTTAACCGACTGCAAGAACTGGAACTATTAGATGAAAGACGCCAACATGCTTATACTCATCTCAAAGCATATCAGCAATGCATGTGCAGGAGCTACAATCATAAGGTCATTCCTCGTAACTTCAAGGTTGGTGATCTAGTCCTAAAAGAAAATCCAAGAAACTAGCAAGATAGAGAAAAGAAAGGGAAATTTGAACCTAATTGGTTGGGTCCCTATGTCATCATATCAGTCTATGGATCAGGTGCCTATCAGCTAACAAATTTTGAAGGAGATGTGCTCGATGATCCAACTAACAGCATTCATCTAAAGAAGTACTATACTTAAGGTAGCCTAGTGCACGGAAAAAGCCAAAAACAAACAAAAAAATCAAAAAAATCCAGAAAAAGCAAAAATACAAAGTACAATAAAAACAAATGGTGAAAACCTGGTAAATAGGCACCCTTGTGAAAGGCCAGCTCCTTTATCTATATCCATGCCATTTTATCCATCAAAACACTATCGGCCATCGCCCAACACTTAGCATATATCCATTCAGGACATACTTAGCGTAGTCACTATCTTGAGTTATTCATCTACTGCATTTCACCATGGCTTGGAAATCACTGTACATAATCATATCCAGAAGACCACTCATCTAGGGGCATTAAACTATTCAAAAACTTGCAAACATTCAAGGCATGCCAACTATTGTAAAACCTCAGACACAGGACATCCAACAAACACAACTACACTACATCACAACAACCAAAACACAAACAAATACACAAGAAACTCAAGGATGGATGATTTTCTGAAGTACTAAATGTTGCATTATCGCATTAAGGTCTTGATTATTTTGCATTTTGAACTTTTTAATTTGATTGGAATCTCCTCTTTATCTCATAAAAAGCTTCACAGCCAGAGATCATGAGGAATTTCCAAAATTTTTCTTAGTCTTCTGTCTGGGAGGCGATCACTTGTATTGTGTGAATATTTGCCTCGAGACGTGATCCATATCACTGAAGGCCTGATTCCATTTCACGCATATAAATGATCTAATCTTGTATGTTTCTGCAATACGCACTCAGGTCGTCCTGGTTCAATTATACCTTGACACTTGTGTTATCTTGCAAAATCAAATATCATGTAAATTTTACTCAGGTCATTATGGTTCAATTATACCATTATGCTTGTATAAATTTTCAACATATCCAAAAATTGATAAATGCTCCATGATGATATTTACAAAGAAAGCAAATAAATGGTTATATCAGATGGCAAATACAGAATGAGAGATGCTCCAAAAACAATTAGTTGCATTTCATTTTTACAGTTAGTTGCATATCATGTTACAATTAGTTGCATATCATTTTACAATTAATCGCACATCATTTTACACTATTATCCCATATCATTATTACATCATTATTACATCATTTCATATTACATGTAACAGCATATTAAATTATACATCTCATTTTCAAGATACATCTCATAGCATATAAAAACATACATCCTGCATCACACATTACATCATATATGTAAGCATTACATCATCATATGAAAGGAAGTAGCACACATAAAATGCATCCATAAACACATCACATCGATCAAAAATGGTGCTCCATATATATATATCTCAAAAAATGATCAAAATCTACAAAATGTGTCTCAAAAATATGTCCAGTACAAAGTATGCAAAAATCCAAAAATACAATAGAGGCCATGTCTCTCAAGTGTGACTATCCCCTGATGGAGATGGTCTCGCTCTGGATGCACCTGCCCCTGGATCTCCAGGAGGATCCTACCTAGCTCCAGATACACTCACCCCTGGATCTGCAGGAGGGTCCTGTCTCGCTGGCCCAGTCACTCCTCGGCTCTCAGATCGTGTCCCAGCAGTTCGAGATCGACTCGATCTCGACTGTGCAAAACTCGCTACACGTCGCTCTCTAGGTACTGCATCCTCATAATGCCGCCTATAATACTCAACCTCCTGTACTCTCCATGTCAGCTCTCTCAGGGTGTCTCTCAATGGACCACCCGCCGCTGCTCTCTGTACACTCGCCAAGGCCTCCTCCGCTCGACCCCGCCGCTCTATCTCCGTATCTCTCTCAATGGTCAACTGCGAAATCTGCTGCTGATAGGTCAAAATCTGTGCCTACAGCTACTGCACAGTAATCTGTAGGGTCTAGATCTGTGCATCCTCTACATGACCCAGCACTCGAACCCGCAATGGTCCCTGTGCTAGAGGAACCCCTCCCACTCGCCCTGTCCTCAGTACTGGAGGTGGGAGTATATCTATCCTCCTCCTCTGAGCTGGTCTCACCATCTCCTCTTCACCCCCCACCACCACTAAAACCTCTGTCACTCTCCCCTCTCTCCCGGCTCCAATGGCCAAACCTCCTCTGCCACTATCAATCCTACCCTGCCGTACCGCCCGCTGCACACCCTGCCTCCCCCTGGCTCCTCTACCTCCTCCATCATCTCCATCGTCTCCGTCATCTCCATCATCTCCCCCCTCCTCTCCATCTGAATCAAATGCTGGCCTCATCTCCTCGGGATCGGAGATCCTCGCCACTGTCCGCGCAGTAAACAAACGAGCGAACTCCTCTGTCATCCCGGCATCCTGTATCTCTGGGGCATAGTCCCAGACCTGTCCAGCTAACCCTGTAAACTCCTCTACGGTCACGACACTATCAATAGTCGGCCCCCAATCGGCCACATTCTGCTACCGCCGTGCATACAAGCACGCTCCCTGTGGAATCCCCTGCTGCCTCCCGAACTGCCGCAAAACTCGGGTGACCAAAAACCGCTCAATAACGAATGGAGTCCTCCCAATAAGATACCTCATCATGAAAATGAAAGGCATCTCTATCCCATCCTCTGCCCACACCTCACAACCTGTATACGGTCTCCAAATGACCGTATCTATGTCATCAAAAACTCTCCTCCAGTGCTCTAGTTTGCCCAGCTTACGCTGGACAACTAGGCCTCTGTATCCATAGGCGTATGCTGCACCTACGGGCCTATCTCTGTCTGCCAATGGCCTCGCTACTAGGATATGCTCCCAGCACCATACCTGTAATAGAGTAACACCTGCTGATAAACTCCCATAACTGAGGTATACTACCTCATGCAGGCTCCTGTAAAGATGAGCCAACATCGCTGACCCCCATGCGAATCTCCGACCCTGTGTCACCATCTGCTCCAAGACCAGCCCCCATCCTACTGAAAATCCCTTTGACCTGCAATCAGGACAAAGGAATCCTCCAATGAATCCTGCCAATACCCATGGCAGTGGTGCATAATCCAGATCCAAAAACTCCTGCCAAGGGATCTCATAGCCACAGACACTCTCATCATGAAATATATGGCGCAGTGCCTTTGTGCCGCCCTCCTTTGTCTGGTCGTAGGGTAGCAGTGCCCCTACCACAGGAATGCGCAAAATCCGGTAGCAATCCTCCGGTGTCACTGTCATCTCTCCAGTGGCAAAATGAAAGGTGTTCGTATCACTGTGCCACCTCTCTGCCAATGCTATCAACAGTCCCCGGTTCACAGTAAACCGAGGCATATCCAGAAGAGAGGTCAATCCGCATCTCTCAATAATATCCAAGTCTGTCTATGACAGACGTGGTATCAGCGTCCATGGTCTCGGGAATCTCTCCCTCGATTGCACAATACCCAATCACTCCTGTCAACAAACCACACATATCCAATATCAGTTTCCACATCAACACAAAGATATCAAAATAAAACTTACATCAACAACATGAAACAAATTTGCTCATCTACAATCAAAGTTCAAAATCCTAATCATTTCATATCAACTTGTAAAACAACTCAAGTTCTCAAAAACCATATCAAAACTTGTAAAACAACTCAAGTACCACAATCACATAAACTTGTAAAACAACTCAAGTTTCCCACCCATATCAAAACTTGTAAAACAACTCAAGTTTCCAACCCATATCGGCTTGTAAAAACAACTCAGACTTTCTTACACATTTGAACTTAAAATAGATAACGCAAATAATCATATTCTGATCAACACAAACAGCTTGATATCTATACATAACTTGGAACATTGCACATCAAAACAAGTTATACAAATACTCATCTTGGATAAATGCATCAAAAACACGACAGGCACACAAAAACACAACTTTTCAAAATCGGCCAAAACTACAAATTTTTCATGGATGCGCTAAAACAGACCTCCAATGCGCTAAAAAATCCCACGCGCTAGACTGCTTGTCCTACGCGCTAGCCTATCTGCCCTATGCGCTAGATTATGCTTACGCGCTATTCTTTTCTTCCGCTGCGCTATCTAATTTGTCCTATGCGCTAGAAACTATCTACGCGCTAATCTATTCTTCCTAAGCGCTAAACTGCCCTATGCGCTAGATTATTTCTACGTGCTACTCTTTTCTTCCATCGCGCTAACCCATGTGTCCCATGTGCTAGAACCTATCTACGCGCTAATCTATCCCTCCCAGGCGCTATTCTTTTAGTCTTATGTGCTAGGTTAGTCCTACGCACTAAACCCCTTTTCCTATGCGAACCCCGGCGGCTCCTATGCGCTAGGTTATACCTATGCGCTAACCTATTGACTAGACGCGCTACCAAAACCTTTACATGTGCTATTTTCCGTCTACGCGCTAACCTAAAAATCCTATGCGCTAACAAATGTTTTCGGACTCGACCTCTAATTTTGAGCTTGATGCGCTACTTCGCACTGCTATGCGCTAATCTACGCCTTAGATGCGCTAAACCGAAAAGCCCGAACTTGAAAATTCAAAAAACACCTAAAAACGACAAAATCAAAAATCGAAAAGGGGTCAAAAGGGTTGACTTACTGGTGGTTCATGCGTTACTGGTCTCCGGTACCTCCGAACGCGCTCGAAATGGTGTCTGTGATAGGGAATAGGCATTTTCTCTCCAGAGCAAATTCTCTTTTCTTCAAAGTCAACAAAGCACAAATGAGTTTAAATCAAGCCCTTTTCCCCTTTTATAGGAGGAAAATCAAATTAGGGTTAGCTAACTGGGCCTGTAATATGGTCGCGGTCACCCCTATACCAAAACCTTTGTAATTTATCGGGAGATGAATCAATTTACACACTTTCTACATGCACGAAATCCTACACATCATACGAACTTCATCAATTTAAAATCCAAAATTTTCCAAAAAAATATTGATTCATCTCTCGAGGGGGCATCACATCAAATATCAATCTAGGGCATCACATCAAAACTGAGACACGACTAGCAAATCATAAGAGCGACACAAAAATTGCATTTGATCATAAATCATGATAAGGCATGATTTTCTTTGAAATAACATGTGCACACACGTCACTTCAAAGAGGGGAAAAATGTAGACGTATAAAAATGACCATATTCCTAAATGAATATTTTATGTTCATTTCTCTATCCAATTTAATTAAATTATCCACATTCTTCTATTTTATTAAATAAATTATTCAATTTATTTAAATAAAATTCACTATACCATTTAATGAATAAATCATTTTATTCAATTAAATCCCCTAGCCACTTTTAATTAGATTCAAATTTAATTAAATAGTTATCCCAAATTGAATAAATCTATTTTATTTAATTTCTCCAAATTGCAACCAAATTGAATGAAATTCTTTATTTCAATTAAATCCTATTATCCCTTCATCCACTTGCAAAATCCCAAACCCCTTTCTAATCCCTTCTAGAATCTTCTAATTGCTTCTAATTAACCTAACCCTCCTCTAAACTTTGTCACATCCCTAAGCAAAGGGAAGTCACTTCTCAAAAACCTTAAAGTCTTTGATAACCATTGAAGGTTTTCAACCTTCAACCACTAAAACCCTTAAAGTCTTTGAAAACCATTAAAGGCTTCCAATCTTCAACCACTTAATCCCCAAAGTCTCCAATAACCATTAATGGTTAATTCAAACCTTCCCACATGGTTAAAACATTTGTTTTGACTCAACCTCTATCCAACCCAAGGGTCTCATCAGGCCTTTAATGCTTTGACCATGATTATCTCTTAATCATTTGCACAAAGGTTTATCCTTGGATTAACTCTTAATCCAGTGGGTAATCCTAATTTAGACTTGACCCTTAGCCTTTAGATAACCATGAGGTCTTCTCAGGCCTTTAATGCCTCCAATCTCTTCTTTCAACCCAATCCTGTGTTGACATTTGTCATCATTTCATTGGTGCCAATTGTGCACATGGATCCCCAACTTTCAAACTTGGCCCTTGATTAAACCATTCAATCTTGACCATCCATTGCCCTGTTTGTGCTATAAATAGAGCTCTCATTCCTCCATTTTTAACGATCATCTTTCAAATTTGAAGCATCACACTTATGCTCAAATTGTTTCAAGCTTTCATATCATTTTATGCTCATCATTTAGCCTCTTTTAGATCATAAATTAGACTAATATACATATTAGAATAAGTTCTTTATCATTTTAGCTCAATCATAGATTAAATATAGTATGTTAGGATAGTATTCATACTAACCCTGTCATCTTATCATTTAGTTTATTGCATTTCTAGCATCATACCTAGCTTATAACACATCTCATACTAAAATCAGTTAAAAGCATCTCTCGTTCTCATATTTGCCATCCCCAAACCATTTTGCTCAGTAATCTGAGAGCAAAAACATTGGTTTGAGGGACATTGTGAGATAGAGAACCATGGGACCCTCCTTGGGAAGCTGAGTAACACTACGTTACTCCATAGCTTGCATCAAGAAGTCCTATGTGTGTGTGTGGATTGGTATTTCTCGTATTTTTCACGTTTTAAGTTTTATTCACCCACTTTTCCCACATACATTTCTTCACATCAAATATCAATCTGGGGCATCACATCAAAACTGAGACACGATTGGCAAATCATAAGAGCGACACAAAAATTGCATTTGATCATAAATCATGATAAGGCATGATTTTCTTTGAAATAACATGTGCACACACGTCACTTCAAAGAGGGGCAAAATGTAGACGTATAAAAATGACCATATTCTTAAATGAATATTTTATGTTCATTTCTCTATCCAATTTAATTAAATTATCCACATTCTTCTATTTTATTAAATAAATTATTCAATTTATTTAAATAAAATTCACTATACCATTTAATGAATAAATCATTTTATTCAATTAAATCCCCTAGCCACTTTTAATTAAATTCAAATTTAATTAAATAGTTATCCCAAATTGAATAAATCTATTTTATTTAATTTCTCCAAATTGCAACCAAATCGAATGAAATTCTTTATTTCAATTAAATCCTATTATCCCTTCATCCACTTGCAAAATCCCAAACCCCTTTCTAATCCCTTCTAGAATCTTCTAATTGCTTCTAATTAACCTAACCCTCCTCTAAACTTTGTCACATCCCTAAGCAAAGGGAAGTCACTTCTCAAAAACCTTAAAGTCTTTGATAACCATTGAAGGTTTTCAACCTTCAACCACTAAAACCCTTAAAGTCTTTGAAAACCATTAAAGGCTTCCAATCTTCAACCACTTAATCCCCAAAGTCTCCAATAACCATTAATGGTTAATTCAAACCTTCCCACATGGTTAAAACATTTGTTTTGACTCAACCTCTATCCAACCCAAGGGTCTCATCAGGCCTTTAATGCTTTGACCATGATTATCTCTTAATCATTTGCACAAAGGTTTATCCTTGGATTAACTCTTAATCCAGTGGGTAATCCTAATTTAAACTTGACCCTTAGCCTTTAGATAACCATGAGGTCTTCTCAGGCCTTTAATGCCTCCAACCTCTTCTTTCAACCCAATTCTGTGTTGACATTTGTCATCATTTCATTGGTGCCAATTGTGCACATGGATCCCCAACTTTCAAACTTGGCCCTTGATTAAACCATTCAATCTTGACCATCCATTGCCCTGTTTGTGCTATAAATAGAGCTCTCATTCCTCCATTTTTAACGATCATCTTTCAAATATGAAGCATCACACTTATGCTCAAATTGTTTCAAGCTTTCATATCATTTTATGCTCATCATTTAGCCTCTTTTAGATCATAAATTAGACTAATATGTATATTAGAATAAGTTCTTTATCATTTTAGCTCAATCATAGATTAAATATAGTATGTTAGGATAGTATTCATACTAACCCTGTCATCTTATCATTTAGTTTATTGTATTTCTAGCATCATATCTAGCTTATAACACATCTCATACTAAAATCAGTTAAAAGCATCTCTTGTTCTCATATTTGCCATCCCCAAACCATTTTGCTCAGTAATCTGAGAGCAAAAACATTGGTTTGAGGGACATTGTGAGATAGAGAACCATGGGACCCTCCTCGGGAAGCTAAGTAACACTACGTTACTCCATAGCTTGCATCAAGAAGTCCTGTGTGTGTGTGTGAATTGGTATTTCTCGTATTTTTCACGTTTTAAGTTTTATTCGCCCACTTTTCCCACATACAATTATCTCAATAGTATTTAAAGACTCAAGGATTAAATAAAATGATGTTAACTCATATTAAAATAATTAATTGAGCAAACACGAATAACGCTTTTAAATTTAACTAATAAATTAACCAAATCAAATATAAATTCATTTCACAATTAAGTCGAATTTTAATCCCCCTTTAGATATTAAATATCAAGTATTTAATATTCGGCAATATATATAGCTTAAAATAAACATTTTACTTTTTAGTAGATTCCAATATTAAAATTTACTAAAGAAATTTAACTTAAATAATATATATATATATATATATATATATATATGTGATTTCTAGCATATATATATATTGATTCATAACTATAAATACCTAAGTATATATTATATTTAGAAATATTAACCCAATAACAATTGTAGAAACAATTATGCTAAACAAATATCTAAGTTGCAAATGGGGTTACCCATTTCAAATTTAAAAAGGGTTTCCCCCTCTTTTCATTTATATAATTAATATATTTCGAACCCTAACTAGGGTTGAATAATTTCTATAACTAAACTCCCTTTTTTTATTTTTGTATCAAAGCTAACCCTAACTCGAAATTGGGTTAAGGCTTTCTTTGTTCTAACATGGTTTTTTTTTTGTTGTTGATTGTGTGTGTGTGCAGATGCGGCCGAGCAAAGGAAGGGTAGACAAAATGTTTAACAACGAGGGGGGGGCGCGGTGGTGGCCGAGTCGTCCTGCCACAGTGGCGGCCATGGTCGTCCACTATGGTTAAGCACAGTGGTCAAGCACAGTGGTGGTTGAGCCGTCCACTGCGATTAACCCACAGTGGCGGCCGAGCCATCCACTGTGGTTAACCAAGAGGAGATGGGGTGGCTTAGAGTTCTTGGCTCCCCCATCCCGATATTCAACATTGGTATATTTTTTTATATAAATTTTTTTTAAAAAAAAAATGCTTAAAAGGTTTTTTATATATATATATATATATATATATATATATATATATATATATATATATATATATATATATATATATATATATATATATATATATATATATATATATATATATATATATATATATATATCAAGATATGCATGAATTTTGAGAGCAGTCTATTTCAAGATTAAAATATAATAAAATCATAATACTAAGGTAATAGACATTTCTTTTTATTTCGAGTTGATTCATAGTTTCTTAAATATATATATTTTAACATAAATGCAGCATATGTATTATTCATTTTTTTTTTCTAAAGAATAAATATAGCAATTTAGATGTAAGGTTTAAAACATTAGGCATAAATTTTACAATATATATATATATATATATTTCTTTGTTTAAATTTGTTTCTTTTCAAAGTATTATAGTAGGATATTTTTAAATAACAGAATAGAATAAATTTGTTTCCCATCAATACATGTAGCTAACTTTTGATTTAAATAACCATAACTAGATTTATTTACTTCCTACTATACATGCTATTAGAAAAAGAAATATAAGACAATAATATTTTTATTTACAACTGCAACTAACTATCTCAAAAATCCTCTAAATCAATAAACAACAAGATATAATGCATTATCGTCCAAGGGGTTGAGCTTAACTGGGTAAAACACTAGGTTCTCATTGTGGAGACCCAAGTTCAATTCCCAATAGGGACATCTAAAGTGAAATTCTAAGTTGTGACTCTTGGCCTTCCAAAGGATGGGGAAGGTCTTGGGGTCAGTCTAATCACACATAATAATAATAATAATAATTATATGGCTTGTTCCTATTGTGTTCAATCTTGTAATTAAATTTATGCGAAAATGCAAAATCAAAAAACAACAAATATTCAACGTAATCCATCGGGGGGGCACAGACAGGTGTTTGCCACATGCCCGAGCAGTATTACTGTTTTCAGCCCGCCATGCAAGAAACACCCTGTAAGAGAAACATTGGCACATAATTCAATATTGAACGCAAGGTGGGATTCGGCTTACAGAGCGGGCATGATAGGGAAAAATGAAGAAATTAGGGCAGGTAAAACCGAAGCTAAGACGCAATCCTCCGACGGGAAATGGCAGGTCTATCACTCAAAAAAAACCAAAAGGAAGATGGGCAAATAGAAAGATGTTTCATTAAACTTCGATAGGCTCAAAAGCATAGACACAAAACAAACTCCGGCATCTGGGGCTAATCTGGTGCCGCTCAGGAAAATTAGGGTTTTTAAGTCAAAACCTAAGATTAGGCAGAGGAGAATATGTAACATCCCGGCAAATTTGATGGAACCCCAATGGAATCTATATAGCCAGTGTGGGGTATTTGCAAAATGGACAGGATTCGGAGAAGATATAAAGAAGATTATCGACTGGTGGTATGCCCTATATCCGGGACAGGTAAGTATTACTCTCCTGGAAAATAATTTTCTCTCAATTCTATGTGATAATCAAAATACAAGGAATGACATTCTCTATGGTAAGTTAAAATTATATAAAGGATATGGTTTCTTACGCTGTGAATGGTTGCTGAATTTTGACCCTCACTCTCAGGTTTTAAATAAATGTCCAAGATGGATTAATCTGGGCGCATTACCAGTCGAATGTTTAAATTTAAAAATCTTAGAATGCATAGGGGAACATTTTGGGTCTTTTTTGGGCTGTGAAGGATTAGATAGAGAGGTTTTAAATAAGCACATCAAAATCTTAGTAGAAACAGCCATTAATTCTTCTGACTTAGAACCCACCATGTTAGTATCAAACAGGGGGGAGTGGAGCATTCATCCCACCTTCTATAATGGGGACATAGATGAAACTGATATATGGTTGAAATCATGCCCAAAATAGGTAAAAAGTGACGATCGAAAGGAAAACCCTCTTTCAGCACATTATGAAAACGTCATATTGAATTCAACCCCTGTACAAGCTAATTGCCCTCTAGAGGCTAACGCAGATGAAAATAAACACAATAATACCAGTAATATCAGAGATCTTGATAAGATAATATTAGAGGCAAACTCAATTAAAGAAGAAGCCCTAGTGGAGATGTCAAAAAGAATCTCCGATTCGGTGGATTCATTGAGAATACCACCTGAAACAAAGACAATCGAAAACATGGAACAAGAAAATGAGGAAGATCAAGAAGAAATTTCTTCTAGAATGGCTGCAGTATTAGAGGTATTCAATAATAAAGAAATTGAAAATCTATCACCAGAAGAGGAAGCCGAGAAGAGGTTTCTAATTCAAGAGCTCATGGCTTCTATGGATGAGGAAGATAATAATGAGAATAGGGAAGGAGATATCATACCTCTCCCTGATAATGATTACACAGTAGCTCAGTCCCAGCTGAGAGAGGATGATGGAAAAGAAGTGAAAGATTCCCAGCAAACCTTAGGGATAAAAAACATCTATGCCGGGAAAAATTTACCCGACTGCGCTAAAGAAGCTAAAAGTAGAGGCAGAAAATCATTGAGTGAATTAAGAATGCAGGATGGAAATGCAAAGGATCAAGGAAAATTAACAGCCTTCTTTGATGCTGGGAAGGGGAAGGGCCTAAACATGACATCGTTCTCATACAAGAAACTAAACTGGCCCAGGTAGAAGTTGAGGCTTTTAAAAGGAAATTAGGACTTCTTAGCTGCGAATTTGTGGAAGCCAGGGGAGCTTCAGGTGGTTTAGGAATCATTTGGAACCCGCGTAGCACATTATTTTGTCCAATAGCAGGAAACAGAAACTGGTTATTGGGAAAGGTGACTAGCAAACACAGCAATTTCACATTTACTCTAAAAAACATTTATGGCCTAATCCCAGATGCAGGAAAGCGCAGAGTTTGGTCTGAAATCTCATTTATGATGGGGCTAGACACCTCTTCCCCTGTTATTCTAGGAGGGGACTTCAATGCTATCCTAAATTTATCAGAAAAAAAGGGAGGTATTCGAAGGGAACCGCAGTCCTTAAAAGATTTTAGAGAGTGGGTTGCTCATGACAATCTGATAGATATAGAAACTAGTAATGGAGTGTATACCTGGAACAATAGAAGATCAGGCTTTACACAAATCACAGAGAGATTAGATAGATTCCTAATTAGGGGGAACTTGAGTGATCTAGCTGTTAATCTTTCAGCTTCGTTACTCCCATCATCAGGGTCTGACCATTATCCTGTCATCCTCAACATTGAGGGTGAGGCAACACCAAGGTGTTGCCCTTTTAAATTTGAAAAAATGTGGATGCAAAATCTGGATTTCTATGATCTCGTCTCCAGGTGGTGGTCAAAGGTGAATTTTCAGGGCTCAAAGATGTTCTGTTTAGTAAATAAACTAAAACATATCAAAAGAAAGCTACTGAAATGGAATAGTGAAGTATTCGGTAACATATTTGAAACCAAAATTTCATTAGAAAAAGAAATCGCAGACCTAAATGAAAAAGTGTTTAGACTAGGAATGGATCAGGATAGCTTCCTCAAAGAAAAGGAGCTTCTCGGGAAATATGAGGATACGTTATCAAAGGAAGAAATATTTTGGAAATAGAAGTCAAGAGAGAATTGGCTACAAAATGGGGACAGGAATACTAAGTTCTTTCACAACAGTACAAAAAACAGGAGGAACACTAATAGTATTCACAAGATTATGAGCAATAATAGTACACTATTGGAAGATCAAAAGGACATTGCTACAGAAGCAGTGAACCATTTTAAAACCCTGTTCAGTTCAGAATCTTCCCTTATATATGCCAATTTAACTTTGCTTAGGAATATTCCTAAGATCATATCTGAAAGTCAAAACAAAGCGCTAAACAACAAATTTACGGAATCAAAAGTAAAATTAGCACTGGGGCAACTTAACCCTGATAAAGCCCCTGGCCCCGATGGTTTTCCTGCTTGCTTTTTTCAAAAATGCTGGCACATAATTGGTAAGGAGGTAGTGGAAGCATTGGAAGTAGTAAGAAATTCTGGAAGTATTTTGAGGGAGATCAACAATACTTTCATCGCCTTGATCCCAAAGAAGGAGGAATCAAGAAATTTTGAAGACTTCCGACCTATTTCCTTATGCAACAAAATATACAAACTATTTACTAAAACTTTAGCTAATAGATTAAAAGGCATTCTCCCTTGCATTATTTCAGAAGAACAAATCGGATTTGTGCCTAGTAGATCTATCTTTGATGTCATAATTATTGCTCAAGAAGTCATGCACTCGATACAACAGAATCGATCAGCTGCTATGATGATCAATTTGGACATTAAGAAGGCACATGATAAAGTTGATTGGAGATTTTTGTGTAAATGTTTAGAATCCTTTGGTTTTTCTAAACAATGGATTAACTTAATATTCGAATGCATCTCATCACCCAGGGTATCTATACTTATAAATGGTTCCCCAGCAGGCTTCTTCCAGATATCTAGAGGGATTAGACAAGGAGATCCTTTATCCCCTTTCTTATTTATCATAATGGCAGAGGGCCTTGGGAGAATCATAACTAGGGCTAGAATGAATCAGATTATTAAAGGCATTAAAATTACAGAACGGATGGAGGCAATCACCCATTAGCAGTTTGTTGATGACACAATGCTGATGGGAAGTGCGAATAGGACTGAAGCCATGGCTTTCAAAAGGATACTTGACATCTATGCATTAGCTTCTGGTCAGGAAGTAAACAAGAGAAAATTAGAAATCTTCTTCTTCAACACATCTCAAAGCATAGAGACAGATATTTGTCATATCTTAGGGTTTGATAAAGGGAAACTTCCTTGTAAATATCTAGGAATTCCTATGGATAAGGGAAACAATATTAATTCATTATGGAAATACATCTCAGAAAAGATGGAACTCAGGTTGAATTCTTGGAAGAACAAATGCCTCTCTTCGGCAGGGAGGATTACATTATTAAAAGCTGTAATGGCGGGGCAACACCAATATATCAAATGTCCTGCCAGCAATTACCTAAAGGAGCTAGACTAGAAATGGTAAAAAAGATGAGGAAGTTCTTTTGGAGTATGACCTCAAACAAAAAGAAATTTGCTTTAATTTCTTGGGTTAAAATTAGCCAACCTATCAGTATAGGGGGAGTTGGCATCAAAGATCTGGGGGTACAAAACATGGCTCTGGGGGCGAAGTTAGTCTAGAAAATGTACTCGAAATCTGATCTTAAATGGGTAAGAATCCTCAAAGCAAAATACCTTACAAACTCCAACCCTGATAGTATATTGAGGACGGAAATACTACCCAAGGGATCCAAAGTCTGGAATTTTTTGCTAGAATGTAGAGAGGTGATCAGTAATTATCTAACATGGGATATTGCTGAAGGATCTGAGGCACTATTCTGGGAAGACTCCTGGGGGGGCTATACAGCCTTAGACAAAATAGGTATAAGCGAAGATGTTATAGAACATTGCAAATCAATCAGGGGTAGGTTTGTTAAGGATTATATTAAGCTTATCTCCAATGATCCCGCTTTGGGCTGGGAGTGGAAACCCCTTGATGAGCTGAACTTGACAAATGCAGACAAGAAAATCCTCTCGAATAATTTGAGGCATAGGCATTTATCATTACATAGTGGGAAAGACAGGATAATATGGGCGAGTAGTTCATCGGGCATTTATAAAGCCAAAGAAGGATATTCACTTTTAAAAATCAAACGAGCGATAACCAATCCTAATATTCTGATAAGCCTATGCTGGAATAACATTGGTCTCCCCAAAGCAGGAATCTTCGCATGGGCAGCTTTCCAAAAAAGGATTCTTACCACAGATTGGTTCTCAAAATTAGGATTCTCAGGACCATCCAGATGCCCTCTATGTGAATCAGAGGAAGAAAATGCGGACCATCTGCTTCTCGAATGTAGTTTCAGCCAAAGATGTTGGGACTGGCTTTGCTCAAGCCTAGGTTGGCAGACCCCGAGACCTAGGGACATTTCAGAATGGCTACTTAGTTGGCAACCTCCTCACACAAAGGATATATATCACCTAGTGTGGACAATAGCACCGGCAATCCTCATATGGGAAATATGGAAGGAGAGAAACAGGCGAATCTTTAAAGAATCAAAATTGAGGGTAGAAACCCTTCTAAATAAGATCGAGGTAACAATTGTGGAAAAAGTTAATAATAGATTAAGACATACACAGAAAAAGTTTATTAATTTAACCAGATGGGATGAGGTACTCCGTTCTAAATGGTTGGGTTTGATAATTCCCCCGTTCATAGGGATTGGAGGTAGACAGGCTGAAATAGAAAGGAAGCTAACTAAATGGGAGCCACCCCGAAAGGCTGGGCTAAGCTAAACTTTGATGGTGCTTCCCGTGGGAACTCTGGTGTAGCAAGTATAGGGTGTGCTATCCACCAAGAAAATGGAGCATTAATAGCTAGCATTAACAAACCCATTGGAGAGGCTACGAACAACATGGCTGAGTTTACAGCTTTGAGGGAGGGATTGATTATAGCTAAATCACTCAAGATTAAAAATCTAGAAATTGAAGGTGAGTCGACCTTAACTATAAATGCAATCAGGACCAGAGAAGTGTCAAACTGGAAACTGAAAGCAGAATTAATAAGAATCCTGGATTTGATCAAATACTTTGAGGAAACTTCAGTTAAACATATTTATAGGGAAGGTAATACTATAGCAGACAAGTTAGCCAATTTAGGGGTAGATGGCAATTCGTATGTCTATAGGAAGGGAATTTCCTCGGATTGAATAAGGGGGATGGCCTTGTCACACTTTCATCTTATTCCTATCCAAGCCCCTCATTTATAAGCTCTTGGAGGTTGCTGTCACCAATTCCTTATATCAACATTATGGTATATTAAGCTTCAGATATATATATATATATACTCACATATATATGTATATATATATAAACACATATATATTTATCTTCAGGTATTTTAGGATTGATATATGATATATAATGTATTCATATATATATAAATATATACATATATATATTCATATATATATATATATGTGTGTGTATGTGTGAGTGTAAATAGGTTTATATACACATACACAATTACACACACACATATATACATATATATATACAGAAACAATATATATATATATATATATATATATATATATATTTTTATATCTATTCGTATATAAATATTCATATATTTGTTCGTATTTTCTGGTATACTCATTCACTTGTATTGTATAAGATTCTCCATCACTCGAACGGGATGATGAGATGTTTATGAGACCGCAAAAAGATTATATTCGCGTCAACAGGTATTGATAATTCTTTGGCACATGTGGATATCTTACATCATATCGATTACTAGGTAACATCCCACACTTCAAATATTGATTAGTAGGATTTGCAATCATTAGGAGGGTATTAGCTAGTACCTCGCATTAATCTTCCTATAAGAGCTTACATGAGCTTATTTAAATAAGGCTTACGGAACAAGTTGTAATAGACACTTGTATAAATTGTAGAGATGATTAGACTTATAATACAGATACGGAGCAGTTATCACGGATGAAAGCACTCATATCTCGAGTAGGTAATCACTCTGCACTAGAAATAATGATAATCCTCGGCCCTTAAAATAGTCACAGATCAAGTATTAAGTTCATTTCACTTGGTCTTGAAGGATAACAGAGAAAATGGATACTATCATCAGACTTAAGAGCTCTAAGAGGCAAATGGCCTTCGTAGGAGAAATTACTAAAAAGCGCTTGAAAGAGATCGTCTTATTCCCACAAGAGGTAGTGATGCATGCGGTTCTGAAGGTTCTAGGCAAGGACTATATTTACAACGAAGATAGAACAAGGGCGAACAGTGATGTTGCTGCCATGTTTATAGCAGTAGCGCTGCAGTTTGACAGAAATAAGGATCACATAGAACAACTTTGCAGAAATGACTTTATCCCTTCTACCTTGGTAGATCTTAATAGGGTGTTGCTCAACATTGATGAGGAATTAACAATCCCACGCCCTAAACACTATGATATCTTGATTGAGTATTCCTCTCCTATCCCTAGATACCCAATTCTGTGTGTGGGTGAAATAGGGAACTTTCAGGCGAGAAGAGAGGAGATTGGAAGAAGCCTGGAATTCCTGCTCTGGCTCATGCAGGTCACCCCTCCAAAGTGAGAAGACTGGTTTGAGACTTACCTGGATAGCGAGGGAATTGACATTAATGCGGAGCCTACTATGCCTTCTAATGATAATTAGGGTCTGGCAGGTTATGTGTCTCCGTGCTAAGATTACTGGTATTTTGAAATTTGGTACTTAAGACTCTTATTCTATATATCGGATAGTGATGGTAATCATAATAGCATAGGATATAAGCCTTTTGTTAAATACGAGACATATATCTTTGGTTACAGCTACGTTGGTTATATGGTATAAGAGGTTTTTTATAGAATGCCATAGTGTTTGACATCTCTTAGTGTTATTGAGTTGCCCTTTCTTTACAGTATGGGGTTCATTCAAGTACTTATAAACATCTGAGGTATGGGTTGCATGTTTTTTGAAGTATTGTGGAGGGAAGAAGAGGATAAGTTCAGGCATAGATATGTATACAGATATATAGAAGGAACTATATATGATATGCATTTGGATAGGCTCTTGTGCTCTTTTGTTATTTCGTTCCTTTTATCCATACATATATATATTTATGTGCATCTGTATATATACATGACAATTCTGTCTGATTCAATGATAGACTAACTTGCATATATGTATATCAATATACATACATATGCATATGAATATATTTATGTTTATGTTTTGTCTTCCTTCTATGGTGAATTAGATGTCTACAGAGTTAGAAGTAATTAAAAATTCTGATGAAACTGACAGAAATTGATCCTTATCATTAGGGTAGGTAGAATTGTAGCCTAGCTAATCTCTTAACTTGAAACCCAAAAGGTTAAGATGGTTTCAAGCTAAGGGTTATCCGGGCCATAATCCTCCTATAAAAGATAGAAAAGAAATTAATATTCATTGAATGATTGATGCATGTTATTATGTATACAATGCTTCTAACAGTCTGGCAGAGTAAGATGCAATAAGGTTTTGCAGATTCGGGATACAGGACAAAAGATAAAGCTCGAAGTATAAGAGGTTTCGCCAAAACTAAAAGGATGGATCCAACTGGGAAAATATTTGCAAAGAATCTATGTATAGAAAGAAACTAAAATGTCTATAAAAGGTAGCCTCCATCCTTAGAAGAGGAATTGTAAAATTTACAGTTGTTTATAATATCTGATCCCATAAGGGATCTGGGCTAGACCGGAGGTTTTCGTATCTCCATTCTTTCCTACCAGTGCCCACACTGAATGGAGATGTAATATTTATTATAATAGAAATAAATTTTGGCTTCGGCCTTTTATCGATCAAAAAAAAATAATAATAATAATAATTATTCAAAGATATGTAATGGGGATGGGGCCCCCTACTGTGGCTCCACTGGTTCATAGCTCCAGTCAAAAGCTATTCAGGCTTCAGCCAATTACCTATCAAAAAAAAAGATATAATGCATTATCAATATTAACTCTTAAAATATCTATTTATTCTTCCTTTGAGTTTGAACTATAGATGTAAACAAATATTTTATTTCTATTTAAAAGTGACTACTCTATTAACATTTAGCCTTGCATTTCATTTTCAATAGTAGTAAGGATAGAATATGAATTTCATTCTTAATCTTTTTCTAGTACCTATATCATTAAAGAAATAATTCCAACAATGCATTCTTCTCTTTGCAAGAATATATACTTCAAATTAAAATACATCTTTATTACATGGTAAAACAAATACACTAGTTACATTTAGTACATCATAGTTTCTTTTATACAAATAGGTAAATAACAAAATCAAGCCTCTCATTTCTACTAAATGAGGGCTTGCCAAATACATGTATTTCCTTTTTCAACTAAATACAAAAAAACAATAGGATCAACCATAGCTTCCTTTCCAATCTTTTCCCAAGCAAACCTGCAAGAAAAGCTTGTAGGTTGTGGCCATGGAGGCTCACCTCCCAACCTAGGCTTACAGGAAGCCTCCCTCGACCTAGGAGAACCAAGGATAAATGGGTTACACTCAAGAATAAACACATAAGCAAGAGTAAATGACAACACAAACACTCCCAACCCAAGAATGAACAAAGTCACTTAGTGACTATAACTTGAGGGGTGAAGGTGGACCAAATACCTAGAGGAGAAATCTGCAAGAAGGAGAACATAATGTCATTACAAGGCTACCAAGTAGAATAACCACAAGTTCCAAACTTGTCCCAACAAATCCTTATGTCCCCCAAGGCATAAAAGCCATGAAACTCCCCTTGTGACCCTCATTGCATAAACAAAACACTATGCAGCAAGGGTTCCATAATCCCTTGTGTATCACTCTCTTCCAAAGAGAGACTCTACACTCTTAGGCTGTCAAACAACCCTTCACCCCAAGGCCACTCTACCCTCCCAAGGGTGAGTATGGCCTTGAAACACCCAAAACAATAATATAAATACATGCAATAAAAATTCACAAGGAAGAACTCAACATCTTCCTAAGCTTACTAAGAAAACAACAATGAAAAACAACAAACAATCTTTTACAATTTATAAAACAACATACATGAGGAAGTATTCAACCAACCTTAAAACTGCCAATGGGTGAATAAAATTTTATAGAAGATCTGCCCAAATCCACTATCTTTTCCTTCACAAGACTTAGCCAAAACTTCCAAAATCCAAAAAAAAAAAAAAAAATTCTCAAGAAAATCTGTCTCCAAAAATGGAGTGGGTGATCAAACTTCTCCCTCCCAAACCATTCCCTAAGAACACTCCTCACTCTTTCCCATCCTCTTGGGAAGGGTGAGGGATGTTCATAGGTTGGTCTTCCCAACACCTTACAAGCTCTCTAGCCAAGTCACCTTAAAAAAGGTAAAAGGAATGGGGAAGAGAAATGTCACTAATGAGGAAGGTTCTCTAACCTAGGTTAGATCCTCAAATTGAAATTCGGCCATCTTGAAAAAATCAACTTTTGGGGTGACTAAATTGTCCCTAGGGAGTGGACACATGGATAAATTTGGCCTTCATCCATAGGTAAATCATATGGCCCACTAAAAATGCCCCTAACTTGACCTTAGGAGTTAGTTTAATCCTCTAGAAACTCACCCAAAGTTTACTTTCAGGTCAACCCTGAGTTGACCTTTCTAATGGCTCCCTATCCAAGACTTTCTTGGGACCATACTAGGATATTTGAAAAATGCATTGGTAAAACAAATTCCTTCCAAGGGATATGTCACTACGAACTCACTTTACATCACATGTGTCAAGTGACACCACAAAATTACACATCACTTAAATACACATGCAATGTCCCTTTTCTGGAATTAATAAATTAAACAATTTTCAAATTAAACACACATTGAAGCATAAAAATTTACAAATTAAAAGACATTTACAAACGAGGTGTTGTCTCTCCAAATAGATAACCCTTGGCTTCACAAACACACATAGGTTTAGGCTTGATTTTCTAAATAGTTCCCATGGTCACATGGATCAGTTTTCCTACACATCTCACTTTGCACATTAGTAATTCCAAAAAACACATATAATATCATCATATGAAAAGAATACAATTCAGACATTTGCATACAATTTCAATTATAATAATCAAGTTTCTAATTATCTAGTAAAATCCACATGAAATAATCTACTAAATGGCATCATCATAATCATCATGAAATTTAATCATTTATAAAGCATGCATCCATAATTTCTAGCATCAAAATAAAGCTTTGCAAATCAAAATAAATGACATAATCATATCAATGTTATCCAATCACTCGATCATATAGAATCTATGTCCATAATGCATTAAAATATAGTATAAATAATAGGTCCAACATGCAAATAACTAAAATGCTATGACGGCTCGGGGTAGGGCCTCACAATTGCATGCTCTTTTCCATTCTCATTTGTTTGTGCCAATAATTCCCCCAATTCCAGTGATGTTGCCGATATGTACAAGAGAAGTGGTGTCCCTGGGATTGGTGGCATTAAGATTGGATGGGAGGCCAAGTATTCCTTGAGTTTTTGGAAAGCCTTCTAACATAGGCAATCCCCCTTAAACTTGGTGTCCTTGCGAAGGAGGTGAGCAAAGGGATGACATTTGTTTGCTAGTTGGGCGATGAACTTGTGGATGGACTAGAGCTTTCCTTGAAGATTACAAAGATTCCTGAGTGTCTTAGGGGGAGGCATTTCCATTATTGCTTTCACCTTTGCAGGATCTACTTCAATGCCTCTTTGAGAAACTATAAACCCCAAGATATTACCTGATGTAACTCCAAAGACACACTTGTTGGGATTTAGACGCAACTTGTATTTCTCAAGTCTTTCAAAAATTTGCCTTAAGATGGGAATGTGCTCTTCTCTTATTTTAGACTTACCTAGAAGATCGTCTACATAGTCCTCCATTATTTTGTGCAAGAGATCATGGAAAATTGTTTTCATAGCTCATTGGTAGGTAGCTCCTCCATTCTTAAGGCCAAAGGGCATAAATTGAAAATAGAAGGTGCCTCATGGTGTTGTAAATGTCATCTTATATTGATCTTCCTCTGCGATCCTAATTTCATTATACCCTGAAAAAACATTCATAAGTGATACAATTTCACTACATGTTGTAAGATCTACAATTATTTCTATGTTTGGCAATGGGAAATCATCTTTTAGACATGCTTTGTTCACATCCCTGAAGTCTATGCATATTCTAATTCCCCCGGTTGAATTGTTGACTGGTACAATGTTGGAAACCCATTCAGGATATTCTATGGGTTTAATGAAACCTACATCCAACATATTTTGTAATTTTGCTTTAACAAATAGCACTATCTGGGGATTCATCTTGCATAGCTTTTTCTTAATTGGTTAGCCTCAGGTTGGACTGCAAGATTGTGTACCACCAGTTCAGGATCAAGGCCTGGCATGTATACATAGGACCAAGGAAAGTTGATTTGTGTCTCCTTTAGAAAGCTCATGAAATTATATTTCACTTGATCAATTAATGACTTAGCAAGGAGCACATTCTTAGGGTTGTATTATGTTCCCATGTTGATTGTGTCAGTTTCTTCAATTAGTAGTGGTGATCTTTCCTATTTGGATGGAACCATGGTAGGTAAGTCAATTCCCCCATCTACTAGTGCCCGATCTAGGTTTTCACTAGAAGGTGCGTCCTTTGTTTTTACTTTTTCTGTGTCCAAGGGTTCCCTAGAAAGGTTTTCACTGATGGAATTTTTCTTTTTATTTTCATTTTTGTGACTGAGGGAGTTGACTTTACTACCAGAGTAAGCTTCTGGGTGAAGCTGAATCCCATGAATAGTCGTATGATTCTCAAGGTCTTGCATATTTAGTAATGCTATAAGAGCATCATCATCAGCATAGATATCCAAAACAGGTGGTTCTTGTTGGTTTGGTCAATGAGTTCGGGATGAATCAATTTGATCTCATATGGTGTAAAAGGGATAGTTGGGGCAATGACTTTTATACACATATCTTCAAATATATCATCTTCATACTCAAAAGGAATTTCATGGAACTCCTCTTCATCAGAGTCTTTGACTTCAATAGGAGGATTTGATTAGACCCCCGTGATGGTGATCTTAGGCACACGTGTGAACCCCAAGCCCCTATTATACTTGTATGAAACTGGGGATATGGGTACTTTTATGCCTTTTCTTTGGGTCAGAAACCATGTCCTTTATAGCCCATCTTTTGTACTATAGCCAAAGCCTTCAGATACATTTGTTTTGGGATTTTTCCTATTTCTTCTTCTCCTTCTCAATATAGCCAATAGGTGACATCATTTTCTAGGATCTTTTCATCAAGTGGACCCCACTATTGGAAGGTGGTTTGTTTGCATTGGAAAATGGTTTTTTCCTATTTCTTTATCTCTTTGAGCTTGCCATATGACTTTGTTTGCATGGTATATTCTCCACAACCATTATCAATTATTTTGACCTTGTTCTCGGGTTTGGATGAGGTGGATGCAATGGTGGAAGTAGAGAACACCTATTGAGTGGGAAATGATAGGGGTGCTTCCCTTCAAGCACTTTCCAATACTGAAAGGGTTTGGGCTCCACACAAATGGTAATCTCTCTACCATTTAATGGAAATTTTAGGCATTGATGGTAGGTGGAGGGAACTTCTTGAATGGAATGGATCCATGATCGTCCAAGGAGGATGTTATAGGGAAGGTCAAGGTCCAAAACTTGCCAAGTTGTTTGAACAATAGCTAGGTCCACTTGAAGAGGCAGTCTAATAGTGCCTTTGGAAATTATTTCTACATCATCATATGCTTTATAACAATCTTTTCTGATGGGTCAACCAGGTCCTCAAAGATCCCTAGTTGCTTTATTAACTTGTATGTACATAGTTTCAAACCAAATCCACCATCTATAATGACTCACTTGACTTTGTGTCTTTGTACAAGGGCTTCGATATGAAGGGATTTGGTATGATCGGGTTCATTATGTGGAGTGTCCTAAGAAGTAAAAAATAGGTGATGGTGGGCAGCAAGGTTACCAATAAGGGCTTGAAACTGAGTTGTGTTGATCTTATCAGGAACGCGGGACTGAAGGAGGGATTTCTCTAAAATCTCCTTATGTACCAGTGAGGTTTGGAGGAGCTCAAGGATGGATATCTGTGTAGGAGTTTTTCCAAGGTGGTCAAGGATATCATATCGGTAGGTGGATGAAATTGGGGTTTGGGGAGGGGGGGGGAGGGGATCCTGGAACAGTTACTCTTCCTCTACGAGTGGTAAAATTGCAATCATTCTAATAATTGGGAGGTATAGAGCCTTGAATTACTATATTTTCTTGAGAAGGGTGACTTGGTGACTAAAGGGGAGGGGCCCCTTGGATGATGGTTCTAGATCTAGTAGCAGTTGGGGGTTCTACTCCTTTGATGGTAATGGTGTTGACAAAGGTATCAGCGGTCTCTATGCAACCCACCAAGGAGTTGAAGATGGATATGTGGTTAGTATAATCATAGTTGATAGCATGAGATGATGAGGCCTAGTCTTTTCCATGCTTAGGAAATGGGTCCTAATACATCTTCAGCTTGACATTGGAGTTGCCAGCTTTGGCAACATCAACCTCAATATCCCCTTTATCAATGAGGTCTTGGATGTAGATTTTGAGTTTCATACACTTCCATATATCATGACCATTGATATGATGGTAATCGCAATATTCATTCTCATTGTACCATTGGGGT
The DNA here is from genome assembly GCF_030272615.1 of Cryptomeria japonica. Classification (NCBI taxonomy): domain Eukaryota; kingdom Viridiplantae; phylum Streptophyta; class Pinopsida; order Cupressales; family Cupressaceae; genus Cryptomeria; species Cryptomeria japonica. Next base: position 457,465,397 of record NC_081411.1, read on the forward strand.
TTAGGCTGATTAGGATTGAAAGGGTGCATCATCGGGAAGACAACAACACTAGCCTTGACAAGCTTCTAGAAGATAACCTCAATGGGTTCACCTAGCAGGGTCTACTAATGTTGACTATTGGATCGAGGGGGTGACCTTGGACGGAGGTAGGATTACAGGGTTGATCTTGAGAATTGGATTGATTGCGAGGATTGGATCAGATGTTGAAGAAGTTATTGGTAGTGGGTTTGGATATGCTTAGCATTAGTAACTCCATCATTGGTGACATTTTTGTTTCTAGACCTGAATTTTGGGTTATCTTTATGAGAGGATGAATTTTGCATTGATTTTTTATAGTGTTTAGTAGTTCCATCCGCTAAGAGCATATGCTCTAAAGCTATACCCTTCTTGGAAATTTCCTCAAAAGAGGTCAAGTATTGGTGAGTCAAGGGTTTGGATAATTTTGGTATCAAATTGCGTTGAAATAATTTGACCTAGTTTGGTTCTAGTATTGTCCAAGGGAATCTAATAATGACATGCTGCCATCTTTGAAGGAAGTTGTCAAAATTTTCCCTAGGCCTTTGCTTTGTGTTACACAGGTCTATTATGAAGGCATCATTCTTAATATTGTAGGCATAATGGGCCACAAATTTTTTGACTAGATCAGGGAATGATGTGATGGAGACTTGCCGTAGAGAGAAGAACCAAGCGAGGGTCTCTTCAATGAGACTCTTTGGGAAAAGTATTCTAAGATATATGTCATTGTAAGAGACTTATTGGCATGAAACATAGAATTCTCAGACATGATGTCTAGGGTCGCCCTTGCCTAAGTTGTATTTTTTAAACTTAGGCATCTCAAAATAGGGCAGGTATGGAGAAAATAAGATGGTCGGTTCATAGGGGTATGGATATATTTCCTAAAAGGAATAATTTCTCTTGTTAGTATCCTCTTTGAGATTTTTGATGAGGTTCTTCATGTCCGAGATTTCCTTGATGAGATCAGGTTGTTGTTTGGGGACATTAGGAACATAGTGACCCATACTTAATGTTGGGATTTTATATGACAAGGATGAGGGACCACCACCAATGTATTGATATGCAGAATGTAGAGGAATCTGGGAAATATGAGGAGCTTGCGATCCTCAAATCATGCTAACGAAAGGTAAGATCATGTTGATGTAGTTAGCCATGTTGTGGAGAGGGGCAGATGAAATGTGAGGAGGAATGAAAGGTTGAGGAAATGTGGTCATAGGAATAGAAGTTGTAGGTATAGATATTGTGGGTGCAGATATTGCAGGTTGAGTATGGAGGAGAATTAAGGATGGAATTATTTGCAAGGTCACCTAACAGAGGTTGATCAAGAATTGATCTATTAAAATCAAGGGGTAAGCGGGCCACTTGGGCAATGAGTTCAGCCACAAGTCTATTGGCATCATGTTTGAAACATTTCTCCATCATGTCTTGATTATAGGGGTTGTTGATGAATGATTGGACATGTGGAGAAAGGTCGGGTTGATCAACAAGTTCTTCCTCTTCGTGTGGAGGGTTTTGGGTGAAGGGATCGTTAAATTCAGGCACTGTGTATGAATGTTTTAATGAGTGATTTAAATGAGAGAAAGTGATGAGTGGACTTAGTGAATTTTGATGTTGATTAAGATTGGAAATGATTTGGATTGAGTCCTTTTATTAGGACAAGGTTGATCAGATTAAAGTGGCACCCAAGCAAGCTGACAACTAGGTTAGGTAAAAGTTAGACATTTAGATTAGGATCAATTGATTAAGCCTTTTCTTACATGAGACATACTTGTTTTCCCAATCAAAATAGGGCCAAAGGATTAGGGTTTTGATCAACCCAAGTGATTAAGAAATAGTACTTGGGGTGGATTCTTCCCCAAGCACAAAAGTAAAATGATTGAATGATTTAGGATGAGGTCTAAATTAAACTTTACAAAGAAGTGAACCTTTGGATGAGGTTGATTGATTGATTTGTTTTGGATGGTTGGATTGGATATCAGATTAAGGATTGATTGATTTTTAATTATTTGATTTGGTTGCTAAGTCATTGGAGATTAATAACAAGAAAGATTGAAGAAGAAAATGGTGATGTGAAGATTACTCTAGATGGAGAGATGACTCAATATGTGATTGGTTCGGCAAGCAAATTGTAAGAAGGAATACAACCACCCATGTTTTGATGATAGTTGGTGCAGAAAGAAAAACCTGATCCTTGATGGAGGGCATGGCTTCTCAACACATCACTAGCATCAAACTCATTTCTATGACCATGGGTATAATCATGGTAATGGTGTAGGAAGGTCCTATGTTTTAGCAAGAGTTTTTGGTTGATATACAAGAATTTGGCATGTTTCAAGGATGTCTTATAGCCAGGATTATTCTTCTTGACTTGATGATAGATAGACTTTTTGAGATGTTTGATGGACTTGGATTTATGGAATATTAAGGAAAGTGATTGAATATGGGATGGACCTGGCTTGACCTTATGAAAATTTGGAAAAAGTTTTGGAATGGTATATTGTCAACTACACTTGGCAAGAAAACATCAAACAAAGTATACACATTGGCCAAGTGTAATACTCAATAATGAGTGTGAGAGTGATGGGGGCCCTAGATTAGCCCAAACCGTTTTCACTGGTATAGCACAAAATGAAGATACACATCAAACATATGACTTGTTGGCATATGTACAGAGTATGATGACATGATGATATTGTATGTTGTCATTGATGTCAATATGATGTTGTGAACCAGTATATGTGAAAAAGTGAAGCGGTATGCTTGTCCAAGTGAACCAGTATGTTGAAATGTGAACCGGTATATGTGAAAAAGTGAAGCGATATGTTTGTCCAAGTGAACCGGTATGTTGGAATGTGAACCAGTATATGGAATGTTTTGTATCAAGGTTTCATATGGTATAACTATCAGTTGGTAGTCTTAGCTTTAGGGTTTCCAGTTGAAGTATTCCAAGCCTTTGTGATTCAACCGATGACATCATGTGATGAGTTAGCACTTTAATGAAGAACAGATTGTGTTGCCACATTAGCCTTGTGCGCATGAAGGAGATTGAACGTATCTACCTCAGGAATGTGCGAAGTCTCTGTAAACGGTGGAGAATGCATGATGGGTTATCAGCCTCCAAGAAGCGGTGAAGAACAAACGATGGAGAATGTCTTGAGATCTATTCAAGACTGTTGTAATCAATGCAATATGTTCAACGGTTAGGATTAAATTGACTGAATTGCTTAACCTAAATGTTTAGGGTTTAGGGTTTATGCTACCGACCTATCTTTCCTATAAGGTCGATGTTGTTTTTCATGTTGAGGTTGTTGGAAAATTTTGTGTGTGTATCCAAGTGCAAAGGTACGTGATTCTTGCTAGACCAGATAAGAGAATAGATACCTGCAGAGTGTGACTACAGAAGGAAGGAACTAAAATGGATCTGCATTGGCATTGAGTGTTGTTACTAGATCATTATAATAACTATTGACCTCTAACCACTTCAACAGTTGGAAAATCCCTTAACAGGGTAGCTTTAACCGGCTTGCTGTAAATCCTTTAACAGGGTGACTCAAAATCATTGAGTTCTTAAAATCCTCTAACAAGGCAACCTTTAATAGGGTTTAACCCTTAATCGGGTATTTTAGCCATCCCTTAATTGGGTGATCCCTAGCAGGATCGGTTCCTAACAAAACCTATTTTAAAGTCTTTAACCGGACTAGGCTCCTAACAGAGTGGACTTCGAAAGGGTTCAAATAATATCTTGTGGGTATTCATCTCGACCGTGGTTTTTCCCATTTGGGTTTCCATGTGGAAAATATGTGTATTATGTGTGATGCTTTTCATGTGATGCCTTGTTATTCTCTGTAAAGCGGTAAAGCATGTTGAATCAGTAAGTCTTTTCATTTCTATTGAAGTATTACTAGTGTATGCATATGGGTGAAGTGGAAATAAGATGTTAGATTATGTGGAAAGCTGACTTACCGGTTTATGTCTTTCACTATGTTTAACCGGTAGTAATCTGGTTTAGACCGATGTTATTGCTTGCCAGTCAAGTACAGTGTTCTCAGTCAAACAGGTTCAAGGAAAAGTGTTTTTCTTAGTACTGATTCACCTCCCCCTCTCAGTACCAGTTTGGTACTAACTATTCATCATTGATTCATCAATTGGTATCAGGGCATCCTCCAGGTCCTCTATGTTGTAAGCTTAACCGCTTGAGGTAAAGATCCTACTCTAATGATGAAGAGGGAAGGTCCAAAGTTCAATAGAGACAACTTTAAAATATGGAAGGACAGAATGAAGATATACATCAGAAGCATGGGTGCTCAACATTGGAGCTATGTTGAGAATGCTTATGTTATCCCTACCTGTACTCTCACTGATGAGCAAAAGAGAGAGATTCAGGAGAATGGGCAAGTTATGGAAGCCCTAATCAGTAGTTTATCTAACATTGAGTTTATTGATGTTCAGGACAAAGAGAATCCCAAAGAAGTATGGGATGCCCTTGAGAATATCTATGGTAGTGATGAGCATGTGAAACAAGCTGAGGAAGAAAGCCTTAGGGGAAAGTTTGAAGACATGTGGATGGTTGAAGGAGAGACCATTCAACAATATGGAATAAGAATCAAAACTGTTGTTGGAGATATCAAGAGCAAGTGGTAAAATGGAAGATTCCACTATTGAGGAAAGTTTTGAGATCCTTATTACCAGTCTATGTAATAAGGGTTGCTGCAATTCAGGAGTTGAGGTATGTAGACAAGACAAAGGTATCCCTGGACTCCATCATTGCAAAGTTAATAGCTTATGAGCTAAATAATTATGATGGCAGTATTCAGAAGACTGAATCAGCCTTTAGAGCATCTGCTGAACCATCTAGAAAAGGCAAAGAAGCTAGTACCAATGGTGAACCAAGACAAAGTAGAGAAATGGATGATGAGGAGATCCTGATGGAATTTGAAGCTCTTCTTGCCAAGAGACTTCCCAAGGGAACCAGTAAATACAGAGGTAAGCTTCCTTTGAAATGCTTTTATTGTAACTGGATAGGACACATTGTTGTAAACTGCCCTAATGGTGACAACAAGGAAAAACTGGAGAGGTTCAAGAAGTTCAAAGGAGGAAACCGGAGAAACTATTTTGTAGCAGTTGATGAAGGTGTCATTGATGAGGAATCAGAAGATGAAGAAAATGAAGATATTGTGTTTGTAGCAGTCAAGGAAGATGTGTCAGACAAGAAGGCTCTTGTCTCCTACTTTGATAATTAATGTGATGCTAAAAATGTGGTTAGTATAAGAGGCATACACATATAATGAGACAATATAATATAATTGAAAAGCTTAATTTCAAAACTAAATCAAAGATGCAAGACATAAGCCTTCCTTGAGATGTCCCATTTTCCTCTATTCTTGAGGACCTTGAAGGTGTTGGATTGATGGGCTCTCAGTGGAGCAATGACCTCCAAAGTGACAACTCAAGAGTTGAGTAGCTATTTGATCATGATTGACTATGGAGATGATATGAAATGCATGATTTAAGAAACTAGACTAACATGCTATGATAAATCCAAAAGCTAATTACTAGATAATTGAAATACAAATTGCCTATAGTAATGATGCCTAAATTAATATGAGATGGGATCCTTATTGCTCCAAAATGTGGGATATTTATAGGAATTCCAAGGCCAAAGCTGAGGTGGTAGGAATCGACGATCGAGATTTGATCTAAAGATATCAAGGGCCAAGATTGAGGAAGTTGGAGAAGAGGATGGAGGAAGAGACACTTGTCATCTCTGTGGTGACAAGTGTCAAGGAGCTTTGCTCATGAGAGGGCAAGTGTCCAAGGGAGGAGACATGTGGCAAAAGTGCCATGTGTCTCAAGAAGAGAATATCCACACCATGGGAGGTTAGGATAAGGAGGTTAGGATGTGCAAGATTGGATAGGGTTAGTTAGACCCAAGATTAGATTGAATGGGTTAAGTTAGGGGATGGTTAGGTTGGGTGGTTAAAGTTAGGAGCCATGTGCTCATTTGAATTTAGAAATTCAAATAATTGGAAAATGGTAATTAATCTCAACAAACTTGAGTTTGTTAATCATACTTAGGGATTAGAAGAATTGATTAATATAGGGAGACATTAATTAATTTAAAATTAATTAATCAAAGGGGGATATGAGATGAACTATATAAATAAATCATTTAGATTTATTTACTAGTAGATGAATAGAGAAATTAATTAAATTGCTTCTGAATTCAATTAATTGGGAAGGGGAATTAATCAAATAACTGCATATTTAATTAACTATCTTCAGATCATTTTTAGGTGTATACAATTTCAATGAGTGGATTATTGACAGTGGTTGTTCTCACCATATGACTAGTGACCGGAGTAAGTTTCTATCTTTGGAAGAGTATGATGGTGTTGTGGTTCATTTTGGTAATGATGCACCATGTATGGTAAAAGGCAGAGGGTCCATCTCTTTGAATGGAAGAAGCAGTGCTGACAATGTGTATTGGGTAGAAGGTCTCAGACACAACCTTTTGAGTGTTGCTCAATTGAATGATAATGGACTCACTCTGGAATTCAAAAATGGAGTGTGCAAAATCAAAGGAAAGAAAGGTGAACTGATGGCTACCAGTATGCAGACCAAAGGTAACCTATTTCAGCTAAATGCTAATGTCAGTACATGTCTAATGGCTAAGTTTGAGGATAGCTGGATATGGCATGGGAGACTCTGCCATGTAAACTTTGATAATATTGTGAAGGCCAGTAAGATCAAGGCAGTTAGAGGATTGCCTATGCTGAGAAAATCAGAGAATCCTTTGTGCAGAGAGTGTCAACTCGGGAAAATGTCTTCCTCAACCTTCAAAGGTAAACCTTTCACTGCAGACAATTTACTTGATCTTGTGCATACTGATTTGTGTGGTCCTATGAAAACTAGGAGTGTGCAGGGAGATAGGTATTTTATGATTCTTACTGATGATTGCTCAAGAATGATGTGGGTCACATTCTTGAAGGATAAAACTGAAGCTTTTGGAAAGTTCAAAGCCTTCAGAGCACTTGTAGAAAAAGAAAGTGGTAAGAGGATTAAGTGCTTAAGAACTGATCAAGGAGGAGAATTCACTTTCGATGAATTCAAAAAATATTGTGAAGAGAATGGCATCAAGAGGCAACTGTTTGCCCCCCAGAATCCACAACAGAATGGCCTAGCAGAGAGAAACAACTAGATTGTGGTTGAAGCAGCTAGAACTATGTTGATCCAAGGAAAGGTTGCTCACACCTTTTGGAGAGAAGCGGTGAGCACTATAGTCTACACAATGAACTGGGTACTCATCAAAAAGGGTAAGGACAAAACACCTTATGAGTATTAGACCGGTAAGACACCAGTGGTAAGCTACTTCAGAGTGTTTGGTAGTAAATGTTATATCAAGAGGAGTGAACATCATAGCAAGTTTGATGCTAAATGTGATGAAGGAATATTCCTAGGGTATTCCATAAAGAGAAAAGCTCTCAAATGTCTCAACAATAGGACTCAGAGAATTGTTGAAAGCATCAATGTTAGAGTTGATGAAACCTCTGAGAAATCTAAGGAAACCGACAGTGAGCAAGTAGGAGATGAACCGGTAGTAACCTTCTGGGAACCAGTTGCAAAGAAGCCAAGCACCAGTAATAGAGCTCCTACACCGGTAGATGTTGGTGCTGATGAAGATGAGGATGAAGAAGAAAAGCAAGAGGAAACAACTAAGATCATTCCTAGGTATGTAAAGCTAAATCATTATCCAAAGAAGATCATAGGAGACAAGGATGCATGAATTCTTACAAGAAGGAAGCTCAGAGAAAACTCTTGCATGATCTCTGAATTAGAGCCTAAAACATTCAGAGAGGAACATAAAGATGAAGATTGGATCAAGGCAATGGAAGAGGAACTTGACCAGATAGAAAAGAATGGTACATGGCCTTTGGTACCCAGACCGGAGCATAAAAATGTCATTGGCACCAAATGGGTTTTCAGAAATAAGCTGAATGAAGATGGCTCAGTGGTTAGAAACAAAGCCAAATTGGTGTGTAAAGGATATGCCCAAGAAGAAGGAGAAGACTATGGAGAAACCTTTGCTCTAGTAGCTAGATTGGAAGGAGTTTGTATGCTTCTTGCATATGCAGCATTCAAGGGATTCAAAGTATATCAAATGGATGTAAAGTCTGCATTCTTGAATGGAATACTAGAAGAGGAGGTGTATATAGAGCAACCAGATATGTTTTCCCTATCAGAAGATAGTGACATGGTGTGTAGGCTACATAAGGCCTTGTATGGACTAAAGCAGGAACCTAGAGCATGGTATGAATGCTTACACTCCCATCTTGTGAAGATTGGATTTGAGAGAACAAGTGAGGATAGTAATATCTACCTGAAGTCAGAAGGAGATCAGATTCTAATCTGTGAGGTATTTGTTGATGACATAATCTTTGGAGGAGATGACAAGATGAGTCATGATTTTGCAGATGAGATGAAAAAGGAGTTTGAGATGTCACTTATAGGGGAGATTAAGTTCTTCATTGGACTACAGATTCAACAAATGAAAGATGGAATCTTTATCACTCAGTCCAAATATGTCAAAGAGGTGTTGAAGACCTTTGGCATGGAAGATAGCAAACCAGTTGGTACACTGATGGTGACCGGTTGTAAATTATCCAAAGAGGATGACTCAGGGTTGGTAAATGAGAAGGAATACTAATCAATGATTGGTAAATTGCACTATGTAGTACATAGAAGACCAGGCATTGCACATGCAGTGGGCATTGCTGCATAGTTCTAGAAAAGCCCAAGAGAATCCCACTTGGTAGCAGTCAAGCGGATTCTGATATATCTGAAGGGAACTATTGACTATGAATTATGGTATCCATATAGTAATGATTTCAACCTGAAAGTGTTTATAGATGCTAACTAGGCTAGTAATGTGGATGACCGAAAGAGCACAACCGGTGGTGCACTTTCTTGGTGGCAGACTAGTCTCATGGATGAGTAAGAAGTAGAGTTGTATCTCTCAGTCTACAGCAGAAGTGGAGTATGTTGCAGCATTTATGAACTGCACCCAAACAATTTGGATGAAGCATGTATTAAATGGCTTCAAAGTTCCTGTATCTAAACTGGTAAGTATATTTTGTGACAACACAAGTGCGATTAACATCTCCAAGAATCCGATTTTACATTCTAGAACCAAGAACTTTGAGCTTAACTATCATTTCTTAAGGGAAAAGGTTCAAAACAAAGAAGTTGTACTGGAACATGTTTCCAGTAAGGAGCAGTTAGCAGACATATTCACCAAGCCTCTACTGAAGGCTACCTTTACCTATTTGAGAGGTGAATTAGGGATGTTGCCCCTTCAAGAGGTGAACTAAAGGTGTGTGCTCCACATCAGTTAGGACTTACATTGATATATCTTTTTCAGGATTGGTGTGTTGAAGGATGCTACTCCTTAGGGGGAGCAACATAGTAGAACATAGATGTTTATGCCTTCACTTTGGCATTGTTGTCAAAGGGGGAGAAGATGTGAAGCGGACAAGATATCTGCAGTATTGGGGGAGAAGATGTGAAGCTCAGAGATATCTTTGTATATTGCCATCAATGCCAAAGGGGGAGATTCTTGGCATATGTGTAGAGTATGATGACATGATGATATTGTATGTTGTCATTGATGTCAATATGATGTTGTGAACCAGTATATGTGAAAAAGTGAAGCGGTATGTTTGTCCAAGTCAACCGATATGTTGAAATGTGAACTGGAAAGTGTGAAAAAGTGAAGCGGTATGTTTGTCCAAGTGAACCGATATGTTGGAATGTGAATTGGTATATGGAATGTTTTGTATCAAGGTTTCATATGGTATGACTACTGGTTGGTAGTCTTAGCTTCAGGGTTTCTAGTTGAAGTATTCCAAGCCCGTGTGATTCAATCGATGACATCGTGTGATGAGTTAGCATTTTAATGAAGAACAGATTGTGTTGCCACATCAGCCTTGTGCGCGTGAAGGATCTTGCATGAAGGAGATTGAACCTATCTACTTCGGGAATGTGCGAAGTCTCTGTAAATGGTGGAGAACGCGTGATGGGTTATTAGCCTCCAAAAAGCGGTGAAGAAAAAATGATGGAGAATGTCTTGAGATCTGTTCAAGACTATTGTAATCAATGCAATATGTTCAACGGTTAGGATTGAACTGACTGAATTTCTTAACCTAAATATTTAGGGTTTAGGGTTTATGCTATTGACCTATCTTTCCTATAAGGTCGATGTTGTTTTTCATGTTGAGGTTGTTGGCAAATGTTGTGTGTGTATCCAAGTGCAGAGATATGTGATTCTTGCCAAACTAGACAAGAGAATAGATACCTGCAGACTGTGACTGCAGAAGGAAGGAACTAAAGTGGATCTGCATTGGCATTGAGTGTTGTTACCAGATCATTGTAATACTTGTTGACCTCTAACCACTTCAATAGTTGAAAAATCCCTTAATAGGGTAGCTTTAACCGGCTTGCCGTAAATCCTTTAACAGGGTGACTCAAAATCATTGAGTTCTTAAAATCCTCTAACAAGGTAACCTTCTACAGGGTTTAACCCTTAACCGGGTATTTTAGCCATCCCTTAACCGGGTGATCCCTAGCAGGATTGGTTCCTAACAGAACCTATTGTAAAGTCTTTAACCAGACTAGGCTCCTAACAGAGTAGACTTCAAAAGGGTTTAAAGAACAGCTTGTGGGTATTCATCCCCACCGTGGTTTTTCACAGTTGGGTTTCCACATGGAAAATATGTGTGTTATGTGTGATGCCTTGTTATTCTCTGTCAAGCAATAAAGCATGTTGAACCAGTAAGTCTCTACATTTGTGTTGAAGTATTACTAGTGTATGCATATGGGTGAAGTGGAAATAAGATGTTAGATTGTGTGGAAAGCTGAGTTATTAGTTTATGTCTTTCACTGTGTTTAACCGGTAGTAAACTGGTTTAGACTGGTGTTATTGCTTGCCAGTCAAGTGCAGTGTTCTCAATCATACTGGTTCAAGGGAAAGTGTTTTTCTCAGTACTGATTCACCCCCCCCCTCTTAGTACTAGTTTGGTACTAATTGTTCATCATTGATTCATCACTACTTAGGCTAGAAAGTGGAAACCACTTGATAGGCCCCTCGCATAAGCAATACCTCACTCAAGTGAGCAGATAGAGATTTTGGTAGCATTGGCTCCACTCCATGACACTCACTTCTTAGGCATACCAGATTCTCTTACCCCAAAGATCCGAGGATCTATTATATGGGGGATTCCTGTCTCATCCTGAGCAGATACATGAGGAGTTACTTTGAGGTACGATCTGCATCCCCTGCACTATCAAATGTAAATTTTGGCTACTCAAACTGGTGTCTAGTGTAATTTCCAAAGGATCACCAATCTAATGAAGGATTCTTGAAGCAAGCCACTTAGGGCTCTAACTAAGCTTATCGGTGTAGGGAGGGCCCCCACATACGTCGAATTCACTTAGTACCTCAGCTGCCTGACCAAGTTATTTATATAGTGGCTCAGAAAACCCACTCAAGATCATGTCGGGAGAGTTGATATCCCTAATGTGTCCCAATTCGAGATACTCTTGTAGAGTGATAAAATCCCCAATCAAGAAATACCCCTCAATTACAAAAAATAAAAGACGGGTGTTGTTGATCACTCTTTCTCTTACACCCAAGGTCCACAAAGGCAAGAGGATAGGATACTTGAGCACAACGGTCGGTCCACCCTACACTAAACATTCAAGCACACCAAACACATAAAATACTTGTTCATTTTAGTCCCACATGTATATGATTTTCTAGCTAAAATGCATGAAACAAACTAGACTAGTGGGAAATAGATGTCTTGGACAATCGTGCTACAACAAAAATAGTTAGTAGTTTTGAAATAATTCCTCGGACAAGTGAAATGAATTTGCAAAAACTCAAAGTTTAATCAATCTCTCAAAAACCTACGGATATAGCACAGGCGTTGATCCACGGGCGTAGACATTGTAGCGCCTACGTAGACATTGAAGCGTTTGTGCAGACGTTGAAAGAACCTATGCCTAACTACCAGACAAGTAAGCCAAAAAAACAGATTTTAAATTTTCAAAAATTTTGAGTTTAAATTTACCTAATGCATAGACGTTGATTCTTGGCATAAGTGCTAATGCATATGCACACGTGTCAAAACACAAAATTATACGATGACAGAGTTAGTTGAAAATTTGAAATTTGAATTTTAAAATTTGAACTTCAAGCAGGAGGTCTGGCTTAGCATAGGCGTTGAACCAGAGTGCAGACATTGATATGTCTATGTAGGCGGTGATCTTCCTGATACCCAAAAATTTAGCCTAAGTTGCCTAAAATTGTTGAAAAATAGAAGTAGAAAAATTGTACTAGCTTTGTTTTTTTAAATCCCTTTTTCAATTTTTTTTGTGATTTTTAAGTTTTTTTACATAAATGAGTATCTAGAATTAAAGCTCCAAACTAAAGTGTCTAAAGAAACTGTAGAAACATTGAACGACAGGCAGATACGTTGAAGGAGTTAAAACCTGCAAAAAGCGGATTTTTTTTCAAATTTAAAACGGAAATGTTGATTCATGGCAGAAATGTTGAAGCAGCCAAGGTAGAAAAATTGAAGGGAAGGCGAAAACGTTGAAGCGTTAGCTTGCGTAATAAAATCACAAAAGCTCACAAAAAGGATTAGTTTCAAGGGACATGGGTTCCACCAGGCGTGCCAAAATGAAGAGGATACAAAGCAACAAGGAGATATAATGGTTAGTAATCAAAACAAAGAATTCAAAACACAAAGTAAAACCATTATACCTTGCTACCTTTACGTTCTCCTTCGGATTGAGCTATGGATGAAGTGGAATGTTTCCAATTGTCCACTTTATTGGATTAGCTCCTTGATTTGGATGTGGGTTTCTCTCCAAGATGCACAATAATGGATGGGAAATGGATTAATGGATGCCAAAGTGGATTAATGGATTGGATTGCTAAGTGACTATGGATGCAAAATAAATATAATGAGGTTTTTAAAGATTAATTCTAAGCTCAAATGGATAACATAAGATTACACAAGATGAGATGATAAAATGAAGGGGAGGAGACCCCAATTTATAATTTAGAAGAAGGAGGAATGGACGGTCAAGATTGAAGATGAATTAAGGGTGGAGATTGAAGGAGAGGGAGTGCATGGATTCAGAGGACATGGTGTGGAGACCAAGAGATTTACCATAAAGGCATTTATTATCTCCACACTCCACAATGTACATGGGAATATATCCCCAAGTACATTGGGAAGAGAAGAAGGAATTTAAAATTCCTTGGGGGATGAACAAGTGAATTAAAAATTCTCAAATAATGAAGTGCCTGGGGAAAGGAAATGGGAAAAAGAATTTAAAATTCCTTGGGAAGGTGAGAGACATGGGAGAGTGTGAGTTTTTGAATTCCTTGAAATGACCCAATTAGGTGCATTTAAGGTTGGAAGGTGAGGAGGGGACAAGTGGACTTAGCCATTTATGGCTATTGGTTGACTTGGTGGCTAATCTTGGGGATTAGCCACTAGCAAATGATTAAAGGGGTAATTAAGTGGGATAGTAGAATATTAGAAGACAAGTGGGATTTGTAGGATGATTTGACAAGAGGAGAGAGAATGAGTGGAGGAAATAAAAATTAAGAAATAATGTTAAGTGGGATTCTAGAAGAATTAATTAGGCTAATGAAGAATTAGGGAAAGTGATTTGTAGGAATCATGTGACTTAATTAATTAATTGTCATTAATTAACTAAAAGGAGATTTGGAAGAATTAATTAATTTAAGAACCTTAGAAGAATAAGGAATAATTTATTTATTTAATAAATTAATTATATGGACTATAGTGACAGGATTAATTAAATTAAATTAAATTAAATTAATTAATTGCGTAGAAGGATAAAATTAATTAAATATATAATTTAATTAATTTTGGACGTCTAAACCCTCCAATACTCTTCCCACTTAAGGGCAACTAAATATGAATCTCTCCATTGCATTGTTATGTCCTTATCTTTAAAGACATTAATACATTCATTTAAAAAATATTCAAAAAATAAATTTGCATATTGTTTACATTACTCATTTAAAATTGAGCAATAATAAGAATCTAATTTTGCATGAACACTTTTAGAGCATATGCACAACTAACAAGTTATGTTTAATCATTTGTAAACATATTATGTGGGTTGATCTAGAAGAGTATGTTAACTTATGACATATTAACAACCATATCAAAGCATTTATTAATATTACCAACCCTCAAATATCAAAACAAGTAAAAGAAGCCAACACAAATTAGACAAAGTGAACAACACTAGTCTATAGAGTTTATGGTACAACTTTGCAAGTACAATATAATTTATGGTACAATTGTAAGTCCAAAATAGATTTGCAAACTTATTCCTAATTCATATATTTGTCCCTAAATAAAATAAACCGAAGACAAACATAAAATTGTTAACTACTATACCTAATTTCAAAGAATATCATATTCACATCAAATTTAATAGTTGTAGCTATTCGGGCTCCAAAATGTATGCCCCTACATGATACAACAGTACATCACAACTGTCCGGACAAAATCTCATAAGCCCAGTACTCAAGACCCACCGTTGACATGGACAGAACTTGGGGTCCTATGATGTGGACGATGTTGTCATTTTTGTTTTGACGGAAAAGCTTCCACGTGGGTACCACTTCGTCGGCCCTTCTCGCAGTTACAAGCACGTAGCTAAAATTTAAACCTCATTGCTCTCGTGGTTACGGGTGTTGCGTCACGTATGCTGAAATATTATTTTAAAAAATATAATGTCCAATCGGTAGAAAGAGTCAATAACATGGTCATTTGAAATTTTTGGATTATTTTCATACACATGTTGCATCCGCGACGCGAACACTGCATCGCAAGGGATTTCAAGATCATCTCGATCATATAGGTTGAATGTCCCTGATTAAATCCGGTAGCCGTTGAATCATGAAGTGAGGGACCTACATATCTAGTGGAGGCATTTGCGAAGGTGAGGACAAAGTCGGCCACAACAATAAGGCAATTTGTATGCAATTATTGTTATCACATGCTAACACATGTGTTTTTCATGTGCAAGGATGAGTTATTGTAGTGCAGGTGTGGGTAGGAGGTGTTGAGATCGGTGATTTAGGTTTGGTGACAGTGGTAAGTTCAAACCCTAATAGATAACACGAGTATTACTCAAGTTGTGCGAAATCTTTTTGAGTAACACTCAAGTTGTGCAAAATATTTTTGAGTAATACTCAAGTTGTGCAAAAATAGTATAAACCATAACACATAACACTAACTTTCATGTTCAATCCATTGGTACTCGTATTTTTAGTGTTTCATTTCTCTACTAAGCCAGTTATGCATGTCATTCTCTCTCTCTATATGTCATAAACATGGACACACACAAACATTAACATACATATATGCATAGGCAATTATATGTTGCATGTTATATATACAAAGAATGACACAAACCCAAACACAGACACATAGACACAGACATATGCATCATTGGATGACTAGGAACATTAAAAATATCTTGTTCTGCCTATCACAAACAACTATCAATGATTTTTGGAAAAGTCAATAACATGAAGTTTCTTACCACTTATTCCAGGCACTCCCCGACTAAACTAGCTTGAAAAACGTAGGAAGAGTCAATAACCCAAAATTTGTCAAAATATTTGAGATGGTTGATTGTGATCAGTAGAATTAGGTCAAAAATGGTGTTATAAAACTCATGTTATTGATTTTTTCAGAATTATTTTAAAAATCAAAGTCACAGCTACTTTTTCCGATCACAATTATCGATTTGTACTTTTTCAAAAATTGTGCATTATTAATATTATTGTGTTATTGACGTGCGGTTTTGGAGCCACTTTAGCCCCAAATGATGCACCTATCTGGGCTCCAAAATTTTAGTGTCGTACTGATAGCATGCATAACATACATGCATACCCATGCACGGGTTGTGACGACGTGGACTTGCCAGAAAGGACATCCATGCAGAATGTCATGTTGCCTGGTTTGGAGGGGCATATAACACACAATTGATCAAACCACCAGGAGACCACAGAGTTCTTTGTTGGGTGGGTGGGAAAGTAGTGGGAGATAGTTATCTTCCACGGTTGATATTGTACTATAACACGTAGATAATTGGGGACAATTGTTCGCATATGATGAACCAATATGATGATATGATGATAATGTATGTTGTCATTGATGTCAATAAGTGAGAATGAATTGGTATGAAAATTGGAAGAAGTTGGAGAACCCGTATGAAGAGATGAAGTGAACCGGTGTAAGGGTTTCACTAAGTGTGACTACTGGTTGGTAATCTCAGCTCTAGGGTTTCCGGTTTGGCAATCTAGCTTTTGTGATGCAACTGGTGACATTCTATGATGAGTTAGCTAAGAGATAGGGGAGAGATTGAG
Organism: Cryptomeria japonica; assembly: GCF_030272615.1. Taxonomy (NCBI): domain Eukaryota; kingdom Viridiplantae; phylum Streptophyta; class Pinopsida; order Cupressales; family Cupressaceae; genus Cryptomeria; species Cryptomeria japonica. The sequence continues at coordinate 457,481,901 of NC_081411.1, forward strand.
ATGCCACATCATTTTTGTGCACGTGAAGGATTTCCTTGAGGATCTTGCATGTGAAGATCGATTGCATTAAATGTCTACCTTGGGAATGAACATTCTTCTTAGTGGTATGAGAAGAAAGCGTGATGGGTTACTGATTTCTATGTGTGGTGAAGAATGGACGATGCAGAATGACTTGTGATCTGTTTGAGATTGTTTCATTCTATGTAATGTGTTTGGATGGTCAGGATTGGACAGCTTGCAATTGTAAACCTAAAATGCTTTGGGTTTAGGTTTTATGTTACTGGCCTAATTGTTGTCTATAAGGTTGATGATTTTTGTTATTGTAAGTGTTGGAAAATGTTGTGTGTGTATTCGAGCGATGAGATACTTGCCAATCCAGTGAGTGGAAAACAGCAGAGTTTGATTGTAGAGTAGAGAGCTGAAAAGGATCTCCATTAGCATCTAGTGCAGTTATCAGATCAGAGCTTTACCTGTTGTCTTCTAGCCATTTCAACAGTAGGAAAATCCCTTTGTCGGGTAGCTTTAACAAGCTTATTGTAAAACCTCTAACCAGGTGACTCAAGTTCATTGAGTTCTTCAAATCCTCTAGCAAGGTAACCTTTAACAGAGTTTCAACCTTTAACAGGGTATATAGCCATCTATTAACCGGGTGATATTTAACAGGATTGGTTCCTAGCAGAACCTTATTGTAAAGTCTTTAACCGAGATAGGCTCCTAACAGAGCGAGCTTAAAAAGAGTTCAAAAACAAGCTTGTGGGTATTCATCCCTACCATGGTTTTTCCCATTTGGGTTTCCATGTGAAAAATTTGTGTGTTATGAGTTGTGCATTTTTCATGTGATGATTGTGCAGTCTTTGTTTAAGTGATTATGCATGCAGAGCTAATGGTTATGGTATTATTGATACAACACATGCATATATGTATTGGTGAAGTATTTATCAAGTGTTGAATGATATTTGAAGTATTCATTTTACTGGTTTAAGTTGTCCAAAGTCTTATTGTGTTTAATCAGTATTGCCATGGTTAAGTTCAGTAATGAAGACAACCTATTAGCATTGTATTAACTTGATAAGTTGGGGAGAATTTTTTGTATGTACTGATTCACCCCCCCCCCTCTCAGTACCAATTAGGGTCTTTTTTGTTCATCATTAATCATCAATTGGTATCAAAGCAACTCCAAGTCCTCGATGATCTAAGATTAACCGCTTGAGGTAAAATATCTTGCTTTAATGATGAAGAGGGAAGGTCCTAAGTTCAATAGAGATAACTTCAAAATATGGAAGGACGGAATGAAGATCTATATCAAGAGTTTGGGTGCTCAACACTAGAGCTATGTTGAGAATGCCTATGTAATCCCCACTGGCACTCTAACTAATTATCAGAAAAGAGAGATTCAAGAAAATGGGCAAGTCATGGAAGCCCTTATTAGCAGCCTGTCCGATATTGAGTTCATTGATGCACAAGATAAGGAAAATCCTAAGGATGTATGGGACACATTGGAAACTATTTATGGTAGTGATGAGCATGTGAATCAAGATAAGGAAGAAATCCTTAGAGGAAAATTTGAGGACATGAGGATGGTTGAAGGGGAAACCATTCAGCAATATGGCATAAGGATCAAGACTGTGGTTGGAGATATCAAGAGAATTGGTGGAAAAATTGATGATGCCACTGTTGTCAGTAAAGTTTTGAGATTATTATTACCGGTCTATGCAATCAAAGTTGTTGCTATTCAGGAACTAAGATCTATCAACAAAACCAAGGTATCCTTAGACTCTATCATTGCAAAGTTGACTGCATATGAGTTGAATAGCTATGATGACAGTGGTCAGAAGACTAAGTTAGCCTTTAGAGAATCTGTTGCACCAACCAGAAAAGGAAAAGAAGTAAGTACCAGTTATGAATCCATGCAAAGCAGAGGTATGGATGATGAAGAGATTCTGATGGAGTTTGAAGCTCTTCTTGCCAAGAGACTTCCAAAAGGAACTGGAAAATATAGAGGTAAGCTTCCTTTAAAATGTTTTTCCTACAATAAGATAGGACATATAGCTATTAACTATCCTAACAATGACAATAAGGATAAACCAGAGAGGTTTAGAAAGTATAAAGGAGGAAATAGAAGAAATTGTCTTGTTGCAATGGATGAAGGTGTTACTGATGAAGAATCTAAGGATGAAGAGAATGAGGACATAGTGTTTGTAGCTGTAAAGGAAGAAGTGTCTGACAAGAAAGCACTTGTCTCTCACATTGACAACTCTAATGAGTGGATTATTGATAGTCATTATTCTCACCACATGACTCTTGACCAGAGAAAGTTTCTATCTATAGAAGAATATGATGGAGGTGATGTCCATTTTGGCAACGATGCACCTTTCTTGGTAAAAGGTAAAGGATCCATCTCACTGAATTGAAAGAGCAGTGCATATGATGTCTACTGGGTAGAAGGTCTTAAGCATAACCTCTTGAGTGTTGCCCAACTAAATGACAAAGGACTCATTTTGGAGTTCAAAGGTGGATTCTGTAGTATAATTGGAAAGAGTGGTGAACTTATTGCCACCGGTAAGCAGACCAGAGGTAACTTATTTTAGTTGAATGCCAGGATTAGTCGGTATCTGATGGAAAAGTTTGATGTTAGTTGGATATGGCATAGGAGACTTTGTCATATGAACTTTGCCAATATTGTAAAAGCTAGTAAGATCAAGGTAGTAAGAGGATTGTCTTTGCTGAACAAACCGGAGAATTCTTTGTGTAGAGAATGCCAACTTGGGAAGATGTCTTCCTTAACTTTCAAAGGTAAGTCTTTTTCAACAGAGAACTTACTTGATCTTGTGCATACTGATCTGTGTGGTCCAATGAAAACTAGAAGTATTTAGGGAGATAGGTATTTCATGATTCTTACTGATGATTGCTCAAGAATGATGTGGGTCACATTCTTGAAAGACAAGTCTAAGGCATTTGGAAATTTTAAAGCCTTTAGAGCATTAGTAGAGAAGGAAAGTGGTCAAAATATAAAATGCCTAAGAACTGATCAAGGAGGTGAATTCACTTCTGATGAATTCAACAAGTATTGTGAAGAAAATGGTATCAAGAGGCAGTTGTCTAGCCTAAGGACACCACAACATAATGGTATAGCAGAAAGGAATAATAGGACTATAGTTGAAGTGGCCAGAACAATGTTGATCCAAGGAAAGGTTGCTCACACTTTTTGGAGAGAAGCGGTGAGCACTGCAGTCTATACTATGAACCGGGTACGCATCAAGAAAGGTAAAGTTAAAACCCCTTATGAGTACTGGACCGGGAAGACTCCCACTGTGAGTTATTTTAAAGTATTTGGTTGTAAATGTTACATCAAGAGAGGTGAGCATCTGAGAAAGTTTGATGCTAAATGTGATGAAGGAATATTTCTGAGATATTCCACTAAGAGCAAAGCTCTCAAGTGATACAATAATAGGACACTGAAAATTGTTGAGAGCATCAATGTTAGGGTTGATGAATCCCTTGAGGAGCTTGAGGAAACCTGCAGCACACAAGTGGAAGATGAACTGGGTGTAGCCTTCTAGGAACTGATTAAGAAAGAAATAAGCAAAGATGTCAGTGTTCCTGTACCGGTAGAAGCTGTAGTAGGTGAAGAAGAAGATGGAGATGAAGAAGAAGAGGAAAAGCAAGCAAAACCAACTAGAGTCATTCCTAGATATGTGAAACTACATCATGATCCAAAGAAGATCATAGGAGATAAAGATGCAGGGATACACACAAGAAGAAACGTGAAAGAGAACTCTTACATGATTTCTGAATTTGAGCCTAAGACTTCTAGAGAAGCACTTACAGATGAAGACTGGATTAAGGCAATGGAAGAGGAGCTAGACCAGATAGAAAAGATTGCAACATGGTCTTTGGTACCCAGACCTGAACATAAGAATGTCATAGGTACCAAATGGATCTTCAGGAATAAGATAAATGAAGAAGGCACAGTTGTAAGGAACAAGGCAAGACTTGTATGTAAGGGACATGCTTAAGAAGAAGGAGAATACTATGGAGAAACCTTTGCCCCAGTGGCCAAACTAGAAGGTGTTCAAATGCTACTTGCATTTACAACATTTAAGGGATTCAAGGTATACCAGATGGATGTGAAGTCTACGTTCTTGAATGGAATCCTAGAAGAGGAAGTGTATATTGAGCAACGGAATGGGTTTTCCTTATCAAAACATAGTAACATGGTTTTTAGATTACATAAGGCTCTGTATGGATTGAAACAAGCACCAAGGGCATGGTTACACTCTCATCTTGTGAAGATAGGATTTTAGAGAACAAGTGAGGATAACAACATCTACCTGAAATCTGAAGGTAATCAGATTTTGATCTGTGAAGTGTTTGTAGATGACATAATCTTTGGAGGAGATGATGAAATGAGACATGCATTTGTAGATGAAATGAAGAAAGAGTTTGAGATGTCTCTCATTGGAGAGATAAAGTTCTTTGTTGGTTTATAGATTCAGAAAATGAAAGAGGGTATCTTTATTACCGAGTCCAAGTATGTCAAAGAGGTATTGAATACCTTTGACATGTAGGAGAGAAAACCGGTTGGTACACTGATGGTGACTGGCTATAAAATGACCAAGGAAGATGATTCAGCGTTAGTGAATGAGAAGGATTACCGGTCAATGATTAGTAAGTTACACTATGTAGTACACAACAAACTAGATATTTCTCATGCAGTGGGCATTGTGGCCCATTTTCAGAAACGTCCAAGAGAATCCCACTTGGTAGCAGTCAAGAGGATTCTTAAATACTTGAAAGGGATAGTTGATTATGGATTGTGGTATCCATACAATGGTGATTTTAATCTCAAGGTATTTACCGATGTAGATTGGGCAGGTAATGTGGACGACCGGAAGAGCACAATCGGTGAAGCGTTCTTTCTTGGTGGAAGACTAGTCTCATGGACGAGTAAGAAGCAGAGTTGTACTTCCCAGTCTATAGTTGAAGCGGAGTATGTGGTAGCATTTATGAACTGCACTCAAGCGATTTGGATGAGACATGTATTGGATGGTTTCAAAGTACCTATATCTGAACCGGTGAGTATATTTTGTGACAACATATGTGCAATAATTATTTCCAAGAATCTGGTATTGCATGCTAGAACTAAGCACATTGAGCTCAAGTATCATTTCTTGAGAGAGAAGGTTCAAAACAAAGAGGTTGTATTATAACATGTTTCCAGTAAGGAGAAGCTAGCAGACATATTCACTAAGCCCTTATCAAAGACTACATTTACCTATTTGAGAGGTGAATTAGGGTTCTACCCCTTCATGAAGTGAATTAAAAATGTGTGCTCCACATCAGTCAGGTATTACAGTGACAAATCTTTCAGGATTGATCTGTTGAAGGATGCTACTCCATAGGGGGAGAAACATAGTGGAGTATGGGAGCTTGTGCCTCCACTTTGGCATTGTTGTCAAAGGGGGAGAAGATATCTGATGATGTATGATAGGGGAGAAGATATCTAATGATGTATGATATGGGAGAAGATATCTGATGATGTATGATATGGGAGAAGATATTTGATGATGAAGATGGTTGCACTAGTCTATGATGTTTATAATTGCCATGCTACACTGAGTATTGCCATCAATGCCAAAGGGGAAGATTGTTGGCATATGATGAACCAGTATGATGATATGATGATAATGCATGTTGTCATTGATGTCAATAAGTGCAAGTGAACTGGTATGAAGATTAGAAGAAGTTGGAGAACCGATATGAAGAGATGAAGTGAACCGATGTCAGGGTTTCACTAAGTGTGACTACCGGTTGGTAGTCTCAGCTCTAGGGTTTTCGGTTTGACAATCTAGCTTGTGTGATGCAACCGGTGACATTTTGCGATGAGTTATCTAACAGATAGGGATGAGATTGAGATGCCATGTCATTTTGGTGCACGTGAAGGATTTCCTTGAGGATCTTGCATGTGAAGATCAATTGCATTAAATGTCTACCTCGGGAATGAACATTCTTCTTAGCGGTATGAGAAGAAAGCATGATGGGTTACTGATTTCTATGTGCGGTGAAGAATGGATGATGTTGAATGACTTGTGATCTATTTGAGATTGTTTCATTCTATGTAATGTGTTTGGATGGTCAGGATTGGACCGCTTGTAATTGTAAACCTAAAATTCTTTGGGTTTAGGGTTTATGCTACCAACATAATTGTTGTCTATAAGGTTGATGATGTTTGTTATTGTAAGTGTTGGAAAATGTTGTGTGTGTATCTGAGTGATGAGATACTTGCTAGACTAGTGAGTGGGAAACTGCAGAGTGTGGTTGCAGAGTAGAGGAGCTGAAAATGATCTGCATTAGCATGTAGTGTTATTATCAGATCAAAGCTTTACCTGTTGTCTTCTAACCATTTCAATAGTAGGAAAATCCTTTTTCCGGTAGCTTTAACAGGCTTATTGTAAAACCTCTAACCAGGTGACTCAAGTTCATTGAGTTCTTCAAATCCTCTAGCAAGGTAACCTTTAACAGGGTTTCAACCTTTAACAAGGTATATAGCCATCCCTTAACCGGGTGATCTTTAACAGGATCGATTCCTAGCAGAACCTTATTGTAAAGTCTTTAACCAGAGTAGGCTCCTAACAAAGTGAGCTTCAAAAGAGTTCAAAAACAAGCTTGTGGGTATTCATCCCCATCATGGTTTTTCCCATTTGGGTTTCCACGTGAAAAATTTGTGTGTTATGAGTTGTGCATTTTTCATGTGATGATTGTGTAGTCTTTGTTTAAGTGATTATGCATGCAGAGCTAATGGTTATGGTGTTACTGATACAAGACATGCATATGTGTATTGGTGAAGTAGTTATCAAGTGTTGAATGATATTTAAAGTATTCATTTTACTAATTTAAGTTGTCTCAAGTCTTACTGTGTTTAACCGGTATTGCCATGGTTAAGTTCAGTAATGAAGACAACCGGTTAGCATTGTTTTAACTTGATAAGTTGGGGAGAAGTTTTTGTATGTAGTGATTCACCCCCCCCCCCTCTCAGTACCAGTTAGGGTATTTTTTGTTCATCATTATTCATCAACAATGACTTGGAGACTTTACTTTGTTAGGGTTAGTTCAATAACAACACATTTAATGTTTATCTCTTCATGTTGTGTGGTCAATAACATGCAAAGCCATTAACTTGGAAGGAAAGAATGTCCACCGCATGGGTAGTGATGATGTGTACATCATGTGGGCCCTGATGGAATGGACTCAGCATAAAAAACATCCACACCATATGTTAGGTCATGAAATTTTTGGGTGCATATAACACGCAATCGATCTTTTGCAAACCGTCAGGGTTGCAACCGAAAATTGAGGAGTATGTAAATTATGGGATTTGGTGAAGCTGAATGTGGATAGATTGTCAATGCACAAGCTTTCATTATTGCGGGGGCAAAGGATGTTGGAAACCAATAACACTGAGAGGGGGGTGAATTAGTGTTATACGAGAACCGTAGATTTTAGCTTTAACAAAACATTCATACACCAACCGATATACCTGTATAAATAGAATTGAAAGAAGTAAAGTAACCAATAATCCAAACACATAAATGAGAAACATAACATAGATATTTATACATGGAAAACATCAAAGAGGAAAAACCATAGTGGGATTTGTGACCCACAATATCAATTCACTGGCCATATGAAGAGATATTACAATATATGATTGGCGTGCACTTGCAGAAAGGCTTATAGCCTAAAGCACACTGCTCATCACAATAGGAGCCTCACTGAATACATAACAATCCAAACAACAATCTAGAGAAGCATGAACTGCTTAATATAGCATCTTCTATGCCAGAATATAGTTCTGGTTTAAGCTCTATATGTTTTGTTAAAACCCTGAACCTCAGTATCGAAATAAACCTTACAATGAATTCCTCACATACATAGTCTCTCAGATATATTTTGTATTACTTCACATCCAAATATTCATCCTATCATTATTATCCTTATTCCAAAATGATCTAATCAATCTCCCCTATATACCCTATACAAATTTACATGCCTTATGTTGGCTTACAAAGATATATACAATATCATATTACATGTTGACCATATAAATGAGTAAGCATTAAAAAAAGTTGTTGATGTCAGATCTAAGATGTGTCGACCTTCAATACCGATGACGTTTACTATACCATGTCAGTCTGCATTGCTAGTGACCAAAGAAATCATCTTTTGTGTTAGTTTCAGTGTCAGTGTCAGTGTCGGTGTCCATGTCGGTGTCGGTGTCCATGTCGGTGTCGGTGTCGGTGTCCATGTTTGTGAAGTGCCTATCGGTACACTATATGAAGTCGGAACCCAAAATCATGTTGCCATCAATGACAACATAAAGAAACCTAACCAATAGAGTTTCAATTGCCAACAATCTCCCCCTTTGGCATTAATGGCAATAGTCATGTGAAAAATGGTCATGTATTCAACAGTCGGTTTCATCTTGCCTTGCTCCCCTTGAGCTGAATATGCAAAATACTCCAATACTCCAAAATTCTAAAAACTTTGTAAATACCCCTAATGTATGCAACCCTTCATTCTTTTTTACATGTATACTACTCCCCCTTTGACATTAATGCCGAAACAAAATATGTCAAAAAATAAGTACTGTACACTGAATACCTCCAAAAAAAATGTCTTACCAGAGTTTGACAAGTTTCAAGATTTTCGGATAAGCTTTCTCAAGTAACTCTATATAAGTATTTTATCTAGTTTTGAATGTGCCAGAGATAGATACAATTCCACTCAATTAATATGGAAGTGATTCCTTCTGAGTGACTTTTGTCTGTGTGGGCTTACCAAGCATATCCATGCATTCCTTCTTATGTACACCAAGTGAATCCAATCTTGGACTCACCAAACCTCTGAGACTTCTGGCTCTCCAAATGATCTTATCTATTTCCTTTTCAAGAGAAGAAATTTGGTTCTCCAGAGTCAAAATTTGTCCATCATTAGATGTTGTCAATGAAATTAGTCCATCAAAAGAGTTAGCAATACTAGCAATTTTGTCATGTATCTCTTTTATCTTTTCATCTACTTTTGTTGTAAGAATCTCAATATTACGACATACCATGTATATGTTAGTACCTTATTTCAAAGAATTTTCTATTAAAATTAGTTTCTCCTCAATCTTTTTCTTCTTTCTCTCAATAATCTGATCAAAAGTGGCTCTCTTAGCCAAAGTGAATTTTTCAAGTGCTTGTCGGTTAGAGATCTGTTGTAATGATTGAAAATATTTAGAGATGTGCTCTTTTATTACCTTAATCTTTCTGGAAGGGCTTGCTTCATTCTCAATCTTACATTTTGGGACCAATCTATGCAAAACAATTATGGATTGATCTATAATCCCTTTGTCTATGGTTTCTTCCTTCATCAGTTTTTGAGTAGCCATCATCATTAGTTATGTGGGACTCATCTTTGTGATGTTTCTTTCCCACTAGAGAAGTGTCAATTGTCAATAATGATGTGCCAACAACTGGTTCCCTACCGGACTCCCTTGTTTTCTCTAGTGATTTAACTTTTATTTCCTCCTCACTTGCAATGGTGGCTTTGCCACTTGGTGCAGTCTGTGCAACTATCGGTTCCTCTCTAGGAACAATATCCTCAACCTGTACATTAGTATCCAGAGGACAAGTGTCCTCAATGTTAGTATCTTGTACAATGTTCTCAACATTAACCGGTGTTTCAGTATTTTTCTGTACATTAATCGGTGGCTCAATTTCCATTAACTTGATATTCTTCAAAACTGAGGATGGAGTACCCATAATCCTTTTACCTTTCCCTTCAACCGATGTATCTATAGTAACATTTTTCAACATCCCATCCTTAGTTATTTCATCAACAATTTTAGCACAAGTCTTAGGTGGAATAATTGTTACATTACCAGTCTCTAGTGCCAAGTCAATGTCACTTTTCTTCCTCCTTCTAGCAGTACCGGATGCAGTTGATGGTGTAGCCTTGGGTGCCTTCTTTTGTGCCAGTAATTTGATGGTGACCTTCCTAACCAGTTGTTTCTTTGCTTCCACTTTAGGTTCTTCCGATTTCTTCCTCACAACCCTTTGGTGTGTCATTTTCAGGATCAGAATCTGCAGTCGAAGGTTCAATGTGAACTACCAAATCCTTCCTCTTTATCTTTTTCTTCGGGATAACATCAATAAGAGCCTTAATGTCCTTAGAAACTTCCTGTGCAAACTTGCTTGCCTTACCTTCTTGTTTTTCCCTCTTCTTTCGGTTGAACTCAATTTCAACCTCAAGAGTCTTTTGTTGTGCTATTCCACAAGGTTTTTCTACTTCATCTATATTTGCATCAAGTTGATTTTTTGCATATGCATCAAGAATTAATGCATCCACCTCATAGCCTATTTCAGCTATCCAAATCTTTCGGGGCTTGACTTCCTCCATGAGGGTCTCATATTTCTTGACCATGAAACATATGTCGGTAGAGTATTTCTCTACTATATGCTCATGTACTCTTATTCTATACCTCATAGATTTCTGAAAAGCCTTGAAGTAACCCCATACCTTATCATCTCTAAGAGTTCCCAATGCAGCAATTGATTGTTTTAGCTATCTTCTTATCGGGATGTTAAAATCCCATTTCTTCCTTCCAGAACTGAGAGTATCATTCAAAAAGTATAAAATTAAGCATACCAACAGTTTTCCATATCAGAAGGTTCCCTTCTTATCACCTTTAATCTTTCCTAAATTGATCAATAACTCCTCAAGCATCTAGTCACAAAGATCTAACTTGATATTTTCTCTCATCATCCTATATGTGGCCAAAATACATGAACTGGAAATTGAATTCAGTTGGTTAGACTGAGTTACCTTGTAGCCTATGACCATGCTTCCAAATTTGATGTCTGTGTCAGTGATGGTACTCATCTTCATCGATCTCTTGTCTGATTTGGTGTCTGTGATCTATCTCACAAAGTCGTTAGATACTTTCTTATCTGGATGTTGCCCTGTCGGTGGAAAACTTGTAATTGCCTAGATGGCTTCCTTAGTAATTTTATAGGGTCTATCCAACAATATGAATTTTCCATGTACTCTGCTTAGTACATATCTGACTATCTCATCCTCAAACTCTGGAATATTCAGAATATCAATGAATACTAGATCTTTGATGTGTTGATATGTCGGTTTGATCTTACTAGATTCTCCCATGAGTTCATTCATATACATCCCTTTGATCTCTAAAGTTCCTAAGTCTTCTATATGACAATGAATATAGGCTTTAACATCTTCCACATATACCACTCCCTCTGGAACGTGAGAAAACGCTCCAACCGAATCTTCCTTAGTAGCCACATGTGGATACCATTTGAAAATTTTCCTCGGGTGGTCTTTAACTTCTACTATAGTTGGATTTGCAATGAAAATAGGAGCAGAGATGATCTCAATTCCATTATTCAAGAAAAATATCTTTAGAATACTTCCAGTGAAAACCTTCAACAAATCCTTCCAGATGTCGGTGTGATCATTCAAGAAGAAATCTGATCGCCTCTTAATAGCTTCTGATTGCACTAGGTCGCTTTGAATCACTCGAAAATCACTCTGAATGCTAGGTGAATAACAATGAAGTGTAATCGACCTTTTATCCATCAAGAAAACCCTAATCTTCCATTGACATAAATGGTTGCCAGTGAAAGATACCAGATATCACTCTAAACATATCAATGCCGGATAATCCTTTCCAATATCTAGAACATCTTCTAGAATCTCTTCCAAGGGCATATGCATCATCTTCCATGAAATTTTCCTACCCCTAAGGCATCTGCCTTAGTTACCGGATGAGCTCACTATCAATGTAGGAGCAGCCTCTTCTACCAGATATGTAACCAGGACATTCCCATCTAATGATTTCTCTTCAGTCTTTCTAACCGATCTCTGAGTGTGATCTTTCCAGATTTCATTAACCTTCTTTTTACCTTTATCATTTGATCCTCCATTGCCAATTGGTGGATTTATGCTTCTACAAAACTTAGCAATATGTCCAACTTCATTGCATGCATAACATGTAACATTGTTCTTTTGAATTGCCTTGCTAAAACCAGTGAAATTGCTTGACCTACACTGATTAGCCATATGTCCAAATTTTCCACAAGCATAGAATTTTACATTCAATCTGCATCCTTCTCTCTTATGACCAATTTTATTTCATTTAGAACATTTACCGGGAGCAAAATCAGGGTTCTGATTTGCTCTGTTTCTACATTGCCTAGCCATGTGACCAAATCTATTGCAAACAAAACATCTACCATTGAATTTATAAGCATTGAATTACCTTATCGGTGCCTTATGGTTTTTATTATCATTAGCAGTACCAGAACTCTGTCCTTGCTCAAATCCAAGTCCACTGGAATCTCCAATCTGCCTCTGTCTCTTCAGTAACTCATCAAGTTGTGCTGAGCTAATCTTGAATTTTTATTTGTACTCACTTGCAACAGTTAAATAATCTCTTAGTATTATCATTTGTCTTTCAAGCTCTTGCTTATTGCTCTGGGATTGTACCAAATCAGTCCTTAAAATCTCATTTTCATGAGTCAACCTACCACATTCTTCAAATTTGTTCTTCAAGGATACAACAAGATTTTCTTCCTTTTTCTTTTTGTCCTCAATCTCCTTAGACATCCTCATAGTCATAGCTTGCATTTCATTCTTCATAACCATGTTCTCCTGACTCAATTTCTGACATTGTTCCTTAAGTGCATTTTTCTCTTTATCATCCTGATTTTGCAAAAGTTCCTTTCTCCTAGCTTGAACAGATGATAGTCTCTCTTGTAGGACAAGAATAAATTCTTTATCAGAATTCAACTCATCTTGTAGCTTTAAGTTCTTCAATCTTTCAGCATCATAATCTTCAAGTGCCATCTCAAGCTGCTTCTCCAAAGCCATATTCAATTATTATGGTTTCATGATCTTCCTCAAGATGTTAAACTTCCTCCCAGGCACAAGGCTCTGATACCAATTGTTGGAAACCAATAACACTGAGGAGGGGGGGGGGGGGGGGGGGTGAATCAGTGTTATACCGGAACCGTATATTTTAGCCTTAACAAAACATTCATACACTAATTGGTATACTAGTATAAATAGAATTGAAAGAAGTAATGCAACCAATAAGCCAAACACATAAATGAGAAACATAAGACACAGATTTATACATGGAAAACCTCAAACAAGAAAAACCACGGTGGGATTTATGACCTACAGTATCAATTCACTGGCCATATGAAGAGATATTATAATAAATGATGGGTCTACACTTGGAGGAAGCCTTACAGCCAAAGCACTCTGCTCATCACAATAGGAGCCTCACTGAATACATAGCAATCCAAACAACAATCTAGAGAAGTATGAACTACTTAATATAGCATCTCTTATAACAGAATACAGTTCCGGTTTATGCTTTGTCTGTTCTAGTTATAACCCTAAACCTCAGCATCGAAATAACCCTTATAATTAATTCCTCACATACATAGTCTCTCTGATATATTTCGCATTACATCACATCCATATATTCATCCTATCATTATTATCCTTATTCCAAAATGATCTAATTAATCTCCCATATATACCCTACACAAATTTGTATGCCTTATGTCGGCTTACAAAGATATATACAATATCATATTACATGTTGGCCATATAAATAAATACGCATTAAAAAAAATTGTCGATGTCGGATCTAAGATGTGTCGGCCTTCAATACCGATGACCTTTACTATACCATGTCAGCCTGCATTGTCGGTGACCAAAGAAATCTTCTATCCTACCAGTGTCAGTGTTGGTGCTGATGTAGAGTCTGTGAAGTGCCTGTCGGTACATCATATGAAGTTGGAACCCAAAATCATGTTGCCATCAATGACAACATAATGAAACCTAACCAATAGAGTGTCAATTTCCAACAAAGGACTGATTGCATTGCAAGTGGGGAAGGTAAACCCAAGATGGTCTGCATAGAGACAGTTGTGGTCTTGTTATGTTTGTGTTTACTTTTTTTATTATTCATTGTATTCATTGTTCATGGACTAATAATATTTGCCTTTTTCATTGCTAGCTTATTAGGACACATTATATTTTTATTTTTTTTAAGAACTTATACCAAATGTATGTGTACACTATCTTTGTCATAGCTCTGGCACTATGGTTAACTGACACATATAATTTTGGCGATATACATTACTTAGTGTTAGTTTATATTGAATGTTAAATGCAATTTCAGATTTGAACATGTAGGTTCATTCTATGTGTCTTTAATTGCATTTACTTCCCACTGTAGACTACCACTAACACTAGTTATCCATGCAGGTTGTTCATTTCAAAGGACAATTGAGAAGTCCACTGAAATGTCCAAAATTTCCAGGTTTTTGCTCCCTCTACATGCTCTGATATTACTTGCACTGTACTGTCTCCTTATTAATAATGTTCAGGGCTTGTGTAATTTCTTATAAGAGGCTTTATATATATATATATATATATATATATATATATATATTGATGCATATTATTCTTTCATTCGGTAGAAATGTTTTCATAAAATTCATGTATTTTATCAAGTAGTATTGATGGTCCTTAGCTTAATGCATTAGTGAATGGAGAAAATGATCAATGCAGTTGTGTGCTGCCTTATAGTATTTTTTGTACATGTGCATCTTAGATAATAAGATATTATTCCCTATTTTGAAATCCGTAGAAATTTTCTTTATGGAAATTGGCCTCATGAAACCAATGATAGTTACATGAACCTTACATCTGAATTCCTACAGATGATGTGTGCATTGCAATAGATGTTCTGTATATATGATATTCATCTAGATAACAAAGTTTACATTCATCTAACTGTTTGCATAAATATAGATTAGCAATGTTCCTCAATGGAAGAGTACCATGTGTTTTTGACATTCCAATACCGATTTGAAATGATATGTAGATTACGGTGGCAAATGAGGGGATATTGTATGCATGTTGTTGCAGTGGTGGAGATCTATGATCAAGCCCTCCTCATCTATCTATCATCCTTGTTATCCATTTTTTTACATTGAATCATTCATACCAGGTTATTAATAATATCCCCATAGCAAGTAAGAGATATAATATTTAGAGTAGATACTTATTTCAAAAGGAACGTGTCTTTCCAATAATGAATTGGTGCTCTCTATTGACATTAATTAGCGTCAAAAAGTGTTTTTAGAGTTTCGACGCTATCGTGATGGACACTCATGTTCTGTTGGAATCAACAAAGTAGCAAATGTCTTTTCTTGGGAATATTTTGAACAAGCATTTGTTGATGGTTCTAGAGTCAAATCATCTCCTAGTTTTTCATGTCGTCAAAAAGGTGCTAGGGCCGGAATTTCTCCGTGCCAAGAATAGATACCAAGTGAACACTCTATGTTTTTGGCTCTGTGCATCAAAATGGGGGTCAGAAAATGCAAAACAAAACTATTGTGCCCGAAGCTTTTTCGCCACTATTTTTGGGGGGAGATTGACTTGGTGTTGGACAACATTGATGATCAGAAATGTATCCCCATGGCTAATCAGTATTACATGTTGCATGAGGGACCGAATGAAGTTAGGAAGTTTTAGTTAATTCAGACCATGGAACTGGAGGACTTCAACTGGAACAGGTTGGAAAGACAACGCAATTTGAATTTCCTACTTTATCTGGTAGACTGTATGATGCATCCAAATTTATTTGACATGGGGTAGTTTTTTTGTGATGAAAATCTTCAAGGGAGGCAAGATATTGGTGTGACAGAGGATGGTTAGATTGAGGAGAGAAACAATTGGGATTTGGGCTTAGGTTAAATGTGGATACCAGAGGACATGAGGCTCATTGAATAAATTGTTGTTGGTCTAGCCCATGTGAACTGTGGAATGCATTGCTTGGTGATCGTGGAAGCTCATGCTACACAGATGGTGCATGAAGCTATATCTGACTCCTCTGATAGCGAGGAATGATGTTGGCCCCCTCTTTCCCCATGTTTAGATCTATTACTATTTCTTGTTGTTTGGTTTTAGAAAGTTTTTTATAATCTTTGGACTTTAAGTAGTTAATAGTAGATATGGAGCATATTGGCTCTCTTTTTGTTCCCTATCCTCACTTTGAGCAAGCAAAATGCTATGGTTTCTTGTTTTTTTTATCATGTATGTGATAGAGGGATAATGATACATAGACACCTCTCCTAAAAGTTTATAATCTACATGATACAGCCTACATGACGAGTCTGTGGGCATTTTTTCTTTGATAGAGGTTTTAACTGTTAGACACAATGCACCACTAAGAGGGGGAGGGGGTGAATCAGTGGTTCTCAATAATGGGACTTCCTGGTTAGTGTGGAGACCAACATAAATGTAATCACACAAGGGGACATCACATAACAACAACATATACGAGGAAAACCCAAGATGGGAAAAACCTCGGTGAGCAATGGTGTTGGAGTCTACTGCTCCAATTTGGAAAACAAGTTAGAGCTAGTTTCAAAAGTATTCCACAAAAATCCAATAATGCTCTTGATTTAATTCACACTAATTTATGTGGTCTAGCTAGAACTAAAAGCTTACAAGGTGATAGATATTTCATGCTAATTGTTGATGATTATTCTAGAATGTGTTGGGTTACTTTTCTCAGAGAAAAATCAAAAGCACTTGGGAAGTTCAAACTATTCAAAGCAATGGTTGAAAATGAAACCGGTAAGAAAATCAAATGTTTAAGATCAGATCAAGGAGGAGAATTCACATCTAAGGACTTTAATACTTTCTGTGAAGTAAATGGAATCAAAAGATAGTTATCAGCACCTCGAACACCACAGCAGAATGGAGTTGTTGAAAGGAAAAATAGAACTATCTTGGATGCAGCAAAAAGTATGTTATCAGAAGAAAATCTACCACATGCGTACTGGAGAGAGGCAGTAAGCACTACTATCTAACATTTAACAAAGTTCACATCAAAGGTGAAACTGGTAAGACCCCTCATGAACTATGGTTTGGTAATATTCCTACTCTTAAGTATTTCAGAATTTTTGGAAGTAAATGTTATATTAGAAGAGATGAGTATATTGGCATATTTGATCCTAGAAGTGATGAAGGAATATTTCTTGGTTATTCATCTAAGAGCAAGGCATATAGATGTTTTAATAAAAGATTGCAGAAAATTGTTGAGAGTACAAATGTAAAGATTGATGAACAATTCAGAGGAACTTCAAGGTATATAGACTCTGAACTAGCAACAGAAGTTATGACAAATGAACCTACACAGAATCCACCGGTACAGAATGAAGATCCAGTTACCTCGATATCATCAGAGAATTCCACAGTATTTGAAGAACAACAACAAACTAAGACACCCTAGTATGTAAAACTAAATCATTCTGAAGATCAGATAATTGGAAACAAATTTAAAGGAGTTATGACAAGAGGAAGATTGGAAAATGAAGAGTTATGTCTTATTTCTCAAATTGAACCATCATCTATCAATGAGGCATGTGAAGATAAATTTTGGATTAAAGCTATGGAAGAAGAATTAGGACAAATTGAGAAGAATAATACTTGGACATTAGTTCCCCGACCTAAAGATAAAAATGTAATTGGAACCAAATGGGTATTTAGAAACAAACTTAATGAAGATGGTAAGGTTGTCAAGAATAAAGCAAGACTAGTGTGTAAGGGATATTCTTAGAAAGGAGTTGATTACAATGAAACGTTTGCACCGGTAGCCAGAATTGAGGCAGTTAGATTATTCTTGGCTTTTGCAGCTCACAAGGATTACAAAGTTTATCAAATGAATATTAAATGTGCATTTTTGAATGGAGATCTTGAAGAGGAAGTTTTTATTGAACAACCTGATGGATTTTCTTTGACAGATAACAATGATATGGTTTGCAGGTTAAGAAAAGCTTTGTATGGATTGAAACAAGCCCCAAGAGCTTGGTATGCAAGATTGGATAAGTATCTTGTAAAGATTGGTTTTACTAAAGGAAATGCAAATAGCAATTTATATTACAAAGTAACTAATGATGACATCTTGATTATTGAAGTATTTGTTGATGATATAATCTTTGGAGGAGAAGATGGATTATGTAAAGAATTTTCTCTTGAAATGCAGCAAGAATTTGAAATGTCTATGATTGGAGAAATAAAATTCTTTTTAGGATTGCAGATTTCACAGACTGATAAAGGTATATTTTTGAGTCAATCTAAGTACTTGAAAGAACTACTAAAGAAATTTGGAATGGAGAACTCTAAACTGGTAAGCACACCTATGACTACAAATGACAAATTATCTCAAAGGGATGAATCTACACCTGTTAATCCAACTAGATACAAATCTATGATAGGAGGTTTACTATATTTGACACAAACCAGGCCTGATATTATGAATGCAGTATGTATTGTTTCTAGATTTCAGAGTAATCCTAGGGAAAATCATGAATCAGCAGTGAAAAGGATTTTTCGGTACTTACAAGGCACAACAAATCTTGGATTATTGTATCCTAAAGATGAAAATTTTGATCTATGTGCATACAAAGATGCAAATTGGGCAGGAGATGTGGATGATAGACAAAGCACCACTGGAGGAGAATTCTTTCTTGGAAAGAGATTAGTTTCTTGGTTGAGTAAGAAACAGAGTTGTACATCTTTATCAACAGTAGAATCAGAATATGTTGCAGCAGCAACAAACTATACATGGGTACTTTGGCTTAAACAAATGTTGAAAGACACAAAGGTAAAATGCAAGGAACCTATTACTATATACTGTGATAACACTGCAGCAATTGATATATCTAAAAATCTAGTATTACATTCTAAAACAAAACATGTTTCTATCAAACTGAATTTTCTAAGGGAAAAAGTTGAAGAAAAGGAGATAAAACTGGTTTATGTGAATACTAAAGAACAACTTGCAGATATTTTCACAAAACCTTTGCCTTAGGAGACTTTTGAGTATCTCAGAGATCAGCTTGGAGTCATACCACCATCGGTAGAGACTTAGACAGTTGATGATTGTCATCAACCAACAAAATTAAATGGACAAATCTTTTATTCTGGTATTTGAGGAGGAAGCTAGTTCTCAGGGGGAGTAGTTGGTATATTGAATTGGTTGGTATTTTGTGACTTTTGTAACTTTGGCATTTGATATCAAAGGGGGAGAGATATCTATGGAAAAACACATTTAAGGAGAAATTGGTATGATGGATTGGTATTGTTACTCCCAGGGGGAGAAATGGAGATTGTTGGTTTTTGTATTTGGCATTTCTGTTTTGGTACTTTGATGGTTTTTCCATCTTGTGTTGCCATCAATGCCAAAGGGGGAGATTGTTGGTATTTTGGTATGGTTTTGTCATTGATGTCAACACCTACTGAATACACCTACTTTGGAGATCCAGCAACATTCACTGGCAAATAGTAAACTGTGCAACAGTTACTGGTATATGGTTCACCGGCAGGATATATTGTTCACTGATACCTAGAATGATATGGAAGACACTTGGTAATGTCGAAGACATCATGCGGACACTCTATTTTGAAGAAATAATCATTGGTATATTCATATTTGCATATTTTCTTTTACTAGAAAATAGGTCCAGGTTATCTAGGGTTACACCGGCAGGTTTATCTTTTCCAGATCAACATGGCACGCTATGGAGATGATTTATTATTGTTGTAAATGCATTAAGCCAACATGTTTAATCAGTTATTGCATCGGATATTATATTATTTGTAAAATGTTTTTATTGTAATATCTTGTAGAGCTGACCTACTAAAATTGGTCTTAGGGTATGGTATAAATGTAAGATCTTATTTGTAAGATCAAGTGTGGAATGCGAAAAAGAATTGTGTGAAGGTATATGCAAGATCAAGCAGAGGCATATAGGAAGACATCATTTGAAGGTGAAGTTAGGTTTTTGTAGAAGCATATCAACATTACACCGGTACTGAATCCAGCATATGAAGATGCTATTTTGTGATATACATTCTCATTGGATTTAACCATCCAACTGTAGTCAGTGTGACTCCCATTTGTGATTGAGAAGTGAGCTCTAGGTTGTTGGCCTTTCTGCATGTGCAGACCCTTTTTGTACACTTACTATCTGTAGTAGTATCATCTGATTGTGGGTAAGGTTTCCCATCATGGTTTTTCCCCTTACAAGGTTTCCACGTACAAATATTGGTGTCATGTGTTGTGGATGACTTTGTGTTTATGTTTCATGCATTAATTCTTACCGGTACAACAATTTACTGTTAACACTGTCTACAGGCATACTTAACTGGTTTACCGGTATTAAGCATTAAGTTGGCTAATAAGTTTTGGTTTGAATTTATTAGACAACTGATTCACCCCCCCCTCTCAGTTGTCTCCAGGACCTAACAAAATCATCTCCTAGTTTTTCATGTTGTCAAAAAGGTGCTAGGGCTGGAATTTATCCATGCCAAGAATAGATACCGAGTGAACACTCTATGTTTTTGGCTCTATGCATCAAAATGGGGGTCAGAAAAAGAAAAATGAAACTATTGTGCCTGAAGCTTTTTCGCCACTATTTTTGGGGGGAGATTGACTCGGTGTTGGACAAAATTGATGATCAGAAATGTATCCCCATGGCTAATCAGTATTACATGTTGCATGAGGAAGTGAATGAAGTTAGGAAGTTTTAGTTAATTCAGACCATGGAATTGGAGGACTTCAATCGGAATAGGTTGGAAAGACAACGCAATTTGATTTTCCTACTTTATCTGGCAGACTGTATGATGCACCCAAATTTCTTTGACATGGGGTAGTTTTTTCGTGATGAAAATCTTCAAGGGAGGCAAGATATCGGTGTGAAGGAGGATGGTTAGATTGAGGAGAGAAACAATTGGGATTTGGGCTTAGGTGAAATGTGGATACCAGAGGACATGAGGCTCATTGAATAAATTGTTGCTGGTCTGGCCCATGTGAACTATAGAATGCATTGCTTGGTGATCGTGGAAGCTCATGCTACATAGATGGTGCATGAAACTATATCTGACTCCTCTGATAGCGAGGAATGATGTTGGCCCTCTCTTTCCCCATGTTTAGATCTATTACTATTTCTTGTTGTTTGGTTTTAGAAAGTTTTTTATAATCTTTGGACTTTAAGCAGTTAATAGTAGATATGGAGCATATTGTCTCTCTTTTTGTTCCCTATGCTCACTTTGAGCAGGCAAAATGCTATGGTTTCTTGTTGTTTTTTTTATCATGTATGTGAGAGAGGGATAACGATATATAAACACCTATCCTAAAAGTTTATAATCTACATGATACAGCCTGCATGAGGAGTCTGTGGGCATTTTTTCTTTGACAGAGGTTTTAACTGTTAGACACAATGCACCACTAAGAGGGGGAGGGGGTGAATCAGTGGTTCTCAACAATGGGACTTCCTGGTTAGTGTGGAGACCAACATAAATGCAATCAAACAAGGGGAATCACATAACAACAACATATACGAGGAAAACCCAAGATGGAAAAAACCTCGATGAGCAATGGTGTTGGAGTCTACTGCTCCAATCCAATCTCACAATGAAAATTGTTACAATGTTTAGGGCACCAACCCAAGGAGCACCGACCCCTAATTTAGGGCACCATCCCAAGGAGCACCAACCCTTGACTTTATGGGCTACGACCCAAAGGAGCTACAACCCCTAACTTTAGGGTACCTACCTAAGGAGAACCAACCCCTACGCCGAGCTACAACTTAGTGTTCCCAAAATAATCTTCAAATACAAAAGTAGTTATCTTGTTACAAGTGAATCTTGCAACCATTTCATGTATCTTACTCTGTCGGTGAGATACCTTCTCTACTACACTGACTCACTCTTTTGTTGCTCTCTTTTACTGCATAAATATCGGTAGACGTCTCCTCTTCTTCTTCTCTGTTGGATCTCCACCTTACTCTCTGCTCTTCACTGGTATAACACTTTGTCGGTTCTTTGTCTGCCTTCTCTGTA
Source organism: Cryptomeria japonica (assembly GCF_030272615.1). Lineage (NCBI taxonomy): Eukaryota > Viridiplantae > Streptophyta > Pinopsida > Cupressales > Cupressaceae > Cryptomeria > Cryptomeria japonica. The sequence continues at coordinate 457,503,903 of NC_081411.1, forward strand.
GCCTCCTTCACTTCTACTCTGCTGGTATGAACACTACCAGTTCTTCTCTCCTACCAATTGAACACTTCAACCAAGTTCTTCCTCACTCTCACTCACTTCTCAGCTGCTCGTTAAGAACTTGGTTGATTTTCTCTTACATGCAGAAGTATCACACTTCACAGTAGCACAATATTCTTCGATATAGCAACACCTTAACTATGTCTTTGGTCTTCATATTTATAGTTGGGTTTTCCCACCAAAGCCCAATTCAAAATCTAGGTGGTTAGGATATCCTCACCATCATTGAGGAAAACCAAATCCAATCAAATATTGCTCGATCTAATCTCCCTAGTAGCCAACTATTCATCTATGCCATTGTCGAGCCTTCCAATACACGTTTTCCAAATATAGGAAAAAATGATCCTTTACCTCGACCTGCATTTGTCAAACCATCATTAATGCTTCTATTGTTTCCTTCTCAAGGTCTTCTTACAATCTAACCTTCCTGCTTCGATCCAGGTGCCAACAACTCCCTGATTCTTCTCTGTTGTTCATTCTACCCAAAGCTACACACATCTGACCTGATCCACAAATCACGGGATCCATATTCAATGCACACCTGTAGAGATACCTAGCTCTACATGACACTTCACCAACCTCTATGAGCTTGCCACCTTGACTCCATGTGGCATCCACATCAACCAAATATTAACTTTTCTCTTTGAGTCACTCCAGATAGGATCATCGACCAGCCACTCTATTGGTTTCTCTTTCCTGTCAGTTTACTAACCCTGTCGGTATCTTACATTCTACCGGTTACCTCCTCATGTCTGCCCTTTTCTATACTGTCAGTGGAACACCTAAACTGGTCTTCAGACATGACTAACCTAAGCATGCACATTCCCATCAAGTGGGAAGTCTTCTCCATCTGCACCTTGTCCATATTACTGGTAAACATACATACCGATAAACCTTCTTGATGAAACTCTGTCATCAACCTTTACTAGACACCATCTTCAGTCAGGCCACATCCCTCTATTTGCATCTGCTCAGCCTTGCCTTCTCCTTGATCAGCTCGGACCATATCTCAGCTAGTTTTTCAAAGTGACAAACACATCACTCTTCAGTTGACATCCTTTCCTCTCCTATGATATAGTGTACTGATATTGATCACCTTACTATCTCATCACACAAGTCAAGCACTAACTCGTGTACTGGTGACTCCTGAGGTCATCTTCCTTACCTTATCATTGTTCTTCAACACAAGGTGATAATCAAGATATCTCAACCTGTACTCTTCCTTGAAAATGTTGCACATACATCTCTCATTCTGGTAGTCATCTCATACCAGTTGACATCAATGACAACACAATGCCAACAATCTCCCCCTTTGGCATTGATGTCAACTCTTGTAGTATCTGGTATAACACATAGTCTTTCTTCCCCTTTGTATGATACATGTAGTATGTAGTATACTAAAGTCATTCTTCTCGCCCTTTGACAACAACAACAAAGGGCATTGTCAGGATATCATTTATCCTTGTATTTACCAGTCACTGACAAAATTCCTTCTCTCCCTTTCTCTTAATTGGATGCAACTCCTCCTTTGATACCACTTGTTATACATTCTGTTACATCTTCTCAAGTCACAACACTTGAGATGGAGGATTCAACCATCAACTGACACCAATTTAGTATGCAGGTCTAATCCTATTTGATAGAGCACTCAATTACAGAAGGACTGATACCAATTGTTAATGTGTCAGTTAATATTGCTTACCTATCGGTCAACCTGCAACACCTCTTCTTTGATTCCAAATTAATCCTATAATTTTACCATGAATTCTACCAACTAGAAGACAAGTAGATACCCATAACCATTTTAGGTATGCTTACTGCAATTTATATTTCCTGTAGTCTGGGCAGTTAATATCCTTACAAGTTCAAGCAAGTCAGCTCTTCATTATGAGCACTTGAACTCCCCCTGAGTCATACATCTCAGGTTCTTATCTTCGGTTAGGTACAATACCGAGACTCCAATCTCCTCAATATACTAGTTTAGCTGTGAATATGTGAACATCTGATGATCCTTCAACTCCATTTTATCCACCACAGCCTATAACATGATGTTGGATCTACACAATGCCAGATAATGTTATCATCATACCAAGAATTAAACCGATTAGCCCAAAACACACAAGCCTACATGATCAACAATCGGGCCAATCATATGTCATTCAGGTCTTTTCCAATACCACCTGAGACATAGACACCTCATTCCATGCTACCGGGGCTAATGCAATGAACTTCCAACTTCATTGTCTTACATAGCTTGCAAGTACCTGATAGCATACATGTCGGTAACATCATGGACATACCGGTTAATATCTGATACTAATTGTTAACCTCCACTTATTGACACATGCAGTAGTGATCCATCACTGATCTGTAGGTGTTTAGTCAAGGCATCTTTTACACACACTTATCTTCTCCTCTTCTCTCTTCATACAAACAACAACATGTTTTTCCATGTTGTTTTCTTTGTTGAGGGGGTGAATGATAAATTCAATGTGCCACTCCCCCTGAGATCCTACATCTCCTTTAGGCCTTAGGAGATATCACCCATGCATTGGATGCACAGTGCCGGTCCATGGTCTTCTTCCTCCATACCTTCTTGGTCTCATTCTTCTTCCCATTTTTCAGGCTTGGGAGCAGGTATTTCCTTCTTCTGCTGATGAGTCCTTCCATTTCCTGATTCTCCATCATAGCCAAAAGTAGTTCTATAATAGCACACAACATCCATCCCAACTTTATGTCTGGGGAATCTCTTGACATACTAGTTTGACCATCTTCTCTTGGTCATGTTGTTGTGACTGGCAACCGAAACCGATGAGCCTCTTGCTCCTGCAGGGACATTTCTCCTTTGGTTCCATGTAGGTCTCTGACTGCCATATGCTCTACATCAACTAATCTATAGAGCTTAGATGTTATATCGGCCTCCATGTGACTGCAAGTTCCTTTTCCTACATTCAAACATCTTATGGCCAAAACCATTGCAGTTATGAAAATAACATTTGCATAACCGGGAGAGAGGACATGCATGTATCTACTCTTGGATACATTTTTCTCATATGCATGTTATCTATGAGATCCTATATTATTCTTTCTATATCTCTTTCTACATTCGTCTGCCCCATGGCCATAAGAATTGAATGCAAAGCCGTAACCGATAAATGATGGCATTTTATTTACAAATCTATTTTTCCATGCATGGGGAGATCTTACCGATTTCACACCTCCATTTCTACTTCTTTGAGAATGGATCCTTTGTTGTCTATTTTGTCCAGCTCTTCCATCTGGTCTCTTCTTCTCTCACACTTGCCTTGCTCTGTGGGTGGTAGCATTTTTTGTCCTCTGCCGGTTGGAGGTCTTTTTTGCTTCTTTCTCATTTTCTTGCTTCTGGTGAAGTTGTCTTCTCTCATCTTCCCTTTTCCTTTGGGATTTGCAGTGTTTCTTCTTTTTGCATCACTGGTCTTCCTTCTTGTCTACAAGTCCTCACTGGTTGTATCTAGATCAACCTTTTTCCTGGGAGCATTTCTCACTAAGAAGGTTTGTCCCTTGAATTATCCATTTGAGGAGACAAAAAAAATGTCCTTGTGGGGGACATTCTTGTTGGTGGAGCATTCACCGACACCACTTCCTATTCCTTCAGTGTCCTTGGCATGCTTTTGTTTTTTCAGCATTTTGTCCAAGGCATCACTGCTACCATCAAACCAGATTCTTACCTTGAGACTCATCTTGACACTTCTCAAGGTCATTTTGGAGAACCTCTATTTCTCCATGCAGTCGTTGATATTCTTCATTTTTAACTTCTAGCCTAGATGCTAGATCTTCACACCGGAACTCCTTGATGTCTTCTGCCTGAGACTTCATCTCTGAGATGCATTTCTCATATTCTTCAAGGAATTGTGTTAGCCGGTTCTTCTCTACTATAGCAACATTCTTGAATAACTTGTATTCCTTTCTTACTCTATTGAGTTCTTCAAGTGCATTTACAAGTTCTTCTTCAAGATCAACTTCTGCTTCATCCTCTTCTTCTCCTTCACTGTCAAATAGATCTTGATTACTAGATCTATCTACCTTGTCTTCTTCTTCTTCATCATCACTACCAAACACATCATATCGATGGGATCCCTTTGTCTTGTGTGTATCTCATCTTCAGATTCTTGTGCCATGAAGAGATGTGTTCCTTCCTCATTAATGCTCTGACTTCTAGTGGATCTTCCTTCATCATTTGCACATGTATCTATAGAATTGCTCTTCTCACTTTCACACACTGATCCAGTGGTGCAGGTTTCATTTCCATAGAGCTTCCTTAGTCTATCCCATATACTCTTGGCTGATTTACACTTATCCACCTGTGACGAAACATCACCGGTGAGCCCACTGAATATGGCCTTCCTAGCGTCTTCATTGCACATGCATCTTCTTTCTTCTTTATATCCAGTGGGAGGACTGACATTCTTAGGGAGACCATTAATAACTGATATCCATACATCAAACCCTAGAGAGGATAGGAAAACTTCTATTCTACAACTCCAAATAGAATAGTTTGAACCATCAAACACAGGAGCAGGGATTAACACTAAACAAACCATTGTGTTCTTAGGTCAGAATCTACCCAAGTTGGAGAAAGCTCATCTAGCTGGGAACCTAGGCTCTAATACCAATTGTTAGATACAATGAACCACTAAGAGGGGGAGGGGGTGAATCAGTGGTTCTCAAACTTTTCCCTTTACCTATCCTATGTCAGCATGCCAGTTAATGGATCTAACTCAATGCAGACTTGCCGATTAGTGGGGAGACCAACACAAATGCAATCACATAAGGGGACATCACATAACACCATCATATACGAGGAAAACCCAAGATGGGAAAAACCTCGGTGAGCAATGCTACTGGAGTCTACTACTCCAATACAACCTCACAATGAAAATTGTTACAATGTTTAGGGCACCAACCCAAGGAGAACCAACCCCTAATTTAGGGCACCAAGCCAAGGAGTACCAACCCTTGACTTTATGGGCTATGACCCAAAGTAGCTGCAACCCTTGACTTTAGGGTACCTACCCAAGGAGCACCAACCCCTGCACCGAGCTACAACTCAATGTTCAAAAAATAATCATCAAATACAAAAGTAGTTATCTTATTATAAGTGAATCTTGCAACCATTTCATGTATCTTACTCTGTCGGTGAGATACCTTCTCTGCTACACCAACTCACACTACTATTGCTCCCTTCTGCTGCACAACTACCAGTAAACTCTACCTGTAGACCTATCCTCTTCTTCTTCTCTGTTGGATCTCCACCTTACTCTCTACTCTTCACCAGTATAACACTTTTTCAGTTCTCTATCTGCCTTTTGGGGAGTCTCCTTCACTTCTACTCTGTTGGTATGAACACTACCAGTTCTTCTCTCCTACCGGTTGAACACTTCAATCACGTTCTCCCTCACTCTCACTCACTTTTCAGATGCTCATTAAGCACTTGGCTATTTTTTTCTTACATGTAGAAGTATCACACTTTGCAATAGCACAATATTCTTCTATATAGCAACACCTTAACTATGTCTTTAGCCTTCATATTTATAGCCAGGTTTTCTCACCAAAGCCCAATTCAAAATCTAGGCGCTTAGAGTTTCCTCACCATCCTTGATGAAAACCAAATCCAATCAGATCTTGCTCGATCTGATCTCCCTGGCAGCCAAATTTTCATCTCCGCCATTGTCGTGCCTTCCAATACACGTTTTCTAAATATAGGAAAAAATGATCCTTTACCTCGACCTACATATGTCAAACCATCATTAATGATTCTATTGTTTCCTTCTCGAGGTCTTCTTACAATCTGATATTCTTGCTTTGATCCAGGCACCAACAACTCCCTAATTCTTCTTTGTTTCTCATTTTTCCTCGAGCCACACACCTCTAACCCGATCCAGAAATCACTGGATCCATATTCAATGCACACCTATAGAGATACCTATCTCTACATGAGACTTCACCAACCTCTGCAAGCTTGCCACCTTGACTCCATGTGGCATCCACATCAACCAACTGTTAACTTGGCTCTTTGATTTAGTCCAGATAGGATCATCGACCAACCACTCTACTGGTTCCTCTTTCCTGTCAGTTTACTAACCCTGTCGGTATCTCACATTCTACCAGTTACCTCCTCTTGTCTATCATTTTCTATACTGTCAGTGGAACACCTAAACCGGTCTTCAAACATGACTAACCTAAGCATGCACATTCCCATCAAGTGGGAAGTCTTTCCCATCTGCACCTTGTCCATATTACCGGTAAACATACATACCAGTAAACCTTCTTGATGACACTTTGTCATCAACCTTTACTAGACACCATCTCTAGTTAGGCCACATTCCTCTATTTGCATCTACTTTGCCTTCTCCTTGATCAACTCACACCATATCTCAGCTAGTTTGTCAAAGTGACAAACACATCACTCTTCAATTGACATCCTTTCCTCTCCTATGATATAGTGTACCAGTATTGATCACCTTACTATCTCATCACACAAGTCAGGCACTAACTTGTGTACTGGTGACTCCTGAGGTCATCTTCCTTACCTTATTGGTGCTCTACAACACAAGGTGATATACAAGATATCTCAACCTGTACACTTCCTTGACAGTTTTGCACATACATCTCTCATTTCGGTAGTCATCTCATACCGGTTGACATCAATGACAACACAATGCCAACATTAACAACATATAGACACCTCTGATTCTTGTAAATTTGTCCTACACATCAATACAAGGTGCTAGCCTATCCAACTATTTATCAACTAAAGAAAATTAGCATCAAAGAGGGAGGAACTAAATCGCTACGCAGTAGATTGTGGTGGAATGATTATTAGTGTTTTGTATGTTTTTTAATCAATCATTAACAAAGTATAGTAACTATATTATAATTTGGATCAGGACATCATAGGACATCACATGCATCCTTTTTGAGAAGATGCCTGATGGATCATAATCGATTATTTGTTGTAAATGCAACAAACCATTCCGTATTATTGTTAATGATGATCTCGAGTGGCAGACATACAAATACCTAGGAGGGTCACCGCGTGTTGGTTGTATATAGCATAGGCATCTACAGGCCTCATTTCATGATGTGTGAATAACTGGTTGTGTTGTCATTCTGACATTTGTCTTCAACATGTAGTGTTATTGAGGTGTATAGAGAAAAATATATCTAAAAATTTAGGAGACAAGATATGAACTTACTTGATCATCGTCAATAGAGAACTTGCAGTAACAACACAATGCAAAGCCAAATGAACTAAGCAATACACACATATAGTAAAATCTACTCCATTGCACTTATATCACCGAAGACCTTGTGTTCAAAAAATGATGCTCTGAAAAGCAAATGCACAAGAATCTATGGTCAATGAATCTATGAAATATGATAGATGCAAAAAATATGCTACAATGCATAGAGTAGGCTCCAATGCTAGATTGGCAGATTCCTAAATTGTGTATTAGGATTGACGAAGATGAAAGATTCTTGTTATATACAAGACCTTTTAGAAAATGGAGGGACAAAATTAAGATGGTTGGCTAGGATTAAAGGGTACGTATACAAAATGATTAAATAATACGCTGGCATGTAGAAAAAATAATAAAATAATAAAAGGGGTTGGGTAGACGAAGATTAAGAGATAAATGTCATGTGTCATAGACTGAAAAGTAAATGATTTAATTGTCCAAATGAAAATTTATTTATTTAATAGAGGAAGTGGGAGAAATTTAATAAATAAAAAATTTATTTGATTTACAAAAATGATGATTGAAATAAAATAAAATAGTTATTTGAATGATGAAAGGCTTAGAAGAGGAAAAATGAATTAATTATATAAATTAAAATTTATATTTTTTTTTTTGAGATAAGTGCTATCTATAATGGGGATAGCTCCCTATATTGCTTCAAAAAAGAGATTACATATTTCAACTTGACTCATACTAGTAGTTTGAAATACCTGCCATCCTTCCCTAACCAGACACAAACATACTTAAACACACAATCAAACTCACTATCATTCACTACACAACCTTTTAAGACACATTTACATAACATAATTTACAAATCCTATCATCAATACTCTGCATTCAGGCCTTGGCTGCTACATTTTAAAGCCCACATGAACATTTGCATTCAAAATTTTCCTAACCTCTCATGAACTGGAGGATCAACGATGCATACTCACCCAAATTGAAGAGATTTTTATTTATATGCCTCTGAAATCTACCAATCCTTTGAGTTCCCGAGCCTACGAAAGGGAGCCAGGTTTCCATTCATCACTACACATCTGAACACTTCTCATGACTCCTCCCCAAAATTTCTTATCCTCTCCCTCTTAGCCTCTATTTCCCTCTTCTCTCTTCTTACCCTCTCTTTCTCACTATCCTCTGAATCCTCCGTGTTTCCTTCTTCAGACCCGCTTGATTCACTACCTTCATCCAAATCTGAGGAGAGATAATTTTTAGGGTTGAAGTATACTTTTAGGACACTCTCTTTAACCCCTTCCTAAAACTCAAAAATGGCTTCTACCACAACATCTTCATTAACTCCTTTCACGAATCCCTCCATTAGCTTGACACACCTTTCCCTTGATTCTAATATGTCAACCAAAGGAACCAACACCAGCTCATATATAAAGCCATCGCACCAGTGCCTATCTACATTGAAAGAGACTTCCACCATGCCACATATTGCATCATATATATATTCTTTTGTGACAAAAAGGTCTCTGATCTGGACTTCCAAAAACTCCTCATAATTCTAGCAACTGATCCCTATAAAGTTCACCATCTTCTATGCCCTCTCTTTGGCTTCTACACTATAAAAACTTGTATGCTCCCATCCTCTCCAGCCCGTTCTCTATATAAGGCCGATGAACATCTATAACATACCAGGAATCTAAGAAAAAACTCTGCAACTCTCTGTCCAAATCTCTAAAAATCTAATCCCAAATCTAAAGCACTCGATTACAATCTTCTATGTGAGATGGGTGTAGAATGCCAATATATTTAGAACCATCTCTATGTTTTCAACTTGACTTTGACAAGACATACCAATAAATGCAACCTCGTTTCTTTAAAATAGCTAAAAGCCACGCTACTAGAAAGGAAAAGTCATTTAAAATTTATGATTATTACAATACAGGATATAATAATTAAATAAATAAAATATTTATTTATATGAACATGGCATTCTTAGCCATCTACAATTGATAGTGTCTTTTGATATAGATTGGATCTTTGTTCTTTTCTTAGATCAAATATGTCACATGTGTTCAGATCTATGTTCAAAGAAGTTACTAATATTGCTTCACGTCTCTCTAAATCAGATGACACACCAAGAGTTGGCCGCGTTGCCCGGTTGGTTGTGCCATATGACACTTGCTTGCATGTAAGTGCAACATATTCAATTGATGAGACAACATGCACTTTTTCTTGATTTGGTCATCCTTTTTAAGTGTTGTGATTGGGAGGTCAAATTTGTATACTCAAGAGAGAGCTGGGGCTTCAAATCTAAAGTAGGCACTAGTTGGTCGTTCAATTTTGAATTCATTGGCAAGTGGTCTTCAAACTGACTGGATGGCCACATCAATAATCATGTCTCTTATTTGTATTAGAATTTATTTCCACATGTTTGTGTTGTGATTACTAGAAGTAGGGATTCATAAGTGGAAAAATAGACTACTTTATGGAGTTAAAAGCACTCTTGATGTCTACTTTTTATTCAAACAACAACATGATAACGTGTCTATTAGTGGGGAAGATGAGACCATTGGGTATGTAGAGGAGTGCGATAATATGGTTGAGGATCATGGTGATAGTGAAAAAGAGGACGTCCATAGCGATTACGAGGCTATGAGCGAGGACGACGAATGGCAGGGTGTTGATGGTCACAAATAGGGACAACGAGGGAGAAGTATTAAGGTATACTATTTATTATTATATTTCGTCTCTATGATACTTTATTCTAGCAAAATTGAACGTGATGTTTTGTCATGTACGGTCTGTGTAGCAAAAGTACGACCATAAAAGATAATATGTCGATGGCAGGTTGTTCTACTTTTGTCTCTTCAGCGAATGTTCATATAATGGAGGCTGTAGATTTTGGGATATGGGGAGGTTGAACCTGCATATATTGTTAGTACACAACCTCCCATTATTGGATTCCCTAAGACATGGTTGTGCACCATGCACTACCAATTAACGCAGCCAACGCTGCATAGAGACAACATAGAGATACATGAATAAGAAGGTGGGTGATGTCGAGTACCATGTGATAGTACGATATAATATGCAAAAAAATCATGTCACTGATTGGGTGTACAGAGATATAGGACAAAAACATTTGATGAGCTTCCTGCCGAAGGGAAGGAAGAGATAAACAAAGCACTATGGGTGTACAATAGCAGTCCATTGAGGGAGGAGAGATTGAAGAAGGTTTTATAGTTAATGGAAAGAAAGAAACTTGGAAGAGAGGTAATTCCCAATGATTGTTTTATTTAATACTTCACTATAATGGATGCAATTTTCCAAAGTATGCATAATTGAGCTCTCTTAGGCTGTTGGGCAAGTGGTTTGTAACAGTGGAGGTGATATTGAAGTGAATATGGGATTGTATGCACTGTCTGCATCAAATTTGTGGCTCAACAATTGTGCACCTTCTTCATTGGGGAGGCAAAAGAAGATGAAGGCTTCCACGAAAAAAAGGCTAACTTCAGTTGAGGTCAAATATTTGTCATCAAAGGTGAATGTTTTTTGATATATGTGTTTGTATTGCATATTATTATTTGTACTCCATATGCTTCTATGTTGATTATTCCATCCTTGTGATGTTAGGCTCATGTTGACGGGGTTAGTGGAGGGAGCTCACAGTTGTCTAGAGCTCTGCCTGATACTGTATGTAGTGGGACAGAAAAAGTATCTCGTAAACCTCAGACATCCATTAGAACGAAGCGGCAGAAGGAGGTGATGACCAAAAAGTTGAGTGCACCTAGAGACGAAAAGAGTTATAAATCTCTTGTTATTCTCTCATGCAACCATTTAACTTTTTCTAATACAACAATATTGGTAGCAGTCATTTGATGTCGCTTTTTATGTGGTAGGTTATAGTTGTCGAAACTACTGAGCCAAAAAATTAGGATATTAAATGTAATCCCACGATCAGACAGACAAGTGTGAGGCTACAAACACTTGTCATCACCCCTCCTGACTTACATAAGAACCCGAAGAAAGCGTAAAGTCTTCTACTCTGGTGTCAACTCTGTTGCACAAAATAGGTAGAGGAGGCGATAAATATATTTTTTTGTGTATGTCTCCTTTATGGGACTCAAAATAGAAGCTTGAAATCTTAGACAATAGATAGTAATAATTATAGCCAGATACTCTAGTGGAAGAATACTTTTCATAAACCATTTGCACCCTATCTTAGCTTCTTTGAAGCTAAAATTTGTTTAAACATTGTGTGTATCTATGAACAATTATTTATGCATTTATTCTTTGTTTGTGTGTACATGTGAATAATTATTTGTGCATTTTTTCATTGTTTGTGTGTTTATTGTAATGCATCCCAGGGGATGTCGTGGTGCAACATCCTAATTTGCCTTGCAATATAATGCAACATAGCCTTTTTCTCAATTTATCATACTTCAAAAATTTCTCTGTGTTGCTATAATCTGTTTTTATATATGTTACTACCATGTTTTCCATATCTCTTCTTTTGTGCAAGTGTATGCTGAATTTGTTTATTGTAATTGTCGAACATGTCCTGTTTTTGTTGTAAGTTATGACAGTTGAATAAACTTTTCTTATTGACTATTTTTTAAACATACCATTTGAAGAACCTTGTGGAGGTCATTTTGTAGCCAAAAGAGCAGCTCTCAAGATATTAGCTACAGGGTATTATTGGCCAACCTTGCACAAGGATGCAATTAAATACACCAAGAAATGTGACAGATGTCAAAGAATGGGCAGACCAACTAGATCTGATGAAATGCCTCTACACCCTCAAGTGGTTGTTACACCATTTGACAAATGGGGCTTAGACTTTGTGATCCACCATAAAATGGTCGCTCCTACATCCTTGTTTGTACTGACTATGTTACTAAATGGGTAGAGGTCAAAGCCTTCAAGCATGCTAGAGACAATAAGGTGGCAAAATTCTTATATGAAGAGATCTTCACTCAGTATGGAGTTCCTAGAGAAATAGTGATAGATCATGGGGCACAGTTCACTTCCACTCTGATCACAACCTTAGTTAATGAATACAATGTCAGGCATAGGAAATCCACTCCTTATCATCCACAGGCTAATGGCTAAGCAAAGATTACTAGCAGAGAGCTTGAATCAATATTGACGAAAATAGTAACACTCAACAGAAAAGATTGGTCTAGCAGATTATTTGAAGCTGTATGGGCTTATAAAACCACCTGGAAAACCACAATAGGGTTTACACCATTTGAAATGGTATATGGGACAAAAGAAATGATTCCTGTAGAGTTTGAACATAAAACTTTGAGAATAGCTATTTCCTTAGATATGACTCTATCTGTAGCACAAGAAGAAAGGCTCCTACAGTTTAATGCTTTAGATGAGATAAGGAAGTTCACCCTGCATCATACTGAATTTGTTCAAAACTAGTGCATGAAGTGGCATGATCGCTATATCAAGGACAAATCATTCTAGCTAGGAGATTGGGCTCTACTCTATGATTCTAGGTATAAAGATAATTTGGTAAAATTACAGACATGGTGGTTAGGACCTTATGAAATAATTGAAACATTTTCTAATGGTGTTGTCAGATTATCTACAATAGATCTTGTTAAGTTTAAATTGTTAGTCAATGGTCATTGGTTGTGCCTATACCATAAACCTCTGAGAAAAGATGACTTCCTATGATAGTTTTCCATTGCCAAACATTCTGAAATTCCTGCATCCACTAATAATAGCATTGTCATCACCACTCCATCTTAATATCTTTGATGCACAATCATAATAAATTCTTCCCTATCTAGCGGGAGTACTTTTCTACATAATAAATATTCCATTTCGTATTCACTCATTTCTTTCCTTTCACTCCATCTATTCTTGCATTGTTTTCCATGCATGACAGCTCAAATATCTTCAAGCTGCAGTCATTCTCGCATGATGTCAGGTACGCTCGTGTGTATTTATTTTTGTTGCATGTATTTAATTAAACCATATTAACTTTAATTATGATATTTTGCATACTGTCATTTCTCGGTCCTCCTCTACATGTGTCGACACCTATCAAGCCTTAGGTTGGGGGGGAAGTACACTGATAATTACTGTAGCAGATAATTTTGATGTCCTCTTAGATTGCATTTTATTTTATTTTTTTAAATTTCAAATTTCTAGTTTGAGGTGATATCTTGCATTCTGCTTGTTTGTTTGTTTAGAGTTATTTTTAGACTGCAGCTAGGTTTCAACCAAGTAAAGACACATTTAGTATATTATAGTGCAGAAACTGAGTAGATTTATGCCATTATAGAGTTGAAAGTGTTATCACTTCAATGGGTGGTGCACCTATTTGACATGAGTTGACAGTCCATGAAGTTCTTCTTCAGGACTAGGATTGTGAAGCAATATTCAAGAATAGTGGATGGCTGGATTATTTCTTAAAGCTTATGGAGTTTAATGAAGAAATTGCAAGGGAATTTACCAGCACACTTTCAAATGGAGAAGCTCAGGTAAAAATTTTGAGAGTGGTGGTTACACAGGAGCGGATAGCAGAGGTAATTAGGTTACCAACAGATGGGGAGACGTACTCAGAATCCAAGGATGCACGAAGTGCAAGAGCAGAATTTACATGTCCAGGAGACCCCCCATTAGTAGTAGATAGACAAGGAACTAGGTGAGAATCCCTTCTGCTTGAATGGAAAGCAATAGCATTGTATGTTTTAAAATATTTAACCTGTGAAGGAAGGTTTTCATGTTTGGATTCTCATCACTTCAAGCTCCTAAGTCATCTACACCATGAAAGAAGGATGAATGTTCCAAGCCTATTGTACAACCTTATTTCCATAAGTGCAATAGAGACCGAGAAAGGTAGGCCTCACTCTATTTCTCATCATTGTCTAATTAAGCTTTTAGTTGAAAAATATTTGAGAGATGTTTCTCCAATGCTTTGGAATGAATTTGTTGAAACTAGAATGTTTAGTGTAGAGAACATAGCTATAGAGGAACCACTTCCATCTCAGGAACAAGAAAACCTTGAAGAACTTGGTTCCCCTCTTGAACCCTCATCCTCATTGAAATCCTCAAAACAAAATCTTCCTGTAGCAGAGGAACCCTTACAAAAAGAAGCTACATCAGGGGTTCCTTCTCAAGGTTTAAGAAAAACTAGGGCTTCCACATGAAAGGAAAAGGGCAAAGAAAAACAAGTTGATATAGAGCATAAGGAGAAGAAAAGTAAAAATGAGAATTTACCCCCTCCTGCAGCCAAGAAGAGAAAAATTGTAAACTAGTTCCTGTAGTAACTGTTGAAGTAGTTGAAGAATTGGCTACAGGAAGTAGTCTTGCAACAGAAAAAAGGAAAATCTCGAAGAAGTAGTGGTAGGCTTCGTAAAAAGTTTAAAATCCAATATCAACCCACAGAGACAAATATTACAATCCTGATTGACTCCCCAGAACAAGAACAACACAGTCCACTCCACGATGATATCCCTCCTTCTCCACCAAATGAACCTCAGAGAGACCATGAAGAGGAAGAACTACAAAATATTAAGGAAGAACAAAAATTACAGTTTCAGGAAGAAAGCGAACTCCAGGATATTGAGCAGGCTCAGAAGGAAGTAGGTTTTGAAAGACTACACAACTTAGCATCTACTACAGAGCAGGTTATTGAAGCAGGAGGCAAAGTAGAAAGGAAGAAACCTAAAGCACCTATTCATAGGCCACCTACTTCCCTTACTAGTCATGCAGTAGGACTTGCTCTTTATGAGGATTGGGAACTTGAAAAAGTAAAAATGCAAATGATAATTGATTACCAGAAGAAAGTTATTGAGCAAAAGGATGAGGAAATAGCCTAGCTTAAAGCTAAGGTGGAAACAATAGCCACCATGGTACCATAATTGATGCAATGTCAAGCTCCTCCTCGTGTTTACTCTCTATACTTAAGAGAACAGCACATTAGTTTCCAAATGATGAGGATTGTCAGAGATTTAAGTCCCTCATGATGTTGATTGGAACCGTCTCCTTTACATTGGAGATATCCAATTGAGGGATCTTATGTCATAGATGTAGAATGAAATATCAAGGGGAGAGCAGTTTTAGGTGCATCACAAGGAAGACCTTGAGCTTTCATTACCCTTAAGGGCTGAATCAAGGGAACCCAGGCGACTTTACTTTGATTGCCAGAAGTTTGTATATGAGCTAGATTATGCAAAGGAAATCCTACCCTTAAGGGAAGAAGTGTATAAAGAATATGAACAAATGGCTCTGAGGGAACAACAAGCGGCAATAGGACATGTAGTCCAGCACTGGAATAGCCTGACAGACGAGTTTAAACAATCTAAGCCACACTCTGCAAAAAATTACCATGTAAGATTAAACAAAGCACCCAAGTATATGCACTTGGGAAGAACAAAGGGACGACATTGGCTGCCTCTCAGATTTCAGCCTCCAATCCTCCTATGGCCATTGATGGGATGCAAGGACAGTGATCCACCATTCAGTGAAGCAACATAACATACCTACAAGCGGTTCTGGATTGGTTACCCTAGGCAATTTCCGAATCAATGCCAGTATCCAAAATTTTCCTGTTGTTGGAGGATCAGCAAGAAGTTAGGCTAGGGAGAGATGATGAGCCTAAATAATGGCTCTATTTTGATAGATTTTTGATATAATACTCCTGCCTAGGTCTTATGATTAGATGACATTTGGATTATAATACTCTTTTAAGTTGATACCTTTTAATTGTTTTTGAAACTAGTTTAACTTATACCTAAGGATGTCATATAATGATCTATCTATGCAGATATATGAAAACAATTATAAATATGGTTTTCATTATATCATGTTAGCATTAGTATATACACATGTTTTTTGTGCATTAATATCATGATGCAGGGTCAGCAAAGGTGAAGTAAAGACAAATGGCGGTTCAAAAGATCTTCAAATATATAACCGCAATGCAGACCCAGTCAAAGAAATGTAGTAATGATCGAAACCACTTGATCGGTTCTTCAGCAGATTGATTTATAAAACATTTATAACTATTCTTAGTGGAGCTTAGATCTAGGAGACTAGTCATGCTATATTTTCTCAGCTGCAGGACAGATGTTGTTTTGTTGTCCTGCGCTAACTTCTTCTCTTGTTAATAAATCTTGTTCACCTATTCTGTAGGAATGTGGTCGATCATCTAGAAGTTTGTTATAAGTTTTCCTATAAATAAAGGGATCTCTCTCCTCTCAAGGATAGTAAATAATTTCCATAGTATCTTGTAATACACAGTCTTCTAGTACCGTTTATGTATTTTCCAGTCAAGATGAAATAAAGAGATCAATGTGATTTTGAATAATTAGATAATTGTAATCTGAAGCTCTTGAGATACTCGCTCAAGGGGGCCCACTTGGTAAGTAATCCTTTGTATGTTTCAATTAATTTTGTACTTCTGTAGTAGTTCTTACTACAGTTGTTTGTTCCTGCAGCCATCGGAAATAGTTCATGTGTATGTTCCTACAGCCACAGCAACAGAGTAGTTCATGTTGTGTGCTAGAACTTTATCATTTAATAGTAGTTGTTTAAAGTAATTTCCAGTTGTAAGATTAAAGTATTAGTTCATTTGATATTATGTGTGTTTACTTTAAGAAAAATTCCCTTTCTTGCAATAATATAGGATGGTTGCAATATGAACTTGGTTCACATACAGTGTTGGCCCATTTCAAGTTTACGTCCCTAGTTGATAACTAAATGAGCTTTTGCCACAGGAAAAGTTATCTATTTAAGGATATTCAATCTCTAAATTGTGTTTTATTACCTAGTTACCATTCCAGTTGTGAGGACCAACAACCAACAAATTTTTTTTGTGAAAAAGATGTTTAATGAGTTGATTGAAAATAGTAGGTGGAGAAACAATGAGTGATGGAGTCAGTTTCCACAGAAGTGCATTCCCAATTGCAAGGTAACATGGCACCCACTGCCCCCTCCCCCCAACAGCTATTCTACATCCAAAATTTTAAAATCATACATCGTGTTATTGACCTTTTCGCATATTATTGCCCATTGATTTTGTGTGTAAGTGTTGTTATTTTGCATGTCAATAACATGATGTATGATTTTAAAATTTTGGAGACAGAGTAGTTGCAACCCCGATTGTTGGGCCACTGAGCATCATATATTTAGTTCAGAATTGTAGTTTCTCATTTTTAGACAAAAATGGAAGACAAAACTTGGTCATTTCATGTTCGTCTACACTTTTCTTTCATTCTTCTTTCATTGTCTTTTACATTTTCTTTCTTTGGTGTCTACTAATATGTCATCTTTTGTTAATGTTTGCAGCCTAGACAAAAATGGGAAAAGCAGGGGCAAGCAAAAGAAAGGTCGCTGAAACACATCTTGAGGTGGATGGAAAGCCTATAAAGAGTTCACCCAAGCTCAGGGTCTTAGATGTTTGTACCTCTGATGGGAAAGAGAGGACAACAACAAAAGAAACACCCATGTATAGGGCCTCCAATATTCTCACCTTTCACAGTTTAGTGAAGACGACAAAAAAAGCAACACCCCCTTGCCAGAGTCAAAGGATCATCGGAGCCCTCATTGCATGGCCAATCTAAAGTTTGATGCCCTGCATGTACAACTTCTAATGGACAAGGTTCAAATTACTGAGTTTGAAAGCGAAAGGCTGAAGAAGGTTACTGATTTGGAAAGGAGATGCAGTGAACTCATGAAGAATATCATACAGTTGACCAATAAGAATGTCGAGTTGGAGATGGAAGTGCGTAAACACCAAATCCTGATGGATAAAGTGGAGGTAGTGCGTGAGATGATAATGAAACAAAATAAATTTTTAGCTAACCAGTTTAATAACATGTTGGATGCATGTGAGAAAAACATTGAACACTGGAAATGGAGGTTCAAGGAGCCAGCTGGTCTGGCAAGCGATGAAGTTTATGAAAAGGGTGTGCCTCTTGTTACCGTGAGGAGTGGGGGACTAAAAAAATTTATTAATTAGTTGTCATTTTCCTTCATAAGAGGCTTGTTCTGCTATAATTTTTTTTTAGATTATATGGTTGGCTTATCTTCAATAAGACGTTAGAAGTGATGCAGGCTATTTGCCAAAAAATAAAAAGACATTTTGAATTGATATGGGAATGTTATATTTCAATGAATCCCATGCTTATTGTATCATGTATGGTTATTCTATGTAAATCACATTGAATTTAATTTAAACAAACTGAATGGTTGTTTTCAACATAACAGATTTATTTCATTAAACATATTCAACGGTAATTTTGAATAAATCAGATTGAGTTCTTTTGAACAAATTAATTGGTTTTCCGTATGCTTATTTTCAATAAAACAAATTGTTTTGATTTGAACATTTTCAATTGTTGTTAAAAAGAAATATGATAGATTACATTTACACATCTTCACTAGTTACAAATCTGATTGAGTTCATTTAAACACCTTGAATGGTTACAATATTCAATGCATCAAATTGAGTTGATTTATACATTTTGAATGTTTTATCATATTCAAGGAATTTAAACATCTTTCATGGATATTTTTACTGCCTTTTTATATTACATCATGATGCAAATAATCCACACACAATGATCATCTGACACACACGTTGACACCAAATCTTCTCAACACTACTCTTTCTTTGACTGAGAGACCGAACAATCATCAAATCTCTTCAAACCCACGTGCAATTTGTTTGTAACACCCTTGTAATTTTAAGAAAAAGATAGAACACAACATAATATAGGTTTATGCCCATTGGTGGTCTTATTAGCCAAAAAACATGAAAGATATTTTAAATGTTGTTGTTTACCCTAGATCAAGGTTTAAACAATTTTGATAAAAAATGTTAGATTTCCTTCAATTTAAAACCAAATCACAAGAAACGAATAGAAAATGGAAGATAACTCTTCAATGTATCACTCCAAATTGATTTTCACAGCAAAAGAATGAGCAATCAATACTATTTGAAGGTTGAGACCAAATTGTTACAAGGGAACAAGAAGGAAAGTGAAGAAATGTTTGTGTTTTCTATTAATTGCTCTTCAATACATTAAAAATATTTCAAAAAATCTTCATTGCCAACCATCCAAGGCCTATTTAAGCCTTTTGATGGTAGGTATAGCTTCCATTAACCACTTTTCAAACCAAATTTACGTTGGAGACCAAACTTGACAACTTTTGACAACTTTCACATGACAACTTTGAGACATAATTAACCATTTTGAACTTAGAAAAACCTATGACCCCCAAAACATCAACATAGGTTGAGATGGACATAAGATCATCATTACATAACCTTTTACATCAAAATTGACTACTCACACACTCATATCACTCTTCGACAACTTCTTACAATTTTTTCGCAATTTTGCCAATATGAGTAACCTATGACTGGACATAACAAATATTGGTCTACATGAACTTATTACATATAAAATGATCATATTTGACCTTATGTACATTGATAACCCATCAAAACACTTATCTTCCATATTTGACCTCATGGAGGCCTGATGAGTAAGGAGGTGCTCCAGCGCCACATCAAAATGACTTCATCTAAACATCTTCAATGTAATTGTTTGAGATCTTTTTTACAATAAATAAATCAGATTCATATCAACGAACGTTATTGTCATTAAATCATATCACATTTCTATGTTGAGTAATTTTTAGTTCGTTATGAAATGTTTTTGACACTGTGTTATTCATACATCATGTGTATTGACTCAAATTGGCACTTCATGTTATTGACACGTCATGTGCTTGATAGGTCATGTGATTGACACATCATATTATTGACTCCTCAATAAAACGACGCATCAATAACATGACATGTCAATAATGTGAAGTGTGAATAACATGACGTGTCTATCAATAACATGACATGTGAATAATCTACACTGAAAAGTTGCCCTGCGACATCCTGACAACCTCTAAAAGGTCACCAGGGATATAAGGAAAAGACAAGGAAAATGCTTAACCCGGAGATACACAAGATATAGTAAGGGGGGACTTTTCTCAAATAAAATATTCGAAGTTAGATGCTCTGGGCAAGAAATGAGATAAGCAGAAGCGCATTGCTTATCCCAGGGGACTAGAAGGGTTAAATAAATGGAACCCGGGATAAGAAAGAAGAGTAAAACAAAGAGAAAAATCTTATCCCACGGAGATCTTTGAACATAAATGCCTTTCATAAACATTCAACTCAAGAAAAAAAAAACCTTAACTCGATCTCACACTAGTTCATCCTATGTTGTAGTATTTTTTGATAGAATTTAATTAATTTGCTACAAATGAAACCCATCAAATCATACACATAATTATTTAGAATAGACATGCTTACAACACTCTAAGAATTTTAAACTCATACAACTCATGAACACAATATGAAACCAGAAAAGAGAATGTATTCTTTATTGATCTTCAAGTCAAAACAAGTACATTCACATAATTGCGGTGCAATACTCTTGCAAAACTATGTCCTTCTATTACTTGTAAGCCTTTCTTTAGTACATATGATCACAAAAATTTTGAAATGGTACTTAAGGCCCTGAATTTCATTTTATGACACAAGGGAGCAAAATAAGCTTCAACCTAATGAGCATAGATGTCAAAAGACCCTAACTAGGAAGAAGTACATCAAAAGGTGTCCTTGCTGATAATGCGGTACCCTCCTTGTTAGTCATTCATTCCTTGCTGCTTGAAAAGTCACTATCTATTGTAGCAGGCCTACAAGGAAGGGAGACAAAATGGAAAAAACAAAGACTATTCCTCTTCTTCTTCTTCTTCTAAGACTTGTTGGAGGACAGTACAATACTTGTTGTACCACCCCTCCATCTTGTCAATTGGCCATTCAAAAAAATTTAAGCCTTCCATCCTATTCATAGTTGTCCTAGTCACCTGTGTTGGTACCCCTACTACTTCCACAACAAAATTATGGTACAACCCCTCAACATCCATGATTCTATCCAAAATTGTATTGTATGAGGCCTCCTGGTCTGGATCTGATTCCAAGGCTTCTAGAACCCCTAAAATAGACTTTTCAAATTTTGCACGCCAGAAGACTAAGTATTTAATGTGTTGCATGGGTGTCAAAATTGAAGGGATATCCCATCATTGCAATCCTTTGAATGATTCAAATCTATCATTCATTGCTTGCTTCTCTTTCTCAATGACAGAGATTTCTTTGATTAATGTATTATAATTCTTCCATGTGACTTATATCTCTTTAGGAATCCAAGTAGCTTTAATGGGCAAAAAGAATGAAAGAATGGAATCTAAATCAATGCAATTTTTTTCTAGGGAGGAATAACTGGCATGGACCTCCTCTAATCTATCCATGGCTCTGCTAGATACCTTCAAAATTGCAGCTCTCCTGATTTGAAAATATGTCCCGGAGGCTTCTTCCTTAGCCTCTTGAATCTCTCTAGTAGCCCTTTCCAATTCCTCGGGCCTTATTCCCCCCCGGGGTCCCTACCTCTGCTTTATTCAATTTATCCTTCAGTTTACAATTCTCAACGAATAATAAATTATAATCATGATACTGCTTGGCTAAAGTATCCCTCAAAGTAATATGTTTTGCTTCTAAGTCCTGGACTACCAACAGAGAAAATTGTGATGCATGGGAAGTTAGAGAAACAACCTCTCCTATTGTGGTGTCACTGGTTGTCATTAGGATTACTTCTCCCCACTGCTTCTCTATCCCAAAAGGAACAATTGGCCTATTTACACTTGATCCCCTAGCCCAAACTACAAAGGCTTTGATATTTGCATTAACTCTGGACCCATAGTTTTCATATTCTTTCACATACCTTGGGTCATTCTGCCTAACAACTTGGTCTAACAAAAATAGTTTCACATGATCCCATCCAGGAACTAGAATCATGCCACTATTGGCCACCATTTCTTTGGCTTCCTCGAGGGTGCATTGAATGTTATTGGGGTTAATATTTACTTCTTCCCTCGGAGCTGCATTTCTTAGTTTTTCTTTAAGCCAAAAAGACTTAAACTCTGGGGAATTCACAAAATTGTCTTCTCTTCTTCTTTACATTTTGTCAATCACCATGCGGGGCAATAAAGGCTCTGAAATCACCATGTTTCCTTATCCCGGGCATCACTTTTCACCTTTGCTCATTGCTCCAGGATAAATTTTCATCATTTCTGGCTTTGCTTCTTATCTTGGGCCCCGCTTCTCTATCTATCACATCCTTTCAGGATGATAATTACTTTGGAAATCACTCTTCTTTTATCCTCGAGAATTGCTTTCATCTTTGTCACTTATACTTACTGAACACTACACCCTTCGTCCCCGAGGATAACTCTTGCCTTGTCTTTCTTTGTTATTTTTACCCCTGTTATTCTCAAATTCTGATTCCTCCTTATCTCTTGTGAGAAACTTACAACTCTATCTGCAAAAGAGAGATCAAGGAAAGGAAATTCAGAGCAACATATGACAAGGTTTTTTGCACCTTCTACACTTCAAACCTTTCCAAAGTTCAGGCGGGTATACCTCTTGTGAAATGAGTTCACACTATAAAAATAGATCCACGGTAAACCAGTCCAAAAATCAATGAGTCTTATCGATTTTAAACTAACTGAAACAAAGAAATAAGGCTTATGCTCATGTTTAGTGTCGACCTACAAGATATGTAAAAAGATAACTACAATGGATACCAATGCCTTATCCAAGCCACAGAGTCATCTAAGTTTAAACAATAATCCCTCAATTAGACATCTCCACACATCCCATCACCTTGGCTTCTATAAACCCCACATACGCCTGACATATATAAAATTTTATCCTTATCAAACTAGAAAGCATTCATCAGATTCAAAGTTTCTAAACAAATAATTCACTAACAGAGATATTTCCTGCGTATTTAATTTCTCTCCTGAAGAGAAAAGCTAAGAAACACATCTATAAAAGATTGCCTTACAACCCATGCTCAAATGAATAACCCTAAATCACTCAAATTGAGACCAGTAAATATTTGCAAGAACACCCGAAGAGAACACAAATTCTAGGCTCAAAATTGATGGTTTGTATATTGATATTAATTTCAGAAAATATTACAAAAACATTAGAGTTTTCTACATAAGACTAGAAAATCCCAGTTATATTTCTGCAGAGTTTTCTTAAAATTTCTTGCAATCTCCTTTTTCATTGTCCTAGTATCCATTTATAATAACATGGATGCATACAAGCTTTGGACACTTTTCAAAAAGGTTTGTTACAAACTGAATTACTCTCCAAGAAACGGTTACAAGTCTTTTTCAACATCCATAGCCTCTTGTTCAGTTGCAACCTCTTCTAACTGCTTCAGAGCATCTTCTTTCTATCCCATATAACTGTCTTTCCATTCCTGATAAGCATCATCACTTGGCCAAGAAAAACTAACAACCTTCTGCTTCATGTCTTCTAACCTTTTCCAAGTGACCCTTAAATGTCCAATTTTTGTTTCTATGAAACCGTAATGAGATTTCACCTTTTCAATTTCTTCAATTGTTTGGACAAATAGGGAGGTGTCATCACTTTTGATAATTTAATTGATCCTTAGGGAAAAATTGTGGTCCACCTCTTTCAACCAAGTCTTCTCTTCTTTCAACTGAATTGGACCAATAAAACCTCCTGGAAACAATTCAAATTTATGATCTGAATATTCTTTTCTATAGAGCTGGGCTTTTCTTTTCACACCTGCCCTTTCCTTTGAGAGAATATTCATCTCTTTTATAAACTCACTGGTAGACCTTAGAGTGTCAATCTCCTCTGCATCTGGATGAGATGAGCACATGAGCTCCAATTCCTTACCTCTGGGCATCCACTTATTAAGGATTGGTTCCAAAGTGGCCTCATCTTCTCTGAATTTGATCATAACATCCAGAATTCTTTTCATATTTATGTATACAATGGGGGCATTGACTGAGTCAGCAAACTTCAAGATTGTGGATTTCACCTTCTCTTCATATTTGTTTGCAAAAAAAGCTTCAGCTTGTTTCAACCTTTCCAACTCATGTTGGACACTTTCAAGTGATTGGGAACTAGAAGGCATAGGGGAAGGGGGGTATTCTACAATGGGAGGGGGTCTTGTTGGAGAGGAGGCTATCATGAGTGTAGAGGATTCACCTGGATGGTGCTCACCTGCCAACTGACTCTGGAGTCTAGTAATGATGTTATCCCTATTGGCTATTCCTTCTTTAGCCTCATTGTAGGCCTTTAAGATAGTCTCCAACTTCAATTGGAGATTAGCTCTTTCTTGTGCCTCTCTCTCCGCTACTGCCACATTGAACTTCACAGTTTCCAAAATAGTGCTTGCAGCTTCCACTACCCCTATATCTTGGACTCTCTTACCAATCATGCCTCCTAGGAGGCTAGAATCTGATGCATCTTTCCTTCTGTTGTTCTCATCCTTCTTTAAAGACCACATGACAAGTGCAGCATTATCCTTATTGAATGTCACTCCTTCCAGAGGCTTTGTTTCCTTCCTTACTGCATCAAGCACTAGAGCATCGGCTATATCCCATTCAGGGAGAATCAACACACCAGCCTTTGCTACCATTTCTCTTCCTTTCTCAAGGGTGATAGTTTTAAATTCTTCCATCATTGCTTGCTTTATCTCTTCCTCCACCGGAGTTGTATCTCTGAGAGGTTGTTCACTCTTCCTCTGTTAACATCTGACCTTGAATTTCTCCATGTTTTGCTTCCATACAAATTGCATAAAAGCCCCTGTTGTGACAAAGTTACTGTCAGCCAAGAATTCTTCACTGGCTTGCTTAACAGTAAGGTCCAATTCTTGGCCTTTTAGCTCACCATCAGTCAAATTCATTTCAGCACTAGGTGGCTTTTCAGGCATTCCCTCTTTGGTCTCCTCATAAGTATAGGTAATCTCACCAAGACTCCCTAATTGTAATAATTGTTCACCCACTGCTTGTTCATCTCCAATGTGGATGGGAGACTGAGATGGAGAATATTGAGGTAGATCAGTTTCTACTTCCTTTCCCACTCTTTGTCTTTTAGCGGAATCCTGAATGTCAATGACATCTTCAATTTTCCTTTTCCCTTTTGAAGTGGAAGGTTCACATGTCACTCGCATCATCACAATGTACTTTGATTTCTTATGCATTACATAGTCACCAAGTGGGATAGCCTTAGCAAAGGCAGGCTTGCCCAAGACTAGCTTAACCCTATCAGGATCATTTTGCATTATAGCCACCCTTTTTTGTTTTAAGGTCTGCATGAGGTCTTCAAAATAAAGAATCAAAAATTTAGTATTCTCCTCAAAAGGGTTGAAGCTAGAAAGAGGATCATAGCTACTATCAAATTGATGGATAAAATCAAGTGCCTTCTTGTATGCTATCCACTTCTCCTTCCTTAGTTCCTACTCATCTAAGCTAAATTCATTTCTGATTAGATCTTTGAGGAACTAAAATTGGTGAGGCCTACCTCTACATACTACTCTTTTTCTGAACATGCCATTGAAAAAGTCCTCAAGGTCTGCACATCTCGAAACTATAGTTGATAGCCTATATGGCTTAAATAATTCTTCAAAGAATTTCCATCCACCCATAGTGATTACAAAATGGTGGGCCATGGTAATAGTTGGGAAAATGGTCCCTTTACCCCTATTGGTTAGCTCTACCTCTTGCACTTCTCCAATTTGTCTCAATACTTATGCAATCCCTATCTTTAATGGGACTTGATAGGGTAGTAAATAGGGGGTGCCTCTAAACCCATACACTCTAAAAATAGTAGACACAGGGTACAAATACATGTCTCCCCAATTGTGAACAATCTTAATATCCTCTGCAAACTCCTTAGGTCTGAGGAATTCCAAAAGAGCCTTAGGAATTCTAGGGTTTTCTCTGCATAAAAGAATTCTAATTTTAGATGCAAAGCATCTATCAAACTTCAAAAAACTGGCATCTTCTCTATCCCAGGATAAAAGAGTGCTCCAAAGCTGAACAAGCATCCCTTCCTTATCCTTTACCTTGATCAAGTCCATTTCCTTTGCAAAGTAATCAGCACCTTTGAACAAGAACATGTGCATTAACATGGAGTACCATCCAAATGGCCTATCCACCTTACCATTTTTTATCCGTACTAGCCCTTTATGAATTGCATCAGCAAGGTATGGGGCATAATCAAATGTTATTGCTAGGGAGGGGTTTAGAATTTGTGCAATCATTAACATGTAATGGGTTGGCATATTCTTTTCAACATCCTCTCCAAAGATCTGACATAATGCCCAATACATACCCTTAGCTCTCAGAGTGAGTAAATTGAGGGAGAATGGTTCCATTGTGTTGGGGCCTACAACTGTTAACCGCCCTATCTTAACAAAGAATTTTTTCAATGGGCCACTCCTAAGATGATCCCTCTGTGCATTGTAAACCTGGGCTAATGACTCAATGTCAATAGGTTCTAACAAATTGGAGGCCTCACTGAGTTTAAACACTTCCCTAAATTCATCTTCATTTATTTCAATCAAGACTGATCCCTTTATATTCCTAATGTATCTTGCCACAGGGTCATAATTCTATGCAATTAGGGTCAACAGATCTACATCCATGAAAACACCTGGGACCAAAAGCTTTCCTATAGCCAATTCCCATATGCTATTCAAAGGAGCTAGGGAATGTCTTTGCCCAAAACCAACTTTGAACAGTCCTAAGCCTGATATTCCTATTTCAGGGTCCCTTAACCAATTGCCTTTATCATATAGGCCATCCTCATTTTTTAGATGAGGGTTTTTTGGTACTAGCTCTTTGGCCTTGGCTCCGGCATTGGTAGACATGGTTAATTGCTCTAAAAAATCATCATAGATGTTTCTATCCTGATAATTGACTTTTCCTGTCAACTCTCTTCTTAGTGCCATTCTAAAAAAGAAACTATACCACTAGAAACTAGTGCAGGCCTCTAATGAAATAATTCACATAGCAATATTTGGAAACAGACCAGAATTATCAAGAAAAGCACAAAAAACCTGATTATTCACCTGAAGAGAAATGCTCCACACCAATTTGCTCTGCAATAAACTTCGATGAAACAATACTAACAATCAAGTTGATGCGGGCTCAAAAGGACAAGTTGGCATTGAATTTTAGAAATTAACTCCATATGCTTCGGCTTTCTTTTCAAAATTGAATTCACCAAATTGAATTCAAAACTAGCTCCAACGGGTCATAACTCCTCTGAGTCTTTCCTGTGTTTCCCTCTTTCGCTATTTTGCAATGCATAAAAACTTTTCAGCTTTCTTTCGTGAAACAACGCAGGCCGTTGGATCACAAGAACCTTCACCGCCTTTACCGCCGTCTGATCTTTCTTTGTTAATGTCGGGCCCCACCTTCTTTTCGTGACTTCGCGGGCTTTAACACTCATGCACTTTTCCTTCATGAAGCCACGCTAGCCATTAGATCATGCTCAAAACACCTAGTCTTTAACTCTAACCAGGACTGTCAACCTCATTAACTAATCGCGCCTCATCTTGATGGCTAACGGTTTTTTCTGTTTCACAGAGGTTAAGTTGCAGGCATCTTCAGGCCATGAAACAACGAGAACCGTTGGATCGACCATGAGATGAATACTTTTTAATAGGCTTCAAACCTTTTAAGTGTCCCCTTTGTTCAGAAATCATTTACTCTATTTATTTACCGGTTAACAAATGCCACATGACAGTTGGCCATTAGCTCTAGAAACTCCTCCGGGTTCTGCCCTGAATCTGCCATGTGTTCTCTTTATTATTCCCACATAACTATCAGTTACACCTTCGGTGGGCCCTCAACTACCCTTCAGAGCCACGTGGCATTCGACACATCACTATCAAACTCTACGAAATGCAGCAGCTGTCATGCCACGTCATGCCTTTGTGTGATTTCCACCTGTCTTTCACCATTTTGCGAACATTAATCTTTGTTTGGCTTGCAGCCACAAAACCACGAGAATCATTGGATCAAAACAGACCTAATCGGCCTTTAACTTCATGCCCTGCCTATCCCTTGGGCCCACCGGCCTTTTCGCCACTTTGCAATGACTAACTTACTAGCATCTTACCTTCGCAAATCCATGCGAGCCGTTAGATCTTAGGAACTTGCTCTTTGTTTACTCTTTATACGGCAACATTTCCCGGGCCCACTACGGACCGCCAACTGAGCGCCCCATCACTGCTTTGTCACCGCTAGCTAGATCTACCACCTTTACTGCCACCTTTAACAGGACCCACCACCTTTTCGCTACTTCATGAAAGGTATAACGTGCGCATCTCCTGGTTGTGAATCAACACGAGTCATTGATCTTTTTCCAACCCAATCATTCTTTAACCAAGGAAGATCGCTTGTCTCTGGGACCCGCCATGTGTTTTCACTGCTTCGTAGAACATAAACAATGTGCATCTCGGGCTAATGAATCAACGCGAGCTGTTGGATCACAATCAAGATGCAACTATTCTACCTAACAATCAGTCCGTCTGGTCAGGCCCACCTATGCCTTTCGCTACTTTGCGATCGGTAACTCATAGGCATCTTAGCTTAATGAAACCATGCGCACCTTTAGATCGGAAGGAACCTGCTCACCTTTTAGGAGCCCGATTAAGAAATTAAAACTTTAGGAAAGACATAGAAGGATAATGCGCTGATAAAACCAACTAGGAAAAATTAAAGAAAGGGGGGGGGACACTTTTCACGACCAACGGACCCTCCTTTAAGTGAATAAAGTAACACAGAAATAGAATTATAGGGTTTTTCTCAGACACATGAGCGATTTAAGACTTAAACCCTAAACCCTTATTAGGAGCCAAAGCAATTAAAGGTAACAAGGCCATACCAAACCCAAAATTTTCATAAACTTAGCCAATTATGGGAAGAGAAAACCCATTTTTAAATAGTGATAACAGCGGCTCTGACTAGGGATGGTTGATCACAAGATCAACACAAGAACACAGAAAACTCTGGAGAAACAGACCAAAAACAAGCCCAAAAAATAACAACTAAAGCAAACCTAAATATATACAAACAAGGACCTACTGTGCATGGACTTCAAGAGAAATAATGTTTCAGGAATTGTCCATGCACTAGAAATTCCTGTACTTCATCACACATATTCTTCAAAAAATATGAGTCGTTTCCATTTAGATCACAGACCACAAAGGGGCCAATCCACAATGACTCAAATTTTTTATGCTTTCCCTTGTCCTGTCCTTTTGCATTCCATTGAAGAACAACATCCCCAATATGGAATTTTCTCAGCAATGTTCCTTTGTCAAAAAGATATTTGGACTACAATTGGATCTTTAAATTTCTCTTGTGAGCTAGAGTTCTGATTTCTTCCACCTCCACTATCTGAATCATTCGGTCCTCCATAGGTTCAAACAACTCCATGTCTTCAGCTTGTAGGAACTTGTATACTGGAAGAAGATTATTTACTGGCACTCTGGCTTGCGTACCATAAACCAATTCAAAAGGTGAAACTCCAATAGCCTTTTTGATAGTAACTCTGTCAGCCCACAAAGCCAATTTCAACTTTTGATCCCAAGACCTCTTGTTTTCTTCCAGGATTTTCTTGATAATGTTCAAGAGGCTTTTGTTACTAGATTTAGCTTGTCCATTTCCCTAAGGATGATAAGGTGGAGAGTAAGACATGATTATTCCATGACTAATGCAGAATTCAACAAACTCTTCTGACGTGAAGCTCATGGCATTATCCATTACTAATTTTTTAGGGATTCCAAATCTAGTTATAACATTATCCATCAGGAAATCAATGACAATTTTACTTGTAGCTCTTCTCGTGGGAATAGCTTCAATCCATTTGGTAAAATAATCAGTCACTACTATGATCCACCTGTGACCTCTTCCTGATCTCTCAACAATTTCTCCAATAAAATCAATGCCCCATTGGACAAAAGGGGCTTCCACTGTGACCAGATTTAAGGGTAATGCTCCATCATATTTTAGCTTGGATGAAAACCTTTGGCATGGGTCACATCTCCTAATATGTTCATGAGCATCTTTAAATAAGGTAGGCCAATAATACCTAGCCTGGACTATCTTTCCAGCAGTTGTCTTAGTAGAGTAATGACCTCCGCATACTCCATTATGCATTTCAATCAGCACTTTCTTGGCCTGGAATTTATCTAAACACATTAGTAATGCCCCATCTCTATTTCTCCAAAATAGGTCACCCTGAATGAGAACATATTTTTGTGACTTAAGCTTTAATGTCCTTTTCAAATTATGGGTCATCCCTTCTGAAAATGTCGCATCTCTCAAGAAATGCACTACCTCTGAATACCAGGGTTGCTTTTCAATGCTAGTGACTACGATGTTTTCAACTTCAACATTATTTATTTCAACATCAAGAAGATTAGATTCAACCATAAGCTTGGCCAGGCCTAAGCCTCTCACCAATTTGGTGATCTTTATTTCCAAATCAAATTCTTGGATCCTGTTAATCCATCTACACCTTTTGCCTGTAACCTCATATTGGGACAAAATGTCCTTGATTGCAGCATGTGGAACATAAGCAACTACTTGTACATTTACAAGATATGGCCTAAAAGCCTTAACAGCTTTAACCAAAGCATATACCTATTTCTCCATGATTTCATATCTTAATTCTGCTGCCTGTAAAGACTTGCTATAGAAAACTATGGGATGTTCATGTCCCTCATTATCGTTTTGCAACAACACTGCAGCTACTGTATGATATGAAGCAAAAGAGAACAAAGAAAAGGGCTTACTATAATCCAGGGATTTCAACACAGGTGCTTCCTGAATGGCTTTTTTAATCTCAGCAAAAGCCTTTGAAGCTTCTTGATCCTAGCAAAACTTGGTATCCTTCTTGAGCAGTCTAACAATAGGCTTTACCACCTCTGCAAAGTTTGCAATAAATCTTCTAACAAAATTAACTTTGCCTAAAAAAGACTAGATACCCTTAACACTCTTTGGTTTAGGCACATTATTTATTGTCTCAATTCTTTCAGGGTCTATTCTTACCCCTTCCTTGGAGACAATATGCCCCAGCAACTTCCCTTCAGTGACAGCAAAATGACACTTCTTGGGGTTTAATGACACACCAAATTCCAAAGCCTTACTGAACACTTGTTCCAAATGTCCACAGTGGTCATCAGCTCTTTTGGAGAAACAGGTTAAATCATCTTGGTACACTACCATGATGATGTTGATGAATTATTTGAAGGCTACATCCATTGCTCTCTGAAATGTAGCTCCAGCATTTTTTAACCCAAAAGGCATTCTAACATAAACATATGTTCCCCAAGGGGTGGTGAAAGCAGTTTTGAATTGCTCGGATTCCTTCACTAGCACCTGATTATTGATAACTCAATGATGAACCACTAGTACGAAACTGGTACTAAGAGGGGGGGTGAATTAGTACAAACACAAGTACAGTCCAAAACCAGTTTGACAGCAAATACTCCAAAAGACTGTCAAACAGGGATATCGGTAAAACATAGTGCAACCGGTAACATCCAATATAGCTCAATCACTCATGAACTGGTCACTCAATAAGCTTTCCTCTTAGCTCAATGCTAAACTACCATTATATTCTTATGCATAAACAAGTAAACTTAACCATCAGATCTTCACAACAGTGAGTTCAATATGTTTTATAGATAGGCATAAAACATAGAACCTTCATGTGCTTAACAAATAAAACAAAGCATCACAAGACAAAAGCATTTCACATGACACACATATTTTTCACGTGGAAACCCAACTGGGAAAAACCACGGTGGGGATGAATACCCACAAGCTGCTTTTTGAACTCTTTGGAAGTCCGCTCTATTAGGAGCCTTGTCCAGTTAAGGACATTACAATAGGTTCTGGTAGGAACCGATCTTGTTAGGGATCACTCGGTTAAGGGATACCTGGTTAAGGGTTAAACCTGGTAGGGTCACCTTGGTAGAGGATTTCAAGAACTCAATAGCTAAAAGGATCTCCTAAGCTTCTCAGAACTCATTAGCCTCGAGTTACCCGGTTAAGGGATCTGAAACAAGCCGGTTAAGACCACCTAATTTAAGGGATTTTGAATCAAGCCAGTTAAGACTACCCTGTTAGGGGATTTTACAACTATTGAAGTGGTTAGAGATCAACAAGTATTACAATGATCTGTTAACAACACTTAATGCTAATGCAGATCCATTTAGGCTCCTCTTTTCCTTCTTCACATTCACTTTGCAGGTATCTCTTCTCTCCTTTGGTCTGGCAAGAATCATGTATCACTTTCCTTGGATACACACTCACAACTTTTGCCAACAACCTCAGACAGAAACCCAACATCGACCTTATAGGAAACATATAGGTCGGTAGCAAAAACCCTAAACCCTAAACTATTTAGGTTAAGAAATTCAAACAGTTCAATCCTAACCGTTGAGTCATACTGCATTAAATGCAACAATCTTGAATCGATCTAAAGACATTCTCCATCGTCCATTATCCACCATTTTCATGGCGGCTGACAACCCTTCACGCGTTATCACCGTTTGACAGACTTTGCACATTCCTGAGGTAGATAGGAATAGTCATCTTCATGCAAGATCCTTCACGCACACAGAGCTTACATGGCAACATGATTTGTCCTCCATCATACTACTAACTCATCACACAAAGATCACCGATTGAGTCACACAGACTTGAGGTAATCCAATCGGGAACCCCGAAGTGGAAGCTGCCTACCAACCGGTTCCCATAACTTCATGCCGGTTCATTTTGAACAAATATGCCACTTCACTTTGGCATATAAACCGGTTCACACATATGCCAGTTCCTCTCTCTTCACTTATCACATGTGCCGGTTCACACTGTGTCTAATATTGACATCAATGACAACTTACAATATCATTATGTCTTCATGCCGGTTCACATAATGCCAACAATCTCCCCCTTTGGCATTGATGGCAATATACAAAAGATATCTTCTCTACTTCACATCTTCACCCCATTTGTTGTAGATATCTTTTCGCTTCACTCCTTCTCCCCCTTTGACAATAATGCCAAAGTGGAGGTACAATCATCATTGTTTCATCATGTTGCTCCCCTTGAGGAGTAGCATCCATAAACACACCAATCAACCAAAGATTTGTCTTTTCAATACCTGACTGATGTGGACCAATCACTTTCAGTTCACCTCCTGAAGGGGAAATACCCCTAATTCACCTCTCAAATGCACAAATGTTGTCTTTGGGAGAGGCTTGGTGAATATGTCTGCTAACTGCTCCTTACTGGACACATGCTCCAGTGCAATCTCTTTATTCTAAACCTTTTCCCTCAAGAAATGATACTTAAGCTCAAAATACTTGGTTCTAGAATGTAAAACCGGATTCTTTGATATATTGTTAGCACTTGTGTTATCACAGAATATACTTACTGGTTCAGATACAGGGATCTTTAAGCCTTCCAGTACATGCTTCATCCAGATTGTCTAAGTGCAGTTCATGAAAGCTGCAACATACTCCGCTTCTGCTATAGACTGAGAGATGCAACTCTGCTTTTTACTCATCCATGAGACCAGTCTACCACCAAGAAAGAATGCACCACCGGTTGTGCTCTTCCGGTCATCCACATTACCGGCCCAATCAGCATCTGTGAATACTTTCAGATTGAAATTATTATTGTATGGGTACCACAATCCATAGTCAATTGTTCCCTTCAGATACCTAAGAATCCGCTTGACTGCACTCAAGTGAGATTCTTTTGGACCCTTTTGGAACCTTGCAGTGGTGCCAACTGCATGTACAATATCCGGTCTGCTATGCACTACATAATGCAACTTACCAGTCATTGATCGGTATTCCTTCTCATCAACCAGTGCGGAATCATCCTCCTTTGTCAATTTGCAACTAGTCACCATCGGTGTACCAATCGGTTTGCTATCTTCCATGCCAAAAGTCTTCAACACCTCTTTGACATATTTGGACTGAGTGATGAAGATTCCATCTTTCATCTGCTAGATCTGCAATCCAATGAAGAACTTAATCTCCCCTATGAGTGACATCTCAAACTCTTTCTTCATCTCATCAGCAAACTCATGACTCATCTTATCATCTCCACCAAAGATGATGTCATCAACAAAAACTTCATAAATCAGAATCTGATCTTCTTCAGACTTCAAGTAGATATTGTTATCTTCACTTGTTCTCTCAAATCCAATCTTCACAAGATGGGAATGTAGGTGCTCATACCATGCCCTAGGTGCTTGCTTTAGACCATATAATGCTTTATGTAGCCTACATACCATGTCACTGTCTTCAGATAGGGCAAACCCATCTGGTTGCTCAATATACACCTCCTCTTCAAGTACACCATTTAGGAATGCAAATTTTACATCCATTCGATATACCTTGAACCTCTTAAAAGCTGCATATGCAAGAGGCATATGAACTCCTTCCAATCTGGCTACAAGAGAAAAGGTTTCCCCATAGTCTTCACCTTCTTCTTGAGCATATCCTTTGCATACCAGTCTGGCTTTATTCCTAATCACTGTGCCATCCTCATTCAACTTATTTCTGAACACCCATTTGGTGCCAATGACATTTTTATGCTCTAGTCTGGGTACCAAGGACCATGTACCATTTTTCTCTATCTGGTCAAGTTCTTCTTCTATTGCCTTGATCCAATCTTCATCTTTATGAGCCTCTTTGAATAACTTAGGCTCAAATTCAGAGATCATACATGAGTTTTCTCTGATCTTTCTTCTGGTAAGGATTCCTGCATCCTTATCACCTATGATCTTCTTGGGATCATGATTCAACTTGACATACCGAGGAATGGTCTTAACTAGTTCTTCTTGCTTTTCTTCTTCATCCTCATCTTCATCAGTATCAGCATTCACCGGTCCAGGAACACTGTTACTGGTACTAGGTTGACTGACAACCAGTTCCCAGAAGGTTGCAACTGATTAATTTACAACTTGCTCACTGCCGGTTTCTTCAGTCTTCTCAGAGGATTCATCAACTCTTACATTGATGCTTTCCATAATTCTCTGAGTCCTATTCTTGTAGCACTTGAAAGCTTTACTCTTGGTGGAATATCCTAGAAATATTCCTTCATCACATTTAGCTTCAAATTTGCCCTGATGTTCACTCCTCTTGATGTAACATTTGCTACCAAATACCTTAAAGTAGTTAACCATAGGTGTCTTACCGGTCCAATACTCATAAGGAGTTTTGTCCTTACCCTTTTTGATGAGTACCCGGTTCATAGTGTAGACTGCATTTCTCACCGCTTCTCTCCAAAAGGTGTGAGCAACCTTTCCTTGGATCAACATGGTTCTAGCTGCTTCAACCACAGTCTGGTTATTCCTCTCTACTAGGCCATTCTATTGTGGAGTCCAGGGGGCAGACAGTTGTCTCTTGATGCCAAATTCTTCACAATACTTGTTGAATTCACTGGAAGTGAATTCCCCTCCTTGATCAGTTCTGAGACATTTGATCCTTTTACCGCTTTCCTTCTCCACTAATGCTCTGAAAGATTTGAATTTACCAAAAGCTTCAGACTTGTCTTTCAAGAATGTGACCCACATCATTCTTGAGCAGTCATCAGTGAGAATCATGAAGTACCTATCACCCTGCACACTTCTAGTTTTCATAGGACCACATAAATCAGTATGCACAAGATCAAGAAAGTTGTCAACAGTGAAAGATTTACCTTTAAAGGTTGAGGAAGACATTTTCCCCAATTGACACTCTCTACATAAGGTATTGTCCGGTTTGCTCAACACCGGCAACCCTCTAACTGCCTTGATCTTACTAGCCTTTACAATGTTATCAAAGTTTACATGGCAGAGTCTCCTATGCCATATCTAGCTATCATCAAGCTTAGCCATAAGACATGTACTTATATTTGCATTTAGATGAAATAGGTTACCTTTAGTCTGCATGCCAGTGGCTACCAATTTACCATCTTTACCTTTGATTCTGCAAACTCCATTCTTGAATTATAGAGTGAGACCACTATCATTTAGCTGGGCAACACTTAGAAGGTTGTGTCTAAGACCATCAACCCAGTACACATTGTCAGCTCTACTCTTTCCATTCAAAGAGATGGACCCTCTGGCTTTGACCATGCAAGGTGCATCATTGCCAAAGCGAACCACACCACCATCATACTCCTCTAAGGATAGAAACTTGCTTCGGTCACCAGTCATATGGTGAGAACAACCACTGTCAATGATCCACACTCATTGGAATCATCAAACCGGGAGACAAGAGCCTTCTTGTCTGCCACATCTTCCTTTACAGCAACAAACACAATGTCTTCATTCTCTTCATCTTCTGATTCCTCATCTATGACGCCTTCATCAACTGCCACAAAACAATTTCTCCGGTTTCCTCCTTTGAATTTCTTGAACCTTTTCAGTTTATCCTTGTTGTCACTATTAGGACAGTTCATAGCAATATGTCATATCTAGTTATAGGAGAAACATTTCAAAGGTAGCTTACCTTTGTATTTACCAGTTCCTTTTGAGAATTTTCTAACAAGAAGTGCTTCAAATTCCATCAGGAACTCTTCATCCTTCATTTCTCTGTTCTAATTAGGTTCCCCACTAGTGCTAGCCTTGTTTCCTTTTCTGGATGGTATAGTAGAGGCTCTAAAAGTTGATTCTGTCTTTTGAACACTACCATCAAAACTATTCAGCTCATAGGTTGTCAACTTGGCTATGATGGAGTCCAAGGACACCTTAGACTTGTCTATTGATCTCAGCTCCTGAATAGCAGCAACCCTTATTGCATAGACCGGCAACAGGGATCTCAGGACTTTGCTTACCACAATGGAATCTTCTATTTTGCCACCTACACTCTTTATTTCTCCAACAACTATTTTGATTCTTATTCCATACTATTGAATGGTCTCTCCTTCAACCATCTGCATGTCTTCAAACTTCCCTCTCAGGCTTTCTTCCTTAGCCTATTTTACATGCTCATCACCACCATAGATATTTTCAAGAGCATCCCATACCTCTTTGGGATTTGCCTTATCCTGAACATCAATAAACTCAATGTCAGATAGACTACTGATGAGGGCTTCCATGATTTGCCCATTTTCTTGTATCTCTCTCTTTTGGTCATCAGTGAGAGTATCGGTAGGAACAACATATACATTTTCAACATAACTCCAGTGTTGAACACCCATGCTTTTGATGAATATCTTCATCCTGTCTTTCCATATACCAAAATTTTCCCTATTAAACTTTGGACCTTCCCTCTTCATCATTTGACTAGGATCTTTTCCTCAAGCGGTTAAGCTTACAACACAGAGGACCTAGAGTGCTCTGATACCAATTGATAACTCAATGATGAACCACTAGTACCAAACCGGTACTAAGAGCGGGGGGTGAATCAATACAAACACAAATACAGTCCAAAACCGGTTTGACAGCAAATACTCCAAAAGACTGTCAAACAGGGATATCGATAAAACACAGTGCAGCCAGTAACATCCAGTATAGCTCAATCAGTCATGAATCGGTCAATCAATAAGCTTTCCTCTTAGCTCAATGCTACACTACCATTATATTCTTATGCATAAACAAGTAAACTTAACCATCAGATCTTCATAACAATGAGTTCAATATGTTTTATAGACAGGCATAAAACATAGAACCTTCATGTGCTTAATAGATAAAACAAAGCATCACAAGACAAAAGCATTTCACATGACACACATATTTTTCACATGGAAACCCAACTGGGAAAAACCATGGTGGGGATGAATACCCACAAGCTACTTTTTGAACTCTTTGGAAGTCCACTCTATTAGGAGCCTTGTCTGGTTAAGGACATTACAATAGGTTCTGGTAGGAACCGATCCTGTTAGGGATCACCCGGTTAAGGGTTAAACCCGGTAGGGTCACCTTGTTAGAGGATTTCAAGAACTCAATAGTTGAAAGGATCTCCTAAGCTTCTCACGATTCTCAGAACTCATTAGCCTCGAGTTACCTGATTAAGGGATTTGAAACAAGCTAGTTAAGACCACCCGATTTAAAGGATCTTGAGTCAAGCCAGTTAAGGCTACCCTGTTAGGGGATTTTACAACTGTTGAGGTGGTTAGAGATCAATAGGTATTACAATGATCTACTAATAACACTTAATGCTAATGCAGATCCATTTAGGCTCCTCTTTTCCTTTTGCACATTCACTTTGCAGGTATCTCTTCTCTCCTTTGGTCTGGCAACAATCACGTATCACTTTCCTTGGATACACACTCACAACTTTTGCCAACAACCTCAGACGAAAACCCAACATCAACCTTATAGGAAATATACAGGTCAGTAGCAAAAACCCTAAACCCTAAACCAGTTAGGTTAAGCAATTCAAATGGTTCAATTCTGACCATTGAGTCATACTAAATTAAATGCAACAATCTTGAATCAATCTCAAGACATTCTCCATTGTCCATTATCCACCATTTTCATGGCGACTGACAACCCTTCACGCGTTATCACCGTTTGACAAACTTCGCACATTCTCGAGGTAGATAAGAATAGTCATCTTCATGCAAGATCCTTCACGCACACAGAGCTTACATGGCAACACGATCTGTCCTCCATCATACTGCTAACTCATCACACAAAGATTATCGATTGAGTCACACAGACTTGAGGTAATGCAACCGAAAACCCTGAAGTGGAAGCTGCCTACCAACTGGTTCCATAACTTCATGTCGGTTCATTTTGAACAAATATGCCACTTCACATTGGCATATAAACCGGTTCACACATATGTCGATTCCTCTATCTTCACTTATCACATGTGCCGGTTCACACTGTGTCTGATATTGACATCAATGACAACATACAATATCATTATGTCTTCATGTCGATTCACATAATGCCAAAAATTATACCCTGAGAAACCATCCATCATTGACAAAAGATCACAGTCAGTTACCCTCTGCAGCATGGCTTCCATATTGGGGGAAGAATAATTATCCTTCAGGGAAGCAACATTTAAATTTCTGAAGTCAACACAG
The DNA here is from genome assembly GCF_030272615.1 of Cryptomeria japonica. Classification (NCBI taxonomy): domain Eukaryota; kingdom Viridiplantae; phylum Streptophyta; class Pinopsida; order Cupressales; family Cupressaceae; genus Cryptomeria; species Cryptomeria japonica. The sequence continues at coordinate 457,543,178 of NC_081411.1, forward strand.
AGCCTTATGTCCCCATTTTTCTTTCTAACCAGGACCAAATTGGAGACCCATGAGGAATGCCTTATGGGCTTAATAATCCTCCCCTCTCTTAGTTTAGTCAATTCTTACTGCATCTTGGTTTCCAGCAGGGGATTAATAGGTCTCTGCTTTTGTCTGAAAGGCTTAGCATCTAGAAGTAAAGGAACTTCATGTTGAAACAGGTCTTGTCTATACGCCTTTAGGTCTTCATAAGACCAAGCAAACACATGCTTATATCTTTTCAATAAATTAATAAGATTAATTCTAACATGAGGAGGCAAGTTCTTTCCAATGTATACCAACTTAGGGGATGATTTTGTCCCCAAGTTTACCTCCTCCAATTCTTCTAACTTGGTAGTAGATTGCTGGTGCAGGTGACTATCATTATAGCTGAACATGCCCTCAAGCTCTACCAACCCTTTCAGTATCTCATTTGTTTCCAATTGAACCAAGTCATTCCCGAATACTATCTCTCTATTATCAATCACCTCTACCAATGCATTGCAGTCAATTTTATGTCCATCATAATCATCAATGCATTGTATGAACCTAAGAATATCTTCATCATCGGCAAAAACTTGCCAATTATACACATTATCAGGGATGGCATGCCTAGATTTTATTTTCACAGTAGATATACCAGTTAGTGTTGCATCATCATTCTTTAATGCAACATTAGCTAAAAAGTCTGCCATGATATTCTTTGATCTCTCTATCAAATTAATAGAAAATGCACTAAAATGCTCAATGACATCCCAAACTGCATGTTTATATCTTTTCAATCTTTCATTTTTTGATGCATATTTGGATCTTACCTGAGAGACAACCAATTCTAAATCTCCTAAAACTTTCAACAATTGTATCCCATGCCTCTTTGCAACTTCAAGCCCCAATAACAAAGCTTCATATTTAGCCATGTTGTTTGTGCACTGAAAGGCTAATAAGAAAGAATACTTAAAAGTTATACCTGATGGGGATACAAAAAGAACTCCTACTCCAGATCCTTCTTTGGAGCAAGCTCCATCAAAATACATCTGCCATAGACCATGATGTTGTGATTCCAATTCAATCACAATGGAGTTAGTATTCTTTAATTGGGGTAAAATTGGTTATACTCTAAAGTTGTCAAGATCCACATCAATCATACAATTGAGCATGCTAGGATCTACATTTTCAATTACTCTAGGAGTACGTGGTTCTCTGTATAACTTGACTTGATTCCCATTGATTGGGATGGTAGCATAAGATAAATCCAATTGGACATTTCCAACTACTATTCCTGCCCACTGCCTAGATAATAACATGCCATAATGAGGCTTAGTGTCAGTGACAATAACATCCATCTTATAGGTCGCTTCAGGGAACGCTTCTATCTTCACTTCAACATCTTTCATTGTACCTATTATAGGCACTTCTCTGTTATCCATAGCATAGCATTTCCCATATACTGTAGTCACTGACAATCCTAATTCTTTCATAACGCCATAAGGCATTACATTAGCAGCTGCACCAGAATCTATCATACAATTTTTTATCAACCGGTCATTCACTAACAAAGTGACATAAAAAGGATCTACCTGTGAAGGTTCTTGAGTAATAGTTGTTCCTACATAAACCTCTGGGGTTTGGAACTCCTGATCCTTTCCATGTTTAACTGAACTGGTGGGTAAGACTGTGTTACTATCTGATATGTTAGAAAACAAAGACAAGCCAGCTTCCCTATGTTCTTTTATTTTCAACAGCTTTATAAATGGGACTGTAACTTTCATTTGTGTAAGAGCCTAAGCCATGTCAAATGTAGAATTGCTGCTCATTTCAATATTAGCTTTAGCTTTTTCTGCCTTAGGCTAAGTTGCCTTCTTTGTTGTGGCAGCTCCTTACATATCATTAGTAGCTTTATTATCTATATCCTTGGGCACTTCTTTAACTTGATCTTTCTTCTCTTGACCAACTTGAGGAAAAATAGCACTACTTGTTGCTTTCTTCTAGGATAACTCTTTTATAAACATAGAACCAGGTTCACCCTGATCATTATCCCTTTTGGTACTCCTCAGATTGTAATTGTGCTTGGCCTTAGCTATAGCTGCCTTAGTGAGATTTTTTACTTCTTCCTCACTAGGCCTTCTAAGATGAACTTCTTCATCCTCAATGGTTACCACATTTAGAGTAGGATGCCAATCAAGTGTTAATTGTCCTTGGTAGGACCTTTTACTGTCCAGCACATCACAATCACTAAATTCACTTTGCAGAGACTCCACATCACTCTCTATAATAGTTTCAAACATGTTTATATCAAGCTCAGCCTCTTGCCTCATGGACTCTTCAAGGGCTTGAGCAACTACACACTAATGAGGAGAATGTGGCCTATCACAAGCAATACACCAAGGAGTGTTCTCTATGTTGTGGACATTTTTTCCTTTTTAGAGATCAGGGGTATCTTGGCCCTGAACATTCTTAGGCTTCTCATTCTGAGGTTTACCATCCTTCCAGTTGGTGTTGTAGACAATATCATGCAATCTAGAGGGTCTATCTTGCCAATTATAATGAATTTTATCATTTTTGTTTACCTTGGCAGTTAGATCCTTCATAGCAGTGACTAGCTTTTCTATCTTATCTTCCTCCTTAGCAACTTTGTTTGGTTGTTGTTTTGTTTCCTGCCATAGCCTACCATCAGTTCTTCTTCCTAATTTTCTGGATGCTTTCCTATTGCTCTCCACATTGATAGCAATTTTGAATGCATCTCTCAGGCTATGTGGATTCTTATCCCTTAAAATATAAGCCATTTTGGAATCAAATGCATTGTAATAAGTTTTTAGGCACATGTTATCATCTAATCTCACCACCTGATACAATCTATGCATTGCCTTCTGAAATCTAGTATTGAAATCTGTGACCATTTCATTATCAGATTTTCTAATATTATTGAATTCATTGAGCATGAAGCTCACATTTGTTTTGTCACCATATTGTTCTTGAAAGCAATTCTTAAAATCCTCCCAAGACCCAATGCTATTAACAGGGAGACCCCTATACCAATCTCTTGCATCATCTATTAGGGACTGGACAAATAATTTCATTATGACATCTTCATCTACTATCTCATAATCATTTATCAAATCACCATAAGATTTTAAATGCTCCTCTGCACTAATTGCATTATTTCCAACAAATTTATGGAGTCTATCTCTTAACTCAATAGGAACATGGTTGGGATATCCTGGGATTCCATCAAAAAATAACTGTCTATACTGTTCTAAGTTGATAGGTCTCCTTTGGAAAGGGTTAACAACATTATTATTACCCATGTTCATTCTCACATTGGGGATTTGAGTTTGAGAGATCTGGTTATTCTGATTAATCATAGGGGCTTGACAGGCTTTTGCTATATTGACAAGCAAAGTGGGCTAAACTTTAGAAGGGGGGAGGGAAACTTGCTGAGGAACAGGCTTATTGAGATCTTCTGATCGGAAGACAATAGGGGGAGCTTTTAGATAACCAATTTTTCTTTTAACTTCTTGGTTAGCTGCCTCTAACTCAGCTTTCTCTAGATCCATTTGTAGATCTTCTTTCTCTTTCCTCATTCTTTCCATCTCCCTCTCATGTGTTGATAATCTATGGGAGATCTCCACCGTAGTCTTTGATCCTGACCCGCCTTCCATGCATTTTTGTTTTCCTTTATCAACCTCATTTCTAACAGGTTGTGGGTCACTAAAAACCTCCTTATTTGGTTGGATTACTGACATATATGCTAGTTTGGCTTTGGGAACTAGAATCTCTCTAACCATAAGACATTCTGTAGATGTCTAAAACTGGTCAACGCTTTCGGAGTCATATTTTAACATTGGCGCATTGCCTTATTTTAGGTTTTTACGTTGCATTAACATTTCTTCTATGTTGCGTACTTGGTCTTTATCATTTGCGAGCATCGAGTCCTTCTTCTGCATTCTTCATTTGTCTTGCTTTCAAATTTGGTCTTGTCGATAACAATCTTCAGTCATGATTTTGATCGATCTTATCATGTCGCATCAATGTGCATGTTCATTTGTCATCATTTTGGACATCGTCAATCCTAATTAGGGTTTTGTCCTCTTGTCAATCTTGTCATCTTGCAATCAATTTGTCATCGATCGTTGTCATTTTCAATCTTGTCATCTGGTGATCAATTTGTCATCGATCGTTGTTCTTGTCAATCTTGTCAATTTTGCGATCAATTTGTCATCGATCGTTGTCCTTTTCAATCGTGTCAATTTGGATCAATTAGTCATTGTTCCTCGTCAATTGGTGCCTATCAATTTGGTCTCTTTATCAATCTTGGTCAGTTTATCAATCAAATCGTTTGTCAGCATTGGTCCTTTGTTAGTCAAAATCATGATCGAATTGGCATCAATTATCTTTTGTCAAGACCTAATTGTCGTCCTTGCATTTTCTAGGGTTTCATGATTTATTCATTTAACCTTGTTTGTCATTTCTCCCTCTAGGTTAAATAATTTATTTATTTATCCTAAGTCTTCTTGTCACAATTAAATGTTTATTTAATTGGCTAACTAATTCATCCCTTCTTGTGAATTAATTAATGAATGAAAAATTATTAATTAATTTACCTAATTTTCCAATTTACTAATTTCTCCTAATTCGTAATTTTCTAATTTTCAACAATTTTCTAATTTCCTAATTTCTAATTCATCTAATTTTCAATTTTCTCCTATATTTCCCCTAATTTCATGGGAATGACATAGCAATTTGTCATAATTTGTCATAATTGACAATCAATCAATTTTGACATAGCAATTTGTCATAATTATCAATCAATCAATCTTGCATAGAAAGTGTCAATTTGTCATAATTTGTCATAATTGTCATTCTTGATTTGAAATTTACTTTCAAATCTCTTCATGCTAATCTTGTCTCTTCTCCAATTTGTCTATAAATTGGATGAATTTCTTCAATCAAAGCCCCTGGTCGAATCAATCACGCTTCTAGTACCCTTATGTTGTCATCTTGTCTTGACAATCTTGCTTTCACATTATGCTTATGCACTTGAAGGTGAGATCCACAAAACAAAAGCAATTTGAAGGAGAAAGAAGGACAATGGAGCCACATGAAGGAGACATTTGCATTTGGTTTGCTTAGATTTCATATTGAATGTCTTGTTTTCATGTTTTCATTGAATGTTTTTAGGATTGTTATCACTGCATTTTAGTTTTCGTGATTGAGCTAGGCTAATGTTTATATTGCTTTGATGATTTCCAAATTTCTATCTACATTTCTTGGTGAACCTGACATGAACTAACCCCCTAACCATTTTTTTGAGTGCTTTTGAGCTAATTTGCAGGTGAAAAATCAAGAAACGGGGTAATTTAGGGCTTTCTGGGCACTTTTGTGCCAGTGTAGGAGAGTTCTACGCCTATGTCAAGAGATCTGCGCCTGTGTTGTTGCATTCTGTGCCTGTGTCAAAGGGATCTGCACCTTTGTCAGTGCATTTTGTGCCTGTGTTACTGCATTCTGCGCCTATGTAAGACATTTTGTGCCTGTGTAAGGCCAGAAACAGAGGTAAAAAGCAGTGTTTTTTTACTTGCAAATTACTTTGTTTTGCATTCTGTTTCTGCATTTTGGTTTTTCTTTGGTACTGATTCTTTGTGCAGCACCTTGGCATTATGCATGGCAAAGACAAAAATGAAACTACTAACAAATTTTATGCAGGTTCGCTAGTCAAAGACCAAACAAATCAAACTTTTAACTTGGTGATTTTGTAGGTTGCCTTGTATTTCAACCGAACTTGTGTGTTTGTGGTTTATAATTAGGCACCTAGTATGATTGCTAAGTAGGATGGAATGAATGTGTGTTTTCTTTGATTGTCGAGTTTGACATTGGAGTAGGAGAGTATGCTCTAATCCTTCTTAGGGTGATCAGAAATCCAGATCTTTGATACCATTCTCATGGCTCGGATTGTTTGTTACCTTTAGAGGGCCTGCCTTCCCGACCATTTGCTTTCTTTTGCAAGCAAGTGACAATCGTGAGAAGTGAACGACCCAAAGTGAGCATAACTAGAGTACCTTGGCATTCTAACTCACTATAAATAAATACCTGATGGGCGAAAGCTTTGAAGGAAGGGTTACGTGGGAATTGCAGTTACTTGGGCAGTGATGACCCTTGAACTCTTTCTCATATCAACATCTAAGTAGGGCCTCATGGTCTAAATCATGCTTGCGCGACTACATTTGTTTGGTATCTTGGTGGGTTTAATGTCTCAATCATTCTTGCATGACACAAAGGAGTAACGCTTAACAGAAATCCTTACTAAACACCTTGTATTTAGAGGCCAAAAATCCTTCTAGTTGCTTGAGAAGGACAAGTTTAGATACTTGGAAGAGATACTAAGTTCGCCATGGGGAGATTTCCATGGGGACTGATGCTTGGCTGCCCTGAGAAGTGAGTGCCATGGAGGGGAGCCCGTGGGGTCAAGCATCTATGTATTCTCCTTGAATCTCATAACGAGTCTACCTCTCAAGTACATATTGTCCTTACCTACCATAAGAAATGTGTGAATGAGCATGATTGTCTTGAGTCTAAGTTAAAATATCTTGTCTTCTTTGATTGTCAAAAGTTGAGTTGTGTCTCATTTCAAAAACAAGACAAATTGATTCAAAACAAGATTAAACACAAGAGTATTTCATTCAATAAAGTTCAAAACACCTTCAAACATGGTTGTCAAACATTTTTCAAAATCTTGTCTAAACATCCATGTCACTTAGATTTAGGTTCATCCTAGGTTTGCATTTTGCAAATTCATTATCAAGTACCAAGGTTAGGTTTCACCTAGGTCATACTCCTTTGCATATCAATAAGGGTCATCCATTTGCATGTGTCCTCTTGCATTAGAGTAATACCATTTCATAATTCAACCTTAGATTGACATTGTCATACATTCACATTTGCATACCCTAGGTTTCTTCATTAAGCTTAGGTCATTATCATATCATATCAGGATCACTTGCATAGTAATTGTCCCTTTGCATATAGTGTCAAAACTAGGTTTTGTCATACTTGAGTAATCCAAATCTTTGAATAAACCCTAGGTCATTGTTAGGAAGTCTAGACCTTATCAAACTTTTGTCTTTTTATCATCAATGTCATTTGGTCAAACCTAGCTTAGTATCTAAGCATATAGGGGAGACATTGTCATTTTTTCCTTTTGTCACTTGGTCCTTTTGTCCTTTGAGGTCTAGACATCCTTTCATTTTCCTAAGGGTCTCATTCTTAGAATTGCATTCATGAGTTTGTCAAAATCTTGAAAAACAACAAAAACATTAAGTTGCATTGTCATCTTTTAGGTTGCATTTGTCAATCCCATTAGTTGCATTCGCATAGTGACATGCCTATTGAGACAAGGTCAAAATCTAAGAAGATGGGTGAACCAACGTATCAACCCATTGACAACATATCAAGTTCACAGTTTCAAACTAGTCAAACAATACAGATTGAAGGTTCATCAAGCACATCATTACCACCATATGGAATGGTTCAACTTGGACCACCTCCATTATATGAACCAGTGTTTGTACCCATGAAACCAGGACATGGGAGTGTTCCACCAACACCAAGGGGAAATGCACCTTTTGATTGGAATCAACTGAACCTGCAACATGACATTCAAACTCAAACATTATATGAGGAACAAACTCTTTCACAAGGATTTGGTTCATATCAAGGCATTCAACAAGAAACAAATCCAAATATTATACCAGATTCTTCATCAGATTATGATGCCTCTGATGATGTTGATATGTTCCTTCAAGATCCAAAGTTGATGAAAAAGATGGATAAATTCTTGAACAAGGTCTTTAAGATGTTCCCACAAAAATATCTTGACATGATGAGTAATGTGACCTCCTCAAGTGAGCAAATCAATGTGCAAAAACAACAAGGCGGTGAGTTGTTAAGTTTCTCTCTGCATCCAAATGAAGAACATGTGCAACAAGAAACTCAACCTACCTTGATGAATAAACATGCTTCAAAGGCATTCACAGTGACTATTCCTCAAAAGTCACCATTTGAGACAATAAATAATCCATTATTTAACACAACACCTGTAACGCAAGATCAAATGAGGACCACACAAATATCAATAGCTATCCCTCAACAAGAAGTGGTTCCTCACATGCATAAAATTGGATCAAGATCTAAGATGCAAGAAAGCTTCATGACTGAAATGCCTGATCTCACCAATGTCCAAAATAATTCCACAATGCAACAAAGTTCCTATGTCCCACTAAGTTCAATATATTTGCCAAACACTCAAGTACCTGTTATGCAGACTATTATGATAGATCCGTCGATAATGGCGACACAAAGAGCTACAAATAATGGTTTGCACCCACAACAAATGTTGCAACAATTGAGTAATACACAAAAGGTACAATCGAATGTGAAAACAAACAATGCACAACAACAACAACAATGCCGCATTCGACAACAAGTTGCAGCGCCCTCTGCACCATTACAAGTTAATGCAAAGTTGCAACCATCACAATGGATTGGACAAACAACATAGCAAGTCAATGCAAGTGCCATACCCCATCTTAAGGAGAAACAACAAAAACCACCCAAACAAAGTTTTTTGCAAATGATGGGATTTACACCACGACAACAATTGGCACAAAGTCAGCAAATTCCAATTCATCAGCATCAACAACAACATGTGCCTCAATATGTGCCAAGGAAAACAAGCTATCATACTTCACAACCACAATTGATGCTTGTGCAATATCAACAACACCCTCAATTGCAATATCAACCTAGGCTACAAATGATGATTCCACCACAAGAAGCACAACAACAAGGTCAATATCAAGGTATGGCACAACCACAACAACAAGAGGTGTACCAAGAACATTATATGCCGGAGACACCAAAGATGGCAATTTCAGAGCATCAACAACCAATTGGAAACATGATGTATCGACAAAGAGTACCCACCAGGATTAATGATGGACCTCCAAAATCTCATACAATTGTGCAACAGCTTGAGAAGCTGCAACGACAAGTCGACGCATTAGAAACCAAAGGAACAAAGAAATTGTACATAGATCAAGATTTATGTCCTAATCCATTTGACAAGAGCTTATACATGCCTCCCTTCCCTAAGCATTTTGAGGCACCTAATTTTGAGAAATATAAAGGGAATGGCAATCCAAAAGATCACATTCGAGCATTTTTTGCGGTGTGTACCGAAGTGAGTTATGAGGAAATATATTTAATGCGCTTATTTGCACGAAGTCTCATGGGACAAGCCATGGATTGGTATTCGCATCTGCTAGGAAATATAAAGACTTGGTCAGAATTGGCTCAAAAGTTTATATCTCACTTCGCATTCAACATTGATAGTGATGTGACCATGTCAGATTTATGCAACACCAAGCAAAAGCAAGGTGAACCATTAGTGACTTTCTTGCAATGATGGCAAAGTTTGTATAGTCGTTCTTCCCTAGATATACCTGAAGAACAACAAGTGAACTTGTTTATCCAAAATTTGGTCCCAGAAATGATGTATGAACTCAAATTGAAAAGTCCCAGTACTATTGAGAAACTCATTAAGAAAGGGATGAACATTGAAACTACTCTTGTAGCTAAAGGAATCATTAAGCTCAACAAAGACAGTGACAACACAAACAATTCAGGGGATAGAAATAGATTTTGGTACAAAAACAAGAATGTCACTAATGATGGAGTTGTTGACGCAAGAGCGGTGAATGCAAATCAACCCCCATTCACAATCAAGAAATTGAGTGCTCCTAATATGTCAACTATGGAACAAAATCAAACACCGGCTAGCAATGTTACTCAATAGCCACAATACCAACAGCATACTCAACAATATACTCAACAATATAATCAACAACAAGGTCAGCAACAAAACTAGCAACGAAGACCTTTCCGATCAAGGGATGGGCCTCCTCGACAATTTACGCCATTGGGAGAACCTATTGAATTAGTAATGAAACAATTAATACAAGCAAAATTTATCAAGTTACCAGATATCAAGGCAGAACCAGTGGTAAAGCTGCATTGGTGGAATGATAATGCATATTGTGAATACCATCGGTCAAAAGGACATAAAACTGCATCATGTTTTCAATTGAAACATATGATTCAAGACATGTTAGAGCAAGGAGTAATTGAGGTAGATCCGCCCAACATGACTTCTAACACTGATCATACAATTTTCAAAACTCCTTTGCTTGATCATGACAAGGGTAAAGCATCTTCTTCAAACTCTACCCAAACAGCAAATTATGCGAATACTGGTTATAACAATGTCATCAATTATTTTTTAGCATCAAACGAGTATGTTTCCACCCTAAGAATAAAGGGACAAGATCCTTCTTGCGTAGTCACCACTCGTGGATCCAAAATAGTCCTAAAAGGAGCTCCTGCAACTCCTCCCAAGTCAACTTCTACAAGTCAATATAATCTCCTAGATCATCTAGGAAAGACACCTGCACAAATATCGATCCTTGAGTTGTTGAAAATGTCCCCTATGCATCGCGCAGTCCTAGATAAAGCTTTAATTGAGTCCACTATCCTGACAGACATTGATGTTGACCAGTTTCAAGCCCGAATAGGACATCTAGCTATTTCCCAACACGTTGCATTTTCTGATAACGATATTTCACCTGATAAGCTCCCTCATAATGATCCTTTACATCTTGAAGTCTTTGTCCATAATTGCAAAATCCGATGAGTCTTGATAGATGGCGGAGCGGGTCTTAATATTTGTACCTTGAGAGTGGTCATTGGTCTTGGTTATACAAAAAATGATATTGATTCTTCCAGAAGAATAACAATCAAAGCATATGATGATGTTGAGTGCCCATCTAAAGGGATAATTACATTACCTATCAGAGTCGGCCCAGTAATAGAAAACACTTTCCTACATATCCTAGACCTTGATCTCCCTTACAATATGATTCTTGGCCATCCGTGGATCCACGCAATAAAAGCAATTCCATCCACTTATCATCAATGTTTAAAATATCCTTACAATGGAACTGAGATAACAATTCCAAGAGATCCTAATCCATTTCAATTTTGTGCTAATCTAAAGGATTCCCCGCAGCAGCAAGTCCTAGTTAATAGAGAGGCCCACTCACATAGTTATGTGGATCCTAATGAATTGTTAGAAGCTGTCAAAGGTAAATTGAAGATACAGGACCAAGGATGCGGAGAGTATTCAATGGCTCAAACATTCCTCATTGGGAATTTACCAATATCTCCAAAATCACATGGCAAACCACATTTGTTGCAAAAGGAACCTAAGATAGTCATTCAAAATCAGCCCCCCACTACATTTACAAGATGGGGTGAACTTGACAAAGAAACCTTGGATGACGATGTCATAGATTGGCTTATAAGGATCCGACTGAGACCACACCTATCAGGTTGCTAGTAGAACGGTATGGCAAAGGATTTACTATGTTGCAGAAGAAAGGATATGATGGTTGCAGTGGCTTAGGTCCTGACAAGAAAGGATGGCTAGAGCCTATTATACCCAAGATGCGACCTCCAACTTTAGGGTTAGGTTTTGTACCATTGCGAATTGGACCCTCATCTACCAAAATGACTATGTGTAGAAAGGGGCATGACTCTGATGGTGAAACAACACCTGAGGATACCTGACCCAAAACTGATTCCAATGAATGGGAGTGGAGTTCTTTTTCCTCTAGTTCCTATGCCCTTGACAATGTTTTCCTTGACCCTGATGATTTGCCCATGGAAGACAAACATGAAATAACTCCCCATTCAAAAACATGTCCTAATGCTTGGATAGAGTCATTCTGGGACCCAAGCTCTGAATCAGATGCAAGCAGTTTGGATAGTGATACCACGGATGTTCACATCTTTACCATTTCGGCCCTCTCTCTCCTTAAAACCGATGATGACATGCCCCTCATTTATCCCCAACTTATCCAACATGACCAACAAGAACCACTCACATTGGACTATTTTCAAAATGATGAAGCAATTGCAGAATTCCTTGGACTACAGAAAGGCATACCACAAGGTGATCATAAGGCAGGATTTTCTATTGATCTAGATTCCATAGCATATTTTAGGGAGTCAACTCCATCTTCCAGTCATCAAAATGAAAAAAGGAAAGAAAAAGTACAAAATAAAAAAGATAGGTCTTTGAGTGAAAACCGTAAGGCACTCTCTGATCATACAAAAGTAAAAATAAAAGACGTACCTGTGGGTGAAAACCTCTCTGAGGCACCCAAAGGTGGAAGAGTGGACATACCCCTATCAAGTCAGGATAAATCAACATTGCTTGTGGAAATGACCGAAGAAATCAATTTGGGTACACCTGACAACCCTAAGGTCATTCATTTCGCTGCTTCTTTATCAAAACAGGAAAAGATAGATTTTGTCAATTTCTTTCTTGAGAAGAAGATCAGCTTTGCATGGTCCTATGCAGATATGCTTGGCCTTGATCCAGAATTAGTCCTTCATCACTTTCCATTAAAAGCAGATGCCAAGCCTATCAAACAAAAGCTCAGAAAGATGCATCCCCAGGTGGCTCTCTTGGTCAAGGTAGAACTAAAAAAATTATTAGACGTGGGCTTTATTAGACCCATCGATTATGCAGACTAGATTTCTAATTTGGTACCAGTTAGCAAGGTAATTGGGGGCATCAGAATCTGTACGGATTTTAGGGATCTCAATAAAGCATGCCCTAAAGATGATTTTCCACTACCAAATATAGACATCATAGTTGACATGACTGTTGGATATGAGATGCTCTCATTGATGGATGGTTTCTCCGGCTATAACCAAATTCGCATTGCTCCTAAGGATCAACATAAGACTGCATTCACCTATGCTTGGGGTACCTATTGTTGGAATGTGATGCCCTTTGGTCTTAAAAATGTTGGCGCAACATATCAAAGAGCGATGACGACAATTTTCCATGATTTCATGCATACTTTGATGGAAGATTATGTTGATGACTTATTATGCAAATCTGTCACAAGAGATAGTCATCTAGCCATCTTGGGCCCAATCTTTGACCGAATGGAGACCTACAAGCTCAGACTCAATCCAAAGAAGTTTTTCTTTGGTGTCACAGCTGACAAATTACTAGGGTATATTGTTTCTCATAGAGGCATTGAAGTCGACCCCGCCAAGGTTACAGCAATAATGGATATGCCTCCTCCTTCCAATCTCTAGCAACTAAGAAGTCTGCAAGGAAAGCTACAGTCAATCTGCCGCTTTATAGCTCAATTGGCAAACAAATGTCATCCATTCTAGCATTTATTGCATAAAGGAGTCGCTTTTAAATGGACTGAGCAATGTCAATCAGCATTTCAAGCTCTCAAGGATTATCTACTGTCGCCGCCTATTCTAATGCCTCCTATAGAAGGAAAGCCATTTATATTGTATATTTCTGCAACTGAAACAACACTAGGAGTTCTCTTGGCCCAACAGGATGAGAACGGCAAAGAGCGAGCTATTTATTATATCAGCTGGACATTAGTGGGCTATGAGTTGAATTATTCAACTATTGAACGAGTATGTTTAGCAGTAGTCTTTGCAACACAGAAGCTTTGACACTATATGTTAAGTCATCAGACATTTCTAGTGGCAAAAATTGATCCCTTGAAATACTTGCTTAGTAGGGTAGCTTTGACAGGTCACCTAGCAAAGTGGGTGATGAGCCTTAGTGAGTTTGATATTGAGTACATGGAGCGAAAGGCAATAAAAGGACAAGTCATAGCAGATCAACTTGTAGAGGCTCCTATTTATGATGATCATCCCATGTTGACCGATTTTCTGGATGAATCAGTCTTTGCTCTTGCATCTTCTAATGAATGGAAGTTATACTTTGATGGATCCCATACCAAGTTCGGGTCCAGAGTAGGTATATTGTTTGTCACCCCTCAAGGTGATGCTACTCCAAAATCCTACAGAATAACTTTCCATTGTACCAATAACATTGCAGAATATGAAGCTCTGGTCATAAGACTCCGAGTAGAGGTCCACTGGAACATCACACATTTACAAGTCTATGGAGATTCTTAGTTAGTCATTCGTCAAGTGAATGATGACTACGAAACAAAAGATGAAAAGCTTGTTCCCTACAAGCATATGGTAGATTTCTTCAAGACAAAATTCACGGCTATCCATTTCAGTCAAGTTCCAAGAATTCAAAACAAGTCAGTAGATGTGATGGCTACGTTTGCTTCCATGTTGAATATGCCCCACAATATGGACAAATGTGAATTTTTGGTTGAACAGTTGCTTGTCCCTTCTTTTGAAATTCTGACAACAGATGTGATGTGTGTTCTTGTTGGCCCTAACTCCCCGTGGTACAATGATGTCTATCAGTATTTGAAATCCCAAACCTTACCACCTAACCTTTCTGCTAACCAACGCCGAGCCTTCATCCGACAGACAACCAAATATGTCATCATTGCCGACACCCTTTACCATCGTTCCTTTGACCATACCCTCCTCAGGTGTTTGGATTCTGACGAAGCACAAACGGCTTTACACGAGGTTCACGATGGTATATGTGGGGGCCATTTCAATGGTCTAAGCTTAGCCAAAAAGTTGATTCGTGCTAGGTATTATTGGCCCACTCTGGAAAAGGATGTTCATGATTTTGTTAAGAAGTGCTACAAATGCCAAATCCATGGAAATTATATTCATGCGCCAGCCCAAGAGCTTCATTTTGTCATATCTCCGTGGCCCTTTTCTCAATGGGGATTGGATCTTATTGGCAAGATTCACCCGACATCTGCAAATGGACACAAGTTCATCATTACAGCCACAGAGTACTTTACAAAATGGATCGAGGCTATCCCCATGACCTATATCACTGGTGTGCAAATTTCAAAATTCCTACTGAATTATATCATATGCCGATATGGGGTTCCCCTTGCCATAGTCACTGATAATGGTCGTCCCTTCAAGAATTAAGATGTCAAGGAACTCTGTGAAAAGTTTCATATCCAACACCGTTTCTCCAGTCCATACTATCCACAGGGTAATGGTCAAGCCGAAGCATCAAATAAAACCATTATCAAGATCCTGAAAAAGGTTGTCAATGACGCTGGTCGAGATTGGCATGTACAGTTGAATCCAACACTATGGGCTTATCACACTTCTATCCGCACACCTACTGGAGCAACACCTTATTCTTTGGTGTATGGTGTGGAAGCCATTTTACCCTTGGAAGTGGAGATTCCTTCTTTGCGTGTTTCCTTGCAACATCTAATTGATGATGAAATGCATAGAGTCTCTCGGTTGCATCAGCTTGAGATGTTAGATGAGAAGCATCAGATAGCTCTGACACATTTGCAAGCATATCAAAACCATCTCCATCGCTCTTATAATAAGAAGGTCAAAGGGCAACACTTCAAAGTGGGAGATCTGGTTTTAAAGGCAAACCCCAAGAATGCACAATCTATTGACGTCATCAAAGGCAAGTTTGAACCTAATTGGGTTGGGCCCTTTATAGTGACTGCAGCCTATGGCTCAGGGGCATATCAGCTTGCCACTCCAAAAGGTGAACCTTTGTCGGATCCTATAAATAGCATGCACCTTCGCAAGTACTAGGCATAATTTTCTATCAACAGTTCTTCAAATATGATCCTGAAAAAATACAAAAAAATCAAAAAGCTCAAAAAAATACAAAAAAAAAGTGAAAAAAGAGAAACAAAGAAAAAGAACAAAAAAGTAAAGAAAAATGATTCGCCCTTTAGTGAAAACCTGGCAAACAGGCACTCTGGGAAAGTACCATGGTGAAAACTTGGCAAACAGGCACCATGTGTAAAAAGATCATTGCTCTGTCATCTATCACGACCTCTAGCTATGCTTTCTCTCTGCAGGATTATCATGTCTATCTTTGTCCTGAACCAATGTTCTGTTCTAGGCCTATGATTGGTCAACATCATTGTCTTGCATACTCTGATTTCTTGTGCATATGTTTCGGTCCTGGTCTCTATATATGTCTTTCCGATGTGCATTGGGTGCATTCCCCTTGTCATGATCAATCACTGGAACTTACAAATTGAAAAATGTCCTGAAAAAAATCATAAAATTTGAAAAATTTGTCTTGAAATAATCCAAAAAAATTGAAAAATGTCCTTAAAAAAATCATAAAAATTGAAAAAATGTCCTGAAATAATCCAAAAAAAATTGAAAAATGTCCTGAAAAAAATCATAAAAATTGAAAAAATGTCCTGAAAAGATCAAAAAAATTGAAAAATATCCTGAAAAAACAATCCAAAAAAAATCAAATAATGTCCTAAAAAAATCCAAAAAAAATCAAATAATGTCCTGAAAAAATCCCCAAAAAATCAAAAAATGTCCTGAAATAAATCCCTAAAAAGTCAAATAAAGTCCTGAAAAGCAAAACATAAAATATCCCCTCTGTGCATAGATAGATCACTGAGCATACATCCAATGACAAATCGATCAAACATTTGTGTAGACAACAAACAGATAACATGTTACAACATTATGCTTTAATGAAATCATGCATTAATAGATGAACTTTTCAATCAAACCAGACATTCAAACTGATCAACATTGTCTTATCAATCGAATGTTAACATCAATATCATTTGTCCTTGTCACTACTATCATGGGTCTTATACAGGGTGTGGTATACTCGAAACCAGACTGTGTCTTGTCTTAGATGAGGTACTGCATTCCCTGAAACCAGACAGCATGATCGTCCTATCAACACTTTCAACTTTTGACAATGAAGATTAAGATGTTTGTTTGACTTGTTGGAATTAGCGAGTCTTATCATTTATGAATTTATCTTTGGCTTCGATCATGTTCCTATGTTGCTCAATGATGTCACTGAGTGATTTAGAGTAATCGGGATGGTTCATGGTCCCCTTTCTTTTTTGTTGTGATTGTTGTTTGTAGAATGTTTGTTACAAACTGGGGAAACTATATCATTGGGTGTCTGTGATAAGTATGTTTGCTTTGTGAACGCCGCACATACCTCGACCCTTGATGTATGCACCCTAGGATGCTTCACTCATTCCTTGTGTGCGATGTGTCTGTCTTTTGCAAAAAGGGTCGTGTTTTAGCTCTGGCCTTCAATGCCATGATGCTATGCGTCCGTTTTGCTACATTAAATAAAGGTTCTCACCTACAAAGTGCATTACTAAAAGCAAGTTTTTTCTTCGTCTCTAACTGTCCTCTGTCTCATTTCTTCTTACTAAAAATTTCTTCCGTCAGTTCGGTCTAGTGCTCCAATTTCTCCAAACACATATGATGCATCCTGCATTCATTGGTTAGTACATTTGCATTATATCAAACATCACATCAAGCATCATATCAAGTATTTTATCCATTTCATATTATAAATGCATAAAAAACACAAAAAAATACATTCATACATAGTGCATAGGTCATCCATACATGGAAAACAACTATAAGTCATCACACATTGCATCCCCTCATATCGATGCATATCATATCATATATCAAAATAATATCAGAGTACAAAATTGGACTATCTGTCCTAAGTATAGCCCGCAGGCTGACTACATAATGTCAAACTACATATGTCTCTGTCATAAGGAGCACGTGCCTCTGTCACTGGGTGCTCCCTCTGTCCTCCTCATCCCTGCCATGTCTCAAGGATGATGTCCCTCCTGGTCCTGGCTGTGGTGGTCTCATAGGTCCACTCACCCCCATGTTGCTCACTAACCTCCGAGAGTGTGCCCTACTCTCTGTCCTCGATCATGCCCGATATGATGCTGCTCTATGCTCTGGTGGAACTGCACTCTCATATAGTGTCCTCCAATGGCGTATCTCCTCTCCAGTCTCTACCAACATCTATGCCATCTCACGTGCACTGGCATCCCTAATCGACCTAATATACTCAGTGACTCTCTGTTCTTCTCATTGTGCCTGCGTTATTGTTGTATCTCGAGCCGTTGTCAATCTGGTTATCTCTACTCTGAACTGATCCTGGTCTGTCCTCAAGATAGCATTCTGTCTCTCTAATGTCGTAATGTGATCATGCTGACTCACTATGGTATCCTTGCACTTCTCCATCTCCTCTATCCTAGCTGTCTCCGGCTCTATGGGTATCTCCTGCAATGATTCCTGATCGGCTGAATCTGGCTCATAGTCGTCATCCTCATCATCTCCATCCTCGTCATCCCCCTCATCCTCTCCATCCTCGTCCTCATCTTTGTCCTCATCATCTCCCTCCTCCTCTTCAGCGAGTGGGAAGGCCTCCTGTCTCCTCAGTACTGGAATATCCGGATCTGTCAATGGTACAGGTCGTCGTCGTGCAAACCATCACTCATACTCCTCTATCATCCTAGCGTCCACCACATCTGATCTCCAATCCCACTATCTCTTCTATAGCTGTGTGAAGTCAGCATATGCTATGTGTGGCTGAATCATCCTCCCCCACTGACTCGTCTCTCTATGCAATCGGGCAAAGTGTGCAGTCCCTCTAGGTACATCCTGCCTCTCTCCAAACTGTCATCTGACTTTCTCTGGCAGGTACATCTCAATCACTCTCTGGCGATTCACTAGTCGCCCAATCAGGTATCTTTCCTATCTACAATACGATAGCTCATCGCTATCATCTGACCATCCAGGGCAATCAAGATATGGCCTCCATGTGAACTCTCTCAATCTGTCTAGCTCATGTCACCAATACAGTATGTATCCAGATGGACCCTATCTCAGTGCTCCCCCATAGCTGTACACATATGGTCGATGTGGTAATACCTGTCTCTTTGTAATCAGTCGACATATGGCTATGTGCTCAAATGCCCATACCTGTAGCTGTGTGACTCCACAACTCAAAGTCTGCACCCCCTGATATGCTATTTGATGCAACTAAAAATATAGCATAGCAAGCACACATGGTCCCCATGCGTACACCGTCCCCTCTGTCGCCATCCGCTCTAGCACTCTTCCCCATCCAATAGGGAATCCATGTCCTCATCTGTCCCCTGCTAATAGGCATGCTATAACCACTGCTATCACCACATACCGTCGATCGTACTCTGATGCCATGGTCTCCCAGCCAATCTCCCTCTCTATGATATCCAGATCATCTGCGTCACACTCAAATAATCTGCACAAAGCATCTCTCCCTATCACTGGGTCATACTCTATCATCTCTCCATGAATCAGAATGCAGAGGATACGCCATACATCCTCTAGTGTCACAGTCGCCTCTCCAGTCGCCAGATAGAAGGAGGAAGTCTCTAAATGCCATCGCTCTGCCAATGCAGTCAGTAGTCCTATGTTTGCCCTAATCTCAGGCATGAATGTGATATAGTATATTCCAAGTCCTGCTAATGTATCTCTGTTCGTGCTCCTGAGTCTATGTCGTAACATGAAGTAGTCAGGTCGGTTCTCCCGCGTGATCAAGGGATACTGTCGACTCTGCATCACAATTGGGGCACATTTTGTCAGTTTTAGGGTTTGCTCTTATGGGCTGCATTTCCTTGTTTCATGTCCAAATCAGGGTGTTTTTAATCTATTTTGACCTATCCTACCCTTATCCCCCTTTTCAGATAATTCGCATGCTGTTTTTGTCCAAAATTGAGTTCCCAGGGCACAACTACGCCTATGTGTTGTATCCTGTGCCTGTGTTGCATCAACTTGTGCCTATGTACCCTACACAAGTGCAGGATGCACTCACACAGGTGCAAAAGTCACTTTCTGCATTCTCTGTGGGCCTCGCAATGTCCCGCAAGCAGGTCAAATTCATGAAATTGACAATATGGGTTTTTGAGATACATACCGCTGCTCCTGTGTCATCCAATCGTCTGTAGGTGCGTACACGTTCCTCGAGGTGATCTTCCATTGGACTGTTTGCCATCTCTCTGCAAGTGTCCTTTTCTAGAGCAACAAATCCTCCTCTTTGGCTAGTGCAAATGAGCACTTTTCACTCTCTTTGTCTCATTTATAGATCTTTGTCAGTGCATAGATGGATGTGCACCCTCTCCATCTTATGCCGGTCACAGTCTTTTGCACCTTCAATTGCTTGTCATTTGTGTATCTGATCTTCGATTGTCAGTCTGTTTGCTCCTATCATGTTCTATCATTATTATCGATCAATTGGCCTCTTTTTTGGATGTTTTCGGCAAATTCCTCAAGGGGGCATGCATATGTCATTGTCATTGTCTGGGGCATTTTCATTATTGTTCTTTGAAACAACGCTTAATATCGCATTGTCTCAAAGAGGGGCAAAATGTAGACGTCTAAAACTGGTCAACGCATGTGGAGTCGTATTTTAACATTGGCGCATTGCCTTATTTTAGGTTTTTGCGTCGCATTAACATTTCTTCTATGTTGTGTACTTGGTCTTTATCATTTGCGAGCATCAAGTCCTTCTTTTGCATTCTTCATTTGTCTCACTTTCAAATTTGGTCTTGTCGATAACAATCTTCAGTCATGATTTTGATCGATCTTATCCTGTCGCATCAATGTGCGTGTTCATTTGTCAACATTTTGGACATCATCAATCCTAATTAGGGTTTTGTCCTCTTGTCAATCTTGTCATCTTGTGATCAATTTGTCGTCAATCGTTGTCATTTTCAATCTTGTCATCTGTCGATCAATTTGTCATCGATCGTTGTTCTTGTCAATCTTGTCAATTTTGCGATCGATTTGTCATCGATCGTTGTCCTTTTCAATCGTGTCAATTTGGATCAATTAGTCATTGTTCCTCATCAATTGGCACCTATCAATTTGGTCTCTTTATCAATCTTGGTCAGTTTATCAATCAAATCGTTTGTCAGCATTGGTCCTTTGTTAGTTAGAATCATGATCGAATTGGCATCAATTATCTTTTGTCAAGACCTAATTGTCGTCCTTGCATTTTCTAGGGTTTCATGATTTATTCATTTAACCTTGTTAGTCATTTCTCCCTCTAGGTTAAATAATTTATTTATTTATCCTAAGTCTTCTTGTCACAATTAAATGTTTATTTAATTGGCTAACTAATTCATCCCTTTTTGTGAATTAATTAATGAATGAAAAATTATTAATTAATTTACCTAATTTTCCAATTTACTAATTTCTCCTAATTCCTAATTTTCACCAATTTTCTAATTTCCTAATTTCTAATTCATCTAATTTTCAGTTTTCTCCTATATTTCCCCTAATTTCATGGGAATGACATAGCAATTTGTCATAATTATTAATCAATCAATCTTGCATAGAAAGTGTCAATTTGTCATAATTTGTCATAATTGTCATTCTTGATTTGAAATTTACTTTCAAATCTCTTCATGCTAATCTTGTCTCTTCTCCAATTTGTCTATAAATTGGATGAATTTCTTCAATCAAAGCCCTTGGTCGAATCAATCATGCTTCTAGTGCCCTTGTGCTGTCATCTTGTCTTGACAATCTTGCTTTCACATTATGCTTATGCACTTGAAGGTGAGATCCACAAAACAAAAGCAATTTGAAGGAGAAAGAAGGACAATGGAGCCACATGAAGGAGACATCTGCATTTGGTTTGCTTAGATTTCATATTGAATGTCTTGTTTTCATGTTTTCATTGAATGTTTTTAGGATTGTTATCACTGCATTTTAGTTTTCATGATTGAGCTAGGCTAATGTTTATATTGCTTTGATGATTTCCAAATTCCTATCTACACCTTCATCTTCACTTTTGGCCTTTTCTTTGGCAAGCAACTCGAGATCAGCAATTTGTCCTAAGAGTCTGTCCCTCTCCATCAATTTTGCCTTTACTTCCTTCTCCCTATTTGCTTCCTTTTGGGCTCTTAAGGATATTAAGTGATGAACCTTTCTATTTAAGTCCTCTATTTCTTGGGACACTTTATCTTCATCAGGGAAGATATCCTCAAAGTCAGATATGTTAACTTGGTCTATATCAATCAAGCTGATGTTTCCATCAACTGTTCTAGGCACAGAATGTCTGACTACATTAGAACTACTTATGTCTCTCCTGTAAAAACTAGCATAAGATATATCTTGATTTAAAACATGAACATCATCTATATTTCCAAATAATCCAGAATGGAAACCTAAAACATCATGTTCAGATTCTCGGGAAGAAGAATTAGACTTTGCATAGACAGGTCTATCAAATACCTTACCAGTATTGTTACTTTTCTGCACCCATGCAACATTTGATGACTTGTGTAATATTGATCTCCTCTGACCTCTTCGTGATTGTTCAGGTAATCCCTCCTGCAACATCTCACGAGGATGGTTTTTCATGAAGGATCTAGTGTTCTTTCCTCCTTACATTGTGCTTTTTTCCTTTTCTAAATTTTCTTATTTCAAAAGGACTGGTTAATACTAATAGAGTTGCCACCCACAAAACTATGGGAAATTTGAAAACAAGCTTGAACAAAATATTGCAAATCTTCAGACCAAAATCACATATCAAATGTCGTGAAGATTTCTAAATATAGATATCCAGACAATACTGATATTTCATTGAAGCACTAATCTATACCACAGACACACCATGATCATTCCGAACTAATCCAAGCACCAATCTGCACCTAGGTTCACATTGTGACCCTCCCCAGCAGAGTCGCCACTTTTGTTGTTCTCAAATTCTAATTCCTTCTTATCTCTTGTGAGAAATGTACAACTCTATTTGCAAAAGAGACATCAAGGAAAGGAACTTCAGAGCAACATATAACAAGGTTTTTTGCACCTTCTACACTTCAAACTTTTCCAAAGTTCAGGCGGGTATACCTCTTTTGAACTAAGTTCACACTACAAAAATAGATCCACGGTAAACCAGTCCGAAAACTAGTGAATCTTATCGCCTTTAAACTAATTGAAACAAAGAAATAAGGCTTATGCTCATGTTCAGTGTCAACCTACAAGATATGTAAAAAGATAACTACAATGGATACTAGTGCCTTATCCAAGCCACAGAGTCATCTAAGTTTAAACAATAATCCCTCAATTAGACATCTCCTCACATCCCATCACCTTGGCTTCTATAAACCCCACATACGCCTGACATATATAAAATTTTATCCTTATCAAACTAGAAAGCATTCATCAGATTCAAAGTTTCTAAACAAATAATTCACTGATAGAGATATTTCCTGCGTATTTAATTTCCCTCCTGAAGAGAAAAGCTAAGAAACACATCTATAAAAGATTGTCTTACAACCCATGCTCAAATGAATAACCCTGAATCACTCAAATTGAGATCAGTAAATATTTGCAAGCACACTCGAAGACAACACAAATTCTAGGCTCAAAATTGATGGTCTGTATATTGATATTAATTTCAGAAAAGATTACAAAAACATTAGAGTTTTCTCCACAAGACTAGAAAATCCCATATATATTTTTGCTAAGTTTTCTTACAATTTCTTGCAATCTCCTTTTTCATTGTTCTGGTATCCATCTATAATAACATGGATGGATACAAGCTTCGAACACTTTTCAAAAAGGTTTGTTCCAAACTGAATTACTCTCCAAGAAATGGATACAAGACTTTTTCAACATCCACAGCCTCTTGTTCAGTCGCAACCTCTTCTAACTACTTCGGGGCATCTTCTTTCTATCCCATATAATTGTCTTTCCATTCCTAATAAGCATCATCACTTGGCCAAGCCAAACTAACAACCTTCTACTTCATGTCTTCTAACCTTTTCCAAGTGACCCTTAAATGTCCAATTTTTGTTTCTATGAAACCGTAATGAGATTTCACCTTTTCAATTTCTTCAATTGTTTGGACAAATAGGGAGGTGTCATCAGTTTTGATAATTTCATTGACCCTCAGGGACAAATTGTGGTCCACCTCTTTCAACCAGGTCTTCTCTTCTTTCAACTGAATTGGACCAATAAAACCTCCTGGAAACAATTCAAATTTATGATCTGAATATTCTTTTCTATAGAGCTGGGCTTTTCTTTTCACACCTACCCTTTCCTCTGAGAGAATATTCATCTCTTTTATAAACTCACTGGTAGACCTTAGAGTGTCATTCTCCTCTGCATCTGGATGAGATGAGCACATGAGCTCCAATTTCTTCCCTCTGGGCATCCACTTATTAAGGATTGGTTCTAAAGTGGCCTCATCTTCTCTGAATTTGATCATAACATCCAGAATTCTTTTCATATTTATGTATACAATGGGGGCCTTGACTGAGTCAGCAAACTTCAAGACTGTGGCTTTCACCTTCTCTTCATATTTGTTTGCAAACAAAGCTTCATCTTGTTTCAACCTTTCCAACTCATGTTGGACACTTTCAGGTGATTGGGAACCAGAAGGCATAGGGGAAGGGGGGTATTCTACAATGGGACTAGTAGGAGGGGGTCTTGCTGGAGAGGAGACTATCATGAGTGTAGAGGATTCACCTGGATGGTGCTGACCTACCAACTGACTCTGGAGTCTAGTAATGATGTTATCCCTATTGGCTATTCCTTCTTTAGCCTCATTGTAGGCCTTTAAGATAGTCTCCAACTTCAATTGGAGATTAGCTCTTTCTT
Organism: Cryptomeria japonica; assembly: GCF_030272615.1. Lineage (NCBI taxonomy): Eukaryota > Viridiplantae > Streptophyta > Pinopsida > Cupressales > Cupressaceae > Cryptomeria > Cryptomeria japonica. The sequence continues at coordinate 457,567,688 of NC_081411.1, forward strand.
GTTCCTCTCTCTCTGCTACTACCACATTGAACTTCGTAGCTTCCAAAACAGTGCTTGCAGCTTCCACTATCCCTGTATCTTGGACTCTCTTAACAATCATGCCTCCTAGGAGGCATGAATCTGAGGCATCTTTCCTTCTTTTGTTCTCATCCTTCTTTAAAGACCGCATGACAAGAGAAGCATTATCCTTGCTAAATGTCACTCCCTCTATAGGCTTTGTTTCCTTCCTTACTGCATCAAGCACTAGAGCATCGGCTATATCCCATTCAGGGAGAATCAACACACCAGCCTTTGCTACCATTTCTATTCCTTTACCAGAGGTGATAGTTTTAAATTCTTCCATCATTTCTTGCTTTATCTCTTCCTCCACCTGAGTTGTATCTCTGAGAGGTTGTTCACTCTTCCTTTGTTCACATTTGACCTTGAATTTCTCCATGTTTTGCTTCCATACAAATTTCATAAAAGCCCCTATTGTGACAAAGTTACTGTCAGCCAAGAATTCTTCACGGGCTTGCTTAACAGTAAGGTCCAATTCTTGGCCTTTTAGCTCACCATCAGTCAAATTCATTTCAGCACTGGGTAACTCTTCAGGCATTCCCTCTTGGGTCTCCTCATAAGTATAGGCAATCTCACTGAGACTCCCTAACTGTAATAATTGTTCACCCACTGCTTGTTCATCTCCAATGTGGATGGGAGACTGAGATGGAGAATATTGAGGTAGATCAGTTTCTACTTCCTTTCCCACTCTTTGTCTTTTAGGGGAATCCTGAATGTCAATGAAATCTTCAATTTTCCTTTTCCCTTTTGAAGTGGAAGGCTCACCTATCACTGGCATCATCACAGTGTACTTTGACTTCTTATGCATTACATAGTCACCAAGTGGGATAGCCTTAGGAAAGGAAGGCTTGGCCAAGACCAACTTAACCCTATCAGGATCATTTTGCATTATAGCCTCCCTTTTCTCTTTTAAGTTCTGCATGAGGTCTTCAAAATAAAGAATTAAAAATTTTATTTTCTCCTCAAAAGGGTTGAAGATAGAAAGAGGAAGATAGCTACTGTCAAATTGATGGATAAGATCAAGTGCCTTCTTATATGTTATCCACTTCTCCTTCCTTAGTTCCTGCTCATCTAAGATGAATTAATTTCTGATTAGATCATCAGGGAATTGAAATTGGTGAGGCCTACCTCTACATACTACTCTTTTTCTGAACATGCCATTGAAAAAGTCCTCAGGGTCTGCACACCTCGAAACTGCAGTTGATAGCCTATATGGCTTAAAGAATTCTTCAAAGTATTTCCATCCACCCTTAGTGATTACAAAATGGTGGGCCATGGTAATATTTGGGAAAATGGTCCCTTTACCCCTATTGGTTAGCTCTACCTCTTGCACTCCTCCAATTTGTCTCAATACTTCTGCAATCCCTATCTTTAATGGGACCTGATAGGGTAGTAAATAAGGGGTGCCTCTAAATCCATACACTCTGAAAATAGTAGACACAGGGTACAAATACATTTCTCCCCAATTGTGAACAATCTTAATATCCTCTGCAAACTCCTTAGGTCTAAGGAATTCCAAAAGAGCCTTAGGAATTCTAGGGTTTTCTCTATATAAAAGAATTCTAATTTTAGATGCAAAGCATCTATCAAACTTCAAAAAACTGGCATCTTCTCTATCCCAGGATAAAAGAGTGCTCCAAAGCTGAACAAGCATCTCTTCCTTATCCTTTACCTTGAACAAGTCTATTTCCTTTGCAAAGTAATCAGCATCTTTGAACAAGAACATATGCATTAACATGGAGTACCATCCAAATGGCCTATCCTCCTTACCATTTTTTATCCCTACTAGCCCTTTATGAATTGCATCAGCAAGGTATGGGGCATAATCAAATGTTATTGCTAGGGAGGGGTTTAGAATTTGTGTAATCATTAACATGTAATGGGTTGGCATATTCTATTCAACATCCTCTCCAAAGATCTGACATAATGCCCAATACATACCCTTAGCTCTCAGAGTGAATAAATTGAGGGAGAATGGTTCCATTGTGCTGGGGCCTACAACTGTTAACCTGCCTATCTTAATAAAGAATTCTTTCAATGGGCCACTCCTAAGATGTGTTACTATTTACTAAGTTGTTATTAGTTTTATGTCCAAAGTCATTCTATATACTCTAGTCGGTTATTACCACCGAAATATTTAGTCGGTAAGCACAGAGTAGTCGGTTATAGAAGTTACAAGTCACAAAGTTTAGTATACACAGAGCTGTCTACCGAGTAACGTTCTATGACTACCGAGCAGAAAAGATGGTATACCGAGTTGATACACACTGAGTGAAACGTGTTACTAGATTCATTGAACTAGACACATATGGGAAATGTGTTACAAAGATCGAGGAACAAGGAACCGTTATCACATTGGAAATTGCACTTAAGATTTTGTATGGTTTTGAGGACATCCATACAATGAAATAATTTTGTATGCTTATTCATTTAATGAATCATGTTTGTAAGGTCAAAGCATGAACAAGATCACTGTCTTAAGAGATCTATTTATACAGCATGAATGGAGGATCAAATATGTATGTGTGTATGAGTGTGAAGCAAGACATATGTGAAAAGAAAAATCATGGGAAAGCACTGAGTGTTATAACTGTTGCAGTACACAGAGGTCACCAAGAAGGATTTCAGAGAACAAACAAGGAATAGAGTAAACAGAAAGGTTTACCGAGTTATTTTATGGGTTACCGAGGTATGCTATAAGCAAGGTAATTTCATTTTGAGCACATAGAATCTGCTATAACATTTTAGATGTGAAGTTGCAGATATTTTGTAAGATTTTGAATGTAATATTTTGAGTTGTAAGAGAAACCTTTAATAGGGTAAAAGACTGTAACAAAGTCTATAAACTGTAAAGCCTTTAACCAGGTGCAGCATTTAGTATAAGTGTTGTAAAATCCTTTACCAAGGTAGATCTAAATATCTTGATACTCCTAACAGGGTAATCTATCAGAAATAGCTAAACATGTAGCTCTAACCGAGCAACCTTTATTATTGCAGTAGTGAAGTTGTGGGTGCCATCCCCACCACAGTTTTTCTCTCTAACTAGGAGTTTCTGCGTAACCAAAATGTATGTGTTATGGAGTGAATCATGTATGATTGTTATTTATTTGTTTTAGCATTATATTATGTTTCAGCAATATTCGGTTTATTCTTAACAGTAAAGTTAGTGTTGAAGAAAAGATTTGAAGTACTGATTCACCCCTCCCCTCTCAGTACATTAGCTTTCCATATTGGGCCTAACAATTGGTATCAGAGCTTGAATCTTGGAAAAGGGTTTAACTGCCTAAAGAGAAAGATCTTATCAATGGAAGGCTACAAACAATCTCGGAGAATTGGGAATCTTCAAAATAAATTGGATCATGCTAATCAAGTGATTGCTGACATGCAGAAACAAATGCAAAGATCACTAAAAATTAGAAGAAGATTGTCTGATGATTTGCAGGACTCTCAAGAGCTGGTGGAACAAATTGAGACATCATCTGAGAATAGTATATCTGAAGAGACTAAAGACATGATTGGAGCATTGAAAGAAAAGAACAAAGCACTGACTGGTCAACTAAAAGTAATGAAAAGAGAACATGAACATTTCAGTACACAGATGACTGAAAATCTTGATGCATTGAGGACAGCCAAGGATAAATTAAGAGATCTAGAAAGAGAAAAACAACAGCTTGAAGCATTAGTGTCTAAAAAGAATGATGAAATCACAAGGATGACTAGAATTCAAAGTAATCTGTCAGATCAATTGGGTTATGCACATCATGAAGCAAATCTAAAAGATGATGAGAATAAAGCATTGAAAATTGAACTATCAAGATTGACCGATGAACTTGAAACAAAGAAGAAATCAAAAGAAACATTGAAGAAGAGTTATGATGCATCAAAGATGTTGGATGAGCAACTGAATACAAGAAGACCCAACAAAGATGCAGGACTCGGTAACAAAGGAAAAGACTCTACCGAGAAGGGAATCCACATTACCGAGAGAGGAGAATCATCAAAGCAAGCTGGAAACAAGAAAAACATCAAAGGAAAGAAGCCTATTTGCAACTACTGTGGAAAACAAGGACATACTGCCAACTTGTGCCAAATCAGAAAAGGTAAGCAACCAAATGTCACTAGGTCTAATAGTTATTGTAACAATTGCAATAAGTATGGTCACACATCTAATCAATGTAGGACAAAGTCTATTAGCAATTATCAGAAGGCAAAATTCAAAGGGTTTTGTAAAAACTGCAATAGATATGGACATAGTACCGAGAAGTGCTGGTTTAAGCAGAAGAACTATATGTGGTCTGCACACCGAGAAAATGCTAGAGGTTATCGAACTCACACAGATCTTAACCGATAGTATACTGCAGTACCATCGGATTACAATACAAGGATATGGTGTGAATGATGTGGAAGATATGGACATATAAGTGCCAACTGCTTTATAAGGTTTGGAATGAACAACCGAAGATCATGGAGAAATCCTGGTATGGCATGTTTTCATTGTCACAAAGTTGGACACTTGGCTAGAGATTGCAGAGATCAACCTAGAGGAGATATTGAAGAAATAAAAAGCAAATTCTAGATAATTTGGAAAAAGAAGGAAATTGTGTCAAATGAAGAAAGCACCTTACCTACCGAGTTAGGTGCATCTATTCCAAATTAATCGGTAAAGGTATGAAGGGACTGCATTCTCTCAATGTTAAAATCTTAACAATTCCTATTTTATCATGTACTTAATTCAAAATCTGCATAGCTAAGATGCATTAGCAAGTTTGAAATTTTATCAAGTCTTTTGGAGCACTAGTCAAGTCAGTAAATGTAGGAAGCCTGTCAAGTTGGTAAATACAAGAAGTTTGGCTACTCGATAAAAGCACAAAAAGAAAGGTAAATTGGTTTAGTGGAACCAAGTGCATTTAATGTTTTCTAACCTAACTACATGGAGCCCGATAAGGTATAATGTGTACTTAAAGCTTTTGCGCAGTCATTTTACACTTACCAAGTTTTCAGAAAGCAGAGTGAAGCGATTCAAAGGTGATCAAATCTCTACCAAAGAAAAATTCAAGGTATTTATATCAATCACAATGCATTGTCAAGCAAGTTAACTGATCATATTAGTTGTGTTATATTTACTAAGTGGAAAGCGTCTGCTGGTTAAACGTTTTCAAACCCTAAGGCTCATTTGTTAGTGGTTATCCAAAGTTTGAGATGGCTCCTAAGATTCAGAAACCCATTGTTGTTGAGAACATTGAGAAGCTTGTACTGAAATACTCACTACCTCCCAAATTAGCATCTGAACCAGATGATAAGATTGCATTTTCACTCATTCCGGATAGGGTTTTATTAGTTGAGGATGTTAGATTCTTCACTAAGTGTCATGTTGAGGAACTAGGTCACACTGAGATCAAGGACACATATGATGAATTGTGTACCGATGGGAAATTGGATAGCAAGTTTGAACACATTAAAATCAAGGGATTGGCCGAAGCCCTAACCTACCCACAAGTCTTCAAACCCCAATGGGTTAAATTTGTTTTGAGCAGAGTTCATGATGACTTCATGTGGTTAGAGGAGCAACCATTCAATATCACCAAGGGAATCATCCACTTGATCACCGGTTACCCTATTTTTGACCATGCCCGAGCTCAGAAAATGACTTCATAGAAAGAATTGATCACTTTAACCGGAGTTGAATCTGATTACAGAGGTCTGAAATTGAACAATGTCACAGATGCAGAGCTGAAGTTTGCAATTAGAGTCATAGGTTATTGTTTCTTTCAATCGGCAAGGGAAAACAGTGTACCCTATGTAGCTGTTGATTTAGCCTATAAAATTGTGAAGAAAGGCATGAAGATTGATCTATGTGAAGTGTTGCTGAAAAATTTGTTTGAAAATCTCAACACCATAAGGAAGCCAAAGAAGAACAACTCGGCAAACACACTAAAGTTTGGATCACTTTTGGTATGCATGTTTTTCTATTTTGAGAAATTCTTTCCATCAGTCGGTAATGTAGTTTGGGAGCTACACCGACCAATCACCCATCAAATCAATGACTTCATCAAACAGCTAGGTGATAACTTCAATGAGATTATGGATGACTATTTTAGCAAGTTTCAAGAAAAGATGCATAACAGGCACAGGATTCCACCCCAGTTAGTGGAGAAGTACAAGGATAGTATATGTTTTGAAGTGGACACCGACTACTGCTATGTCAATGTCGTAGAACCAAGAATTCAATATTTGCCACCTATGGGTTATGAGATTGATTTTGACATTACACAGCAACAAATAGATGCTTTTCTTGCACTACCAAGGCATGCTACCGAGATCAGATATGGTACATATGAAGAAGTTAAAGAAAAAGTCAAAATGAGCATTGTAGTACCTAAGGCTACAAGGAAAGCAACAAAAATGATTAAAGTAGTATTAAAAGAGAAATTTGGAGAAGGTTCTTCCTCCACTCCTGTCAAGAGTGTTCAAGTCATCACCGAGGAGGAATCTAAAGCCCAAGAAGTAGCTATTACATTGAGCATCGAGTTGCCAAAAGGGAAAATTTTGAAAAGGAAAAAACAGGATACATCACAGGTATCACCGACTCCTCTAGTGAAATGCGCAAACACTAGATCATCTGCAGTGTCACTGAGCAAGAAACAGAAAAATGTTGCAGTTCCAAAGGTAACAAAAACTTATAAGAAATCTACTTGGAGACTCATTTTGAACAAAGAGTCCAGTGACACCGAATCTGAAGACAAAAATAAATTTCAGATTGTTAAGAGTAAAAAGGAAGATGTACATAGTGTTGATAATTTTTGTGCCAATCTGAAGCAATATGGTGGATTTGGAGCATATGCTACCTGAAGCTACAATGACAAAAGATGTAGCCATCCATATTCAACTGGATGAACTCCTCAATCAGATCGAGACATTTGAAGTAGACGCATTTGAATACTTGAGCAAACTCAAGGACAAAGAGCTCACTGCAAAAATGATTGAAGAGGTACAGAAAGCCATTGCTATCGGTAAAGTAAAACTTGTCAAATTTATTGCTGAGTTGTCCCCTCAACTCAAGCACATTCTTTATTTATTTCAGAAACTCTGTACATTCTCTTTATTCATTAAAGATATCAAGAATAAAACAGAAGTGATTGAGAAATAGATCACCGATCTCTCCAATAAATTGACCACTGAGCCAAATTCTATTCAGAATTTCTATACCAAGTTACAAATGCTCATGGCTCAACAACTGGAACTTAGGAATGAAGAGCACAAAATAAGGATGGACATTATGACTCTGCAAACTTTATTCATTCCACACTTGTCCTCCATTCAAGAACAAATCAACAAGGCTACCTCCTTATCCACTCAACCAGAGGGAAGCACTTTAGATGGACTGATTTCACTGTTAGCTGATATTGCAGCTCAGAATTCACTCATGGATAATGTAAAGGATGCACTCTATGCCGCTCTCACCGATGCAAGAACAAAGTATAAATCCATTTTTGACCAGTTGCCTCCACCAAATGGTAACTAGTTTTGATGTTTGTCAAAAAGGGGGAGTATAGTGTATACAAGAGAAGTACACCAAGCAGTTCAGCATATTCGAGTATACAGATAATTTTGATAGGGGGAGCAGTAATCACCGAGTAGTGAACCGAGCAGGGAATATAGAATATTGATCATAACGCATGCATAATCAGAGTTATGTACAGTATATTGATAAGGGGAGTATATTTGAGTATACTATTCTATTGACAATTGTATATACTGTCAGTTCAGTCAAATTTTGTAAGTATATAGATTTTTGAGTTATGACTTTGAAAGAAGTTTTGTCAAACATTTCAAAACTAATGTCAAAAGGGGAGATTGTTACTATTTACTAAGTTGTCATTAGTTTTATGTCCAAAGTCATTCTATATACTCTAGTCGGTTATTACTACTGAAATATTTAGTCGGTAAGCACAGAGTAGTCGGTTACAGAAGTTACAAGTCACAGAGTTTAGTATACACCGAGCTGTCTACCGAGTAACATTCTATGACTACCGAGCAGCAAATTTGGTATACCGAGTTTATACACACCGAGTGAAACGTGTTACCAGATTCATTGAACCTAGACACATATGGGAAATGTGTTACAAAGATCGAGGAACAAGGAACCGTTATCACGTTGGAAATTGAACTTAAGATTTTGTATGATTTTGAGGACATCCATCCAATGAAATAATTTTGTATGGTTATTCATTTAATGAATCATGTTTGTAAGATCAAAGCATGAACAAGATCACCATCTTAAGAGATCTATTTATATAGCATGAATTGAGGATCAAATATGTATGTGTGTATGAGTGTGAAGCAAGACATATGTGAAAAGCAAAATCATGGGAAAGCACTGAGTGTTATGACTGCTACAGATACATAGAGGTCACCGAGAAGGATTTCAGAGAACAGTCAAGGAACAGAGTAAACAGAAAGGTTTATCGAGTTATTTTATGGGTTACCGAGGTATGCTATAAGCAAGGTAATTTCATTTTGAGCACATAGAATCTGCTATAACATTTCAGATGTGAAGTTGTAGATATTTTGTAATATTTTGAATGTAATATTTTGAGTTGTAAGAGAAAACTTTAACAGGGTAAAAGACTCTAACAAAGTCTATAAACTGTAAAGCCTTTAACCAGGTGCAGCATTTAGTATAAGTGTTGTAAAATCCTTTAGCATGGTAGATCTAAAGATCTTGATACTCCTAACAGGGTAAGCTATCAAAAATAGCTAAACATGTAGCTCTAACCGAGCAACCTTTATTATTACAGTAGTGAAGTTGTGGGTGTCATCCCCACCTTAGTTTTTCTCTCTAACAAGGAGTTTCTACATAACCAAAATGTATGTGTTATGGAGTGAATCATGTATGATTGTTATTTATTTCTTTTAGCATTATATTATGTTTCAACAATATTTGGTTTATGCTTAACAGTAAAGTTAGTGTTGAAGAAAAGATTTGAAGTACTGATTCACCCCTCCCCTCTCAGTAAATTAGCTTTCCATATTGGGCCTAACAAGATGATCCCTCTATGCATTGTAAGCCTGGGCTAATGACTCAAAGTCAATAGGTTCTAACAAATTGGAGACCTCACTAAGTTTAAACACTTTCCTGAATTCATCTTCATTTATTTCAATCAGGACTGATCCCTTTATATTCCTGATGCATCTTGCCACAGGGTCATAATTTTGTGCAATTAGGGTCAACAGATCTACATCCATGAAAACACCTGGGACCACAAGCTTTCCTACATCCAATTCCCATATACTATTCAAAGGAGCTGGGGAATGTCTTTTCCCAAAACCGACTTTGAACAATCCTAACCCTGATATTCCTATTTTAGGGTCCCTTAACCAATTGCCTTTATCATATAGGCCATCCCCAATTTTCAGACGAGGGTTTTTTGGTACTAGCTCTTTGGCCTTGGCCCTGGCATTGGTAGACATGGTTAATTGCTCTAAAAAATCATCACAGATGTTTCTGTCCTAATAATTGACTTTTCCTGTCAACTCTCTTCTTGGTGCCATTCTGAACAAGCAACTATACCACTAGAAACTAGCACAGGCCTCTAATGAAATAATTCACATAGCAATATTTGGAAATAGACCAGAATTATCAAGAAAAGCACAAAAAACCTGATTATTCGCCTGAAGAGAAACGCTCCACACCAATTTGCTCTGCAACAAACTTTGATGAAACAATACTAACAATCAAGTTGATGCGGGCTCAAAAGGACAAGTTGGCATTGAATTTTAGAAATTAACTCTTCATGCTTCGGCTTTCTTTTCAGAATTGAATTCACCAAATCGAATTCAAAACTGGCTCCAACAGGTCATAACTCCACTGAGTCTTTCCTCTGTTTCACTCTTTCGCTATTTCGCAATGCATAAAACCTTTGCAGCTTTCTTTCGTGAAACAACGCAGGCCATTGGATCACAAGAACCTACACTGCCTTTACCGTCGTCTGATCTTTCTTTGTTAATGTCAGGCCCCACCTTCTTTTCGTGACTTCATGGGCTTTAACACTCGTGCACTTTTCCTTTGCAAAGCCACACTAGCCGTTAGATCGTACTCAAAACACCCAGTCTTTAACTTTAACCAGGACCGTCAACCTCATTAACTAACCGTGCCTCATCTTGATGGCTAATGGTTTTTGCCATTTCACAGAGGTTAAGCTGCAGGCATCTTCCAGCCATGAAACAACAAGAACCGTTGGATCGACCATGAGATGAATACTTTTTAACAGGCTTCAAACCTTTTAAGTGGGCCCTTTGTTCGGAAATCTTTACTCTATTTATTCGTCGGTTAACAAATGCCACATGGCAGTCGGCCATTAGCTCTGGAAACTCCTCCGGGTTCCACCCTAAATCCACCACGTGTTCTCTTTATTATTCCCACGTAACTGTCGGTTACACCTTAGGCAGGCCCTCAACTACCCTTCAGAGCCACATGGCATTCGACACATCACTATCAAGCTCTACGAAATGCAGCAGCTGTCATGCCATGTCATGCCTTTGTGTGATTTCCACCTGTCTTTGGCTATTTTGTGAATATTAATCTTCATTTGGCTTGCAGCCATGAAACCATGAGGATCGTTGGATCAAACAGACCTGATTAGCCTTTAACTTCATGCCCTGCCTGTCCCTTGGGCCCACCGGCCTTTTTGCCACTTCGCGATGACTAACTTACTAGCATCTTACCTTCGCGAATCCACGCGAGCTGTCAGATCTTAGGAACTTGCTCGTTGTTTACTCTTTATATGACAACATTTCCCGGGCCCACTGTGACCGCCAATTGAGCGCCCCATCACTGCTCTGTCATCGCCAGCTGGATCTACCACCTTTACCGCCACCTTTAGTGGGACCTGCCACTTTTTCGCTACTTCGTGAAAGGTAGAACATGTGCATCTCCCGACCACGAATCAACGCGAGCCGTTGATCTTTTTCCAACCCGATCATTCTTTAACCAAGGAAGACCGCTTGTCTCTGGGACCCGCCACATGTTTTTGCTGCTTCGCAGAACATAAACCATGTGCATCTCAAGCTAACGAATCAACGCGAGCCATTGGATCACAATCAAGATGCAATTCTTTTACCCGACGGTCAGTCCATCTGGTCGGGCCCACCTATGCCTTTCGCTTCTTCGTGATCGGTAACTCACGGGCATCTTAGCTTAATGAAACCACGTGCACCTTTAGATCAGAAGGAACCTGCTCACCTTTTAGGAGCCTGATTAAGAAATTAAAACTTTAGGAAAGACATAGAAGGATAATGTGCTAATAAACCCACCTAGGAAAATTAAAGAAAGGGGGGGGGGGACACTTTTCACGACCAACGGACCCTCCATTAAGTGAATAAAGTAACACGGAAATAGAATTATAAGGGTTTTTCTCAGACACAGGAGTGATTTAAGACTTAAACCCTAAACCCTTATTTGGACCCAAAGCAATTAAAGGTAATAAGGCCATACCAGACCCAAAATTTTCATAAACTTAGCCAATTATGGGAAGAGAAAACCCATTTTTAAACAGTGATAACAACCCCGAAGCCTCATATGATGCTCCTCTTAGCCCCTCGGGATAATCTTTCCTTTGTATTTCCTTCGCTTCCTTATGCTGGGCCATTTTCTTTTAGTCTCGTGGCCTTTCGGGATAAGGATTTCTCTATTTATTATTCCTTTTCCTTATCTCGGACGTCATCATATTGAATCTAACTCCGTGTATATTTTCTTCCTCCGGGATAATTCTCTGCTTAGATTTCCTTTTTACCATTATCCTAGGATCATTTAAAATACTTCGCTACCCGATCCAAGGTATTTTCCTCCATGCCAATGGCTTTATATTTTTATCTCAGGCTCTTCTTTCCCTTTTCTTTGAACCCCACGGGATAACCCTTTCCTTTGTATTTTGTTATCCCGGAGCACAATCTTTGACTTTGAAAAGCCACATGGGGCAAGGAAATCATTCCTCGTTCCTTTGTAAAATTATCCCATGGCATATGGGGACTGGCTAGAGACTTCCCCAGGGAAACTTTCCTTCTTCGTGATCCCTCGATAAGATTTATCCCAGACGACCTTTGGATGTTGTTCTTCACTCCCCCAGATAACTTTTCCTTCTCTGCTCCACTATTTTCTTATCTCGGGCAACATACTGGAGACCCTTATGACACGTCACATTATTGAATCATTGAGTTATTGACACGTCATGTTATTGACCTGTCATGTTATTGACTCATCATGTTATTGATCCGTCATGTTATTGATTCATCATGTTATTGACTCGTCATGTTATTGACACATCATGTTATTGACCCTTCATGTTATTGACTCGTCGAGTTATTGACACATCATGTTATTAACTTGTCATGTTATTGACACGTCATGTTATTGACCCACCATGTTATTGACTCGTCATGTTATTGACACGTCATGTTATTGACCCGTCATGTTATTGACTCATCATCATGTTATTGACTCGTCATGTTATTGACAAGTCATGTTATTAACTCATCATGTTATTGACACGTCATGTTATTAACACCATTTGCTATGACTCCTCATGTTATTGACACTATTTGATATTGACTCATCATATTATTGACTCATTATGTTATTGACTCGTCATGTTATTGACTCGTCATGTTATTGACTCGTCATGTATCATTATGATCCCCGTAGGATAAAAAATTTCTCTTTGTTTTACTCTTCTTTCTTATCTTGAGCCCCATTTCTTTAACCCTTCTAGTCCCCCGGGATAAGCAATGTGCTTCTACTTATCTCATTTCTTGCCCCGAAGAGTCGAACTTCCTAAGAGTCAAGTCAGCGAATAAAAGTTGCCATGGGGAGATTTCAAGTTGGTTCTGAAAGGCCCCAGAATAGTTTTACAAAGAGATGTGGAGTGCTTTCCTTGCCTCGGGTGACTTTTCGAGGTTAAATACTATGCCCTGGGATAAGAAAATATTATCTTGGAAGGTTCTAGAGGAAAATAAAGCGAGGCCTGGGGTAAAAAATGTAAAGAGAGAGACAAAGAGAATTTTATCTCGGAGTGGTTAGCAAAGCATTTCTGGTGGACCCAAGATAATAATATAAAGGAAAACTAAGAAAAAGTTACCCCGGAGGGAGAGAGAATACACGGAGCCAGACTTTGGATTTTAGTGAGAATATGCATATGGTATTTGGGGCTCCCGGATAAGAAATTTAGTAAATAACCAGTGAAATCTTTATCCCAGAGGGTAGCGTAGATCAAAGAAAGATGGCCCGGGATAAAGAAGTGAAGAGAAATACAAAAGAAGGCTTATCCCGGGGGGCAGAGAAAGGCATCCTGAGAAGCTCCAAGATAAAAATAACAAATGAAGGCGAAGTGAAAAGTTATCCCAGGAGGCACAAGGTGTAGTGGCGACTAGATTTTGGGTTTGAGTGAGAATAAATAAAAGAAAGATAAATCTCTGCTCCAGGATAAGAAAATAATGAAACTCAATGTAAATTTTATCCCGGAGAGATGTGAAAGACAAAGAGAAGAGCCTCGGGATAAAAAAACAAAGCCGAAGATAGTGAAATTTTATCTTGGAGCATTGCGTAAAGTTGCAAAAGATCGTGTGCGATAAGTAAACACGATGATTTCAAGGATTTTATTGCCCCATGTGGTCATTGAAATTATATGAAAAGGTGGCAAAAGAGGATGGCGACAACTCAACGGTCTAGAGGGAGTCAAGGGATGATTGTGGTTGTTCGATTGATCATCAATGGTGGAAGTTCAAACTTCTGAGCTAATGACCACTTTGCTTCGCACAAAGGAATTAAATGGTGTCGTAGTAAAAGAAATAACTCTGCCTCATTCATCTTCGCGAAGCATTTAGGCGATTAGAAAGAATTTGCAGAGTGGGCAGAGGGAGAATTCAACCAGTTCAAAGGTGTCCAATCATGAGTAGCAAACCAGTAAGTGCAATTCAAAAAATTTCTCTATGTTTTTAGTTGAAGTACCCGTAGGAATTGCAAGTATTTTCAGAGCCCTAGGTTTTATTTTCTGCTCTCTACAAGTTTAGTCATGGCCTCCCCAATTGAGAAATCCACCAGCCCCATTACTGAGAAATCCCAGGAAGCTGAAGCTAGAACTAGTGACCCAAAAATCATCTCGATTGTTCCTACAAGCATGGTTGGCCCATTGCAAGAGCTATACCCCCGTTGTAGAATCAAACCCTAAGCCAAACCCTAAAGAATCTCCTGCCCAAACCGAGGAGGGTGAGGCTAGTGCTCCCCCAAAGAAAGCCAAAAGGAAGAGGGGTTCGAGGAAGGTGATAATTGAGGTGTCAAAGGGATTAGAGGAGGAAACACCAAAGAAGAAGGATGTGAAGAAGAAGACCCCTTCCAAAAAGAAGGCAGAGTCTACCTCCATTGCAGAGGAAACCCCAACCCCAAAGGAAAGAAAGATGACTCCCAAGAAGAGAAAATCAAATAAATATGGTGAGGCAAAGGCTTCCACAGAGGAAGCACCTATACAACAGACCCCTCCAGTGACCGAGAAGGAGGAAGTTGCAGAGAAGACAACTGAGGTGGCAGAGAAGGCAAAAGAAACACCAAAGAGAAAGGAGGTGAAGAAGAAGATCCCTCCCAAAAAATAAGGCCGAGTCTACCTCTGTTGCAGAACAAACTCCACAGTCCCATGAAGAAACAATCACCTCAGCTGAGCCTCCCAAATCAGCTGCTGAGGTTGAGAGGGACACTATGATAAGATTAGAGGAATTAGCCTGGAAGCAAACTAGAGCAACCCGGGTCTAAAGCCAAGATTTGTTGGAGTTGTTCCTTGGCTCGAGCACAGTAGAGTTAATAAAGATAAGATGGGGAGACAAGGCAACTGGGTGCAGAGATGCAATCATAGGGCACAGTGGGTGGGATGTTTTTCATGCTTTCTATAGAAATAGAGACCAACCAAGCCCAATCTTCAACATATGGAAGCTAAACATAGGGAAGTTGGTGGTCCCAAATATGTTTGTGGAGCCAATGATGATCATGGATTTGGCCAATAAGTGTTACACCCCAAGCCTCACTGTTAGAAACCTTCAGGGGTAGGTTATTTTGGACATATCTTAGAAAGCTATCACATAATGTTTTGGGCTGGATGGGACATCCATCAAGGGGATCAACAAGCAGGCCTTGTTGAAAATGTATGAAAAGATCAAGGGGAGGATACGAAGAGAATATCTGCCAAAGCTTTTAAGAAAGCTCTCCAAGTTCACCCCCAGCTACATTTTTCCATCTGAGATAGAGCCATTTGCACTGGACAAATTTGAAACATATTTTATAAGAACATATTATGCCCTGTGCCAGGTCTTGGGAGAGGATTGCAGGCTCACATTATTGTCAGTAGATTACATGATGCTAGCAGTATTCATTCAGCACCCGACTACCAATGTGCTTTTTGACTTTGCAACCGTTCTTCAGACGAAGTTATGTGAGAGCTTGGTTAAAGAAAAAGATGAAAAGACTGCACTAAATTTCAAGCACTATTATTTGGTGTGCCATCTCCTTTTGTATTAGAATAGGCCAGTCTGGTCCCAAAAGATGAATATCAGGATGTTGGATCCATAGGCAAGGTTACCATGGTCGGTTTAGAGATAGACACAAGTGTGGGACAAGAGCTCTCGATTTGGAGGTTATTGTTTATTCTCTGATTATTTTGTCAAGAAGAATTTGGATATGTTGAGTGTTGAATTGCCAAGTCTTCCTAGACATATAGTTAAAGTGTTGATAATTCAGGCATATAGAGCTCCAAATGTACAATATGCAGAGGGGGATTTTAGCCACAATTTTGGAGACTTTTTTTTTTATCAGGAATGCACCATCATTAGGTGAGCAGAGAAGGAAAAGTTATCCCGAGGAGTGAAGAATGACATCCAAAGGTCGTTTGGGATAAATCTTACCGAGGGATCACAAAGAAGGAAAGTTGCCTTGGGGAAGTCTCTAGCCAGTCCCCATAGGCCCTGGGATAATTTTACAAAGGAATGAGGAATGATTTCCTTGCCCCATGCGGCTTTTCAAAGTCAAAGACTATGCTCCAGGATAAGAAAATACAAAGGAAAGGGTTATCCCGTGGGGTTCAAAGAAAAGGGAAAGAAGAGCCTGAGATAAAAATATAAAGCCATTGGCACAGAGGAAAATACCTCAAATCAGGTAGTGAAGTATTTTAAATGATCCCAGGATAATGGTAAAAAGGAAATCTAAGCAGAGAATTATCCCGGAGGAAGAAAATATACACGGAGTTAGATTCAATATGATGACGTCCGAGATAAGGAAAAGGAATAATAAACAGAGAAATCCTTATCCCAAAAGGCCACGAGACAAAAAGCAAATGGCTGAGGATAAGGAAGCGAAGGAAATGCAAAGGAAATATTATCCCGGGGGGCTAAGAGGAGCATCATATGAGGCTTCAGGGTAAAAATAACAAAGAAAGACAAGGCGAGAGTTATCCTGGGGGATGAAGGGCGTAGTCTTCAGTAAGTATAAGTGACAAAGATGAAAGCAATTCTCGAGGATAAAAGAACAGTGATTTCCAAAGTAATTATTATCCCGAAAGGATGTGATAGATAGAGAAGAGGGGCCCAAGATAAGAAGCAAAGCCAGAAATGATGAAAATTTATCCTAGAGCAATGAGCAAAGGTGAAAAGCGACGCCCGAGATAAGGAAACACGGTGATTTCAGAGCCTTTATTGCCCCGCGTGGTGATTGACACAATGTAAAAAAGAAGAGATGACAATTTTGTGAATTCCCCAAAGTTTAAGTCTTTTTGGCTTAAAGAAAAACTAAGAAATGCAGCTCCGAGGTAAGAAGTAAATATTAACCCCAATAACATTCAATGCACCCTTGAGGAAGCCAAAGAAATGGTGGCCAATAGTGGCATGATTCTAGTTCCTGGATGGGATCATGTGAAACTATTTTTGTTAGACCAAGTTGTTAGGCAGAATGACCCAAGGTATGTGAAAGAATATGAAAACTATGGGTCCAGAGTTAATGCAAATATCAAAGCCTTTGTAGTTTGGGCCAGGGGATCAAGTGTAAATAGGCCAATTGTTCCTTTTGGGATAGAGAAGCAGTGGGGAGAAGCAATCCTAATGACAGCCAGTGACACCACAATAGGAGAGGTTGTTTCTCTAACTTCCCATGCATCACAATTTTCTCAGTTGGTAGTCCAGGACTTAGAAGCAAAACATATTGCTTTGAGGGATACTTTGGCCAAGCAGTGTCATGATTTTAATTTTTTATTCGTTGAGAATTGTAAACTAAAGGAGAAATTGAATAAAGCAAAGACAAGGACCTCGAGGAGAATAAGGCCTGAGGAATTGGAAAGGGCTACTAGAGAGATTCAGGAGGCTAAGGAAGAAGCCTCCAAGACATATTTTGAAAGAGATACAATTTTGAGTTCATGAGTTGTTTGAGTTTCAAATGCTTAGAGTGTTGTAAGCTTGTCTATTCTAAATGATTATGTGTATGAATTGATGGGTTTCATTTGCATCAAATGAATTAAATTCTATCAAAAAATACTGCAACATAGGATGAACTAATGTGAGATTGAGTTAAGGTTTTGTTTCTTGAGTTGAATGCTTATGCAATGCATTTATGTTCAAAGATCTCCATGGGATTAAAACCTAAATCCACATTGTTGTAAGTGTCATGGTCTTGTTTTGACTCTGTATTCCCTAGAAAGTAAGCACTGGTCATGTTTTCCAAATTTCAGAATCAATCAATTATAAAAATTTATTTGTTTTCAGCACTAGAATTAAGTTTAGGAATAGCGTAGACTAGAGCAAGTTTCAATGTACCAAAAGGTGACATAAAATAAGGTCTGAGCCAAAGAGTACGAAGTTTTTTCAGTCTTTTCTTGGTATATTTTCATTGAAACATAGCTACTAAAGTATAGTGTCTTGTCAAGCAAGTAATAATATCAAAGTGATGTTGTTATAGGGATACCCACCTAGGTTTTGCAGAGCCTAAAGAGTAGAAAGTTGTAGTCAGGGTGCTACACTTTGTTCATTGGCCAAATCCAGTCCTACCACTTAACCATGAGTCAATGGCTATTTCTCTAGAGTGGGGGAACCTGTAGATTTGAGTACCAACACTCAATTTATTGAAGATCAATAAAATATCATTTTCTGTTCTGATCTCATTTTGTTGTCCATCTGTTATATGAGTTTCATATGCTTACAAAGTTTTCAACTTGTCTTTTCAAATGAAAATGTATTTGTGTTGATAGGTTTCATTTGTAGCAAATGAACTAAATTATGTCAATAACATAGTAACATAATGTGTATGAATAAATGTAACATAATGTGTATGAGTTAATTGATCATTATATTGATAAATTGAATTGTTTTAACACTTAATTGTTGTTGAAATATCAATTGTATAAGAAAATGATTGTTACTTCTATATTTAATTAGTGTTTCCTTCTCTGTGTATGAGTTTAATGTTCCTTTGTCTAAAACCCAATATCATCTCAAGAAGAAGTCATGGTCTTATGGATTCATACATGTAACATCTTCCCTTTTCAATGAGTTTTTTTATGGTTACAATGAATGTACTTTGAAAGTCAGTGGGCATTCAAATTTTTAAGAACATGGCATCCTCATTTTTAACAATTTATATGCACTAGTAATGGAATTGTATCACATACATAAGATCTTATTTCAAATATATCAATGTCACATCGAGTTTGTTAATGACACCACACCTCATCAAATTTTTTTTTTATTATAACATGTTTATGTAAAGGAAAGATAGAAAGAAATAATATAACATGTCGCGTTATTGTGATTTATGTAATTTAACGTATCGTGTTAGTGTAATGTATGTAATATAGTGTATCATGTTACTCTGATGTATGCAATATAGGGACCAGTGGTGTGGTCTCACTATTGATATTATTTTTTATATACATGGAGTGATTTTTAAATTTATATTAATAATGTGCAGGATACATTGAAGTTTGACATGTAGGTTGCACATGCAAGAAAACAAAATAAAAATGGACCAATCTTACTATAAATAAATATCCATTCACAAAAATTGTAGGAAAATACCAAAAATATAATTTTTTTCCATGAAAATATACCATCATGTCCCTTTGTAAACATAAATTTCAATGGTTTTATTAAAAACCATAGTCATACAGCCAAGAAAGATAATACAATTTTATGGGAGAGACCTCGTTTGTGATGATAATCTTCTTTCAATCCTTGCAAACCTCATCGGTGGGTGCAGACTATTATGTCTCGTGAAGAGGTGCATATAATCTAGAACCACCAAACTGGTAAGAAAAAGGGCATTGGCAACAACAACGTCATCATCCAGGTGTGGCAGTTGGACCCGTCCCCTCCATGGATCTGAATCTCGACTGACGGTGCACATTATGTGCACCCTCAGGAGAGCCACGAGCCGATTGACAAAGGGTCTGAAAACGGTCCATAGCACCCTATATATTTTTCTTTGTCTCCAAAGATGGAATGAAAAGAAGAGGTCTATTATGTGGACAGTATAATATGTCTGGCCATTGTCATGTTTGTGCATGTTGACCTGCCATCCAATGCTAAGGCGAGGATGCATACTCAGCCATGCAGCCTCTTGGTTGCACTCTTCCATATCTCGGTGTAACCTGCACATTCATCCAACAAGAGTGCTTGTTATTTAACAATGACATTCAATAAATGCAACAAATATTCCTACAATAAGTGTGTCAGTTATTTAACTAAACCATTCAATAAATGTAAGACATATTCATACAATAAGAGTCTTACTTATTTAACCATAGAATTCAATAAATGTGATACAAAAAGGCACAATATTGAAAAATAAAGTGACAAATCAAAATTACAACCTCCTCCTGTCACCGTTGGTGTACGTGTTTGTCATTGCTTTGTAGAAGGCAAACAAATATCTAAAATGGCACCTGCTGAGAAAGATACAGTGTGTAAAAACATTGGGGACAATAATACAAACCATTACAACAATATTACAACAAACAAATCCAGTCCATATTACTAAACATGTTGAAAGATTAAAAGCTAAACATGGAGCTAAGAAAAATGTAGTACGAAGGTAATGACTGACACATGATTTAAAATACGATACAGATAAAATAGTGATCACCACCTCCCACGCAAAGCAAAACAAAAAAGTTTCATGGTCAAAGCAGCATAACGCGACATGTTATTCGTTGTAAAAAAATGTACCGAGTGACCTGTATAGTACATCTTAGTTGTTGACACGAATATGAAAACGTCATGTAGTCATCCGCAGATATGGAAGGTATACATAAATAATGCATATCCAAATCTGAACTAATAATACCAATGTTGTGTTAGCTAGGGATATTCTGTGATCCTTGTCCAGATTGAGCAAAGTCAAAAGCCAATCGTCGATGAGGACTCCTCTACCCAGATATTGAGGGTGTAGTGAACATTGCCACGCATGTTTGTGGTCCACTTTCACCAACTATGAAACATAACTACTAAGTAATAACACACACCATTGACATGTTTGGAAACCACTTAAATGTGACACACTTGTGTACCAACCTATATTGACCATTTTGTCTTAAACATGGTAGATTATTGACCATTTTGTGTTTAACATGGCAGATTATTGACCATTTTCATATTAAACATGGTAGATTATTGACCTTTTTCATCTTCAACATGGTAGATTATTAACATGTTTGGAAACCACTTAAATGTGACATAGTTGTGTACCAACATGTATTAGATACAACTAAACCTCTGGAAAAGATGTGCAGTTTCGGTGCTTCGTCGAATATCCTCTTTCCCTTTTGCCTCCTAGTAGTCTCCGAGGGGAACTCAAAGGCCTTAGGGTGCATAACATCATCAAAGATCTCAGTGCTCATATTCTACCTATGTTGCCTCTGAATCTGGCTACGATCCCTACTTGCATTGAACCAAGGTTGCATTCGAATGGTGCTTGTAGCAGTTGGATCAATATGGGGACTGAAATCAAATTCCTGGCACTAGAATTGTCAAGGTCAACCATGAACCTCTCCACACAACCTACAAATGCCCTTATTTTTTTGTGTGACTGTGGCATTATTCGCGACACCATATTTAACTTTGTGCTCGCTTCATTACACGTCATGATGTCAGCATCCTCTATATGTGCTTCTGCACTGGAAATGGTATTGACAACCACTAGAGGTGTTGGGTGTTCATTAATGTTATTAGATATTGGATTTGACATAGGAATAGGTTCTGCACAAAACAATATCTTGGAGTGAAGTGCAGATCTTTTAAATCACCATACATAAACATTTACGAACCAAACAAGTTGAGTTGCACTTGACATCGACTTACCTGGGAGACGCGAATCATTAAATGAGTTGTCGACCATTGTAGCAACCTTCAAAGCATGCTTGCAAGTGTTTCCTTGCAAACTCCACATACAGTCACATATGTACAAGTGATCACCACATTTCATAACCACGTACCAATTGCAAGAGGACTGACTTTTCACCCAATACGAACCCGGATTCATGTCATCTGGAACAAAATCGGCATCAGGAATTTCCTTTGCCCTCTCCATGCTAGTTCGCAAATGTGACAACCTATAGTTTCTAATGAATCCATAATGTTGCAACAATCGCTTTTGCTTGTAGAATGGTTCCACTTTATAGGCAAGCTTGTGATACAGATTGTCCATCCTCCTTGTGCACATCTTCTTATTGTCTCTTACTTGTGCAACACCTTCAATTTTCCATGGTATAATTCGATGGCATTATTTGTGTCCTGGTTAGTATGAGGGAAATTCCTGAATTTTTTTGCCCACATTGCTACCCAAAAGACGAAAAAAAGGGAAGTTGTCAACGAATAAATGAATGCGACAATTGTTGCAATGAAAGAGTTAACAAGTTGGGGAGGGAAAATCTTAGGTAACACAAACCTCACCAATACGGCCATCTCAACACCATGTGTTGTGGAAGTACTCTAGAAAACGTTGTTGAACAATGAATTAAACAAAGAAATTGTGCACTTGCTGAGTAGTGCACTCTTCACTTTCATGCATTGCCATCATTATCTACCCTAAACAACAAAAAATGTCCATTTCTCTTTCCTTTGTCGCATACTTGTAGACATTCTTCAACCATGCTCACCACATGTGCCAGATACAAAGTATCACATGACATTGAAAAAAAGTCATGTTTTGAAGTCAACGATTAATCATGCCTGATCAATATACAAAAAAAGGTAGAGAACATATCTTACTGTTTGATTTGAAGTAGACTAATAATTGAAACATGCACGTATTGTATCGCTTGAATCTATGCACTCGCATCATATGTGATGAATGTATTGATCCTCCAATCAGACCTCTTTTCCTTTGCTCATCTCTGCAACTCCACCAACCAAACCTCAGGGTCGTCGATCTTGTTCCTCGATGTCACTGCCCATGCAATGGGTACCCCCAATTGTTGTTCATCAAACATGAGCAATGAATACAATTGGTACTGTTTTCAGCAAAAAACACGATAATTATTTCCATCTACAATTAAATGCAATGGGCAACTTCAAAATATGAGGAAGACTCATTACAAGGAGTTTAAGGAGACTTTCCCCATATTTATTCATTGCAAATGTGGAATCCATCGAGATGATTGACTCATGTGAGTGTCGAACCATCATGTCGAGCATCCAAGGCGTTTGTATTCCCATAATGAAAGGTGTGTCGGGACCTTCCGGCTGCTGGAAAAAAAAAGAAATTACCCTCATCTTGTTTTTTCCATTTTAAGATTCTCGTGGCATCGTTCACATGTTTTCGTGATCGAATGGAGCAAACCCTTGCCACCGTGTTCATAACGTCCTTCCGTGTTAGGAATGAATCTCTCTTCCTCAACATGCTACAAAAAATAGGATCATCAAGGTGTCTGTCCATTATAGCGTCGACACTGAAATCCATCACCAACAAGCTCTCTATATATGCTTTGTATTCGTTGGACAGATTTGGTGCAAATTGCGAGTGCAACTCATTGTTGGTATCATGCACACCATGACATAATGCACCATTGTTGTGTACATGCAACAATTGCTTGTATATCAAGATGGCCATGTCTGCCCTACCATATAACACCTTAACAATGAAATGGCATGTACAACCTCATTTTTTCAGATACACATGATTTCGCTTCGGAGGCGGTGACTTATTCCTATTGTCTTTTGGTTCGTAAGAACACCAATACCTTAAACATAAAAACTGTCATATTTTTCAGCAAGAGTCGATATGTCATTAAACATAGACAAAATCATACCAAAGAATGTGACTACTAACTTGTTGTACATATTTTTTGTATGGATGTCGTGCACACTACTACTATCATCTTTAGTATGCCTCTTTCGGACAAACTTGGTTTCAAACCCTTCAACCAACGATTCCCCCTTGATGAATGCATCCAATCTAGCAAGTGGAATCGCCACACAAAAATCTTTAGTCTAAGCATCGTCAATGCAAATTTTGGTCCACCAAATATCCTGTGAAGAGAAGTGATGGAGACCTTCACCACCATCTTGCACTTCCAGTCTCAACATCTGCTGCCATTTTCGGCGAATCGACATCCTAGTGAACTACATATCAGCCAATATCATTGAATTACACACCAATTGCCAAACAATTGCAAGTACATAGAGCATACAAATAGTTGGTTCATACTTAGAGTCATAGACACCGTAATAACTGTAAAGAGCCAAATTCGATCCATGGCAAGATACAATACGGATGCACATACAATGCAAACAAAAACCTCTCAAGATAATATTGAATTTTGATGTTGACATCATTGTGTTTGTGACTAATCACAAACCTTTTATACACAAATAATTCATGCAAAGTCTTTCAATTTATAAGAGGCTTGGGAGATAAAGCACGATGGACAATATAGTCAAAAAAGCACAATTTTCTCCCGATTTATGCTTCTATCAGCATAACTTTGAATGAGATAATTAGAATTTGTTAAACTTTAGGATTAGATTAGGGTAAGCATATAATTTAAATTTTTTATTTCACTATTTGCACTTAGATATAAGTTAGATATTAATTCAATTACGAGAGGTATGAATTCAATCTGCAAGTATTGTGTGATGATTGGCTTTTGAAATCAATGATCATTCAATTCTTTTATGTTAATACCAACCTATTAACTTAATTTTAATAGATTATAAGATAAATACGTCAAAACACACACTGTCTAATCCAAGCTGTATGCGGCATAAACAATGCTTGTTAATCATAGAGACCAATTAACCAAATAGTTGATTTAGACAGCTTAAAAAATTGGCCTTTAATCATAACAATTATTTAAGTCGTTTGTTTGTTTCAATGATCCAAACGCGATGACCCGATTTTGCATAACAAGACACACAAATACATCCAAAACGCGTATTTAAACAAATGGATAAATAAAACTCGTACCCGTTTTAACATATGCTTCAATAAAACTACAGTCGACCATGAGAACGCATAACTTTCACAAATCCAATGTAGCCCTAGCCCGCATTGCTGTTGTCGCTCCTATAATCGACATTTTTAACTTCCTCTTCAAACCACCACCCCCCTGCTACTCTCACCACTCCCATAACACGCATCTACTCTTCGATTTCCAACTCTCTGCAAGAAAAAGACAAAGGAAAAACGTATGAACAAAAGTTGCAAAGGAAAATCATATGAACACATAAGGAAAAGGAAAATCTTGTGAAATTTTTTCTTAGCATCCCTGGTAGCTTCGACAACATCCAAGCCCTCACCCATGCTGCTATTATTGATCACGATCGTATAATGCCCGTTTAACCTTCCCCGATATCTCCCCTGCTTCTGTTTTTCTCTTCCTTGCCTGGCAAGTTAATGGCTTTGCATGTTATTGACCACAAATATATGCTTGCTCTTTCTTGCCTTCCAAGTTAATGGCTTGGCATGTTATTGACCACAACATATGAAGAGATATATTAAATGTGTTGTTATTGACCTGACCTAAGTCTCTAAGTTATTGTCCCCAATTACCTGCATGTTATAGTACAATATCAGTCGTCTACTTTCCCACCCGCCCAACAAAGCACTCTGTTGTCTCCTGGCGATTTGACTGATTGCGTGTTATACGCCCCTCCAAAGTTGGCGACATGATGTGCTCTGTGGATGTCCTTTTTGGCGAGTCCACGTCATCACAACCTCGACCCACGCGATGTCTCGCTATGTCCACATTGTCACAGCCTATGATGGGGCCTACTTGCAGCTGGGCATGGGTATGCATGTATGTTTTGCATGTCATCGGTACGACGCTAACGTTTTGGAGCCACAATAACTACATCCAAATTTAATATACTCTTCACTTATAAAACTAAATATTATTAGTTTGATTTATATTCCTACATTAATCATGTTACAATTCAATCCTAATCCTAATTCATAACTACTTAATCAAAATTAAATATATTTATATACATGTAGCTAACCTAAACTTTAAAAAGAAAGTTTATTTTCCTTCACGGTCTTTAAAATATTAACTAAATTAGATATTGCAATTATATTTACACCCATATTAGAATCTTCAATTATTTTGATTCACCCAGTACGGAAAGACACGAGCATATATGATTATGGTAATTCGGATATATTCCATGGCAAATGCTGAAACCTAGAGTAGATAGTAGCTGTCGAAAAACTGTGACCGCCATTAATGATGATGAATTTTTCAGGGGGTATTTTTAGTCAACCCTAAATTTGTGAATTGTTTATGTTTAGTAAGCTGAGGAATTTGTAGGAATTTTTCTAATCTTATGCCCGACAATACCTATCTGAATGACTTCATTTGAAAAAGAGAATATACCAGCTGGTTAAGCTTTCTGGTGAAGTTGATTACTAGTGGAATTCAGTTAGAAGCCATTGTTACTAGGCCTAGGTATCCTCATTTGGTATTTTGGCGATCTGTTTTAGCAGTAACACCTTGGGAGACTCGGATGTTAAAACTAAATCTTCACGCCGATCGATGGACTCGGAAAGGGCAGAGAGTTAAAGGACCCAGGTCGTCTTCAAAGGCTGTCAAATCAGATCCAATAAATGATACAATTCTTATTTCTTGATTTTAATACATTGTGTAATCACATCATTTTGAGGATAAACTCGAGAGAAATGGCGTCGCTTCCGTTGAATTTATATGGAAGAAGTTGCTCCGTTTGGATATTAAAAGTTAATGGGACAAGCGCCTGTCGTTTCTTGGCAATGACGTTAGCCTCGGGTCGGCAATTTTAAATAATGAGAGAAGACCTTGTGTTTAGGGAAATTTATGTCAGCATGTACCAGATTCCTTTCACATATATTCATCTGATTATTTCCTGGTTATTTACAAGAGCTAAGAGGCGGCAACAAACAAGAACAATATCGTTTGCTATGGCGCACTCTGCACTTGTTCCTGCGATTCAAGCCCTCTCTGACATTAATTGTCCCCAAGGCAAAATTTTGACCAAACAATTCCTTCAACTTTGCGCCACGATTTTGCCTGTGTTAGGTAAACACAGCTCTGCCTGCGTTTGTTTATTTTCCCGAAACCCTAATATTTTCCCTATCTTACTTTTTTCAATCTCTTTTGAGGGTTACAGATAAATTAGGACCTACGATGGCGGTTATCAGGTCAGACATTGGAGGAAATATTCAGGTAAATACTTGTTTGCAATAGCAAATTCAAGCTTTATAATGAAAATAAAAGACTTCGATTTTTCGTGTTCTTGAAATTTCTTATAAGTTTCTGTAAAACTGTGTTCAATTTTTCATATTCTTGAAATATCTTGCGAGTTCTGTAAAATTGTGTTCGATTTTGCATCAACATGGCAATCCTCTTAAATATTAAAGCCCTGCATACTACTTTTGATTTCTGTTAGAGACTGGATGACATGTACGAGTCCAGTAAATCTGAGTACGCCTTTCTATACGAAATAGTTCGCAAAGAAGCCGCGCAAGGAACAGCGAAGAAACCGCTGAGCTGCACAAAAGCGGTACTGTGGTTAACAAGGGGTATGGAGTTCATGATTGTGCTGTTGGGGACTTTGGTAGAACAGGAGGAGTGGAGCCTCAAGCAGGCCGTTGAATATGCTTACAATACCACACTCAAGCAATGGCATGGATGGATCTCTACGGCCGCCTCCAATGTGAGATTTCTTCTTTCAATAATTACTCTTTCCATCCCCCTTCGACTCCAGCTTATGTTTACTCACCACTACCACAATAATTTTGGCAACCGACAGGTGGGTTTGAAATTGATCCCTGAAAGGCAAAATTTCATGAAACTTTTGGGCGACACCACAAACTTTAAAGAGGACGTTGACAAGTTGTCTGCATCGTTGTCTCCTCTTCTACAGGCAAATCATGCCTTTCTGGTAACTACTTATCCATTTTTTTTTAACTGAAAAAATTACGAATCATGGTAATTCCTGTTAGAACCCCATTTTCATTCTCAACAGTAATTTAGGAAAATAAGCTGATTTGCAATTTTATTTTGTTTGCAGCAAAGCCTCCGCTTGAACAGGATGAAATCATCATAGTGTTGTCACTTTTACTTCACCACATGTATATTTTACACACAACATATAGATTGTAACAGAGAATTTTCACAAGGTCGAATTTCATGTATATTTTTAAGAAAATATAGGTATAGATTGTGATGAGAAGGATCAAAATGAACATAACTGTTTATATCTGTTAGTGGTCTTCTGTACATATCTTCATGTGGATATCGTGAGAGATCTGGTTGAATTGCGTAGGGCGTGCCATTCAAAGGCATGTCCTTGGATCACCTTTCATTGACTTTTTATATTTGTATTTTTTCGTTGTTATGTTATGATAAAAGTTCGTGTGAAATGGACACCATTAATTTTGACTTCCGATGAGTTTGTAATGAGCCATTTTTACATTTGCTTTTCTATTTTTTAAGTGGATAAAATTAGGATAATGTAAAAATGATAAAATCAGAAGTCAACAACAATGTAAAAATTTAAAATGAAAGATAAAAAGATACCGAAATTTATTTTTTATTTTTTATAATATCTTTATCAATTTTTATTAATTAAATAATATAGTACATATATTTAAAAAAATAGAGGGACACAAGGTCATTCCATTTGAGTCAAATGGGTAGTGCTCCAAAAGTCAAATAAGAGTCACACGGTCAAAGCCCAAAAAAATGAGAATTAGATAAACAACAAAACGAGAAAACATAAAGACTAGCTGCTTAAGTGGTGAGAGTGATTCTGAAGGGAGGCGGAGGGAGATCTTGGTCATCTAATTTGCCCTATACATCAGCGGGGTCCAGAGTGACATCAGGAAGAGACCAACCCTTGTTAGCAGCTTCACCTTCCTCTTTCTCCTTATCATCACGAGCGAGCAAAATAGCCAGACCTAGACTCGGAAAGCCCTTAGAAGAGTCAGACCAACCACCACCAAAAGTCAGCCAACCACTACCACCACTCGAATCAAGCCTTGCCACCCCAAGGCAACACCCAGAGGCAAGGCCTCCACATGAGGGAGAGGTAGAGCACTACCTACTGAAACCAATCCCACAACTATAGTGGTCGTGGGGAGCTTGAGACTGAGAAGTCTAAGAATGCCAAGCGTAAGAATTTCGATCGCGTTGATCGCCATGGGGCGTGGAACGACCACAAGAAGCAGAATTATCTGGAGGAACTTGGGCCACAGTGCACGAGCATTACCCCAATGTGCAAGAAACTCCTAGAGGCGAGAAACCTCCAACGCAACTTTGTTCGCTTGCACTTGAATCTAAAGCAACACATTGTTGCAAATACATGCTTTAGTAAACAGCAAAATATTCATGGAAAATAGAACTATGAGCAAATAAAATAGAGTTTCTATCTTTCCTCAAAGAAAACAAGATCTCCACCCTAAAAGCATGCTAGATTTGGGTATACTTGAAAGGGAAATGAGGCCAATCACCCAGAAGAGCCATGTGCCAAGAGAAATGTTCAAGTCGGAAGGGGCAAAACAAATCATGAATCTAATTCCATGGGTTTTAGGTGTTGGCACTTTGGAGGAATTGATTATGTGTTGCATTGATGTTTGTCATTGATGGCAAAACTAGCTATTTTGCTGTCTACTGGGTTCCGGTAGAGTGGTTGGACTTTGATGATGATCTGAAGATTTATCTTTAGTATGCTCTGGTATGCTCTGACTATTGGAATTGGTCTGGATTGGTTATTCATGTGTTCCTGATGCATATCTCATTCAGTTGGTTCGAGATTTGATGATCCGGAAGCTATCATTTGTTCTAGTAAGCCTTTTGGTTAATGGTAAGGGTTTTATCGACAGAGCTTTGTTGAAGATCTTTTGATGAATTCGATAAGTGGTGTTGGTGCGGCTTCTAGAAGGTTATCAGGATGCTGATGGTTATCATGTTCGTGTTCCAGTTGATTGGTGGTGTTTCATTTGGCTTATGGCGACCTATTTTAGGTCAAGTCTTATTCTGCTAGGTTATGGAACGGTTTATGTAACGTGTTGGTTGATGCTCCCGATGCGTTACCGGTTGGATTTATTGATTGGTTTATGTTGTTTCAGTCTTAGGCCGACTTGGTTTATCATTGATTTGCGGGTTTATGTAACAGATTTATTGTATTATCTTCTTGGTGGCCGACCTAATTGTTTAGGTCCCGGGTTGGTATATATATGATGTAAGATCTCTTTGTAGATCATGGTTAAAAAGGGTTATGGGATTATCTACATGCGAATAAAGTTGTAATCATATACAGTGGTTTTGATCGATCATAGGTGATCGAATTGGGTTTGTGTAAGAGGTTAAAGACCTCCGGTATTGAGCTTAATCGGAACTATACTCGGGCATAGGAGATGCTATTCTTGCAGTTCATTCATCTATCCAGATTGTAGTCTCGATTTCTTTTGTAATCAGTGAGGCTCCTTTTTGATGAGCAGTGCGCTCTAGGCTGTTGGCCTTCCTACATGTGCATGCCCCTCTTATTGTAATCACATACTTATTGCAGAAGTATTATCTGACTATGGGTAGGCTTTCTATAGTGGTTTTTCCCTTTACCGAGTTTTCCACGTACACATCTTGGTGTTATGTGTTTTGGATGGATGGTAATTGTTATGTGATCTATGTTTGTGCTTAACTGATATATCTTCTATTCCGGTATTTGGTTTATGCATTCCGGTAGAAGGTTTTGTGTGCTTAAAGTTTCATAATATGTTGACAACTGATTCACCCCCCTATCTCAGTTGTCCACCGGTTATCCTAACAATTGGCATCAGAGCCTAGTCCTCTCTGCAGAAGCTTAACCGCTCGAGGAAGATCCTATGGCATCTAATAGTTCATCTGTAGTTGTTTCCCAGAGAGAAACCCCTAAGCTTGATTCAACAAATTACAGAGTATGGAAGATTCAGATGGAGACTCATTTGAGATGTATTGGGAAAGAGATTTGGGAGATCACTAAAAAGGGCTATACCCCTTATAATTTGACATTTGACAATCCTCCTCCGGCAGACTTGGATAAGAACATTGAAAATGACTGTAGAGCTAGAGAAGCCCCTCTTGAGTAAAATTTTTGATGACAAATCATTTGCAAAAGCTATATGGGATAAGTTGGAGACTATGAATGAAGGTGACCCTACTGTTAAAATTGCTAAACTTGATGGTTACCGGGTAAGGTACGAGAACCTGAAGATGGAGGAAGATGAAAGGATTAGTGCTTTTATGGAAAGAGTTAATGAAATTGTTATGAGAATTCAGTGTTGTGGTGGATCTTTGAGAGAAGATGAGATTGTTTCTAAGTATTGAGAGCTTTGCCACTGGCTTACAAGATGAAGGCTACTGCAATTAATGAGTTGAGAACAATGTCTAACACCTCTGTCAACAGGGATACTTTGGTTGGAAAGTTATCTGCTTTTGAGCTTGAAGAATTTGGTCCTCAAGGCGCTGCAAAGACTGAATATGATTTTCATGCATCTACATCATCAACCGACAAGAGTGATTGGAAAGCTTTATATGCAAAGGAACTGGAGGAAATGAAGAAAGAAGATGAAGAGTTTGAGCAACTTAAAGCCCTATTTTCTAGACGAGTACCTAAAGGTCCGACAGGAAGTAAGTATGAAGGAAAATCACCTTTTAAATGTTTTGCATGTAATAAGATAGGTCATTTTGCATCTAGATCTCTTGAGAGGAATTCAAGATTTGAGGAGAAAGCTAGAAGATCTTTGAGGCCTAATCAATTATCAGAACAAGCATAAGTACATGAGGAACAAAGAGAAATCATGCTACTATGTGGACGAGGAAGGTGTGACTCATGACTCTGATGATGAACCAACAAAAAATTCAGCTAGTGGATGTGGCAATGGAAATGAATGGGTATTTTTAGCTATCAAGGAAGATGCTCCAGAACCTATCATTCAAAATGAGAAGGCCCTTGCTGCTAATGTTGAAGACAAGGATGAATGGGTGATAGATAGTGGATTCTCACATCATATGATTGGAGATAAAAGGAAGTTTCTATCTTTGCATGAATTTGATGGTGGCCTGGTTAGATTTGGAGATGACAAAGCATGCATGATCAGAGGAAGAGGAACTATATCATTGGATGGTAGGCATAACACTGATAATGTTTATTATGTTGAAGGTTTAAGGCACAATCTTTTGAGTGTAGGACAGTTGGTGGATAAGGGATTTCAATTACAATTCAAGGATGGAAAATGCAAAATCATCAGCAGATCTGGATTGGAGATTGCAACCGGTACTCAGACTAAAGGTAACATTTTCATTTGAACTCCGGTGAGAACACATGATTGCACAAATTGATGAGAATTAGCTAGGCATAAGAGGTTGTGTCATGTGAATTTTGATTGCATTGTAAAGATCAGTTCAACTAAGGCAGTTAGAGATATACCTAAGATTGTGAAGCCCTATAATCCGGTATGCAAGGAATGTCAAATGGGAAAGCAGGTCAGAACTTCTTTTAAGAGTATACAAGACAAATCTAATGATATTCTTGATCTTATTCATACTAATTTATGTGGTCCTGCTAGAATAAAAAAATTACAGGGTGAGATATTTTATGCTAATCATTGATGACTATTCTAGAATGATGTGGGTTACTTTTCCAAGGGAGAAGTTTGAAGCCTTTGAAAAGTTCAAGATATTTAAAGCTAAATTTGAGACAAAGACATGATTGAAGATTAAATTCTTAAGGTCTGATCAGGGTGGTGAATTCACATCCAGTGAATTTAACAGTTATTGTGAGAAGAATGGGAAAAGGAGACAGTTGTCTGCACCCCGGACACCTCAGCAGAATGGTGTTGTGGAAAGAAAGAACAAAACTATCTTGGATGCAACTAGAACTATGATGATGGAAGCTAATATGACTCATATCTATTGGAGAGAAGTTATGAGTATGACGGTATACACATTCAACAGAGTTCATATCAAAGGAGACATCGGTAAAACACCTTATGAGTTTATGGTTTGGTCATACACCTATAGTTAAGTATTTCAAAATCTTTGGTAGTAAATGATATATCAAAAGAGATGATTCCATTGGAAAGTTTGATCCTAGATGTGATGAAGGGATATTTCTTGGTTATTCTAATGAAAGCAAAGCATATAAATGTTATAACAAAAGATTGCAGAGAATTGTGGAGAGTGCTAATGTCAAGGTGGATGAGAAGTACAAAGGTCAAATCAGAACTTATGAGAGAGAACCGGAAGTGGATATGATCATAACTGAATCGATAGCACCTATACCGGAATAGAATGTTGAGCCAATTCCCCTGTCAGTATCAGAAAATTCAACAGTAACTGAAGATCAAAACAGAGAAATAGAAAGTCAGAAGACTCCTAGGTATGTAAGGTTAAACCATTTAGAAGATCAAATCATTAGAGACAAGAGCAAAGTGTTGGCGATTTGGAGCAATTGATTATGTGTTGCATTGATGTTTTGTCATTGATGTCAACACTAGCTGCTTTGGTTGTTTACCGATATCTAGTTGGTCTCGGTAGGACGATTGGTTTTTGGTTGGTAAGATCATGTTGATCTGGCATACTCCGGTATGCTTTGGCTTAGATTTGCTATTCATGCTACTCAGATATATGTTCAGTCAGTTGGTATTGATTTGGTGATTGGATACTATCTTTTATGTTGGTAAGTCAAGTTTATGTTGGCCATTTGGAAGAATTGATTATGCGTTGCATTGATGTTTTGTCATTGATGTCAATACTAGCTGTTTTGGCTACTTTATTAGTATCTTTTTGGTCCCGGTAGGATGTTTGGTTTTTGGCTAGATTAGATCATGATTATCCAGTATACTCAAGTATGCTTTGGCTTAGATATTCTATTCATGCTACTTGGATTTATGTTCATTCAATTGGTTTTGATTTGGTGATCGGATGCTATCTTATATGCTGGCAAGCCTGGTTTGTTGATCTAGTGAGGGTTTCACCGACAGAGCTTTGTTGAAAATCTTTTGATGTTATGCATAAGTGGTGTTGGTGCGGCTTCTAGTAGAGATTCAGGATTTTGAAGGTGATCGTGTTCGAGACTTGGTTGATTGGGATCATTGCTTTAGTGTGTGTGGACCTAAATTGGGTCTGGTACTATCTAGGTTTTGGACCAGCTTAATGTAACGTGTTGTTAGGACTTCTTGATGTGTTTCTAGGATGTCTTATGGGTTGGATATTATTTTGTTTGGTCTCAGGCCGACATGTTTTGTAATTATATAATTGCTTTATTGTCTAGTGGCCAACCCTATTGTTTATGGTCGAGGGTTTGTATATATATGATGTAAGATCTCATTGTAGATCATGTAAGGGATATGATAAGGATGTATGCGAGCGAATAATGTAATAATCATTCATACAGAGGATTTGGTTGATCATTGCAGAGGATTTGGTCGATCATTGGTGATTGAGTTGGGTTTATGCAAGAGGATTAAGTCCTCTGGTATTGAGCTTAACCAGAACTGTAGTACTTAGGCATTGGAGATGCTATCATTGCAGTTCATTCTTTCTTCCGGATTGTAGTATGGATTTTTATGTGGTCAGTGAGACTCCTTTTTTAATGAGAAGTGTGCTCTAGGATATTGGCCTTCCTGCAAGTGCAGGCCCCTCAATTTGTAATCACATACTTACTGCAGAAGTATTATCTGACTATGGGTAGGCTTCCCACTATGGTTTTTCCTTTTACCAGGTTTTCCACGTACAAATCTTGGTGTCATGTAGATGGTATCTATTCTCTAATTATTACTTGTGCTTAATTGGTACATTTGCTATTTCGATAATCGGTTTATGCATTCCGGTATTGATCTTATGTGTTCCGGTATTAAGGTTTTCATTGCTTAAGGTTTCGATAATCTGGTATCAACTAATTCGCCCCCCTCTTAGTTGTCTTCCAGTTATTTGAACTATCTAACAATTGGTATCAGAGCTCTGGTCCTCTCTGCAGAAGCTTAACTACTTGAGGAAGATCCTAAGGCGACTAATAGTTCAAGTTCATCCAGTTCATCTGCTATTGTCTTTCAGGGAGAAATTCCTATCCTTGATAGAACAAATTACAGAGTATGGAAGATTCTGATGGAGACTCATCTGTGATATCTTGGTAAGGAAATTTGGGAGATTGCAGAGAATGGAGTTACTCCTTTGAATCCGACATCTGGAAATCCTCCTCCGACAAATTTGGATAAGGAGCTTGAGAATGATTGTAGAGCTAGAGAAGCCCTCTTGTGTGCACTTTCTGATCAACAAATAATGGGATTGACTAACAAATCATCAGCAAAGGCTAAATGGGATAAGTTGGAGACTCTTAATGAAGGTGACCCTACTGTTAAGATTGCTAAACTTGATGGTTATCGGGTGAGATATGAAAATTTGAAGATGGAAGAAGATGAAAAGATTACTGCATTCATGGAAAGGGTAAATGAAATTGTCATGGGAATTCAATGCTGTGGTGGATCTCTGAGTGAAGATGAAATAGTTTCTAAAGTTCTGAGAGCTTTACCATCGACTTATAAGATGTAGGCTATTGCAATTAATAAATTGAGAACAATGGCTAATACTTCTATCAATAGGGATACCTTGGTTGGGAAATTATCTGCTTATGAGCTTGAAGAATTTGGAACTTCTGGAGATGCGAAGTCTAAACTTATTTTTCATGCATTTACATCATCAACCGATAAGAAAGATTGGAAAAAAATTTATGTGAAGGAATTGGATGATATGAAAAGGGAAGATGAAGAATTTGAGCAACTTGAAGCCATATTTGCTAGAAGAGTACCTAAAGGACCGGTAGGAAGTAAGTATGAAGGAAAATCACCTTTTAAATGTTTTGCATATAATAAGATAAGTCATTTTGCATCTAGATGTCCTAAAAGCAATTAAAGCTTTGAAGAAAGAGATAGAAGATTTTTTAAGCCTAACCCTGGATATCAGAACAAGCATAAGTACAGGAAAAACATAGATAAATCATGTTACTTTGCGGATGAGGAAGGTGTGACTGATTCTGATGATGAACCAACACAAGACTCTGCTAGTGGTTCCGAGAATGGAAAGGAATGAGTGTTCTTGGCTATCAAGGAAGATGATCCGACACTTGAAGAGATAAGGATGAATGGGTAATTGATAGTGGATGTTCACATCATATGATTGGAGATAAAATGAAGTTTCTATCTTTGCAAGAATTTGATGGCAGTCTGGTTAGATTTGGAGAGGAAAAATCATGTATGATCAAAGGAAGAGGAACTATATCATTAGATGGTAAGCAAAATACTGATAATGTTTATTATGTTGAAGGTTTAAGGCATAATTTTTTGAGTGTAGGACAATTGGTGGATAAGGGATTTCAATTACAATTCAAGGATGAAAAACGCAAAATCATTAATAGATTTGGATTAGAGATTGCAACCGATACTCAGACAAAAGGTAATATATTTCATTTGAATTCCAGTGAGATATGTTTGATTGCACAAATTGATGAGAGTTGGCTTTGGCATAAAAGGCTATGTCATGTGAATTTTGATTGCATGGTAAAGATCAGTTCAACTAAGGCAGTTAGAGATATACCTAATATTCTGAATCCCTATAATCCAGTATGTAAGGAATGTCAAATGGGAAAACAAGTCAGAACCTCTTATAAGAGTATACAAGACAAATCTAATGATGTTCTTGATCTTAATCATACTGATTTGTGTGGCCCTGCTAGAATCAAAAGTTTTCAAGGTGATAGATATTTTATGCTAATCATTGATGATTATTTTAGAATGATGTGCATTACTTTTCTAAGGGAGAAATCTAAGGCTTTTGTAAAGTTTAAAATCTTTAAAGCTAAGGTCGAAAGTGAGACAGGATTGAAGATTAAGTGCTTAAGGTCAGATCATGGTGGAGAATTCACATCCAGTGAGTTTAATAACTTTTGTGAGAAGCATGGCATAAGGAGACAATTTTCTGCTTCCTGGACACCTCAACAAAATGGAGTTGTGGAAAGAAAAAAAAAAACCATCTTGGATGCTACTAGAACCTGTAGGACCCCTGCCCTAATCATATTTTAAATTCTGGTTTTGAGCTTGGTTGATTTACCATGATGTAATGTTATAGTGAGATATTATGATTATTGTGCATACCTATAAATGTGGTTTTCACATCGATTCTTATGTATGTTTATTTGTTCTTCTGATTCGTGTTATTAATCTCGGGCTAACACTTTCATTAAATATATATGTATGCATGTGTGGCTCATGGTTGCAGGAGATTGTAGGTACAGTACGACATAGGTATGAGGTTTGTATCCACCTGGATTCACATGTTTGAGTGTACCTCATCGGCCCTAAGAGATTGGATTAGGTGGTCATAATGACCTTCATTTTACTCTGGTCGTTCTCAAGTGAGCATCGTCAGTCGTCCGTCAGTTTTCCCTTGGGTTGGGTATGCAGGTCGTGTATCTGGTTGGCTTTCTTGGGTTGTGTGTTTTGCGTGTGGTGAGTATTTAATCCTTAGTATTTAATTTGATTAAATGTGTTCTTTTACGCATTAGTAAATTAAGGGACTAAATTAAATAGGACCCCTTTGTGCGATTAATCATTAATTAGAATTTCTCTATTCATGTTTGTAGCAAGTTTGATTAAATGGTTATTTTTAAATGATGAATTTATTCAGTTTATGCATTTTGAAAGGAAAGGTTAAATAGAACTGAAAAATTAATATTTACCCTCTTTGGCATTTTGAAATAGAAATGCTAGTTTCAATTAATTGAGAAAAAATAATTTTAGAAGAAAAAAACAAGTTTTGCATCTTTAATTGTTTGGAAAATGATTTTTATTTTGGGAAGAAAATATTTTAATTCCAAAAAAAAAAGAATTTTGGTCAAACATTTCCTTTTAACCTAGGTTTGGAAAATATTATGGGTGGAGATTATTTTTGGGAATGAAAATTTTGGGCATTTGGAGGAGAAGGATTTTCTTGATCTTGCAGGTTGGGCTCTTCATCAAATCTTTCCACCAGGATTGCTGAATAAGGTAGGATTCTTGTTTATCTCTTTGGTTTCTTTGCTAAATAGAGATTGTATTGATTTTGGAAGGTTTCTAGTTGTGTTTGTTGATAATCTCATATATTTGGGTAAAGATGGAAGAGTTGTAGTTTAATATCAAATTCAAACCCTCCTTGCCTTCTTTCCCAACCTCCAAATTAGATTTTGGTCGCTCAAATTGTTTTTAAAACCAAATATTGGGGTTGGTTGTTCATGATATAATTTTGTTAAAACTTCAATGAATGTCTTCAGAATCAAGTTTCAAATGGGGAAATTAGTTGTTTTGGGCAAGATTGGTTGAATTGATTGGATAAATGTGTGTAAATCAATCTTATTTTGCCAAATATGGTGTTTGGTTGGAAAACTTTACCTTTTATGGGTCTGGTTATTCTGAAAAATATAAATATTTTGAATACCATGGGTATTCTGGAAATTGTTTTTGGGCTCAGTCTGTGACTGTGTATTATTTGGGGTTTTTTCTATTTTAAGAATTAAATATAAAAAAAAAATATTACCCCCCACATGATAGGGACAACCCCACCACATAGGATGGTAGCAGTGCTACCGAGGGTAGCAAACTGCTACCATATGGTAGCAACACTACCCAAGGTAGCGGCTTGCTACCATATGGTAGCAACACTACCAAAGGTAGTGGTCTGCTACCCTATGGTAGCAGCGCTACTAATGGTAGCATCTACTGCCATGCTGCCCTTGGGAAGAAGGGGGAGGCACGTGGGTGTCCACGTGGGTCTACCCCATAATAATTGCTATTTTGTTTTTTAAACAAAATAATAATAATATAATAATGTTTATATTTTAAAATAAAGTCTTTAAATATTATTTAATTCAAGTTTATTAAATAATATTTGGTGATTAGTTTATTATTAATTAAATGTATATTAGTAAATATACATTAATTGATATTCAATTTCTAAATTATTAATTGTTGTATATATATATATAAAGCTATATATATACTAATTGATATTTTAGTTTGTATATTTGTTTAAATATACGAAAGGAAATATTTTGTTAATTTGGAAAAAGTTTATCTTTTTTAGTTTCTTTAAATGTATATTCCCATATTGTGGAAAGTGTAACTTGGTTTTGGAAAGGATAAGTTTAGATAAATTGTTTTTGAACCAGTATGGAATGATGTTTTATTTTGAAAAATAAATATCATATTTTAGTTGATTAATGAATATTTGATTATATATCATTGTGTGTTCTGCATATATTATAATTATATTCATGTGATTTTGGGTTGGAAACTCATGATGAAGTATTTATATTATTTTATGATGCAAAATGAACAATAGTGAGTTAGTAAACCATGAGCCACATGTACCTAGACAAGGTAGATAAATCGCAATCAAATTAGATCTTTTAGAAAACTGGATCGATTGTAATGTATAAACGATATGGAAGAAGATTGTCATTTTCAGATTTATGCCTATGCATGTTTAATTTTCTGTATTTGCATTTGATTAAGAAATGGCAAGTCCTGGATTGTGATTGCTGGATATTGTCGTATGTTTATTTTGGAATCCTCTTATGTCCTTGATCTCGAGTATTGGCTATTTTCATGTGATTGTTTGTATCTGGTCATGTCCTTTATACGAGTGTTGGGTGTCGTTATGTGTTTGAATGTAGCTAGTTATGTCTCTAGTCAGAGAACCGCCAATCAGTGCACCTCGTATGAAGACTTGTTTGGCCAAGTGGGTATTCCTACCATATTGAACTTCACATGCTTGACCTTGTGTATTCCTAGGTTTAGGAGTTCATTTGATTATGGTCTAGTGTCATGTGGGAAAGTGGCTTTTGAGTGGGGGCCGCACCCAAAGTGGTTGCAGGGTAACCCATTGTTGGCAAGGGTTTGCCTCTATCCTAGGTTTTGTCGCCATCTTTAAATTTTTGTGTCCTAATTTATGTCATGATCAAGGTTTATTTTAGGCAGGTTAGTTCTATGGTAATTTGTATCTTCGTTTTTAAAAGTAAGGTTGGCAGTTTGTAAAATGTGTACCTTATTGAACTTATGTGAACCTAGTTGAACTAGCATGAACTGCCTTGTACTTTTTGTTTTCGTTCGAGTCGGTCACATCTCCTTTCTTTTTGATATAGTCAGGAGTCTTTCTTGATAAATACATAAACATGCTCGAACATGCGTGAGCTAACTCGAACCTTTGTGTTCAATGGGTTCATGGGGTTCAATAAGGAGATGTTATGATTCATTTTGAATGCCCAAGACTCTTCTTTCAAAGATAACAACTAGTGCCGATTTTCTTGAGGCACATGATTGGATGTTTATAATCATGGAAAGTTAATTTCATGACACGCTTCAAAACACTTGCATGAGCGGAATGAGTGAGGTGATGGAAGTTAAGAGATTGCATTTAATGCTTGTCATATCAAAATCTCTGGCATGTGTGAGGCAGATTTGTTTCTCATAAATTTAAATTTGATATACGACACCGTTACAAGTGATGATTTTATCAACAACTCAGTCAATTTTTGGTAAGGTGCTGGAGGTGGTGAGAGGTAAACTTTTTCTACAAGCATAGGGATTTCAGGAATTTGTTCACACAAGGTGAGTTCAGTTTTTCCGTTTTCCTGTTGGCTTTACTTTTGGTTCTTTTTCCTCCTTGGGGAATCATGTTTTAATGGCTGAGTTAGTGAAAGTGAAGTCTGCATTTTATTTATTCGGTAATGCTGCTAGTTTAGAATGTGTGCATCTTGAATTGAATGACACTGCCCTAAGAGACTTTGACATGGGGGACCTCTTAGAGAGGTTAAAAAGTCAAATGTTAGAACCGTTCATGACTGAGATAACAAATAGTGATTTGGTGGAAGCGGCAGTTCCCTTTAGCAGTCGCTTGTACAAAATTGGTGAGAGAATGCATTAACAGGTTTGAGATTAGACACCAATGTATAAGGAAAGATAATGGTCAGGTCTTGTTAACAGTGAACCGAGTAACAATTGTCTCGGTTTTTGGAATTCCTGAGAGGGACACATACTCTGAATTTACCCCTTCTCTCTCTATTACAAGATTTCATGAGAAGGCAGATAAGTATAGAAATGTTATTGCTAGAAGCTGGTTGATTAAACCTTAGAGAGGGGGTTCTCATTTACCGAAATCCTTGAATAGAGATAATGTGAAACCCTACATTAGGGATTTGATAGTAATGTTGCATAAGGTTAAAGGAGCGGCTGATTCGTACCTGTTCACGGAATGGATGTATCATTTTGTTCAAGTAGTCTTAGACGAAACTTGTTACATAGATTGGGAAGAAGTTATTGCAGAAGAGCTCCAAGATCAATTGAAACAAGCACGGTTCGGGGATAGAGATTTCTACATGTCTTCATATCTTATATATTGTTTGGCATGCACAAAATAATGGCAAGGAGTACCTTGAGCCCTAGTGTTGGAAGGAATTTAGGTTTTTAAATTCTACCCCTATTTTCAGGGTGAGAAGGCT
Organism: Cryptomeria japonica; assembly: GCF_030272615.1. Lineage (NCBI taxonomy): Eukaryota > Viridiplantae > Streptophyta > Pinopsida > Cupressales > Cupressaceae > Cryptomeria > Cryptomeria japonica. Next base: position 457,608,797 of record NC_081411.1, read on the forward strand.
TTGGGAAACTATAGGCGGGTTCATGACGTTTTTACTAGAAGAATGTTTGCAGAATTGATAGGGAATCTAGAAAGAAGGATTTCTGAAGAGGCTCAATAATTAATCAGAGTATACAGGAGCTACTATATTCAGTATCCCCACTTCACTTACCTTTGGGTGGGTGGTTTTGAAGAGGAACCCATGAAATTGCCTAGATATGATTTTGATTGTTTTGTGCTAGCAGAGCTTTGTAGGCAAATGGCTCATGTGATTAAAAAGTATGCAAATTTGAGTGATTGTGAAGCCCTCTTTCCCCTAGAATTAGGTTCTTTTTCTTGCAAGTCATTTGTAGATGCAGATAGTGTTGGAGTTGATTTAAAGAATTTCAATTTTGGTTTCTATCAAGCTAGGAATAGTTTTGATAATAAACTCTTTGCTGTTCAGACCTACAAATTAGGAAAGAGTTATGCTCCTTCTGCCCATTTGGAAGATTTTTGGGAGGACTGTAAAGATGAGCTTGAAGTCCGGTTAAGAGACTATAGCAGATTGAGGATCCAACAAATTATTGATTGGAAGCTGGAGGTAAATGTTGAAGGAGTTACAGATCATGACGAAGACATCCTTGATCCTAAATTTGATAGAATCAAATCAAAGCTTTTGGATGAGATAAGTTGGTTTGAGTATGAAAGGGATGACATCAATGTTAGGGCAATAACTGTGATTCAAAGAATTGTACATTGGCTTTTTAGAATGAGACGATTGGATGCTTAGAGTTCAGAATCACAAATGATTAAGCAAGTTGTTTTTAGGGTTGCTGATGCTAACATTTCTGAAAATATTTGTCTTGTAGGAACAGAAACAAAAACCAAGAAATCTTCTCACCATAAGAAACCCACCTCTACAGCTAAAGAGGCTATCAGATCACCTGTTTCTGTTCGTGTGACTAGATGAAGGGCCAAAACCGGTAGGAGCAAACCACAAGTTGCAAAACACTTTATTGATCTAGACTCGAGCGAGGAAGGTGGGAAGGATAAGTTGCAAAGTAAGAAATTTGTCAAAGATGGATCACCTTGAAGATGACATTGATCTGGATTTTGTTGAAAACCTTGAGACTTCTCTTGGTTTTAAGGAACAGAATCAGGAGAAGTCTTAATCCTAAAAGATTCTGCTGTTAGTTCTCCCCAATGGCTAGTGTCTTTTGTAAACAAAAGGAAAAATATTGTTCCCATCACTTTGCCAATCAACGAAGTTGTGAGTAAGTATGTAACAAAAACACCTCAGCCAAAAAGGGCAATACCAATGACAAGGTTAGAGATTGATGATAAAATAGGTAAATGGATGGTGGAGGTTGTGAAGCCAAAGGTTGATGGAGAAGCATCTAATCTTTCTGCCGATAGTTACCACTCAGAGAAAGTAGAGCTTGGAGTCACTGATAGGGATACAGATAACCATCACTTTGAAGATTCTACAAAACACATGCTAAGTCGATCACAAAAGTACGAGAAGGATAAGAAGGAGCTAAAACAAGCAATCAGAGTGCTGGCAGATTACATTGATGCGATTAGTGGTGTATCTTCTACTCCTAAGCTGTTAGCTCAAGCTTCCCAATCTTTTGATCCCACATCACCTGCCAGTCGGAAGTTAATTGAGTCAGATCCAAAGGGGAAAGGCAATTGCAGCCATTTTTGATGATTGGGTGAATGGAGTCATTAATGACAAATGCAAATTCATTCGAGAATCCAAAAAAGTGTTTGATGAAACCTCACTGTTAATAATGGACATTTAGTCATAGGTTAAAACGTGGGAAAGTGAAGAAAGCAAATGGACGTCTGCCTCTTCACAAATTTATGAAATTTAAAAGTATGGGGTCGCTAAGTTCCTTACTGAAAAACCACTTAAAACAGTGGATGAATCACTCATGTTCATTGGCAAACACAATATTGATTGGAGGAATGCAACACTCAAGATAGGATGCATAGAATTCATCAAGTGGGAGAAAGAATTAAAGGGGATATGTCAGAATTTAGTGACTAAATTGAGACATATTCATACCACTTATGTCTGGGGCGATGGTCAAGTCGAAAAAAGAATGAATGCGGTTGTAAAAAATTTCTGTGATGCCATGAATGAGGTTAAGAAGAATGCAACACCCACAACAACTGATTTCACAAAGGTTGCCAGGGTTGAGGCTATATTATACATTTATGCAGATCAGTTACCTAACTACATGGATGAAATCAAAAAGATCCAGTTAGAGGTAGAGGCGTGGAAACAGAGGATGGCATCCGTTAAAGTTCCTAGTGTTCCATCTTTACAGAAGTTCGTCATGACATACAAGGAATGGAAGGCGACGCTAAATGTGGATGTTGAGGATGGCATAACTCAAGGATCTCTAATGCCTAGTTAGGATTTGTTTTCATTTAAGAGGATGTGTCCTCTTTGATCTTGCTCAAGAAACTTTTCTGTTATTTTTCTTTTACAGTTATGTTTTCAAACTGTTTCTGTTGGTATCGGTTTACCACAGAAAATTACTCTAGATGGGTAAACAAACAATGGATGTTATTTAAGGGATGTTTGGAACTGAAGAAGGGTTTGAATTTTTGGAGAAATCTAGAAGGTTTTTGGGTTTAATATGGTTTTGCTGTATGTTTCTTTCGAAAGGATATTCATGTGTTATTAATATTTATCTTTAAATGAATGAAGAAAGCAGATATTTACTGAAAGATTTGAATCTATGCGTTCAACCTTGAGTATTTACCTCTTTGTGGGTTAAATTATTATTAAATCATATCTGTTTATGTGAATGATTTACCCGAGAAAGGGCATTATCTAGCAATACTGATTTGCCAATTCCTTATTTATGTGTAGTTAGAAATCTGTGAAACTGTGTTTTCCATGATTAACGGAAATATTTACATATGCTATGTTCATTGCATGTTTATGGATGAATGTATCACCTCAATTGCTTTCTGGTTAAAAGTGGGCACAAAGTTATATTGAGTAATTTATTGAATATGATATAAGGGAGTTGTACCTGTTTTAAAATTCAGAGGGAAAAGAACAACTATGTTTTCCCAAATTGTTAGTGCATAATTGTGACTTCGTAAGGGCGTGGAGTTTAATTGAATAAAGATCAAAGAAGCATAAAATGTTAACTAACACCCATAGAAAGTGTGTCTAAATAAGTGATAAACTAATAGCCTATTAGAGAGTTTAGTTAATGAAAACACTAGTAAGATAATTGTGTCTCACACATGGGATGAGTGCTAGTACAGACTCGACATGCAGTGAGAAGGTCTAAAATGGAGAACCAACAACCTTGTCTTCATGAAAGGATGTGTTGGATCCACATGAGACTTGGATGGGCTGGAGGTTCGGGATATGTTTCTAGGGTAACCCAGTAGATGGGGTCGGAACCTATGGAGGCCTACCATGGTAACCATACCAAGTTATGTGATGGCACTTGTCCCTTATGTTTGCTAGTGTGCTATTGTGTTGTCTTTGATAAGAAAATTGTTGTGGAGTCATATCTTATTGTTTATGCCCTTGTGAGAACCTGATATTCATGTTAGACCATGGGTTGCTTATGATGGGTTGTGAAGACCTAGTCTCGTGGGTGCTCTAGTTGATCTTTTGTAATTGCTTCTTATCATGTTCAGTTGGATCCTTTTCCTATTCAGGGATCATTCATGTATCTATTGGACCGATGTGGTCATATGTATTATTGGTTTATGTACGCCTTGATGGAAGGATGTAAATGATGTGAACCTTTTGTATTCTTCACCCTATTAGATGGGTCTTGCAGTTGAGCAGACCCAGAGATGTAGCCCACTAGAGGTCAACTCCGATATCAATTCGGTGTTATGTTATTTTTTTGTTATTTTGTTTCCTCTTTATTTAGCATGTGTGGATGGCATTATGATTGAATTGTATAATGTGGATTAGATGATGTCAATCTTAAATGCATGTTTGTAGTTATCTTATTAAATGCAGTAATATGGATCATGAAGAATGTAGGTTGGTTTAATGGAAATTATTCATTAGCTTTTAATGAAATTAAAGTATGCATGGAAATTAGATGCATGGCATATGTTTTAATGTAAGTTTGGTCGAAATGTATGGTTAAATCGTAATGGATGAACTTTATCATGTTATCTATATAATTTAACTTACCGAAATAATTTATCCTTGTTTAAAGCATTATCATGTCATTAAGTTAATTAACTTAATTGGATTAATTAGTGTGAGTTGAGTTAAGTGTTGAATCAAGTAATCATGTTCGGAAACTCTTTAGGTGTTATTTAAGTCTCCCGTTGTGTAATCTAAACTTAATGATATTTCAATGTATCATTATTCTGTTTTAACTTAAAAAAAATAAAATATCTGCACTCTATTCTTGTGTTTTAGCTTTATGAGGATGCATCCATGGATTGAATCTCACCAACTATAGAGCCAACAACATCTAGGGTCATACCACAATGTATATAAAGGCGGTAGTTTACCCAACAACATTCCTTCTAGTGCCAGTCGATGAACCGGTTTCAGTTTATCTGCTTGCAGCAGAGACAGAGTTCATCAGAGGCACTCACAATGGTGGCATTTGACCCAACAAAGATAGCAGTATACTAACCACCACCTTGCTCAGTTCCAGACGCATAATCCATCCGGGTGCCATAGCCTGCGACATCAATAATATGCTTGACTGGGGGGCGGGTTTAGAGCCACTACCTCACTCAACATCCCAACCATATTGATAACCATCATAAGCCCTTTTTTCTTTTATTCAGGGGTAGGAGTTTCATATCCATATCATATAGAGAACCTGTTTGAGTGGATCTTGCAGTTGCGGAGTCCTCACTCAGCAGTTTTGGTTCCGTTTCGAGTTTGAATTCCATATTCATGGGCCCTACTATTTTATCCCTTCGGGGTTTCCTGGCGGGGCATTACAGAACCATTATGATGGAATCTAATCTACCTCATGTTATCAGTGTTTTGAATATTGTTGGAAATCCTACCTTTTTTCCTTAAAAGTCTTTTAATTTTTGGGTTGATCATTGTCTGCAAGTCCATGGTTCTTAAGGGTTTAGGGTTTTGCAATTTCTGAATCATTTTTTAAAAATAAACCTTTGTGTCGCATTATTTCCATATCACTTCTATTTTCCCGTTGCTTTTTCCACTTAAGTGGAAGGGTCATTGTGTCGTTGAAAGGGGGCATTTTGAGTTCCAGGTGTGGGCGGGTTTTAAATAAATTTGAAATATTTCGCAGTTTCCTAAAGTCCTAAGTTTTTTCCCTTTGTATCTATCGGGTTTTAAAGGCCGGGTAAGTTTCTCTGGATCTAACAGTTGTCGTGATACCACAATGGGAAGTTGCATGTCATTTATTCATCACGACCCAGCGACAAGCCACTAGTGGCAGGGCTTGGTAGACAATTAATGCATGCAGTTAGTGTAGACAGTTTGGTAGTGACGACTAAGTTACGAAGGACCTTAAGGATCGAACAGTTAGCTTGTGATCCAACGGTAGTCGCTATACCACAGTTGAGAGATGCTTGAATTTTACTCATTGCAGACTAGCGACTAAATGGTGGGCCCAGCTACTGTGGGCAACCCGGGTTTGTTAATGGGTTGGTAAGTCCGAAGGAAATCAATGACTGTCACTGGACCGCAATTGGAAATTGCTTGAACTTTAAGCTTTGTGGATTAGCGACAAAGAGTAGACAAGTGACTAAGTGACCGACCCACTTTGAAAGCTAGTATGATTAAAGGATGTGCTAGCTCCGCATGATCCAACAACTGTTGCTGGACCGCGATTGAAAGTTGCTCAAACTTTCATCTTTGCAGATCAGCGACTGAAGGAAAAAGTCTCGGAAGAAACCCTTTTGGTCCGTTGGAGCCAAAATTTGAAATTTCAAAAGGATTAATTGCAGAAGTGTGCGACTTTATTGATAGTAATTAATGATCAGTTTTCAATTAAGGTTTGTCCATACAACATTGTTTTGAAGTGTAAATTTACAAAGAAGCATTCAAGAAGATTTGCAGAGAAAATAGGTGCACAAATTTGTGATTTCTCTAGCAACAAGTAAGTTTTTCTGCAACAGTGCTTTGCATTTCTTATTTGTGTGGCATTTTTCTGTGCTTGAAATTCAGAAGAGGTTATTTAAATAACAATTGAAGCAAGGATAGTTTTAAGATGGCACCATGAAAGGAATTCAAGGGTAAGATAGATTACCAAGAGAGGGCTATTTGTGATGATTTTCTAGAGCAACTGGTTCAATCTACAAATAGTGTAGCCAAGATAAAAGAACTTGTGTCCAAATATCCCCACCTACAGATTAGTGATGGTTTATATGACAAGGGACGTTGGTTGAGAGATGCCCAGATAGGTATGACAAGTCTAGGTTTGTTCAGGGTAGGATTTGGTCAGTGGAATTCACCTGCTCCTATAAATAGTATATGGGAATTAGATGTTGGAAAAGTGGTGGTCCCTGGAGTCTTCATGGATGTTGATTTGTTGACTCAAATTGCAAAAAGTTATGACCCTATCACTAGGACTGTGAGAAATGTAAATGGGGGGCCCTTAATTGAAATTAATGATGATGAATTCAGAAGGGCTTTCTGGTTGAGTGAGGCCTCAAACTACTTGGAACCTATTGATTTTGAGATATTCAAGAAGGTTTATGATACCCAGAGGGATCATCTTAGGAGTGGGCCATTAAAGGAATTTTTTGCAAAGATAGGAGGATTGACATTGGTAGGCCCTAGCACAATGGAGTCCTTCCCTATGAATTTATTTACTTTAAGGGCTAAGGGTATATAATGGTCTCTATGTCAAATTATTGGGGAAGATGCAGAGAATGCCATGCCTACCCATTATATGCTTATGATGGCACAAATTTTGAACCCGTCCTTAGCAATAACCTATGATTTTGCACCTTATCTTATAGATGCCATTCATGAAGGTCTAATTGGGATAAATAATGCTAAGGTGGATAGACCTTTCAGCTGGTACTCCCTGTTGATGCACATGTTCTTGTTTAAAGGTGCTGAATATTTTATAAAGGACATGGACCTATTAAAGGAAAAGGATGGTGAAGACATGCCCTTTTAGTTATGGAGTACAGATTTGTCCTGGGACAAAGAGGATGCGAGTTACTTGAAATTTGAGAGATGCTTTGCATCTAGGCTCATAATCCTTCTATGTCAAGAGAACCCGAGGATCCCAAAGGCTCTCCTTGAATTCATTAGACCAAAGGAGTTTGCTGAGAATATTAAGATTGCGCACAATTGGGGTGACATAATCTTGTATTTTGTTTCCATTGTTTTCAGAGTATATGGTTTCAGGGGAACTCCATATCTGCTCCCCTATCAGGTCCCTTTGAAGATCGACATTGCTGAGATTTTAAGGCAGATTGGAGGCTTGCAAGAAGCTGAGCTAACAAACAAAGGAAGAGGGACAATTTTCCCATGAGTCACTTTGGCACATCAGTTTGTAGTCACCAAAGGTGGTTGGTTACATTTTGAAAGTTTCCTTCAGCCATACAGGTTTTCAACGACAGTTGCTAGGTTTGCTGATACATAGGACTTCTTCAATGATATGTTCAGGAAGAAGGTGAGGTGTGGGGGTAGAACTCATCAATTTCACTTTCCTAAAGATCTGATAAGAAATGAATTCAATTTGGATGAGTAGGAAATAAACAAGGAAAAGTGGTTGGAATTCAAGAAGACCCTTGATTTTGTCCAACATTTTGACAAGAACTATGATCCTTTGAGCAGTTTTCATACTTTTGAAGAAAAGATTAAGTTTCTGGTAGACTATTTTGAAGATGCAATGCAGACCTTGAATGAGAAGAAGGATGTTGTGATGAAAGAAGATCCTGAGAAAGCTAAGCTTGTTTTAGCTAAGCCTATTTTTGCTAAAGTTGTTCCCCCTGGTGAATATGTGATGTATAAGAGATCAGGGTATAATGTAGTGATGCCAAGGAAAGATGAGCCTTCTAATTCAAAAGGAAAAAGGCCAATGGAGGATGCCCCTGATTCACAAGCCTCCCCCAAAAGGAAGAGGTTAGAAAAAGAAGCATATTCAAGTGAGTCTTTGTACTCTCCTTCTCAATCCCTATTATTCATAGGTGATGAGCAGGCAGTAGCTGAGCAATTGTTGCAGTTAGGGAGCCTAGGAGAGATTTCATGCACATACGAAGAATTATAAGAAGGGATGCTGGAAGAGCCAGTAGGTGCCAAAATGGACCTGACTATGGAAGAGTTTGCAGGCAAAGAACTGGATCTTGTCATTAAGCAGGCCAGTGATGAATTTTTGGCTGATAACAGTTTTGTTAAAACAAGAGCATTTTTGCAATTTGTTTGGAGAAGACATATTGAGCAGTTTAAACAAAGATGTGAGAAGAGGAAAGGCGAGCAACCCCATAAAAATACCTTTGATGTTGAAGTAGAAATAAAGAAAGAAATGCTGAAAGAATTTGAAGCAATTACCCGTGAGCAAGGGAGAAAATTGATTGCAGATGCTGGAGTTTTGATTCTCCCAGAGTGGGACATAGTTGATGCCTTATTTTTTGATGCAGTGAGAAAGGAAACCAAGCCTCTAGAAGGAATAAACTATAGTAATGACCATGCGGCCCTTGTTATATGGTCACTAAAGAGGGAAGAAAACAAAAGAAGGAAAAACTCCACACAATCTGATTACTCAGGAGGTATGATTGTAAAAAGAGTTAGGGATACAGGGGTAGTAGAAGTTGCTAGCATGACCTTAGAGTCTGCTAAATTTGGTATGGTAGTGGTTGAGAAAGAAGCTAAGGAGAAAGTTGATCTCTAGGTGAAATTAGTGGTAGTTCTAAAACCTTATAACGAAGCAAAGCATGAAATAGCTTGTAAGGATGGCACTATTGTAGAGTTGAAGAATAAATTGGAAGGACATCATCAAAAGGGTGAGTCTTCCAAACTGATGATTTCCTCTTCTCCTGCTAGGCCCCCTCCCTCTAGCCCAATTATTGAATTCTCGCCTTCTTCTATGACTCCTGGTTTTCAATCAGCTACATTCAAGATGAGATGGAGAGATTGAAGCAGGCCCAGACAACATTTGCAAACAAATATGAGGAGAAGATCAGGGGTACCATTTTGAAGTTTGTTGATACTATTGGAGCATCAATTGTTTACATTTATATGAAAAGAATATTGAATATTTTGAATTCTTTGAAAGAAGATAAGGTTATTTTGGAACCAATTTTGGATAAATCGATTGCCAGAGAGGTTGATTTAGAGCTTATATATTCATCCCAGGAGGAAGCAGGTGTTGATGCCACTATCAAAACCACTTACGAATTGGTAAAAGGTTTGTCTAGGTTTGCAGCTGAAAGAGTCAATGTAGAAAGAAAGGCCAACTTATATCGAAAAGAATATGTAGATCAGAAATTTGAATTGTTTCCTGGAGGTTTTGTTAGTATTAATAAATTGAAAGATAAAGAAGTATGGCTTGGAAAGTTAGGCCATAAGTTGTTTCAAAGAATAAATAACATCATAAATATAGATGATAATTCCTTATTCATTCAAACCATTAAGGGGATTGAAAAAATAAAATCACTCTTTGGTTTTTTGGAAAAGGAAGTTAAACAGTTAAAGGGGACATGGAAAAGATTAAATAAGTTGAAGAAGAAAGTTGTTAGTTTCTCTTGGCCTGATGATGATACATTCAAGGAATTAGAAAGTAAATAAGTGATGAAAGAGAAAGAGGCATAGGGAGATTCTACTGACGCTCCAGTATGTAGCAATCCTCAGGCAACCTGAAGCGGTTAGTTCTTGCAACGATTTTTGGAAATCAGAATTTTGAAGAATCAAAGACACTTGGCACCTGATATGCAAATATTGAGAAATCACTTGGCCTTTCTCCAACTGGTTAGCTAATTGGTTATTCTCCTTTTTTCAGTTGTAAACAATGTAACTTTTTGGGGGAAATTATGGTTAGGACAGGAATGTTTTCTAGGGAAGTCCGAAGCATGTCGCATCCATTTTCTCTATAAATGGATACCAGGGCTACTTAGAAGGGGGTCACAAATTTTTGTAGCTAAGCTCTGGCAAAATTGATGCAGGCCATTTTCTAATCATTTTGAGCCAGATATGTTATACTTATAATCTTTTGATGGAAAAATAAAATATACAGTCTAGAAAATTTCAACTCAAACTTGTGTTGTCTCTATGTCATTGTGCTGGTGTTCATTCTATTTAAGTAATCAAGGATTGTTTATTTGAATGATTTGCTAGGCGTTTAATGAAGTTGTTTTAAGTCTTTTTCTCAAGGAGGAAATATAAATGTACTTTAAACAAAGTCATTGATATCAATATTTTTGGGGTAGATTTGATGATGAAGTCTGGTGCAGATTAGGACTCTGTATATGTCATGCATATACAGAGTTGATATATCATTAATTTGTGACTTGTGTATGAGTTTCTTTTGTTAGGTTGCAGTCTATGGTAGATGACTCTATTGCCCAAATAAGGCACTGGTTTACTTGTTTGTTTCTTTTGGTGCATTTTGTGTCTTATTCAAAAATCAAATCAACTTTCCATTTTATGTTTAGTTGTACCAATCCTTAAGGAAAGTTTACATGAATTTACACTGGTTTATTATAAACCTTTTGCTATTTTTATAAGAAAATAGTCATAAAAGGGTTCACCCACCCAAGATTTTAAAAGCTTAAAGTGTAGGAGGTTTCCTCATTAAAACCTCATTTTGTTGTCTTTATTTGAAACTTTTTTTGTTCTCTTCCATTTCAGCACAAAGATAGTAGCTTTCACTTTTAAAGAGAGGGAACAAAAGTTTTCAAAATGGAGAACAACACCTCATATCTACTGGAGCGAAGAAGTGAGCGCAACAATCTATACATTTAAAAAAGTTCATATCAAAGGAGAAACCAGTAAGAGACCTTATGAGTTATGGTTTGGCAATACACCTATAGTTACATATTTCAGAATCTTTGGTAGTTAATGTTATATTAGGAGAGATGATTTCATTGGCAAATTTGATCCTAGATGTGATGAAGAAATATTTCTCGGTTATTTTAATGAAAGCAAAGAATATATATTTTATAACAAAAGATTGTAGAGAATTATGGAGAGCGCTAATGTCAAGGTGCATGAGAAAAATAGAAGTCAAATTAGAATTTATGAGCAAGAACCAACAGTGGAAATGATCATAACTGAACTGGTAACACCTTTACCAAAGCATAATGTTGAACCAGTTACTCCGACAGTATTAAAAAATTCAATAGTAACTAAAGAAAATGAAAGAGGAACAAAGAATCAAAAGACTCCTAGGTATGTAAGGTTGAATCATTCTAGAAGATCAGATCATTGGGGATAAGAACAATGGAGTGATGATAAGAAGGAGATTGGCAGCTAATGAGGTATGTTTAATTTCTCAAGTTGAACCGGTATCAGTAATTGAAGCATGTAAAGATGAATGTTGGATGAAAGCTGTGGAAGAAGAATTAAATTAGATAGAAAAGAATAACACATGGATTTTAGTTCCCCGACCTAAAAATAAGAATGTTATTGGAACTAAATGGGTTTTTAGGAATAAATTAAATGAAGATGGACAATTTGTGAGGAATAAAGATAAATTGGTTTGTAAAGGATATTCTAGGAAGGAAGGAATTGATTATGGTGAAACTTTTGCACCTGTAGCTAGGATTGAAGTTGTAAGATTATTTCTTGCCTATGCTGCACATAAAAACTACAAGGTTTATCAAATGGATGTTAAGTGTGATTTTCTGAATGGAGATCTTGATGAGGAAGTTTATATTGAGCAACTTGATGGTTTTTCACTTTCAGATGATAAAAACATGGTTTGCAGGTTAAAAAATCCTTATATGGATTGAAACAAGAACCTAGAGCTTGGTATGCAAGGTTGGACAAATATCTTTTAAATCTTGGTTTCACTAAAGGTAATAATGACAATAATCTATATTATAAAGTCACTGATGATGATATACTGATTATTGAGGTCTTTATTGATGACATCATTTTTGGAGGTGAAGATGAGTTGGGCATGGAATTTTCTAACAATATGAAGAAAGAATTTGAGATGTCTATGATTGGGGAAATAAAATTTCTCTTGGGTTTGCAGATTACTCAGACTGATAAAGGTATTTTCATCTGTCAAACTAAGTATGCTAGGGAGATGTTGAAGAAATTTGGTATGGAGAATTCTAAACCAGTTAGTACTCCTATGGTTACCAGTGAAAAATTGACAACAAAAGATGAATCTACACCAGTAAATCCTACAAGATACAAGTCTATGATTGGAGGTTTTCTATATTTGACTCAGACTAGACCTGATATGATGAATGTTGTTTGCATTGCATCGAGATATCAAAGTGATCCTAAAGAAAATCATGAGAGTGGGGTGAAAAGGATTTTTAGATACTTACAAGGAACATCTGAATATGGTTTGTAGTACCCTAAAGATGATGACTTTAATTTATGTGCATATACAAATGCATATTGGGCAAGTGATGTCGATGACTGGAAAAGTACTTTTGGTAGAGCTTTCTTTCTTGGAAAGAAACTTATTTCATGGATCAGCAAGAAACAGTCATGTACTTCTGTATCTACTGCTAAAGCTGAGTATGTTGCTGCTGCTACTAACTGTACACAAGTTCTATGGATGAAGTAAATGTTGAAGGACATAAAAGTGCATTGCAATTGATTGGTAGTTATTCACTGTGATAACTCTGTTGCTATAGACATATCAAAGAATCCAAAATTTCACTCTAAGACAAAGAACATATCTATCAAGTATAACTTTTTGAAGGAAAAGGTGGAAGAAAATGAAGTTAGATTGGTTCATGTGAACACTGAAGAGCAGATTGCAGACATCTTCACTAAACCTTTGCCTAAAGAATCATTTGAGTACCTCAGAGACAACTTAGGGTTTTTGCACCTACGGAAGAGAACTGATTGATGCTATTTGGCATCAGTCTGGTATGCATTATCAGAGATGTTATTCATTCCGGATTGATGTGGTGATACTACTACTCAGGGGGAGTAGTTAGTCTTGTGATTTAGTGGTTTATGATTTTTCTTTGATATTTATGTCAAATTTCTGGCATTAATGTCAAAGGGGGAGAGATATTCATGTGAAAAAATTAAGGAAATATATACATTAGGGGGAGAAAATTGCAGAACTTAGCTGTGATATCATCTACAAGGCGAGTGTGGATAAAAAACTCATTGCTATATTCTTGTGTGAGAGATTTGTTTGGCATTTCTTGGCACTTGGATATTTTTCACATCTAGTGTTACCATCAATGCCAAAGGGGGAGATTGTTGGCAATTTGGAAGAATTAATTATGTGTTGCATTGATGTTTTGTCATTGATGTCAACACTAGCTGTTTTGGTTGTTTTATTGGTATCCTTTTGGTCCCGGTAGGATGTTTGGTTTCTGGTTGGATTAGATCATGATGATCCGGTATACTTGGGTATGCTTTGGCTTATGGAATTGGCTTAGATCTTCTATTCATGCTACTCAGATTCATGTTCAGTCAGTTGGTTTTGATTTGGTGATCAGATGCTATCTTATATGCTAGTAAGCCTGGTTTGTTGATCTGGTGAGGGTTTCACCAGTAGAGCTTTGTTGAAAATATTTTGATGTTATGCATAAGTGGTGTTGGTGCGCCTTCTAGTAGAGATTCAGGATGTTGATGGTGATCATGTTCAAGATGTGGATGATTGGGATCATTGCTTTAGTGTGCGTGGACCTAAATTGGGTCTGGTACTATGTAGGTTTTTTGTCTGGTGGCTGACCTTATTGTTTATGGTCGAGGGTTTGTATATATATGATGTAAGATCTCATTGTAGATCATGTAAGGGATATGATAAGAATGTATGCAAGTGAATAATGTAATAATAATTCATGTAGAGGATTTGGTCGATCATTGTAGAGGATTTGGTCGATCATTGGTAATCAAGGTGGGTTTATGCAAGAGGATTAAGTCCTCCGATATTGAGCTTAACTGAAACCATACTCAAGCATTGGAGATGCTATCATTGCATTTCATTATTCCTTTTGGATTTTTATGTAGTTAGTGAGACTCCTTTTGGAATGAGTAGTGTGCTCTAGGCTGTTGGCCTTTCTGTAAGTGCAGGCCCCTGAATTTTTAATCACATACTTACTACAAAAGTATTATCTAACTGTGGGTAGGATTCCCACCATGGTTTTTCCCTTTACCGGGTTTTCCACGTACAAATCTTGGTATCATGTGGATGGTATCTATTCTCTAATTATTGCTTGTGCTTAATTAGTACATCTGTTATTTTGATAATCAGTTTATTCATTCTAGTATTGATCTTATGTTTTCTGGTATTAAGGTTTTAATTGCTTAAGGTTCTGGTAATATGGTGACAACTGATTCACCCCCCTCTTAGTTGTATTTTAGCTATTTGAATTGTCTAACAGTTTATTGATCTGGTGAGGGTTTCACCAACAGAGATTTGTTGAAGATCTTTTGATATTATGCATAAGTGGTGTTTCTGTGGCTTCTAGTAGGGATTTAGGATGCTGATGGTGATCATGTTCGAGACTTGACTAATTGAGATCATTGCTTTAGCATGTGTGAACCTAAATTGGGTCTGGTGCTATCTATTTTATGGACCAGCTTAATGTAACGTGTTGTTGGGACTTCTCGATGTGTTTTCAGGATGACTTATGGGTTGGATGATATTTGTTTGTCCTCAGGATGACATGTTTTTTAATTATGTAATAGATATTAATGTCTGGGTGGACGACTTAATTGTTTAAGGTTTAGGGTTTGGATATATATGTGTATGATCTCATTGCAGATCATGGTATGCAAGTGAATAATGTAATAATCTTTCATGCAGAGGATTTGGTCGATCATAGGTGATCGAGTTGGGTTTATGCAAGAGGTTTAAGACCTCTAGTATTGAGCTTAACCAGAACTGTACTCAGGCATAGAAGATGCTATTATTGCAGTTCATTCTTCCTTCTAGATTGTAGTATGGATTCATTATGTAGTTAGTGAGACTCCTTTTGTAATGAGAAGTGTGCTCTACACTGTTGGCCTTCTTGCAAGTGCAAGCCCCTTAATTTGTAATCACATACTTATTGCAGAAGTATTATCTGACTATGGGTAGGCTTCCCACCATGTTTTTTTACCGGATTTTTCATGTACAAATCTTGGTGTCATGTGGATGATAACCATCCTCTAATTGTTGGTTGTGCTCAATTGGTATATCTTATATTTCGGTAATTAGTTTATGTATTCCGGTATTGATCTTATGCATTTCGGTAATTAAGTTTTAAATGCTTAAGGTTTCGGTAATCTAGTGACAATTGATTCACCCCCCTCTTAGTTGTCCTCCGATTATTTGAACTATCTAACAATTGGTATCAGAGCTCTTATCCTCTCTATAGAAGCTTAACCGCTTGAGTAAGATCCTATGGCATGTAACAGTTCAAGTTCATCTGCAACTATCTTCCAGAGAGAAATTCCTAGACTTGATGGAATAAATTATAGAGTATGCAAGATTCAAATGGAGAGATGTCTTGGTAAGGAAATTTGGGAGATCACTAAGAATGGTGTAACCTCTTTTAACTCAGCATCTGGCAATCCTCCTCTAGAAAACTTGGATAAGGAGCTTGAGAATAATTGTAGAGATAGAGAAGCCCTCTTGTGTGGACTTTCTGATAAGCAAATAATGGGATTGACTGACAAATCAATAGCAAAAGCTATATGGGACAAGTTAGAGACTTTAAATGAAGGTGACCCTACTATTAAGATTGCTAAACTTGATGGTTATCGGGTGAGATGAAAATATGAAGATGGAAGAAGATAAAAGGATTATTGCATTTATGGAAAGGGTAAATGGAATTATCATGGGAATTCAATGTTGTGGTGGATCTCTGAGTGAAGATGAAATAGTTTCTAAAGTTCTGAGAGCTTTACCACTAGCTTATAAGATGAAGGCTATTGCAATTAATGAATTGAGAACAATGGCTAATACTTCTATCAATAGGGATGCCTTGGTTGGGAAATTATCTGCTTTTGAGCTTGAAGAATTTGGACATTTTGGAGCTGTGAAGTCTAAACTTGCTTTTCATACATTTACATCATCAACCGACAAGAAGATTGGAAAGCTTTGTATGCAAAGGAATTGGAAGATATAAAGAGGGAAGATGAAGAATTTCAACAACTTGAAGCCCTATTTTCTAGAAGATTACCTAAAAGACCGATAGGAAGTAAGTATGAAGGAAAATCACCCTTTAAATGTTTTGCATGTAATAAGATAGGTCATTTTGCATCTAGATGTCCTGAAAGGAATTCAAGATTTGAAGAAAGAGCTACAAGATCTTTTAAGCCTAACCCTGAATATCAAAACAAGTATAAGTATAGGAGAAATAGAGATAAATCATGTTACTTTGCTGATCAGGAAGGTGTGACTAATTTTGATGATGAATCAGCATGACTCTTCTAGTGGTTCTGGCAATGGAAAGGAATGGGGGTTCCTGGCTATCAAGGAAGATGATCCAGTACTGAAATAAAATGTACCTGAAGAAAAGGCCATTGCTGCTAAAATTGAAGATAAGGATGAATGGGTAATAGAGAGTGGATGTTCACATCATATGACTGGAGATAAAAGGAAGTTTCTATCTTTGCAAGAATTTGATGGCGGTCTGGTTAGATTTGGAGATGAGAAAGCATGCATGATCAAAGGAAGAGGTACCAAATCATTAGATGGTAATCACAATACTGATAATGTCTATTATGTTGAAGGTTTAAGGCATAATCTTTTGAGTGTAGGATAGTTGGTGGATAAGCGATTTCAATTACAATTCAAGGATGAAAAATGCAAGATCATTAATAGATCTAGATTGGAGACTGATACCGGTACTCAGACAAAAGGTAATATATTTCATTTGAATTCTGGAGAGAAGACATGTTTGATTGCACAAATTGATCAAAGTTGGCTTTGGCATAAAAGGCTATGTCATGTGAATTTTGATTGCATTATAAAGATCAGTTCAACTAAGGCAGTTAGAGATATACCTAAGATTGTGAAGCCCTATAATCCGGTATATAAAGAATGTCAAATAGGAAAAGAGGTCAGAACCTCTTATAAGAGTATACAAGACAAATCTAATGATGTTATTAATCTTATTCATATTGATTTGTGTGGTCCTGCTAGAATAAAAAAATTTCAAGGTGAGATATTTTATGCTAATCATTGATGATTATTCTAGAATGAAGTGGGTTACTTTTCTAAGGGAGAAATCTGAGGCTTTTGAAAAGTTTAAAATCTTTAAAACTAAGGTTGATATTGAGACAAGATTGAATATTAAGTGCTTAAGGTCAGATCATGGTGGAGAATTCACATCCGGTAACTTTAATAACTTTTGTGAGAAGCATGGCATAAGGAGACAATTTTCTGCTCCCTAGACACCTCAGCAGAATGGATTTGTGGAAAGAAAGAACATAACTATCTTGGATGCTGCTAGAACCCTAATTATGAAAGCTAATCTAACTCATATCTAATGGAGAGAAGAAGTGAGCACAACGGTTTATACATTCAACAAAGTTCATATCAAAGGAGAAACCGATAAGACACCTTATGAGTGATGGTTTGGCAATACACCTACAGTTAAGTACTTTAGAATCTTTGGTAGTGAATGTTATATCAAGAGAGATGATTTCATTGGCAAGTTTGATCCTAGATGTGATGAAGGAATATTTCTTAGTTATTTTAATGAAAGCAAAGCTTATAGATGTTATAACAAAAGATTGCAGAGAATTGTGGAGAGCGCTAATGTCAAGGTGGATGAGCAGAATAGAAGTCAAATCAGAATTTATGAGCAAGAACTGACAGTGGAAATGATCATAACTGAACTGGTAACACCTTTACTGGAACAAAATGTTGAACTAGTTTCTCCGACAGTATCAGAAAATTCAACTATAACTGAAGCTCAGGGAAGAGAAACATAAAGTCAGAAGACTCCTAGGTATGTAAGGTTGAATCATTTAGAAGATTAGATCATTGGGGATGAGAACAAAGGAGTGATGACAAGAAGAAGATTGACAGCTGATGAGGAATGTTTAATTTCTCAAGTTGAATCGACATCAATAACTGAAGCATGTAAAAATGAATGTTTCATGAAAGCTATGGAAGAAGAATTAGATCAAATAGAAAAGAATAACACATGGATTTTAGTTACCCGACCTAAAAATAAGAATCTTATTGGAACTAAATGAGTTTTCAAGAATAAATTAAATGAAGTTGGACAATTTGTGAGGAATAAAAATAGATTGGTTTGTAAGGGATATTCTCATAAGGAAGGAATTGATTATGGTGAAACCTTTGCACCTATAGCTAGGATTGAAGTAGTAAGATTATTTCTTGCCTATGCTGCACATAAAAACTACAATGTTTATCAGATGGATGTTAAGTGTGCTTTTCTGAATGGTGTTCTTGATGAGGAAGTTTATATTGAGCAACCTGATGGCTTTTCACCATCAGATGATAAAAACATGGTTTGCAGGTTAAAGAAAGCCTTATATGGATTGAAACAAGCACCCAGAGCTTGGTATGTAAGGTTGGACAAATATCTTTTAAAACTTGGTTTCACTAAAGGTAATGCTGATAGTAATCTATATTATAAAGTCACTGATGATGATGTACTGATTATTGAAGTCTTTGTGGATGACATCATTTTTTGGAGGTGAAGATAAGTTGTGCATGGAATTTTCTAACAATATGGAGAATGAATTTGAGATGCCTATGATTGGGGAAATGAAATTTTGTATAGGTTTGCAGATTACTCAGACTGATAAAGGTATTTTGATCTGTCAAACTAAGTATGGTAGAGAGTTGTTGAAGAAATTTGGTATGGAAAATTCTAAATCGGTTAGTGTATACACCTAAAATTGGCTATGAGAAATTAAATAAATATTTTATATTTATTTAATAATTATTCTTCTATTAAATAGTTAATTTGAAAAGATTAATTTATTTAATTCATTTTCATGTCTTTCTATTAATTAATATTTTATTAATTAATTCATCTATTTTATTCCTCTAATTAATTAAATATCTAATATTTAATTATCCTATTCTTCTAATTAATTAAATATCTAATATTTAATTATTTTTTTAAATATCTTCCTTCTACCTATTTAGGGATTCCTTTCTTTATGGGATCTGCTAAGTCTTCTATTTGGAATTCGGTTATTGAGAGACTTAAATCTCGTATTTCTGTTTGGAAGGCTAGGTGGTTGTCTCTTTCAGGTAGGATACTTCTCATTAAAACAGTCCTATCTACCATTCCCAATTATTATATCTTAGTTCTTCAAGCTCCTAGATCAGTCATCTCCCAAATTGAAAAGATTATTCGATCTTTTTTTTGGAAAAACAACATGACAGAAGATAAAAAAAATTCCACTGATTTCTTTGACCAAGATGTCTCTTTCCGAGCAAGTTGGTGGTGCTGGGATTCATGACTTATCTAAAAGAAATAGGGCTTTTGGGGGAAAACTTGTTTGGTCTATGTATACTAAGCCCCAATCTTTGTGGTGCCAAATTATGTAGGCTAAGTATTTGGATTCCCAGAACCCTGCTAGGATCTTCACAATTTCTAATCCTCCACAGGGGTCTGCTATTTGGAACTTTATGATCTCATGTAGGGAAGTGGTCTCTAATTTTCTCTCCTGGTAGGTCCATTCGGGGGAGAACATTCTTTTTTGGAAAGACTCCTGGAATGGCTTTCCCCCTCTTTCGCAGCATGATTCTCTTGCTTCTGTTTCAGTTGTTCTTTCTCAATCATGGGGAGTTAGATTGGTTGATTATGTAGATAGTGTTGATCTATTTTCTCACAAGGTCTCATGGAAGGATTCCTCTACTCTGCCATTGTCCTCACAGGACATTCAAAATTTTAAATTTTTTTTGCAAGACCGAGTGGCTTTCCTTTCTAACATCAAAGATCAACTTATTTGGTGCCCTTCTAAATTAGGAAACTACTCTGTTAAAGAAGGATATTTTGCTATTCAACAAATGACCAGTCAAAATGCTCATCATCGTGCCTTTTTGTTTTGTTGGAATAACTCAGTATTACCTAAAGCTAGTGTTTTATCCTGGCTCGCACTGCAAAATAGAATTTTGAAAAGTGATTATTTAGTCAAATTTAATATTGCAACCTCCTTTTCTTGTGTCTTATGTGGTAAAGCTCTTGAAGATGCCAATCATCTTTTTCTTCATTGTGAGTTTGCGAGTAGTTGTTGGTATTTTGTCCTACAAAAGTTATCTCTTTCATTCCCTTTACCTTTATCGTTATGGGACATGTTTCAGTCTTGGCCAGTTTTGTATTCATCTTCTCTATTTGCTTGTTTGTGGTTTATCATTCCCTCTTCAGTCATATGGGCCATTTGGTGGGAAAGAAACCAGCGCATTTTTAGATGTGACTCATCGGATTTATTGGTTGTTCTTGGGATTTTGGAAAGAAGTATTATTGAGCAAGTTAATGCTCATGTCCAGAAATATTTTAACATGAATTCAAAGTTCTCTTCTTGGGACAATTTTATGATCTCTTCTTGGAAAAGTATCATTATTCCTGTATCACCCGCCTTTCCAAGGATTTGGAAAACACCTGTAGATAGAAATTCCATAAAATGACATCCTCCTAATGCCCCTTTTTGTAAATTGAATTTTGATGGATCCTCCCGTGGAAACCCTGGTGATTCAGAATAGGGATAGTTTTTCGTGATCATTTGGGTTCTTTATTAGCATTAAAAGCTATGCCAATTTCTCCTGGCACAAATAATATGGCTGAGGCTTTTGCTCTTTTAGAAGGTCTTGCTATGGCTAAGGATTTGAATTTCAAATACCTTCATATTGAAGGTGATTCAACTATTGTCATTAATGCTTGCAAGGCAAGAAAAGCTGATAATTGGCATTTCCGGTATATTCTTGAACAAATATGGACTCTTCTTGATACATTTGAGCACCTCATCATCTCACATGTTTATCATGAAGGTAATGCATTGGCTGATTGCCTCGCTAATATGGGTTGTGACAAAACTGTTATTGATTCCTCTCGATTGGGGGGTGATTTGATGAGCTTCCCAAACCTATTAATTATAGCCCATAGAGATTTAATCTTTCTTATTATATGATTTCTTGTTTATACGAGTTGATATTCTCTTCTCTTGGTGAGGTATTTCTTTTCATAATTCCATTTGTTTTTGATTTGAGGTACTTTGCTTTACTTGATCATCACTTGGCATTCATTAATGATGAGTTGGTTGTTATTGATGTTGTTCGTGTGTTTGGTACTCTCTTTGGTGCGAAATATGGGGATATTTATTTTCACATTGGGAATCTGTCCTTCATATGTCATTTAAAGTTTGACATAGCATTGTTTGCATGATTATCTCTGTATGCCGCTTCTTTTGGTTTGTCAGTTTTGTATGATATATCTCCTCTTTCTTTTCATTTATGACATAGAAATTTTGGGCATCATTTCTCTCTAGCATTTCCGCATTCACCTCTTCTCCTTTGGCATTTGTCTATAATGGTGGACCACAAATCTCATGTCCTTGGTGTCAGTCATGTTTTGGAACCTTGCATTTCTTGTAAATTCTCTGCATTTTGTAGTATATATATTTTTTGTTTGCAGTTGTTTTTTGGTGCAGGGCATGCCAATTTTGATTGTATGAGTTCTTTGTTGCAGGGCATTCAAGATATCTCAGGAACTTATTTTGTAAATAAGCTTGCATGCTCCTATTCTGTAAAACAAGCTTGCATGCTCCTATGTGTAAAAGAGTCTGCATGCTCCTTTGTTGATCTCTATTTTGTAACTAGCTTCGGCTAGAGGATTGTTCACTACTTCTCTTCTATAATCATGTTGATGAGCAATGATCAGAGTTTTTCTTGCTGGTTCTTTTCTCTGGGAGCTTAGTTTGAACCAATTTTTAAATATATTGTAAAAATTATTTATTATTAATAAAATATATCAAGTGGCATTGCCACCTTGCCAAAAAAAATAAAAAATAAAATATCTAATATTTAATTATCTCCTCCAAACAATTAAATATCTAATATTTAATAGTTATTCTCCTATCCTATAGTCTCAAATATTAAATAATTTCTAAATTATTTAATCCCTTTTCCAACTCATTCTTCCATCTCCACTTCATCTTCCCTTTGGCAACTCATCAAACATGTGGCTAAGGAAATTGATATTTCTTAATATTAATTCATCATTTATCTCCAACTTCCAAACTTAATGAAAATTGTGTACATACACATTTCATAACCATTTCCTATATTCTCTCCAACACCCCCTACATCTTAGGAAGGACTTGAGTCCACTTGTCCTCTCATGCCTAAATTTCCTCCAACCATCCCTAGATTATCTTAGTCAGCAACCCAGTCAAGGTGAGATAAGTGACACTTGTCTTCTCCTTCCCCCTTTCTCTCAACCTTCACCTTTGCTCATAGCCATTCAAATTTGTAGATCTGATCATGACCATTGATTTGAGCCACATCATCTTATCCTCTTAAAGTCTATAAAATCAAGAGCTTCAGTTGAGAGAGTTAGTCTTCAAAATAGTTTTCAATCGATCATATGCATCCGTGAGTTTTTGAAGTAATTAGCAAATAGCAAATATCATTTTAGCAATATAATCATATAGCATTATCATTTTAGCATAATCATGTAGCTTTGCATATCATACTATCAGTTAACTACAAGTTATCAGTCCATTCTTCATATTTCATCTTAGAAGCCAACAGTGCATTGTCTGAGAGCACACCATCTACAACCAGGAATAGTGGAGTTAGGACACAATGAGACATAAGCCATGAAGGTAAAATAATGTTTTATTTTCATATGTATTTCATGTAGTTTCATTGGTGGATTTTGGATTTCCTGTATGCCTTTCCATTGTATTTTATGAAACTAACTTATTACAGGTAACATTTTGAGGATGAAATTCAAGCTCACACATTTTGACGCCCACCGTGGGGTAGGACCTTGCATATACCTTTAAAAATCTCGCAAAAAGTTAAATCAATGCATTTGTAATGCAGATTCACGCATGTGTGAAATCTGATAGCGCTTTTGTTTGATAGGTTAGCGCATTTGCATCATAGCTTAGCACATATGTCATGCAAGTTAGCGCCTTTGTTTGAAAAACTACGCATTTGCATCATAGGTTAGCGCATATGTCAAAGAAATCATGCTTTTGTATCCACAGAGCAATGCTTTTGTAGTCTAAGTTAGCGCTTTTGATCTGTAGGTTAGCGCTTTTGAACAGAGAGATAGTGCATGTGTTAGGTTAGCACTTCTATTTATAAAACTGACAAAATTTTCTTGTAGGTCCGAATGTCCAAGAAATCATATTTTTCAGATTACTAACATGTATGTGCAGGATGACATTTAAGGCAAATTTTATGCATTTTATCATCTAGCTAATTAAAAGTCTTCATTTGGGAAGTAATATATCATATCTTGTTCACCTAGTTTAACTAAGAGGATGAATTGACAACATGCAACTTGCATTTTTGGTATTTTCTCTAAAATAGTTGCACATAAACTTTTAAAAGGGCTAAAATGAACACCATGCTTGTTGGAGCAACA
Organism: Cryptomeria japonica; assembly: GCF_030272615.1. Classification (NCBI taxonomy): domain Eukaryota; kingdom Viridiplantae; phylum Streptophyta; class Pinopsida; order Cupressales; family Cupressaceae; genus Cryptomeria; species Cryptomeria japonica. The sequence continues at coordinate 457,632,433 of NC_081411.1, forward strand.
TCTCCAAATAGGACTTAGCCAATAATTGCTTTGAAAAGGATAGAAAGAACACTTGTATTCCGTGTCTCGAAAGTGGTAGGTATATGCTCTCCCCTTAATTGGGTGATCAAAAAGCCAAACCCATTCTTTTACACTTTCTTTACTTTCAAGTAGTCAAATCCTTTAGAGGGCCTGCCTTCTCGAGCTGCCTTGAGGGGGCTAGTGAGAAGGGAATGACCTAAAGTGGAAATGGGCTAATACTGAGTCCTTCCAATCCACTATAAATAAATCGTGTTTGTGATGAAAGTCTCAAACAACATGTGCTGATAAGTTCATACCGACACTATGTTTTCCCATAAACCCTATGGAGTGTAACCTCTATAGGTTGGAAACCTTCTGTATTTACAGAGCTGAAAGTGTCGCATGTATGGCCACATGACCATAAGCCTTTATTAAAAACCACTTGTACTAGTTGCCAAAAATCCTTCTAGTTGTTGGCACAGGAGGTCGGACCTCTGAAGCGGCTCACACACATACGGTTCCTAGTAGAGATATAAAGTTTTCCATGGGGAGTTTTCATGGAAGCTGGTGCTTGGCTGCCCTGAAGAAATGAGTGCTGAGGGTGGAGCTGGTGGGGTCAAGCATCTAAATATCCGCTTTGAGTAGCGTAGCCTCGGGGGAAACTCCATGTGAGATTCAACAACTATTGTCTCAGCCTGCCATAGGGATTGTACTTGCTTGTGAATGTTGTTTATTAAACACTGTGTCTTCTATGTCTGTAACATGTTCCAAATGGTCAAAAATTGAAGAAAATTATCATCTACAAGGGAGAAAAAATCAAACAAATTTTTGAAAAAATTGATCAAAAGGGTAATACAAAAGCTTTCCAACACTTGAAACACTAGACCAAAATCAAAGTATCAAAACATCAACATCAAAATAATTCTTGAAGTAGGTTTGTCTCTAAACCATCACATACTTTTCAGACTAGCTCAAACAACTAGGTTACTAATCCAACAAGTTATACTCAAAAGGTTCTATAAACATCAACATTTAACAAGCTATCGATTCAACTATCTTAAGTGCAAAAATCAACATCTTTGTCAATTTTCTCATCAGGATAATCAAATCCTCTATCATGAAGCTTGATCAAAGCTATACTAGGTTCCTAATCTTGGATATATCTTTCCTATTTTGAATGTAGGTTATATCAAAACTAAAATTACACCAACTTTGGAATCAAACAAACTTGTGAAATGTCAAATGGTTATATGAATTTTAAGTATCACCTTAAGAAAAGAAAACTCAGTTATAAAGCTACTCAGAAAAGGATAAGATTCTTGTATATCAATCGCAAGATCTTATTGAGAGATAGGACATTCTTACACTGTTTTCGTCACTACTTACGTGGCTGTGGTACAGAATTTGATGGTGAAACTTGACAAAGATGTGCCTTTCAACAAAGAGACACTTTATCCCAATGAACAAACAATAGTGGTAAGATCAACAAAGCATATCTTCCTAAGCCAATAATCACTATTGAATTTGTCCTTTGGGAATTTCAACAACATTGAAATAATCACATGCTAGTTTGGACTAGATCCCAACACGAGCAACTTAGAAAACAACAACAAATGGAGGAAGAAGATACTCCTATATTCCACACTTTTGGATTTACTGTTGTTGATGAAGAAGCAGTCAATAGCACCATTAGAGATCTTGAGCAAGATTTCAAATTTGATAGGCTAATGGAAAAATTGTTGGCAAAACAAAAAGAAAAATATCTCTTGATGTTGGCAAAATCTGGAGCTAAACTACCTCAAGACTTTAACATGGAAAGCTTGAAACAAGATGCAGAGACAAGTAACACCCAAAACACAGATGATCCAAATAACGAGGACATAAACAAAGAAAGTAACAAAGAAACAAGGAAAGAAAGGGATGATAAAAGAAAAGAGCGTAGTGACAAAAAGACTCATGAAGAAACAAGAAGAAACTATGCAGATAATCCCTTATCAAACCTTACTCAACAAATAAAAACTCTTCAACAACAAATACAAGACATGCAAAATGGGACCATTTCCGCAACATTGCGAGATTCCTAAATATGACAAGTACGATGGAAGATCTGATCCTCAAGATCACATTAGGGAGTTTTGTACTATGAGCATGGAATTTGCTCATGATGAAACTTACCTTATGCATCTTTTTCCTAGGAGTTTAAATGGACAATCAATGGAGTGGTTTTCAAGATTACCATCCGGAATCAAATCCTTTGAATAACTTGTGAATAGGTTTATTTCACAATATTCCTACAATATAAGGAATGAAATAACGATGCTAGATATTTGCAATGTTAAATAAAAGAATGGTGAATCCTTTATGATTTTCTTACAATGATGGAAACACATGTTTAATAGGTATCCCTGAGATGTACCTGATCAAGAAAAATGGACATATTCATTGATAATTTTATTAGTGAAATGAGTTATCGACTAAGGATGCAATGTCCTCCCTCTTTTGCCAAAATGATCGAGAGTGGACTAAAAATAGAGAACGCAATGGTAAAGAAAGGAGAACTAAAACTTTACAATAATTCATACAACAACAACAACAACAACAACAACAATGACAAACCCAAGTTCTGGTCAAAGAATAGGAATGTCAACAATGAAAGGAATGATGATAATGGTAATACAAAACAACAACAACCAATTTTCAATCTATCAAGTCAAAACCCAAGCAATAACAATCCAGAAAACAACAAAGCTAAGTCCTTTTTCTCCAATCCTCGAAGAAAATTCACAAACATTGGAGAATCTTTAGAATCAACTCTAAAAACTTTACTTGCTAATAAATTGATTGTTTTGCCCAAAACAAGAAATGATGAACCACCAGTCAAGCCCAATTGGTGGAATGACAATCATTTTTGCAACTATCATTAGAATAAAGGACACCTAACAAATGATTGTCAGAGATTGAAACACCTTATCCAAGATCTAATTGATAATGGAACCATTACAGTGGATAGTCATAAAACGAATGAATCACACTTGGCTTCCAAGACTCCACTCCCAAATTATGACAAAGGCGAATCGTCCCAATTAAAAAATGACAAAGGAAAAACCAAGGTGAATTACACTTATATGTATGATGATGTAGTGAATGTGATTATTGTTAATGAAAATTCATCTTCAGAACCAATCAATGTTATCATGAGAAGCAAAGCAAAGGTTACCTTTCTAGGTGTAGCAAAAGTTCCAACACCTAATCCACAACAATACAATTTAGTAGAGCAATTACAACGAATACCCGCTCAAATATCAATTCTGGAACTTCTCAAGATTTCACCTATGCATAAGGTCATTTTGGAGAAAGCTTTAGTGGAAACAACAGTTTCAAAAGATTTGGATATAGATCAGTTCCAAAATATGGTAGGAAACCTCATAGCTCCTCATTGCTTATCATTTTCTGAAAATGATGACGCATCCTTGCAACATCCTCATAATGCTCCCTTACATGTTGAAGTCTCCATAAATAAAACTCATGTCAAACGTGTGCTCATAGATGGAGGAGCTGGATTAAACATTTGTGCATTAAGTTTGATAAAAGCTTTGGGATATTTAGAGAATGCAGTAGACCCAAAAAAGAAAATAACCATCAAGGCTTATGATGAAGCAGAACGCTCTTCTAAAGGGACTGTTGTGCTACCAGTAAAAATAGAACCTATGGAAAAGGATAAATTGTGTCAAGTTTTAGATTTGAACCTCTCCTACAATATTCCTCTGGGAAGACCATGGATTCACAAGATGCAAGTAGTTCCTTCTACATATCATCAATGTGTAAAATTTCCTCATGAAGGAAAATAAATCACTATAATTGCAGATTCCAGTCAATATTACAATAATTTGAAGCCAACACAAGATACAAGAGTTCCACATAAAAGAGAATCAATATATCCTACTAAGGAAATTCAAGCAAAGTTATGGGAAACTTTTGAAGAAAAGCTCAAGTTAAATGATGAAGGAATGGGGAAGTATTCTTTGCAAAATTTTCCACTTTCCCCTAAGTCATATGGGAAACCTACAGATATTTAATCAAAGGCATCAGGAAAATCAAAACATATGTTTAAAGGAACCTTTGTTAGTGCTGGAACTCTTGAAGAGGAAAATGAAGACAAAGACATTCTTGGTTGGTTATACAAAGATGAAGATAAAACTATAGCAACAACAACAGAAGTCAACATTCCCATAAAATAATATGGCAAAGGATATGAAATCAACAAAAGATGGGATATGAAGGAAAATGACCAATTGGTAAGCAACATCAAGGTATTTCAAAACCTATTTGTCCACACTCACAATCCACAGAAGATAAATCCGGGCTAAGATATCTGAAGTCTAATCAAAAGCAACATAATCATCAACAACAAAAATGGAGAAAGAAATCAGTTTCTAAAGAAGAAAATTGGCAAGAAAAGCTACATCAAGCAGCCGAAACAGTAACCAATAAACAAAAGAAGCAAGAAGAACATGAAAAGAAAGAGGAGGAGATCATCATCCAAGGTGAAGAAAAATCTTGTCAACAAGTTCTGAAAATACAATCAAAGGCAAAATCTTTACAAGATATTCCAGAAGTAGTAAAAATAGAGATGGCAGAAATCAAAGAACTCTTTGCACCATACGACATTCCAGTATGGTATAGTGGAGTAATCTTGGATCAGGATTCAGAAAAAAACTCCAATGAGTATGAATGGAGTCTAGATGTTTTATCCACTACATCAAGTAAAGAACATAATGAAGATCAAGTAGCTATCATGAAAGAAGACTTGTCTATAGCAGAACAAAAGATGAAGTTAGAAAGAAGGCAAGAAAAATTTAGAATCCAGAGAAAAGAGGTGAATGCAAAAAGGAAAGGAAATGACAAAGACAGAGAAGCAATGCCACAGGAAGTGCAAACATGGATCAGATATGGAAGAACCATGGAAGAGCTAAGGGATAGTCAAGTTGGACTAACTATTAGTCTAGAAGAAGTTGAGTTTGAAAGGAGACAAAATCTATTAAAAGAATCTACTTCATCATATGCACAAATATGTCAACTCCAAAATGCAAATGAGGTCAATCAAGAAGGAATTTGCAGTATCAAAGATGTGTACGTGATATAATCCATTCGTTTAAGGGACAAACATCAGTTGAAGGACCACTTGAGTGTGAACTACCAAATACTAATATTAATCTTGTTAAGACTAATTCAGAAATGCTTGAGAAAGACAATTCTCAAAAACATTTAATCTGTGACAATACCTATTCTACGCCAAGCTATGATCATTATGTCATGAACATTGAAACACCTAATGATGACAGTGATTATGATTTACCCCTTTTGCATCCTGAACTAATTGATTGGGATAATTTAGACAACCCCGAACTAACTATCTTTTCCAATGATCATGACTTAGCCGTATACCTTAACATTGTTGAACCCATCCATCCTAAGATATCTTCCATTGCAGAATCAAGTGATGTTTCTCATAATCAGGAGAATGCCAAACTTTTCAGTCACAAAAGCAAAATAAAACAAGGAAAGAGACCTATTGTTGAAAACCATTTCATGGAAAGATTAGATCAATCAAAAGAGAAAACAAAGGGCGTATCTGATGGTGAAAACCTCCTAGAGGCACCAAAAGATGTAAAGTTTGACATTTTTCCTACATATTTTCAAGAGAGATTTGCTATCTTGATAGAACCAACAGAAGTAGTAAACATTGATACATCAAAAGATCCTAAAATACTTCATTTCACTGCCTCATTATTAGAAAGAGAGAGGAAAGAGTACATGGAATTTTTTAAGCAAAGATAAATAAATTTTGCTTGGTCTTATGCAGATATGCCAGGACTTAACCCAGACCTTATCATGCATCATCTCAATGTGGATTTAAAAGCAAAACCTGTCAAGCAGAAGCTAAGAAAGATGCATCCGCATATTGCTCTCCTTGTCAAAACCAAGCTCAAGAAACTATTACAAGTGGGTTTCATAAGACCAATTGCTTATCCAGAATGGGTCTCAAGTATCGTACTAGTATCAAAACCAGATAAGAGCATAAGAGTCTGCACAGATTTCAGAGATCTAAATAAAGCATGTCCAAACGATGATTTCCCATTACCAAACATTGATATCATAGTGGACTTATCAGTAGGCCATGAGATGTTTTCATTAATGGATGGCTTCTCAGGATATAATCAAATAAGAATTGCATCTGAAGATCAAGAGAAGACAACTTTCACCTGTGCATGGGGAACGTACTACTGGAATATTATGCCATTTGGGCTTAAGAATGCAGGAGCGACTTATCAAAGGGCTATGACGACAATTTTTCATACATGATGCATACATTCATGGAAGATTATGTCGATGACATAATTGCAAAATCTCACACAAGAAAAGAATATTTGAACATTTTAAGCAAGATTTTTGACAGGCTGGAAAGATATCAATTGAGATTAAATCCAAAGTAATGTGCATTTGGAGTAACCTCTAGAAAACTCCTTGGATACATTATATCAGCTCATGGCATCGAAGTAGATCTTAGAAAAGTTAAAGCTATCATGGAGATGGAGTCACCCAAGAACATAAGTCAATTGCAATCTTTACAAGGAAGGTTGCAATCAATCAGGAGATTTGTTTCTCAATTGGCCGATAAATGTCTTCCATTTACCCATCTTCTACATAAAAATGTTCCATTCAAATGGGATACAAAATGTGAAGAAGCTTTCTTGCAAATAAAAGAATATCTTATGAGTCCTCCAATACTGATATCACCAACCAAGGGGAAACCATTGTTACTCTATGTCTCAGCAACAAATGTATCATTAGGTGCTCTCCTAGCTCAACATGATGATGAAGGAAAAGAAAGAGCAGTTTATTATATCAACAGAACGCTTGTTGGCTACGAGTTAAATTATTCCTCAATTGAAAAGATATGTCTAGCAGTTGTATTTGCAACCCAGAAGCTATGACATTATATGTTGATTCATTCTGTAAAACTAATAGCAAAGATAGATCCTCTCAAATATTTATTGAGCAAGTCAACATTAACTGGGAGACTAGCCAAATGGGTTATGATACTGAGAGAATTTGAGATAGAATATGTTGACCAGAAAGCTATCAAGGGACAAGTCATCACTGATCAATTGGCTGATGCACCTCTACACAATAGCATGCCTTTGCACATCAAATTTCTTGATGCAGATATCTTGACAGTAAGTACAAACTTTTGGGAATTGTACTTTGATGGTTCTTCTACCCAATATGGATCAGGCACAAGAATCTTTTTCATCACACCTCAAGGACACACAATTCTGAAATTGTATAGACTGCAATTTCCATGCACCAATAATACTGCAGAGTATGAAGCATTGGCTATAGGGCTTAAAATGACCATTGAATGGAATGTCAAAGAACTACATGTCTATGGTGATTCACAACTTGTCATAAATAAAATAAATGATGAATATCAAACAAAGGATGATAAGCTTATGCCATACAAACAGTTGATAGAGGAATTGAAAAGACACTTTAAAGAAATCACATTCACCTAGATTCCCAAAAATGAGAATAAAGTAGCAGATGTGATGGCTACAATAGCATCTCTCTTGCAAAATAAAGAGAATCAATAGCAGTACAAATTTCTCATGGAAGATATCTTAACCCCTACCATCCAATCCTAGCATACCTATTGAATTTTCCATGTATCAAGAACCAGTGAATCCTTATATGGTCAAACCTACCAATATTTGGAAGATCATATCCTTCCTCTAGAATTATCTCGTAATCAGTGAAGAAAATTTATCTGTCAGTCCTCTCACTATACCATTATTTCTGATATCCTATATAGGCATGGTCTAGATGGTACATTATTGAGATGTCTTGAAAAAGACGAATCTGAGAGAGTTCTTAATGACATTCATGCAGGTATTTGCGATACACACTCAAGTGGTTTAACATTGGCTAAGAAACTTATTCGTATGGGTAGCTTTTGGCCTACTATGAAAAGAGATTCATTCACCTATGCTAGAAAATGTAAACAGTGTCAGATCCATGGAAATCTAATCCATGCACCAGCACAAGAGTTATATCCTATGACAGGATCATGGCCATTTTCACAATGGGGCCTCGATTTGGTAGGAAAAATCAATCCCTCATCTTCTAATGGACATAAGTTCATTCTGATAGCTACTGAATATTTTACTAAGTGGATTGAAGCAGTACCTTTAACAACAGTGATAGGAAAACAAATGTCATCATTCATCTTGAATTACATAATATGTTGCTATGACATTCCTATGACCATTATCACTGATAATGGAAGACCATTCAAAAATCAAGATGTGAAAGAACTATGTGAACAGTTTCATATCCAACATAGGTTCTCTACTCCATATTATCCACAAGGTAATGGTCAAGCTGAGGCATCAAACAAAACTATCTTGAAAATATTGAAGAAAACAGTAAATGAAGCTAGAAAAGACTGGCACATTCAGCTAAATCCTGCTCTTTGGGCGTACCGAACTAGCATCCACACTCCAATAGGGGCAACTCCATATTGTTTGGTCTATGGATCAGAAGCTATATTACCTAAAGAAGTAGAGATAACTTCTCTACGTGTATCCTTGGACAGTCTTATACCAGAGGAACAACAACGAGTCTCTCGACTCCAAGAACTAGAACTGATTCAGGAACGTCGCCAAAATGCAACAGAACATTTGAAAGTATACCAACAAAAAATGGCAAGAAGCTATAACCACAAATTCAAGCCGCGTATTTTCCAGATTGGAGATATAGTTCTAAGGGAGAATCCAAGAAATCAGCAAGACCAAGAAAAGAAGGGAAAATTTGAACCAAATTGGCTAGGACCTTTTGTCATAGTAGCAACATATCAATCCGGAGCATACAAGTTATCTACCCCTAAAGGTGATTGGTTTGATGAACCTATCAATTCTATCCATCTCAAGAAATTCTATTCTTGAGATATAAAGTCCTGAAAAATCAATAAAAAGCATATAAAGTCCTGAAAAAAAATCAATAAAAAACATATAAAATCCAAAAAAATGCAATAAATTTAGATGGTGAAAACTTGGTAAACAAGCGCTATCTAAAAACACGAGTTCCTCCATCTATGAGATCGCTTTGCTCACCTATCCACTCCATCCTATTGCATCTATCCATTCCGTCTTTCGCATCCATTTCTCTGAACCATTTAGCAAGAAATATGTAGCTTACCAACAGTTAACCAATCTTTGACATACTTGTCATAGTCACTATCTTAGATTTTATCAGCATCAATCAATCTGCATTTGTATCCTGCCATGGTTTGGATCTTGATCAATTTATATATCCATAATAATTTTTGTTTCCACTGGGGGCAAAATCCTAATTCCTTTTGCTAAGGTGATCTTTTGAATCTTTAAAATCCAAAAACATTCGAAAAACTTAGAAAATACAAAAACATCTAGTGTTTTGAAACAAATAACAAGCAACAAAGCAACAAAAATCAAGGCATTTCATAACAACAGAATCATGCAAATCAGAAATTGAAGAGTCAACTAACAAGTAACAAAGGATTATCAAAGATCATTCATCAAGATGATTATATCAGTTAATGACCATTAGAACATGTGAATGACATGCAAGATTCAATGTTTATATCTTGATTTTATTGCTAATCATGTACTCTATGCAACTCAAGGATGTCCATGACTAGAGAAGCTATGATGGGGCATGATTACTTTCTTTGATTGCTATCTGTGGTTTATCTCTTACTATGGTATGAACTTGTCTTAGGATATGATCGACAAAAGATCAAGGAGGACGTTCCAAGTCATGCATGAAAGGGGATAATCCTTGTCTGTTCTGCAAGCAATACTCAGGTCAACTTGATCCATTATATCAAGTTGCTTGTATTAACTTGCTATATCAAAATCCATGTAAGGAATACTTAGGTCATCTTGAATCATTATGTCAAGTTGCTTGTATTTTCTTGCAACATTTAAAATCTCAATGATGAAATCAAGCACTGTTACAAGATCACATATGAAGAATGGTAGTACAATTTTTAGTTAGACCATTTCATTAGCTCATTATTCGTTTGCATTATAAGCATTCATTGTCAAGTTGCATTATAAGCATATCATTTCATTAACAGATCAATAGTCATAAATAAAGATTGAGTATACTTGGACAAACAAAAATAATTTGCATTTAATCATTATAGGTGCATTTTAATCATCATCCATTTCATTTAGTTGCATTTTATCATTGCATTAGTTTGCATTTAATTGAGTCCATTTCATTTATCATATAGTGTATCATCATTATTATTTGCATTATCATTTTTATAACGATCATTTAGTTACATCTTTGCACTTAGATTCATGATCATCATAAACATTACATAAAAACACAAAAATATTTCATATAGATCATTTGCATTCGCATAATCAAAAGCAAATCAATCATTCATTTGCATTCCATATAGATCAGTTAATTTGCATCATTTAAGATAGAAATCATTTTCATTTGCATCCAAGATCATCGAAAATCAAAACAAAAACATATAATCACTGCATCCATATAATCAAAGCATATAGATCATCATAGCATAACACATCATCACATAGAGTAACATGCATATAAATCATCATCATCATATAGAGTTCATGTCTGCATATAGATCATCATAAAACAATAAAAGTCCAAGTATACAATGATATCAGATAAATAATACAAATGTCTCATCAAGTCAAGGCTGTCCTGTACCACTACCACCTGACTCTGTCTGTCTCTATGGCTGTGGGCAAGAGGATCCTCCAGATGCCTATCTCCCATACTCACCACTCCTCTGAGGAGGTCCCATGACCCCACCACTGCTAGTATCCATCAGCACGATGGTATGATAACTACCTACTCTCTAGCTCTCTGCAACTGCCTCCTCATATCGTCGTCGCCAGTAGGAAGTCTCCTTCTCGGCCCAAAATAGTGCTCTAATAGTATCCGCCGAGAGAGTACCTAATCCAACCTGTTGAATATGATCTAGAAGACCCTGAGTATCCTGTTGTCTCCTAACAACACTATCCTGCTCAGTAATAAGAGTCTGTATCTATGCTCGAAGTTGATCAATCTATGCTCTCAGACTGTCAATAGTATCCTGCCCTGGCACATCATGCTCTGGTATAACCACATCTGGCATATCATGCACTGGTGCAACCTGCTTTGGTACATCCTGCTGTGGTGCATGAATCCCAATCCCCTCACCACCAACCTATCCAACTGCTGGAATCTTGGTCTGAGTAACTCTCCAAATCCATCATCTAATTAGGGGAACATGATCCTTAGGATCCTCATCATCTCCACCATGAGCTGCAATAACCCTGGGATCTTGCTGAATCTGTCCAAAATCAATGCCTCTCCCACAACCCCCATCCAATCCAATCACCTTTCCTCCTGTCAATGGCAACCCTCTCGGTGATCTCATACCAGTCCTGCCATGCTCTCTCCCAATCCGTCCAACATCTCTCCCACCCATAGGAGGTGGTCTCTCAATCTTGCCAACCAGCCCAAATGGTCCTCCCTGGACTCTCAATCGACCTCCCCTCTGTCTAGGTCTCCTACCACCACCTCCATCCCCACCATCATCTCCACCTCCCCCAGCCTCATGAGCAACTCTAAGCTCTCATCTCCATTTGCGTCTCCTAGAAACTAGATCATCTGAATCATCATCATCATCTCCTGAACTAGGAGGAGGATTTGCTGGATCAGTAATGCGAGGGAATGGATGAGCTAGTATATACTGAGCATACTCTGCAATAACCCCAGGATCAAGAATGTGTAATCTCATATCATAAGCCACTCTCGAAGTAGCAACAAACTATGCACAAGCAATCTCAAATGACAACAAAGGTCCCCAATCTCGTCTATCTCTATACCATCGACCATATATCGTCACACCAGTAGGCATAGGCTGGATGATAACAAACTATCTCAAAATCTGACCAATCAACTGTTGCTCAACAATAAAAGGTGTTTGACCAATGAGATATCTACTCTACATAATACATGGTAATGTCTGTGCGCCATCCATCCAGGGCTCACAATCAAGATATGGTCTCCAAGTGATGTTGTCTAATGAATCAAGCACCCAACACCAATACTCCATCTCACCCAGCTTATGGTGAGTAAGGATACTACATAGAAATATACATATGGCTATCTCTCTCTATGAACTCTATGATGGATAGGTCGAGTAATAGCAATGTGCTCCCAGCACCAGATCTTTAATAAAGTGCATCCAGTAGATAAACTCGCACTCTCATCATACACTACCTGATGAAGATCATGATATAAATGTGCCAACATGCAAACACCCCAAGCATATTGAGTACGATGCTGCATCATACTCAAGAGAATCTCACCCCAACCAACCAAAAAACCTCGTGATCTCCTATCAGGACATATAAATCCTCCAATCAAACCAGCAAGAATAACAGGAAGAGCCTCATAATACATCACCATATCAACCCATCGGATCTCTCCTCTACCAATGCTCTCATTAGCAAACACAACTCTACAAGCCTCTGTCCCAACCCGATCCTAATAATCATACTACACAAGCTCGCCAGTCACTGGGATATGAAGAATCCTATAGACATCCTCTAGAGTCACACTAATCTCACCCGTCGGTAGGTGGAAAGTGTTATACTTGCTGTGCCATCTCTCGGCCAATGCTGTCAACAAACCTTTGTTATACGTAATCTCAGGTATATATAACAAATGGCGTAAACCACAGGCATCTATGTGTCTAATCTCAGCCTAGATCAACTCTGGAACTAAATGATGCACTGCAGGTAATTTCTCCCGACACTGGAGAACATCAAGTTTCTCCTATTTTGTCAAGAGAAATTAATCAAATCAAACTGAATCATCAAATCTATCAATCAAATCAAGCTGAATCATCAAATCTATCAATCAAATCAAATTGAATCATCAAATCTATCTATCAAATCAAATTGAATCATCAAATCTATCTATCAAATCAAGTTGAAGCAACTTACGCTGTCAAAACATATTAAAACCTATCAATCATGGTTTTTTATCAAACACTGAGTTTACTAAAAAACTCTGCTAAGCTCTTACATCAGAAACTAAATCGGTTTCTTAGAGTTCCTCAATCGATCAATCAAGCTAATCAATGCTATCTATCAATCAAGCTAATCAACGCTATCTATCAGTCAAGCTAATCAAAGCTATCTATCAATCAAGCTAATCAATCCAGCAATCAAAGCAATCAAATCAATCAATCAACCTATCTATTCATCTATCAGGAATGCAATCACTCAATCAAGTCTCAATTTTCATCATCAATGTGTATTACAAATGTTAAATCTACTTATCAAAGTGATTTTTAGCTTTTGCACTTATCATAAATATCAATTTAAGTAAAAGCACTATCCTATTGAGCATTTGCGCCAAACTAAAACAAATGCACTAAAACTAAATGCAAATGTGCTAACTTAGTGCATATGCACTATACTTTTTAACAAAAGCACTAAAACTATAGGCATAAATGCTAATCCATGCAAAAGCGCTACCTTTCTAGGCATATGCGCTAACAAACAATGCATCTGCGCTACCCTATGCATATGCACTAACATCTTGAACATAAGCGCTAACATACCGAGCATATGTGCTAATCTAAGCATTTGCACTAAACCTAGTTGCATATGCGCTAAAACAAACTGCAAAAGCGCTAAAATAATGTCGAAAAAATTGAAAAAAATTCAAAAAATCCAAAAAAGCGCTTAAAAACATGAAATTTTGAATTCAAACTTGAAAACAAGGTTCAAGATAAGATACATACCAGATACCCATACTGGACAGGCCACTGATATCGCCGAACTCGCTCAAAACGATGGTTCTCCACCGGAATCACCATTTTGCCACCTCAGCAAGAATATTTTCAAATAAAAAGTTGACAAGGATAACAATGAAGTTAAAATTAGCCTTGGTTAATTTTATATTTACTATTTTGAAGAGTAATTAATTTCAATGGGGCAATTTAATTTGTTTTTTTCAAATGAATTTAATTGACTAAATTTTTATCATGAGATCAATCGTTCAAACCAGAATTTTTGACAATTTCATGATATATATCCTGAGGGGGCACACAATCAGGATTTTCAATCTCCATCAGACACATTATCAAGACTTGATTTAATCTTTGAAACAATGTTGTTTTCACATTATTTCAAAGAGGGGCAAAATGTATACACCTAAAATTGGCTATGAGCAATTAAATAAATATTTAATATTTATTTAATAATTATTCTTCTGTAGCGTCCTAAAATTGCGACACTTGCAATTTCGACCGCATTTGGGTCTTCACGATGGCGACGCAACACTGAACCTGAATGGAGACCCCGAAACTTGCTCACGACACCAAAAACTGCATTTTTCCAGCACCCTGCTTGATCCCTCCTTGCACCTTGCTGTCCCGGGAGGTGGGACCAGAGCGCCCAGTGCCCTGGTCCTTCAGGACTAGGGTGCCCAGCACCCTGGTCCCCTAGGACCATGGCGCCTAGTGCCCTGGTCCCTGGCCCTATTTTGGGCCCGATCTCCTATGGGACTTCGGGCCTTTTTGTTTGCAAATTGGATAATAACATTTCCTGGTCGGCCTAAGGTCGGGAAAATCAGTCTTTTAACCCTAATTGGCAAGTATATAAACTACATTTCCTCTCTCAAAGAGGGAGGAGGACATATGTGTACAAGACGCGAAAACAGTATTCAAGCATTCAAGCATTCAAGCATTCAAGCATTCCTTCAAGCAATTGATCATTCTAAGTCTCCATTCAAGGCTAAGTGTTGCATTCAAGACAAGGATTCAACCATTGAAGAGGAGATCACATAAAACAACATACAACATACAACATACAACAACATCTATACCTTCGCATATAAGGATACAAACATCCTTACAACAAGGTATTAGTACTTGTTTTACATTACAGTCATTTACATTTACAGCATTTCTCATTTCTTGGTTAATTCCAAAACCGGGGTTTAACCTAAGGGCAAACCCCTAATCCCTAACCCCCCAATCATTTTCGCTTTTTTGTGTGTAGGTTGCAGGTACGTGGCTGAAATTGAAGATCTGGAATCCTTGTGCAGAGACGAACAGATCCCCCTTCGTTTCGCGGATTTTTCGGAGGACCGTGTGCACGCCGGGCGCCATTGTCCTGTCAACTTTTGCTCAAATTTGCAGGACAACACCGTCTCGACATTTTACTGCTAATTCCAGGTCCGCAGCTTCATATCATATCCCTATCTCTATTTATAAGTGAATCTTTCTTGCTTCTGCATGCATTCCTAGTTCAATCTTTCTATCTACATTTCTTTACAAAAGAGGGTATCCTTGATGTCTTAACCCTTGAAACTCATTTAGAATCCAATCTTGCATTGCGTGGGATTGGATCTTGTGGGTTTCAACCCCTCTTTTGAATGTAAAGTCTTTCCCAAGTGAAAACCATCAACCCTAGTGACTCTCCCTTCTCTCTCCTTGGAGTTGGGGAGGAGAGAACAACTAGGGTTTGATTTTTCTGCTTTACATTTTGGTGAACCCAACGTGAACATCCTTTCTGATTATTCATAGTTAGATCTGAAAATTGGATTCCTTGATTACATTTCCATGTTTGATCTTTTGTAAAATTTTAGAGGTTAATTGCATAAAAACCCTAAATTTTCTTTTTAAGTAATTAAACTTGTGAAATGTTTAAATGTTAATGCTTGTTTCAGATCTGCCCTTCTATTACAAATTATCAATTCATATTTGTGCTTTAATTTTGAAAATTAAGTGGTTAAGTGTCAAAACCCTAATTTTTAAAACCATCTTGATTCAACCTTTGACTGATAATTTCACTGATCAAAACATCTCCAAATCAGCTGTAACTTTGGATTCCGCAATAAAATCACAATATCTTTCATCCTTGAAAATTGGGAAAAAAGTTGCGAGGACCGTGCGCACCCTGAGCGCCATCGTCCCCAACATTTTTTCTGAAATTTCGGGAGCTCGATCTTACTGTATTTTTCTGCTAAAATCCAGAATTTTGGCTGATTTTATCAATTTTAACACCTTCAAAATTATAGTCAAAGTTGGTCTAGCGATTGCTTGGATTGAGGCTTCTAATCATTCAAAAATTGTTGAAATTGAAATTTGTGTCAAAATTGTGTTCCTTACAGTCCTAAATCTGAAAAGTGTGTTATCATTCATTCGAAATTTCAGTGATTTATTCAAATTTTTGCAATTTGTGACTTTTGAAATTAAGTGCTTAATTACAACTTTGATTTCTACTTTCAAAATTGAATTTTGCGTGAAATTGAGTCAACTTTCAAATTTCAAAACTTGTATTGCTTTTGGTATTCCCTCTAAAATCATAAAATTCAAAATTTCAGTTTCCCTCTCTTTTTCAAAATTCAAATTTTGCATTTTTCGACAATCTTGGTAGGGTTCAATTTTGAGATTGCAACTTTAATTTGGCCTATCTATAGATCGTAAAATCACTCAATTTTTTCAGGTTAGCTGTAAAATCATCATAACTTTCATCCCTGCAAATTTCGAAAAAAGTTGCGAGGACCGTGTGCACTCCGAGCGCCACGGTCCCGGACATTTTTTCCGAAATTTCGGGAGATTGTCCTGATTGTATTTAACAGCTTAAATCTAGAAGATTGGCTAGTTTTACTGAAATTTGCTACCTCTAAAATTCAAAATCTTCTCTCTTTCTTTAGTGCATGAGTTTTACAACAGTAAGCCCTACTTACACTATTCCCGTTAGACGAAGCCTTAGAATTAAGTCCTTCCAAGGTTTAATTACTGAGGAGATGGAACCTAATTTGAATGGTCTTTTTAACGAGGACATGGGTAATTCCTCTAATCCTCTTAATGATGAAGAAGCTCTCCATGAGGTTTCTGTAGAACAACTTTCAAAATTGGATAACCAATTTGACAATTTTTGACAGTGGATGTCTCAAGAATACCCTGATAGTCAAGCTCTTCCTTTAATTGAGGGTCTAAAATGTATGCTTCAAAGTGATAAGAATGGAATTGATATTTTGCGTGGTATTGCACACATTGTGGATTCAAATGTGATGCCTATGAAAAGTTGTGCCGAAACCTTAGGTTATACACAACCTCCTACTCAAGACAATCATTCTATTCCTTTGACGACTCCTATTGCTAGTATACCTACTTTTACATCAAACATAATGACTACTTCAATACAAGACATTCCTCCTATGATCACTAATCATGGGGGAAATCCTTCTTCTTCAATCAACCCTCTTCCTTCATTCAATCCAACTTCTTCATTCATTCCTTCAGTGAGTGTTCCTCTTATATCTCCACAAATGAACATGACGCAAGGGGGCAATTCGTTTAACCATTCCATTCCTCCTTGTAGTGTTCCTCTTGTCCAATCATCTCCTATGACTAACTATCATAGTGTCCCACCACCTTACTCTCTACCTTCTTTCAATAACATAACACCTCCATCACAATCTAACACGTCTAATATGAACTCTTCGACTGAAGCGACCATTAACAATCTTGCACAAACTGTCTCTTCTTTACAGCAACAAATTGCCTCTATGAATCAATCTAAGTTTAGTGTGCCCACATTTGATGTTGTGAGCCCACTTTCTCTTGACATTGTTCGAGATATTCCCCCTAAACATGTTGAAATTCCGCATTTGGAGCTTTATAATGGTAAGGGTGATCCTCTAACACATGTTAAGACCTTTCAAACAATATGTACTGATTTTGCTTATGACCAAAGGTTGCTTGCAAAACTGTTTACTAGAACATTAAGAGACAAAGCCCTACAATGGTATTGCTCATTGCCTTCCTATTCTATTACTTCTTTTGAACAACTTGCAAATGCTTTCATTCAACAATTTCAAAACAATATAAGCCCTAAAGTTACTTTGATTGATTTAATGCATTGTAAACAAGGTGTTAAAGAAAAAGTGACTGATTTCATTGGTAGATATAAGCATTTATATGCTCAGATTTCTTTTCCAGTACCTGACAATGATATTCAAAGAATCTTTATTTCTAATTTACAAAAAGATATTAGAGAAAAACTCCTGTTTTCTGAGTTTACTTCTTTCCAACAGTTGTGCGCAACTCTTCACAATTATCAACTGACTGTGAGTCAAATGGAACAATCACATCCTATGGCTCCGAGTGATAAGGGTGATAGTAGTCAACAACCATTTGGGAAGTTTAAACCGAACAGAGAGTCAATTAAATTCAATGAAAACATCATCAACAACAATGTGAATGCAGCATCAGGTGTGTCTCCTATTTCTAAGTTTTTCAAGAAAGAAAGAAAGTTCACTCCTTTGAATGAATCATTGCATAGTATTATGAATAAGTTATTGGAACAAAATGTGCTTACTCTTCCTCCTATAAGGCAAATAGATCCTGCAAAGATTAATTCACCCTATTTTGATAACAAATCTTTTTGTCAATTTCATCGTCATCCTGGGCATGATACTGAAAAATGTTTTGCTTTAAAGGGTAAAATTCAAGATTTGATTGATAATAATACTATCTCTGTTTCTGGAGTGAATGATAAAGGCAATACATCTGTAGCTCCTCCTAACCAAAATCTTTAGATTTTCACTGATCCATTGCCTTCTCATACCTCTAATGCGATTGATACTACTGATTCCTCTGTCTCACCTGATGATCTTGTGTCTATGACTCCGAATGTGATTAACTTTGTAGAGCAGCAGAAAATCCCTAAAGAACCTTCCATCACATTTGATTCTAGTGAAACTATCAGGGCACCTGATGGTCCTTTATATATAGTTGCAAAAGTCAAAAATACACCTTGTCGTGGAGTGCTTATTGATCCTTCTTGTATGGTTAATATCATTACTGAAGAATTTCTTTTTACTTTGCAATTGAATCAAGTGATCTATGATGAAACAAATGTGGTTGTGAAACTATTTGATGCATTTTCTTCTCCTACAATTGGTTCTATTACATTACCCATTGAGGTCCATAACAAATCCCTTGAGGTGGACTTTGCTATTATTCCATCTTCCGAATAATTTCGTGTGAAGCTTGGCTATCCTTGGCTATCTTCCATGAAAGCTATTGCTTCTCCTATTCATAAGTGCTTGAAATTTCCCCATAATGGTGAAGTTGTTACTATCAATCATAGTCTCTTTAAACTAGCTGAAAGAACTTCTAGTGTTCCTATTGATTACTTTTGGCCTAAACAATTCCAATCTCTTCCTCCGCGAAGTGATCATCTTTTCAAATCTTATCAAAAGTGAAAAAAAGACATGATCCTATCTCTAAGTGAACCTAGGACACCCAAACTTGACATTCCTATCATTCTTGAGAAGGAAGTTCTTCCTTTGAAAGATAAAACTAATGTCTTTCCTCAAGAAGATTCCCAACCCATCCCTATGGATGTGACTATGTCTATATCTAATAAACTTCCTAAAAGTAAACCTATACCTCCTCGTCATGATGGACTTGGTCTCCTTCCTAAACCAAATATTCCTCCCTTATATGGAGCAGTTCCTCCTCCTTCCTCTTATGGAGAGAAGAGACCTTCCTCTTCTCCTATTATTCAACCTAAGAGACCACAACCTAAACACCCAAGTGGTAAGGATGAGAATATTCCTCCTCCTCAATCTTCACAACTCCCTACTAAGACTAGATGAAATCGTTCTGCATGTGAATGCCGATGAAAGCGTCGTCTTAGAGCTCAAGCAGCCGCTTCTCAAACTTTGCAATCCCCAAAAACACCTTCAACAAGCATTATTCCATTTTCTCCTCAGCCGACGATTGAGCCAAAATCTCCTAAACATAAGATGCATGATGGTCTTGATCCTGTGCGAGTTAAAGATCCTATTTTCATAAATCTTGATGATGATATAGATGAAAATTTTATTCATGATGCAAATGTTACTCCTGTTCATTCTGATAGTGAATATGAACTTGTTGATATTGATAACCATTTATCTAATGAATTTTCTAAAGCACTTATCCTAGCTCCTAGACAAGAACAACGTGGCTTGGAACATGAACATAGCTCTTGTTTGGATCTTGTGATAGCTCCATCTGCTGTGTTGGATGTTCCTCCTCTAGCGTGTTTCCTACCTTCCTGAAATATTGATCAGCAAGATCGGGGGGTAGAGGACATGCTAGACTAGTTCATTAGCATAGCAGATTCTCTCCTCCTCTCTTGATCTTTTGTTACTTCTTCTATATGTTATTCTCATTCTTCTATTTGTTGTCCTTAGTGTTGTCTACTTGAGGATGATGCAAAACATTGAGATCTCTTTTGGTCTCTCTCATGTTGACTCAAAAGACACATGTGTTCCCTTCTTCTAGGTGACCTTCCTTGATTGGGGAATGAAGAACAATTATGCATACATACATATGATATACATGAATTATCATACAACATACTGACCCCGAGGAAAGTGAAGTCACCTTGTGCTTTGTGTTTTGTGTCCATTATCCTTGGGCTTATCTCACACTTGGGGGATAAATCCTTGTGATAACGTGCTCCTTTCTCATTTCTTATATGTATCACTACCTTAAAGCAATCACCCCCGGTGAGGCATGTGCGATCGCTTTAACGTAGGGGGGCATACATCCCGTCCATATCTTTTCAAGATACTTGAAAATTTCTTGGCAAATTTAGCTTTGCCTTGAAATTTTTTGATATCTTTCTTGCATGACTCATAGTGAGGGAACCTTACTACTGACAGTCATGGTTCTCCCTCGTGATCTTCCCTTTTACTTTGTCAATCGAAGTCATAAGATCCTTAGTCCACTGGGGGCTTGGTGTATCTTGCCTCCTTGACGTGGTGAAATTTTTTCAATATTGTTTCCCTGTACTTTACCGGAAGTATGAGCGTACACTTATACTCCCGCTAAAGTGGGGGCTAAATGTAGCATCCTAAAATTGTGACGCTTGCAATTTCGACCGCATTTGGGTCTTCATGATGGCGACGCAACACTGAACCTGAATGGAGACCCCGAAACTTGCTCACGACACCAAAAACTGCATTTTTCCAGCACCCTGCTTGATCCCTCCTTGCACCCTACTGTACCAGGAGGTGGGACCAGAGTGCCCAGTGCGTTGGTCCTTCAGGACTAGGGCGCCTAGCACCCTGGTCCCCCAGGACCATGGCGCCCAGCGCCCTGGTCCCTGGCCCTATTTTGGGCCCGGTCTCCTATGGGATTTCGGGCCTTTTTGTTTGCAAATTGGAAAATAACATTTCCTGGTCGGCCTAAGGTCAGGAAAATCAGTCTTTTAACCCTAATTGGCAAGTATATAAACTACATTTCCTCTCTCAAAGAGGGAGGAGGACATATGTGTACAAGACGCGAAAACAATATTCAAACATTCAAGCATTCAAGCATTCAAGCATTCAAGCATTCCTTCAAGCAATTGATCATTCTAAGTCTCCATTCAAGGCTAAGTGTTGCATTCAAGACAAGGATTCAACCATTGAAGAGGAGATCACATACTACAACATACAACATACAACATACAACAACATCTATACCTTCGCATATAAGGATACAAACATCCTTACAACAAGGTATTAGTACTTGTTTTACATTACAGTCATTTACATTTACAGCATTTCTCATTTCTTGGTTAATTCCAAAACCGGGGTTTGACCTAAGGGCAAACCCCTAATCCCTAACCCCCCAATCATCTTTGCTTTTTTGTGTGTAGGTTGCAGGTACGCGGCTAAAATTGAAGATCTGGAATCCTTGTACAGAGACGAACAGATCCCCCTTCGTTTTGCGGATTTTTCGGAGGACCGTGTGCACGCCGGGCGCCATCGTCCCGTCAACTTTTGCTCAAATTTGCAGGACAACGCCGTCTCGACATTTTACTGCTAATTCCAGGTCCGCAGCTTCATATCATATCCCTATCTCTATTTATAAGTGAATCTTTCTTGCTTCTGCATGCATTCCTAGTTCAATCTTTCTATCTACATTTCTTTACAAAAGAGGGTATCCTTGATGTCTTAACCCTTGAAACTCATTTAGAATCCAATCTTGCATTGCGTGGGATTGGATCTTGTGGGTTTCAACCCCTCTTTTGAATGTAAAGTCTTTCCCAAGTGAAAACCATCAACCCTAGTGACTCTCCCTTCTCTCTCCTTGGAGTTGGGGAGGAGAGAACAACTAGGGTTCGATTTTTCCACTTTACATCTTCTATTAAATAGTTAATTTGGAAATATTAATTTATTTAATTCATTTTCATGTCTTTCTATTAATTAATATTTTATCAATTAATTCATCTATTTTATTCCTCTTATTAATTAAATATCTAATATTTAATTATTTCTTTTAACCAAGTTAATTAAATATTTAATATTTAATTATCTCCTCCAAACAATTAAATATCTAATATTTAATAGTTATTCTCCTATCCTATAGTCTCAAATATTAAATAATTTCTAAATTATTTAATCCCTTTTTCAACTCATTCTTCCATCTCCACTTCATCTTCCCTTTGCCAGCTCATCAAACATGTGGCTAAGGAAATTAATATTTCTTAATATTAATTCATCATTTATCTCTGACTTCCAAACTTAATGAAAATTGTGTACGTACACATATTTCATAACCATTTCCTATATTCTCTCCAACAACCCCTACATCTTAGGAAGGATTTGAGTCCACTTGTCCTCTCATGCCTGAATTTCCTCCAACCATCCTTGGATTCTCTCAGTCAGCAACCTAGTCAAGGTGAGATGAGTGACACTTGTCTTCTCCTTCCCCCTTTCTCTCAACCTTCACCTTTGCTCATAGCCATTCAAATCTATAGATCTGATCATGACCGTTGAATTGAGCCACATCATCTTATCCTCTCAAAGTCTATAGAATCAAGAGCTTCAGTTGAGAGAGTTAGTCTTCAAAATAGTTTTCAATCAATCATATGCATCCATGAGTTTTTGAAGCAATTAGCAAATAGCAAATATCATTTTAGCAATATAATCATATAGCATTATCATTTTAGCATAATCATGTAGCTTTGCATATCATACTATCAGTTAACTACAAGTTATCGGTCCATTCTTCATATGCCATCTTGGAAGCCAACAGTGCATTGTCTGAGAGCACACCATCTACAACTAGGAATAGTGGAGTTAGGACACAATGAGACATAAGCCATGAAGGTAAAATAATGTTTTATTTTAGTATGTATTTCATGTAGTTTCATTGGTGGATTTTGGATTTCGTGTATGCATTTCCATTGTATTTTGTGAAACTAACTTATTACAGGTAACATTCTAAGGATGAAATTCAAGCTCACATAGTTAGTACTCCTATGGTTACAAGTGAGAAATTGACAAAGAAAGATGAATCAACACTGGTAAATCCTACAAGATACAATTCTATGATTGGAGGTTTGCTATATTTGACTTAGACTAGACCAAATATAATGAATGCAGTTTGCATTGCATCAAGATATCAAAGTGACCCTAGAGAAAATCATGAGAGTGCGGTGAAAAGGATTTTTAGGTACTTACAAGGAACATCTGATTATGTTTTGGGCATCCTAAAGATAATGACTTTACTTTATATGCATATAGAGATGTAGACTAGGTAGGTGATGTTGATGACTAGAAGAGTACTTCCGGTGGAGCTTTTTTTCTTGGAAAAAAACTTGTTTCATGGATCACCAAGAAACAATCATGTACTTCCTTATCTACTACTGAAGCTGAGTATGTTGTTGCTGCTACTAACTGTACACAAGTTCTATGGATGAAGCAAATGTTAAAGGACATAAAAGTGCATTACAATGAACCGGTAGTTATTCACTGTGATAACTCTGCTGCTATAATCATATCAAAGAATCTGGTATTTCACTCCAAGACAAAGTGCATATCTATCAAGTATAAATTTTTGAAGGAAAAGGTGGAAGAAAATGAAGTTAGATTGGTTTATGTGAACATTAAAGAGTATATTACAAACATCTTCACTAAACCTTTGTCTAAAGAATCATTTGAGTACCTTAGAGATAGATGAGGGGTTTCTGCCCCTCCGGTAGAAAACTGATTGATACTATTTGGCATCATTCTGGTATGCATCATCAAAGCTATTATTCATTCCAGATTGATGTGGTGATGCTACTACTTAGGGGGAGTAGTTAGTCTTGTGATTCAATGGTTTATGATTTTGCTTTGATATTTATGTCAGATCTTTGGCATTGATGTCAAACGGGGAGAGATATTCATATGAAAAACTTAAGGAGTTATATACATTAGGGGTAGAAATTTACTGAACTTAACTGTGATATCATCTACATGGAGAGTATAAATCAAAACTTCACTGCTATATTCTTGTGTGGGAGATTTGTTTGACATTTATTGGCACTTGGATGTTTTTCACATTTAGTGTTGTCATCAATGCCAAAGGGGGAGATTGTTGGAAATTTGAAGGAATTGATTATGTGTTGCATTGATGTTTTATCATTGATGTCAACACTAGTTGCTTTGGTTGTTTATTGGTATTTGGTTGGTCTTGGTAGGATGATTGGTTTATGGTTGGTAAGATAATGTTGATCCGGCATACTTCGGTATGCTTTGGCTTATGAAATTGGCTTATATATGCTATTCATGCTACTTGGATATATGTTCAGTCAGTTGGTATTGATTTGGTGATCGGATGTTATCTTTTATGCTGGTAAGCATAGTTTATTGATCTGGTGAGGGTTTCACCGGTAGAGATTTGTTGAAGATCTTTTGATATTATGCATAAGTGGTGTTGGTGCAGCTTCTAGTAGGGATTCAGGATGCTGATGGTGATCATGTTTGAGCCTTGACCGATTAGGATCATTGCTTTAGCGTATGTGGACCTAAATTGGGTCTGGTGCTATCTAGGTTATGGACCGGCTTAATGTAACATGTTGTTGGGACTTCTCGATGTGTTTCCAGGATGACTTATGGGATGGATGATATTTGTTTAGCCTCAAGCTGACATGTTTTATAATTATGTAATAGGTTTTATTGTTTGGGTGGCTGACCTAATTGTTTAAGGTCTAGGGTTTGGATATATATGTGTATGATCTCATTGTAGATCATGGTATGTAATCGAATAATGTAATAATCATTCATGCAGAGGATTTGGTCGATCATGGTTGATTGAGTTGGGTTTATGAAAGAGGTTTAAGACCTCCAGTATTGAGCTTAACCAAAACTGTACTTAAGCATAGGAGATGCTATTATTGTAGTTCATTCTTCCTTTCGGATTGTAGTCTGGATTTATTATGTAGTCAGTGAGACTCTTTTGTAATGAGTAGTGTGATCTAGGCTGTTGGCCTTCTTGCAAGTGAAGGCCCCTCAATTTTTAATCACATACTTACTGCACAAGTATTATCTGACTGTGGGTAGGCTTCCCACCGTGGTTTTTCCCTTTACCAGGATTGCCACGTACAAATCTTGGTATCATGTGGATGGTAAATATTCTCTAATTATTGGTTGTGCTTAATTGTTATATCTGCTATTTCGGTAATTGGTTTATGTATTTCGGTATTGATCTTATGCATTTTGGTAATATAAGTTTTAAATTCTTAAGGTTCCGGTAATCTGGTGACAATTGATTCACCCCCCTCTTAGTTGTCCTCCGGTTATTTGAACTGTCTAACACAAAGGAGTAATGACAAGAAGAAGGTTGGCAGCTGAAGAGGTATGTTTAATTTCTCAAGTTGAACCGATATTAGTTATTGAAGTTGTAAAGATGAATGTTGGATGAAAGCTATGGAAGAGGAATTAGATTAGATAGAAAAGAACAACACATGGACTTTACTTCCCCGACATAAAAATAAGAATGTTACTGGAACTAAATGGGTCTTTAGGAATAAATTGAATGAGGATGGACAAGTTGTGAGGAATAAGGCTAGATTGGTATAGAAAGGATATTCTCAGAAGGAAGGAATTGATTATGATGAGACTTTTGCTCTGGTAGCTAGGATTGAAACTGTGAGATTTTTTATTGCTTATGCTGCACATAAGAAATACAAGGTTTATAAGATGGATGTTAAGTGTGCATTTTTGAATGGAGATCTTGAAGAGGAAGTTTATATTGAGAAACCTGATGGATTTTCACTTTTAAATGACAAAAACATGGTTTGTAGGTTAAGGAAAGCTTTATATGGATTGAAACAAGCCCCTAGAGCTTGGTATTCTAGATTGGACAAATATCTTTTGAAGCTTGGTTTCACTAAAGGTAATGCTAATAGTAACTTATATTATAAGATCACTAATGATGACATATTGATTGTTGAAGTCTTTGTTGATGATATCATTTTTGAAGGTGAGGATAAGTTATGTATGGAATTCTCTGATAATATGAAGAATAAATTTGAGATGTCTATGATTGGGGAGATGAAATTTTTCTTAGGTTTGCAAATTACTCAAACTGATAAAAGTATTTTGATCTGTCAAACTAAGTATTCTAGAGAGTTGTTGAAGAAATTTGGTATGAAAAATTCTAAACCAGTTGGTACTCCTTGTTAGGTCTCGGAGGCAACTGAGAGGGGGGGGGGGGGGTGAATCAGTTGTCTATTAATTTCAAACCAAAACTAACTTAACCAAACTTAGTGCATAATACCGGTAAACCAAACTTTAATTCCGGTAGACAGTTTAGCAGTTAATAATAGTACCGGTAAAGTTTAATGCATGAAACAGAAAGACAAATAACATACACAACACATAACACAGTTATTTGTACATGGAAACCCTGTAAGGGGAAAAACCACGGTGGGAAACCTTACCCACAATCAGATGATGCTACTGCAGATAGTATGTGTGTACAATTGGGGTCTGCACATGCAGAAAGGCCAACTACCTAGAGCTCACTGCTCAATCACAAAATGGGAGTCACACTGACTACAATTGGATGGTTAAATCCAATGATAATGTACTGCTCAAAATAGTATCTTCATATGCTAGATTTAGTACCGGTTAAGCTCTGATTGTCTTCTCCAAAAGCCTCCTTGAATTTTCAAATGATGTCTGCATGTATAGCTCTGCTTATATTTGCATATACCTTATTACAATCCTTTTTCACACTCCTCTACTTCTTAATCTCACAAATGAGATCTTACATATATACCAAAACCTAAGACCAAATGTGTAGGTTGGCTTACTAAGATATTACAATTCAATCAATTACAAATGATCGGCTCAATGCATTTACGTCAATAACAAATCATCTCCATAACGTGTTGTGCTGATCTAGAATAGATAATGCTTGCCAATTCATAACCTAGACCTATTTGCTGGTAACAACAAATATGCAAACTCGATTGTACCAATAACCGAATCACCAAAACCAAGTGTCCAAACAATGTCTTTAACATGATCAAGTAATCTCCAGATGATAACAAATCATCCTCAGTGTCGGTGAACAATATAACCTATCGGTGAACCAGATACCAGTTACTGTGCATAAGTCACTGAACATGCCGGTGAGCATAACCAAAGATCTCCAAGTGTTCTCAAGTGTTGACATCAATGACAAAACCAATGCAACACATCCATAATACCAACACTCCTATGGTTACAAGTGAGAAATTGACAAAGAAAGATGCATCAGGTCCAATAAATCCTACAAGGTATAAATCTATGATTGGAGGTTTTTTATATTTGAATCAGACTAGAAAGGATATAATGAATACAATTTGTATTGTATCAAGATATCAGAGTGATTCTAGAGAGAATCATGAGAGTGTAGTGAAAAAGATTTTCAGGTATTTGCAAGGAACAACTGAGTATGGTTTGTGGTATCCTAAAGATGATGACTTTACACTATGTGCATATACAGATGTAGATTGGGCCGAAGATGTTGATGACCGGAAGAGCACATCCGGTGGAGCTTTATTTCTTGGAAATAAACTTGTTTCATGGATCAACAAGAAATAATCATGTACTTCTTTATCTACTGCTGAAGCTGAGTATGTTGTCATTGCTACTAACTATACAAAAATTTTGTGGATGAAGAAAATGTTGAAGGATATAAGGGTAGATTGTGATGAACCGGTAGTTATTCACTGTGATAACTCTACCGCTATTGACATATCAAAGAATCCGGTATGTTATTATAAGACTAAGAACATTTCTATCAAGTATAATTTTTAGAAGGAGAAGGTGGAAGCAAATGAAGTCAAACTAGTTTATGTGAACACTAAAGAGCAGATTACATATATCTTCACTAAACCTTTGCCTAAGGAATCATTTAAATTCTTCATAGACAAATTGGGGGTTTCTGCCCCTCCGATAGTGTCTTAAGTGATACTGATTGACATCAGTCTAGTATGAATTTATCAGAGCTATTATTCATTCCAGATTGATGTGTTGGTGCTACTAGTCAAGGGAAGTAGTTAGCTGTGTGGTTAAGAGGTTTTTATGATTTTTCTTTGATGTTTATGTCATATTTATGGCATTGATGTCAAAGGGGGAGAGATATATATGTGAAAAATAGAGCTTAACAAAATGATCAGGCATTAGGCAAAGATTAGAGCTTAACTGAGATATCTTTCACATGGGGAGTTTGATCTACTGGTTCAGAACTTCATTGTCATATCATTTTGGAGAGATTGTTGGATGTCTTCCATTGGGGGAGACTTGTTTGGCATTTCTTGGCACTTGGATGTTTTTCACATCTAGTGTTGCCAACAATGCCAAAGGGGGGGATTGTTGGCACTTTGAAAAAATTGATTATGTGTTGCATTGATGTTTGTCATTGATGTCAACACTAGTTGTTTTCCTGTCTACCATGTTCTAGTAGAGTGGTTAGACTTTGATGATGATCTGGAGATTTGTCTCTGGTATTCTCTGGTATGCTCTAGCTATTGGAATTGGTTATTCATGTGTTCTTGATGCGTATCTCATTCAGTTGGTTCAGGATTTGATGATTTAGAAGCTATCATTTGTTCTAGTAAGCCTTTTGGTTACTGGTAAGGGTTTTACCGACAGAGATTTGTTGAAGATATTTAGATGAATCCGATAACTAGTGTTGGTGCAGCTTCTAGAAGGTTATCAGGATGTTGATGGTTATCATGTTCATGTTCCAGTTGATCGGTGGTGTTTCGTTTGGCTTATGGCAACCTATTTTAGGTCTGGTCTTATTCTGCTAGGTTATGGAATGGTTTATATAACATGTTGGTTGATGCTCCTGATGCGTTACCGGTTGGATTTATT
This sequence comes from Cryptomeria japonica, assembly GCF_030272615.1. Taxonomy (NCBI): domain Eukaryota; kingdom Viridiplantae; phylum Streptophyta; class Pinopsida; order Cupressales; family Cupressaceae; genus Cryptomeria; species Cryptomeria japonica. The sequence continues at coordinate 457,661,719 of NC_081411.1, forward strand.
GATTGGTTTATGTTGTTTTGGTCTTAGGCCGACTTGGTTTATCATTGGTTTGTGGGTTTATGTAACAGATTTATTGGATTATCTTCTTGGTGGCTGACCTAATTGTTTAGGTCCCGGGTTGGTATATATATGATGTAAGATCTCTTTTGTAGATCATGGTTAAAAAGGGTTATGGGATTATCTGCGTGCGAATAAAGTTGTAATTATATGCAGTGGTTTTGGTCAATCATAGGTGATGGGTTTGTGTAAGAGGTTTAAGACCTCTAGTAGTATTGAGCTTAACTGGAACTGTACTCAGGCATATGAGATGTTATTCTTGCAGTTCATTCATCTATTCGGATTGTAGTGTGTATTGCTTTTGTAGTAAGTGAGGATCCTTTGTGATGAGCAGTGTGTTGTAGGTTGTTGGCCTACTTGCATGTGTAGGCCCCTCTTATTGTAATCACATACTTACTGCAGAAGTATTATCTGACTATGGGTAGGCTTCTCACCATGGTTTTTCCCTTTACCGAGTTTTCCACGTACAAATCTCAGTGTTATGTGTTGTGGATGGATGGTAATTGTTCTGTGATTTATGTTTGTGATTAATTGATATATCTGCTATTCTAGTATTTGGTTTATGCATTCTAGTAGAAGGTTTTGTGTGCTTAAAGTTTCATTATTTTAATGACAACTGATTCACCCCCCCTCTCAGTTGTCCACCGGTTATCCTAATGGTAGGCACATTAATAGAACTAGAAGATATGCTTGAAAGATTTTGGCTACCGACAAAAAGGATGAGGGTCAATAACATCCATGTGTTGAAGGTGAGATCCAAGAGGCAAGCCTTGGAAAATGATACACTAGGCAAAGCGAGCGAGCTTAGGATCAATAACAACAGACTAAATGTTGTGAAATCGTCTCTACCAAACAGAAAGCAGCGATTGCAGATACCATAAAAAATTCAAAGTGGGGCACTATGGAAAGATGAGAGAGTCTATGGTAACCCAAATGCAACTTATAATTACAAAAGGCTATGTCCAGAGATCAACACTAATATTTCTACCAAGGTTTCACAAAGTGATGCCAATCTTGTGTAACATATTCAAAGCCAGAGAAGACATCATGATGTCACAATTCTCTTGATCTAGCTAAGAGATTTGGAACTAAGTTTTCAAATCCTCCCACAAGCAAAGACTCATCGAAGCCCTATAAAATAAGTCTCGGAGGGTGTGAATGTAATGTTTATGAAAGCACAAGGCATAAACCCATGGCAACAAAGCCAAATGCAACCCCTAAATTTTAATAATTAGAGACCACCAAATGTTATGTTGGTTTAAATAAATACAACCTCTAAAGCCAGAGATGACCCACCAAAGCAAAGGCTTGATGACTTCCCAGGCATGCCAAATACTTTTGACCACAAATGTGCCCTCAATGTGAATAGCCTCCTTCATAACTAGAAGGGTTTGAAATCCAATCCCCTTGCAAGCTAGTCGGTTGATAGGAAAAATAGAAGAAATGTAGTACCTGAGAAGAATATTTTAGGCTTCACTGCAAGAAATTGAATGAATAATCCACTTGGCATAAAGAGCCATCCTTTGTTACTGAATAGAGAGGAGCCTAAGGTCATTGGAGTCACGAGGGAGGCAAAAAAACTCCCAAGTAACTCTATGAATACCCTTGTGGTCTTCAAAAGACACCCACAAAAAATATTGCAAGAGCTTTCTAGCTTTAAATAAGAGGCTTTAGAAGAAGCCCAACAAGAAGGGTAATAAACATTAGTGACCTCAAGAATTTTAGAGCACAACTAAAATTTTACAGCAAGAGAGAGAGGCTTAGTAATTTAGTAAGAGAGTTTTTTCTTGATCTCAACAAGGACCACATTCCAAAAATCCATCAACAAATCTTGGAAGGTAAAAGGAATGCCCAAATATTGAAAGATTTCACCATAGCCTATCCACTTCCACCCATACTGCAAAATTTGAGATGGAACTAGGAGAAAATATTAATTATAACATTGGGTTTTATGCCATTGAATAGTAGAACCAAAGGCTAAAGATAAAGTTTGAAGGCATTGAAGAGCCTCCTTTATGCTAATCTTCAACAAGAGTAAAAAAAGAGTCATTTGCAAAATGACCATTTACTGTTGGGGATCAATAACACTAAGAGGGGGGGGTGAATCAGTGTTATACTGAAAGGATCAATTTTAGCCTTATTAAAACATGCATACACCAACCAGTATACCGGTACATACAGAATTGAAAGAAGTAAAGCAACCAATAAGCCAATCATATCAATGAGAACCATAACACACAAAATTATATGTGGAAAACCTCAGAGGAAAAACCATTGTGGGATTTGTGACCCACAATATCAATCCACTGGCCACATGAAGAGATATTACAAAATATAAGGGGCCTGCACTTGCAGAAAGGCTTACAGCCTAGAGAACACTGCTCAATCACAAAAGGAGTCTCATTTACTACATATAAATCTAGACTATAATCCAGAGAAGTGTTCAACTGCTAAGATAGCATCTTCTATGCCAGAATACAGTTTCGGTTTAAGCTCTGTCTATTTCGGTCTGAAACCCTATACCCCTTACCGAAATAACCCTTACATAAATATCCTTACATACATAATCTCTCTAATTTATTTCACATTATATCACATTCCCATATCCATCACCATCTCTGTTATTCTTATATATCTATTACAAAATGATCTAATCCAACTGGCCTATATACCCTTTACAACTTATCATGCCTTATGTCGGCTTACAAAGATAATTACAATATCAAATTACATGTCGGCTAGATAACATGAATGTATAAATATTAAGAAGAATTGTTGATACAAGATCCAAGAGATGTCAACCTCCAATACTGATAACCATATTCTAAACCATGTCGGCCTGTATTGCCAGGTAACCAAAGAAATCCTTTTGTCCTGTCAGTGTCGGTGACAATGTTAGGTAGTGTTTGTGAAGTGCTTTCCAATACACAACTAAACCAAAACATGAAGCCGAAATAAGATACCATGTCGCCATCAATGACAACATAGTGAAACCAATCAATTGAGTGTCAAATGCCAACAATCTCCCCCTTTGGCATTGATGGCAACACTCATGTGAAAAATGGTCAAGGTTTCATCCTATGGGCTCCCCCTGAGCTGAATATTCATTAATGCAAAATGCTTCACATCTCCATATCTCCATAGGTCCATATCTCCCTGTAATGTATACAAAACCTTCTATTCTTTTTCACATCTATATCACTCCCCCTTTGACATCAATGCCATCAAAAATTCTGAAAATAATGTCAAAGATCCAAAAAAAAATTGTACAAGGAATATCCAAAAATATCTTACCGGAGCTTAACCAATTTCAAAGATTCTGGATAAGCCTTCTCCAGTAGCTCAAGATAAGTATCCCAACCAGTTTTGAAAGTGCCAGAAATAGATACAAGTCAACTTAATATGTGCAAATGACTCCTTCTCATTTATCTCTACCGGTGTGGGCTTTCCCAACATATCCATGCATTCTTTCTTATGTACACTGAGTGAATCCAACCGAGGACTCACGAAGCCTCTCAGACTTCTGGCCCTTCTTATAATTTTCTCTTTCCTTCTCAAGAACAAAAATATGGGCTTCCAAAATCAAAATTTGGCCATCAATGGATGTAGTCAATGAAGTCAATCCATCAAAATAATTAGCTATATTTGCAATTTTTGTTGGAAACCAATAAAACTAAGAGGGAGGACCGAGAGGGGGGGGGGGTGAATCAGTGTTATACTGGAAGAGTAGATTTTATCCTTAACAAAACATTCATTCACCAACCGGTATACCAATATAAATATAATTGAAAGAAGTAATGCAACCAATAAGCCAAACACATAAATGAGAATCATAACACACAAATTTATACGTAGAAAACCTAAAAGAGAAAAAAACACGGTGGGATTTGTGACCCACAATATCAATTCACTGGCCATATGAAAAGATATTACAATATATGATGTGCCTGCACTTGTAGGAAGGCTTACAACCTAGAGCACACTGCTCAATCACAATAGGAGCCTCACTGACTACATAGCATACCAGACAACAATCCAGAGAATAATGAACTACTAGGATAACATGTTTTATGCCAGAATACAGTTCCGGTTTAAGCTTTGTTTGTTCCGGTTGAAACCCTAAACCTCTGTACCAGAATAAACCTTACAATAGATTCCTCACATACATAGTCTCCCAGAATGATTTCACATCATATTACATTTCCATGTCCATGTCCATTACATTCTTATCATATCCTTCTTATTCAAAATGATCTAATCAATATGCCCTATATACCCTATACAAATTTATGTCTTATGTCGGCTTACAAGAATATATACAATATCAGATTACATGTCGGCCATATAACATAAATGAATAAACATGAAAACAAGTTGTCGATGCTGGATCCAAGATGTGTCAGCCTCCAATACCGATGACCTTTACTATACCATGTTGGCCTTCATTGCCAGTGATCAAAGAAATATTCTATCGTGTCGGTGCCAATGTAGGGTCTGTGAAGGGCCTACTGGTACACCATATGAAGCTGGACCCAAAAATCATGTTGCCATTGATGACAACATAGTGAAACCAACCAATAGAGTGTCAATTGCCAACAATCTCCCCCTTTGGCATTGATGGCAACACTCATGTGAAAAATGGTCATGGTTTCAATTGTCAGTTTCATCCTGCCCTGCTCCCCCTGAGCTGAATATGCAAAATGCTCCATATCTCCAAAAACTCCAAAAAAACTCTATAACTCCCCCTAATACATGCAATCATTTTTCACATCTATACTACTCCCCCTTTGAAATCAATTCCCCCCCCCAAAAAAAATGTCAAAGAATAAGTATTGTACATTGAATACCTCCAAAAATGTCTTACCGGAGCTTGACCAATTTCAAGATTTCTGGATAAGCTTTCTCCAATAATTCCATATGAGTATCCTAGCCGGGTTTGAATGTGTCGGAGATAGATACAAGTTCACTCAATAAATATGCAAGTGATTATTTCTCATTAGCTTCTGTCGGTGTGGTCTTTCCTAGCATATCCATGCATTCCTTCTTATGTACATAGAGTGAATCCAATCTTGGACTCACCAAACCTCTGAGACTTTTGGCTCTCCAAATGATCTTATCTCTTTTATTTTCAAGAGCAGAAATTGGTTCTCCAAAGTCAAAATTTGTCCATCAATAGATGTTCTTAGTGAAATTAGTCCATCAAAAGAGTTAGCAATACTAGAAATCTTCTCATGTATCTCTTTTATCTTTTTATCTACATTTGTTGTAAGTATCTTAGTATTGCAACATACCCTATATATATTAGTACATTGTTTCAAATAATTTTCTATCAAAATTAGCTTCTCCTTAATCTTTTTCATCTCTCTCTCAATGATTTGATAAAAAGTGTCTCTCTTAGCCAAAGTTAATTTTTCAAGTGCTTGCCGGTTAGAGATCTCCTGTAAGGATTGAAAGTATTTTGATATGTGCTCAGTTATTACCTTAAGCTTACCGGAAGGGCACGCTTCATTTTCAATCTTACACTCTGGGACTAATCTGTGCAAAACAATTATGGATTGATCTATAATCCCTTTGTTTGTGGTTCCCTCCTTCATTAGTTTCTGAGCAACCATCATCATTAGTTCTGTGGGACTCATCTCTATGATGGTTTTCTTTTCAACTAGAGAAGTGTCAATTATCAATGATGATGTGCCAACAACTTCTTCCCTACTGGATTGCCTTGTTTTCTTTGATGATTTATCCTTTATTACCTCCTCACTTGCATCGGTGGCTTCGCCACTTGGTGCAATCTATGCAACTGCTGGTTCCACTCTAGATGTACTCTTCTTAGTACATATCTAACCATTTCATCTTCAAACTCATGGATATCCAGAAGATATGTGAACCCTAGATCTTCAATGTGTTGATATGCCGATTTGATCTTACCAGATTCTCCCATGAGTTCATTCATATACATCCCTTTGATCTTTGAAGTGGCTAAGTCCTCTATATGACAATGGATGTATTCCGTAACATCTTCTACATACACCACTCCCTCCGAGATGTGAGAAAATGATTCAACCGAATCTTCCTTGGTATCCACATGTGGATACCATTTGAAAATTGTTCTGGGGCGGTCCTTAACCTCTACTATAGTTGTATTTGCAACAAAAATAGGAAAAAAAGATGATCCCACTTTCATGATTCAAGAAAAATACCTTTAGATCGCTCCCGATGAAAACCTCCAACAAATTCTTCTAGACGCTGGTGTGATTTCTCAAGAAGAAATCAGATTGCCTCTAAATAGCCTCTGATTGCACTTAGTCGCTCTGAATCACTCTGAATGTTGGGTGAATAATAATGAAGTGTATTCGACCTTTTATCCTTCGAAAGAAAAACCCTAATCTTCCATTGACATAAATGACTTCCAGTGAAAGATATCGGATCTCACTCTAAACATATCAATGCCAGATAATCCTTTCCAATATTTGGAACATCTTATAGAATCTCCTCCAGGGGAATATGCATCATCTTCATGAATTTTGCCTACCCCTAAGGCATCTGCCTTAGTAACTGGATGAGCTCATAGTCGATGCAAGAGAAGCCTCTTCTACCAGATAGGTAACCGAGACATTCCCATCTAATGATTGCTCTTTAGTCTTCCCAACCCATCTTTGAGTATGATCTTGCTGGATTTCATTAACCTTCTCTTTTCCTTTTTCATTAGATCCCCCATTGCCAACCAGTGGATTTCTACTTCTACAGAACTTAGCAATATGTCCAATTTCATTGCATGCGTAAAATGTAACGTTCTTCTTTTGAATTGCCTTGCTAAAACTGGTGAAATTGTTTGACCTACACTGATTAGCCATATGTCCGAATTTTCCACAAGAATAGCATTTTACATTCATTCTGCAATCTTTTGTCTTATGATCAATATTATTGCATTTAGAACATTTACCGGGAGAAGAATCAGGGTTTTGATTTGCTCTGTTTCTACATTGCCTAGCTATGTGTCCAAATCTATTACAAACAAAATATCTACCATTGAATTTATAAGCATTGAATTGCCTTACCGGTGCCTTATGGTTTTGATCTTCATTAGCAGTACCAAAACTCAGTCCTTGCTCAAATCCAAGTCCACTAGAATCTCCAATCTGCCTCCGTCTCTTCAATAAATCATCAAGCTGTGCTGAGCTGATTTTGAATTTTTCTTTGTATTCACTTGCAACAGTTAAATAATCTCTCAGTATTATCATTTGTTTCCCAAGCTCTTGCTCATTGCTCTGGGATTGTACCAAATCAGTTCTCAACATATCATTTTCATGAACCAACCTACCACATTCTTCAAATTTGTTCTTCAAGGATACAACAAGATTTTCTTCCTTTTTTATTTATGTCCTCAATCTCCTTAGACATCCTCATAGTCATAGCTTGCATCTCATTCTTCATAACCATGTTCTCCTCACTCAATTTATGATATTGTTCCTTAAGTGCATTTTTCTCTTCATCATCTTGATTTTGAAAAATTTCCTTCCTCCTAGGTTGAACAAATGATAGCCTCTCTTGTAGGACAAGAATACATTTTTTAGTAGATTTCAACTCATCTTGTAGCTTTAAGTTCTTCAATCTTTCAGCATCATAATCTTCAAGTGCCATCTCAAGCTGGTTCTCCAAAGCCATATTCAATGATTCTAGTTTTAGGATCTTCCTCAAGCTGTTTAACTTCCTCCAAGGCACAAGGCTCCGATACCAATTTTTGGAAACCAATAAGACTAAGAGGGGGGGGGGTGAATCAGTATTATACCAGAATAGTAGATTTTAGCCTTAACAAAAAATTCATTCACCAACCGGTATACCGATATAAATAGAATTGAAAGAAGTAATGCAACCAATAAGACAAACACATAAATGAGAATCATAACACACAGATTTATACATGGAAAACCTCAAAGAGGAAAAACCATGGTGGGATTTGTGACCCACAATATCAACTCACCGGCCATATGAAGAGATATTATAATATATGTTGGGCCTATACTTGCGGGAAGGCTTACAGCCTAGAGCACACTGATCAATCACAATAGGAGCCTCATTGACTACACAACATACCAGACAACAATCCAGCGAATAGTGAACTACCAGGATAGTATCTTTTGTGCTAGAATACAGTTTTGGTTTAAGCTCTGTCTATTCTGGTTGAAACCCTAAACCTCTATACTAGAATAACCCTTACAATGTATTCCTCACATACATAGTCTCTCAGAATGATTTCGCATCATATTACATTTCCGTGTCCATTACATTACATTCCTATCATATCCTTCTTATTCAAAATGATCTAATGAATATGCCCTATATACCCTATACAAATGTATGCCTTATGTCGGCTTACAAGGATATATATAATATCAAATTACATGTTGGCCATATAACATAAAGGAATAAACATTAAAATAAGTTGCCAATGCCGGATCCAAGATGTGTCGGCCTTCATTGCCAGTGATCAAAGAGTTTTTATATCCTGCTGGTGCTGGTGTTGGTGTTGGTGTAGGGTCTATGAAGTGCCTGGCGGTACACCATATGAAGCCGGAACCCAAAATCATGTTGCCATCAATGGAAACATAGTGAGACCAACCAATAGAGTGTCAATTGCCAATCCTGAAATTCTTTTATCTTCATATCCACATTAACTCTAAGTATATCAATGTTACAACAGACCCTATAAATATTTGTACACCGCTTCAAAGAATTTTCTATCAGTTTCAACTTTTCATCAATCTTCTTCTTCTCAGATTCAATCACCTGATCAAATGCAACTCTCTTAGTTTGAGTGAACCTCTCCAATGCTTGTCGGTTTGAAATATGTTGTAAGGATTGAAAATCCTTTAAAATATGTTCATTAATTATCTTAAGCTTACCGGATGCGCTCGCTTCATTTTCAATCTTGCATTCCGGGACTAGTTTGTGTAAAACAATGATTGACTGATCAATAATCCATTTATTTGTAGATCCCTCCTTCATTAGTTTTTGTGCTGCCATCATCATGAGTTCAGTAGGACTCATCTCGGTTATGTTTTTCTTTTCAACCTATGAGGTGTCAATTGACAATAATAATGGATCAACTACCGGTTCTTTGTCAGTTTCCCCTTTCTTCTCCTCTGATGGTTTATCCTTTATAGCTTTCTATTTGCACCGATGGCTTTGCCACATGGTGCAGTCTCTATAACTGCTAGTTCCTTTATAGGAACTATAACTTCAACTTGTACATTTGTATCCAGAGGACTGTTATCCTCAAAATTAGTATCCTGTACAACATTAAATTTTTCACTCTCTGTGTTAACCGATATCTCAATATTTGTCTATACATTTGTATCGACCAGGGGCTAGATTTCCATTATCTTAATGTTTTTCAAAATTAAGAGTGAAGTACCCATAATCCCTTTTCCTTTTCCTTCAACCGGGGTGTCTATAGTGTTTGTCTTTGATTTCAGGTAAGTAAAGAATCCTTTTTTCTCTCCAAAGAACTTAACCCATGCTTTTTGAGTTTCTTTTATTATATCATTTACCCTTCCTAGCATCAGACTAGTTATTCTATTTTTTCTATTAAAAACTTTTCTATCTACCACCTCAAGTGTCCTTTCGATTTCCTCTGGAGCAATAGTAACACAAACATATAATAACTCTTGAATTTTGATATGCTTATCTTCTTGCATAGCTTACAATCTCCTAGCATCTAACATATTATACAATTCTGTAGGTATTTGAATTTCAATTTCTATTAAGGATTTCTTATAAATATCCAAGTATAATAAGATTTCTTCCTCTACGTCTCTTTGTTCATCATCCTCTAAATGATCATAGTAAAACTGTACATTCTTTAACATGCCATCCTTAGTTATTTCATGTCATGCCCAAAATTTAGGGCAAAAATGGAATGATTTTTTTTTTTAAAACATACTAATTAATTAACGAAGTTCGCTATCATGACATGTGTTAACATGTTGGTCATAACAAAAATCAAACTAACTCTGATACTAAGTATCGAAACTTAATTAAAATTCATTTGCAGAAAACTAAATGTTTTAATTTATTTTACTTGAATAAACTCATTTCAATGGTAGATGCATATAATAAAATTGATCTCCAAAAATTCCATATTGTCTAAAAGACATTTTAAATCATTATTTAATTTAATGGATTATCGTGTCAAATAATTTCTCAAAGACATTGTCCGAAGAGGATAATTAACTTTCAAAAATTTAAATTTAATTCTCAAGGAATTAATTTTCCCTTTTTATTTAATCCAAGGCTCCACAATTAGTTAGTTCTAAATAAAAAATAATTAAATGGAATTTAAAATTTTCCCGCCTATCTAAATTGAAACCCTAACTAATTTTAATTAAATATCCCACTACTAAATAATAATTATAATGAAAACCTAATTTATAATACACTATAAAAATTACTTCTATAACTCCTTTTTTAAAATTAACTTAAACTCATTTACCCCCTCTCTACCCTAGCTCTAACTGAGCTAGGGTTTCTCTTTTTTTTTAAGTTTATATTTTTTTTTGGTGCTTAACACCAAACCCACGCAGGGCAGCCATGGCGGATTTGGCAAACATAGGAGAGGGCGAAACAGGTGAAGGTCGGCGCCGCCGAAGACTCCACTGTGCAAGGCATAGTGGGCTCGGCTGCCGGCCACTGTGCACCGCACAGTGAGCACGGCCACCGGCCACTGTGCATTGCACAGTGAGCTCGGCTCGCCGGCCACTGTGTAATACACAGTGCGCTCGGATCGCCGGCCACTGTGCCATGCACAGTGCACTCGACCACCGGCCACTGTGCATTGCACAGTGTGCTCGGCCCGACCGAAACCCACCGCTATCAAGTTTTTTTTTTTGTTTTAAATTAAATTTAAAAAAAAAATAATAATATAAATATATATATATATATATATTTTTATATATATATATATATTTTTATATATATATATATATTTATATATATATATATATAGTTATATATATATATATGTATATATATATATATATGTGGGTTATTACGAATGTTAAAAAAAAAATACTGAAAGAAGTTTAAATATTGTTTTATTTATTTTTATTTATCTAATACAGAGATAAATAATGCATATATATTAACATTTTGATTTTATTTTAAACTGTGAAATATCAAAGGCATAAATTGATTTTCTGCTAAAATCTAAGGTAAATAAATGTAAAATAAAATCACAGCAAGTAAATAGATATAGATTTATTTCCTACAATAAAATAACCATAGGTATCAATAAATTTTCAATAGCATCTTATCATTCTGAAGTTTAATAATCTCAAGTTAAGGAATTAGAAGGGAGGAATGCTTTAGATTTTATTCCTAAAATTAATTGTGTAATTTCATTCTTGCAACTATCATTTTCTAGGATTCAAAAACACAAAAAAATCTTACAATAGGAAATTTAAACTACAATATACGCCTTTAAAACAACATGCATACAACCATTTAAATATTAACAATAAATATTATTCATATTTTTCTACAAGTAGAATGAAGGTAAGTTAATTAAAAACTGATTTTTTTTTCCATATTACAAAAGAAGCTTTTGCATGCAAATCAAGCAACCCTTTACTTTTCAAAATAGAAATAGAAACATATCTGGCTTTTTACAACTCTATCGATATTCTGCAAAAATTACAAGATGTTTCTTTATTTAACTACAATATTAAATCACATGTCCTATCTCAAAATTACAACTTGCCTCTCATTCAACGAATGAGGTATATTTCTACTATCAAATTTAAACAAATAACTGCAAATGGATTTAAGTATCTTCAACAATAATCTTCTGCATCTTTTCACTGTTCCTATTCTCTTCTCCTAACTTTCCTGCATAATAAATCACAAACTGACCATGGAGTGCTCACCTCCCAGCCTAGGCTAACTGGTAGCCACCCCCGAGCTCGGAGAACCAATTCCTAGATGGGTAACAAACATGCAAATTCCAAGAAGACAAAAAAATACACACATAGATTTTTAGGCACACTCCCAACTTGGCTACACAACACCACACTTTGGTGATGATCTTTTCAAAGGGTGGTAGTGGACCAATACCCTAAGGAGAACTGCAAGTATGGAAAAACAAGTAGCCACCTCATGGCACAATAAATACATCAAGAATCTCAACCCCTTATTCCTTATGCCCCCAAAGGCATTCTAGCCTTATATCCCTCCTTATGACCCCCATTGCACAAACATGTCATGCAGCAAGGGTCACACAAAGATCCCTTATGATCGCTCTCAAACGATAGTCTCTCACTTGAGGGTTGTCACTGCTACCACCCACAAGATCCTCTTCTCTCCCAAGAGTAAGAGGTCTTGAGAAAACTCCCAAAACACAACAAAGCATAATGCAAAATTTTCAAATGAAATTCTAAAACAAGTCATTCAAGAACACAGATCTCTTCTCCAATCATACATTCAAACACATATAAGAAAATAGACATTTTAAAGAATAATCTAACCAACCTTAATCTGCCCAATGGTAGTATAATATTTGAGGAAGAGCTGCCCAATCCACAGATCTTCTTCTTCTACTCTTAGTTAAATTTCTTATTCCAAAAACTATACTTTTTCTTTTCAAAATTTTCTCTCGTCTCCAAAAATGGAGAGTGGGTGATTACCCTCAAATTCTCAAAATCTTGCTTAAGAAGCTCATTCTCTGAGTTCTCACAAGTTTCTAAAAACCAAAAAGGAAAGAAAAGCAGAATGCAAAAAGACTCTCATTCGAATAGAAAAAATCTCAATTAGATTTAAACTTCTAATTTTCAATTTTCGCACAACTCAAAAAAGCCAATTTTTAAAGCGTCAAAAAGATCATTTAAAAGTAGAAACTTGCCTAAAATCACCCCTAACGCCTAGGTATACCTTATGGGCTTTAGGAAACCCTATGAAACTACCCCTAGGTGTTCATTTAACCCATTTTAAACCCCTCTGAAGTTTATTTTTGGGTCAAACATATGTTGACCACTCCAAAGATTATATTCCCAAAGTATTTATGACAACACCTTATATTATTTACGAAAAACTATAATTAAACACTTCCCCCCAAGAGACAAAAATAAAACATTTAAATTTAAATCCACATATGTGTCAAGTGACACAAATAAAACACTTTTACAAATTAAAACATGAAATCGTCTCTTGTGGGTTTTACACATTAAATTTAAATAACACTTAACACTCATGCAGCATATACTATTACGAATAAAATACAACGCAAACGGGGTGTTGTCTCTCCAAATAGACAACCCCTGGCTTACGAACATACATAAGTCTAGGTTTGGTTTCTCCATAATTTTCCATGGTCACATGGTAAATTTCCTGCGCATCTCAATTTACACATTAGTACTTTCAAATATCCACATATAATATAATTCAAAGGAATAACAATACACATCATCACTTGCATACAATTTTCATTTGCACAGATTAAATACATCTTTTATTAAGCAATTTCACATAAGCAATTTCATCCCAATTCACATAAACCAAACCATACATCATAGTTCTATTATCATAGTAAAGTCCTGCAAATTTAATAACATCTATCATTGCAATATCATCCTATCTAACAACCATGTAGTGTTCTATCTCATAAAGCATGTAAGTAAATCATCAAATCATAGCAATGTTATCCAAATCCTGAAATCATATAAGTTCTAAGTCTCAAAATGCATCAAAATAAAGTATCCATAATAGTCTAAATATAAAATCCACTGAATGTCAGACTGAGTCGAGGTGAGGCCTCACATCCACCCCCTCTAGGCATGAACTTCCTACTGGAGTTCATCAAAGAGGTGGGGGTACTCTGATCTCATACATGCTGCGTCCTCCCATGAAGCCGTAACCTCATCATAACAATCCCACTGGATCCTAACCTAGTCCAGCTCTCGACCTCGAAGGGCCAATGTCCGACGTGCCAAAATGCGAATGGGCTCCAAAGCTAGTTGCCCATCTGACTCCGCCTGTAAGGCATCCCAATCTAAAATGTGAGACTCATCATAGATATATTTTCTCAAAACTGAAACATGAAACACATCGTGGATGCGTGACAGGCTAGGTGGCAAAGCTAAATGGTAGGCAACTAGGCCTATCCTCTCAAGAATCTCAAAAGGTCCTACAAAGCGAGGTGCGAGCTTAGAACCCTTTCCGTAACGGATTGGACTCTTATGCGGTCGCACTCTCAAGAAAACTCTGTCTCCAACCAAGTAGCTATGATCTATCCTCTTTGCATCAGCATATTTTTTCTGTCTATCCTAAGCCTCTCTGAGACGCTGCCTAATCAAATCCACCTGTTGTTCCATATCTCGAACTATCTCAAGACCAATAGCAACTCTATCCTCTATGCGATCCCAACTCAAGGGCGTCCTGCAAGGCCTACCGTATAATGCCTGATAGGGTGGCATCCCCAAAGAAGTGTGATGCCCATTGTTATAGGCAAACTCCACTAAGGGAAGATACTCCTCCCACCGGGTCTGATGATCCATTACGTACATGCGAAGCATATCCTCTAACACCTGATTGACCCTCTCTGTCTGACCATCTGTCTCTGGGTGATGGGCTGTACTGAAATTGAGCTTAGTGCCCATAGCTGCCTGTAATGACTTCCAAAAGGAAGAACTGAAAAGAGAATCCCTGTCAGAAATAATCTTGCGGGGCACGCCATGAAGTCTAACAATGTCTTGCAAGAACACCTGTGCTACTACTGGAGTTGTGAATGTAGTACGGACTGGTGAAAAGTGAGCTACTTTGGTCAACTTGTCAACTGTCACCAAGATAGCATCATGGTGACGAGAAGACATAGGAAGACCAATGATGAAATCCATGGATATAGTATCCCACTTCCACTCTAGTATAGCATGAGACTGAAGCAACCCACCTGGATGGCGGTGCTCCGCCTTTACCCTCTGACACTCGAGGCATCGAGCTACTATCTTAGCAATGTGCTGCCACATTCCCGATCAATGATACAACTGCCTCAAGTCAGCATGCAAATTCTTAACCCCGGGATGCACTACATAAGGAGCTCTATGAGCCTCCGTGACAATGAACTCTCGCAATCCTCCGGAAGAAGGTACATAAATGCGCCCTCTGTGGCGTAACAGTCCATCGGACTCCAAAGAATAATCCGCATATTTCCCTTCTAGAGTAACCTGAGATCGAATCACCTGACCAATCTCTGCATACCATTCATCCTCTGGCAAGTGCTGAAGTATACGGTCTCTCAAATTTGTGCCCATGGATATGGTGTAAACCTCGTGACATCTCCTACTCAAGGCATCTGCAACTACATTTTCCTTTCCCTTGATGTAGTGAACGTCAAAATCATACTCGCATAAGAACTCCATCCATCTCCTCTGATGTGCATTAAGGTTCGGCTGAGTGAAGATGTACTGAAGACTCTGATGATCTGAATGCAACTCGAAGTGATGACCTAGAAGGAAGTGTCTCCACCTCACAAGTGCATGCACTACTGCTGCGAGCTCAAGGTCGTGAGTGGGATAATTAAGTTCATGAGTCTTAAGTTTCCTAGACTCGAAAGCTATGGCCCTACCATCTTGCATAAGAACTGCTCCTAAACCCTCTAGAGAAGCATCTGTACAAACCATGAAGTCAGCTGTAGGATCTGGTACAACAAGGATAGGAGTGCTAGTAAGTGCCTTCTTGAGTTCATGAAAGGCCTTCTCGCACTTCTTTGTCCACTCAAATTTCTTTCCTTTATGCTGAAGAGAAGTAATAGGGTGTGCGACTCTGGAAAATCCCTTGACGAAACGTCGGTAATACCCTGCTAAGCCCATGAAACTCTTGACCTCTGTCACACTGGTAGGCGCTGGCCAATCCATAATAGCCCCAATCTTTGATGGGTCAACTGAGATCCCATCACCAGAAATAATGTGCCCAGGGTACTTGACCTCAGACTAAAAGAAAGCACACTTTGATAGGCTGCCAAACAACTGGTTATCCCGCAAACACTGCAATACCTGTTTCAGGTGCTCCTCATGCTCCTTCTCATTCCGAGAATATATCAATATATCATCGAGGAACACAATAACAAAATGCTCTAGAAAGGTACAGAACACCCCATTCATGAGGCTCATAAAAACTGTTGGGGCATTCGTAAGTCCAAAGGGGACTATGGTAAACTCATAGTGACCATATCTAGTGCGGAATGCGGTCTTGTGGATATCACTTTCCACTATTCTCAACTGATGGTATCCTGACTTCAGATCTATTTTGGAAAAGACTTTGGCACCCTGAAGCTAGTCGAATAAATCATCAATTCTGGGCAAAGGATATCGATTCTTGATGGTTACTTTATTTAGCTGTCGATAATCCATACACAATCAGAGAGATCCCTCATTCTTCTTAACGAAGATGACTGGTGCACCCCAAGGTGATACGCTAGGACGAATATGACCCTTCTCAAGGAGTTCCTCAAGCTGTATTTTCAGTTCATTTAGCTCATTTGTGGTCATCCCATAAGGTGCTCTGGAAACTGGCTCGACTCCTGGTACTACGTCTATATGAAAATCAATCTCTCTACGGGGAGGCATTCCCGGTAACTCTGAAGGAAATACATCTGAATATCCCTTAAGGATAGGATGTTCATCGAGCGATGTTTCTTTTTCCTCCTCTTCTCCTCTGTCATTGATAGTGATAGCAAAAAGCTGACATCCCTTCTGCATGCTCCGCTTAAGCTGCATTGCGGAGATCATACGAAGAGACATGGGCCTCTGAATGGGTGAACCATGATCATCCTCACACTTGATCCTTTTCAGGCGGCAATCCATCTTGGCTCTGTGGGCATAAAGCCAATCCATGCCAAGTACGATTCCATAAGATCCAAGTGGAGTCACTCTAAGGTCTACTAAAGTGGTGGTCTTGCCAATCTATAGCTGACATGCCCTAACCTCTGATTCCACTGACACTCTAGCTCCTGAAGCTAATTCCACTTCCCAACTGACACCTTGTCTAGTTGCCACTAGCCCGCAACGCTCCACAACCAATGAAGATATAAAGGAGTCAGTAGCTCCTGAATCAAACAAAATAGATACATTGTTACCTTTGATTATACCTAAAGATTCGATAACCGTGGCCTGATGCTCAGCCTGGCGGTTGTTGACCGCTGTGAATACTCTATGGGACCTGCCCATATCGCCAACTGTCGGCTCTGAAGTGGCCATCCGCTGACTCCCTGCCACCTGTCCCTGAGGGCAATCTCTCGCCATATGCCCCATGGCTCCACACGTAAAGCAAGCACCCCGTGCTTGAAACTGGGCACCCTGAGGCCTAGAGAATGCCTGACCTCCTGTCCTACTGGATCTGCTGTACCCACCCTTGGAGGACTGCTGAGTCCCCGTCAGCTGTGTGTACTGCCCCTGTGCTCTCTGATCACATTTCTGTCCCTGAGTCTACCACTATTTGGGCTTGGAGCCTTGCTGATACTGTGGAGGCTTCTACCTCTAGTTCTGTGGTTTTTGTTGTGGAGGAGGGGGTTTGGAGAACCCCTGAGAATTTTGGTTGTTTCCTTTCCAATGTGGTTTCCGGAATCCATAAGTCTGAGGTGCGGGATTTCGGTTCTGAAACCGATCCCTATTGTCCTGTGGTCTGACCTGAATTTCCTCGGCAATCAGTGCCTTCTCTACAGCAACCCAAAGGCTCTCTGGAGTGGACATCCTAATAGGCCCGGCTATACCGGCATTTAATCCCCTGATGAAACGGTTTACAAAAAGTTTCTCATCCTTTAGATAATCTACATAAGACAACAACTCAAAGAATTTACTCTCATACTGGGTTACTGACAAGCCTTTTTGTTGGAGATCGTGAAATTTATCTATACGACGCTGTTGAAGTGTTCTGATAGGTACCTTTCATGACACATCTCTGTGAATATCTCCCAAGTGAGAGTATCAGGAACTAATCCGCATTTGTACTCTTCCTGTCTCCACCAAGTGGAGGCTGTCCCTCTCAAAAGATGAACTGCGACATGTGCTTTCAAGTTGCTCTTATAAGAACGCAACTCAAAGCACCTCTCAAGACTCAGAAGCCATGCCTCAGCCTCTACTCCATCTGTAGAACCTCTGAAGGATGGTGGTTGGAGGCGCATGACCTCCCTGATGAGATCCCCTGGATCTCAATGAGCTCTCTCAAAATAAACTGGTTCCACCGCTGGAGGTGGTCTTGGCATATGCACAGACTCTGGCTCGTTACCACCCTGACTCTCTACAGACATCGGAGCTGGGCTCTTGCTTCATTCTCTATCAACAGATCTATGACTCCCAGAGTCATGACTCCTAACCTGAGGGTTCTCTGCTGGGATCCTTTCCTGAACTATGCCAATAAGATTCTGAATGGCTGCTAAGAGGTCTCGGTTAGGTTCATTTGGCTGTTCGGGAGGTGCTCCTGGGTTCTCCTCTAGAACCGATGCCTCCCTCTCTACCTCTTCGCATGCTATGCGCACACGTCTAGGACCCCGTCCGCGCTTGCGAGCTTGTCGCGTCGTCGAAGGCATCCTAAGAGGAAAATAAAGCCAAATAGATAATTAATTCCTTTTTAGAATAATATTAATTCAATTAAATTCAAAAGTCTGATAAAATCAATTTAACAAAATAATTTAAATATTCTAAGGTGAAACGTAAGTGGAGTAAGATTCCTAGCGTGGAAACCTTGCTCTGATACTAAAATGTCATGCCCAAAATTTAGGGCAAAAACAGAATGATTTTTTTTTTTAAAACATACTAATTAATTAACGAAGTTCGCTATCACGACATGTGTTAACATGTTGGTCATAACAAAAATCGAACTAACTCTGATACTAACTAAGTATCGAAACTTAATTAAAATTCATTTGCGGAAAACTAAATGTTTTAATTTATTTTATTTGAATAAACTCATTTCAATGGTAGATGCATATAATAAAATTAATCTCCAAATATTCCATATTGTCTAAAAGACATTTTAAATCATTATTTAATTTAATGGATTATCGTGTCAAATAATTTCTCAAAGACATTGTCCGAAGAGGATAATTAACTTTCAAAAATTCAAGTTTAATTCTCAAGGAATTAATTTTCCCTTTTTATTTAATCCAAGGCTCCACAATTAGTTAGTTCTAAATAAAAAATAATTAAATGGAATTTAAAATTTTCCCGCCTATCTAAATTGAAACCCTAACTAATTTTAATTAAATATCCCACTACTAAATAATAATTATAATGAAAACCTAATTTATAATACACTATAAAAATTACTTCTATAACTCCTTTTTTAAAATTAACTTAAACTCATTTACCCACTCTCTACCCTAGCTCTAACCGAGCTAGGGTTTCTCTTTTTTTTTAAGTTTATATTTTTTTCTGGTGCTTAACAACAAACCCACGCAGGGCAGCCATGGTGGATTTGGCAAACATAGGACAGGGCGAAACAGGTGAAGGTCGGCACCGCCGAAGACTCCACTGTGCAAGGCACAGTGGGCTCGGCCGTCGGCCACTGTGCACCGCACAGTGAGCACGGCCGTCGACCACTGTGCATTGCACAGTGAGCTCGGCTCGCCGGCCACTGTGTAATACACAGTGCGCTCGGCTCACCGGCCACTGTGCCATGCACAGTGTGCTCGGCCACCGGCCACTGTGCATTGCACAGTGTGCTCGACCCAGCCGAAACCCACCGCTATCAAGTTTTTTTTTTTTTTTAAAAAATTAAATTTAAATATATATATATATATATATATGTGGGTTATTACGAATGTTAAAAAAAAAATACTGAAAGAAGTTTATATATTGTTTTATTTATTTTTATTTATCTAATACAGAGATAAATAATGCATATATATTAACATTTTGATTTTATTTTAAACTGTGAAATATCAAAGGCATAAATTGATTTTCTGCTAAAATCTAAGGTAAATAAATGTAAAATAAAATCACAGCAAGTAAATAGATATAGATTTATTTCCTACAATAAAATAACCATAGGTATCAATAAATTTTCAATAGCATCTTATCATTCTGAAGTTTTATAATCTCAAGTTAAGGAATTAGAAGGGAGGAATGCTTTAGATTTTATTCCTAAAATTAATTGTGTAATTTCATTCTTGCAACTATCATTTTCTAGGATTCAAAAACACAAAAAAATCTTACAATAGGAAATTTAAACTGCAATATACGCCTTTAAAACAACATGCATACAACCATTTAAATATTAACAATAAATATTATTCATATTTTTCTACAAGTAGAATGAAGGTAAGTTAATTAAAAACTGATTTTTTTTTCCATATTACAAAAGAAGCTTTTGCATGCAAATCAAGCAACCCTTTACTTTTCAAAATAGAAATAGAAACATATCTAGCTTTTTACAACTCTATCGATATTCTGCAAAAATTACAAGATGTTTCTTTATTTAACTACAATATTAAATCACATGTCCTATCTCAAAATTACAACTTGCCTCTCATCCAATGAATGAGGTATATTTCTACTATCAAATTTAAACAAATAACTGCAAATGGATTTAAGTATCTTCAACAATAATCTTCTGCATCTTTTCACTGTTCCTATTCTCTTCTCCTGACTTTCCTGCATAATAAATCACAAAATGACCATGGAGTGCTCACCTCCCAGCCTAGGCTAACTGGTAGCCACCCCCGAGCTTGGAGAACCAATTCCTAGACGGGTAACAAACATGCAAATTCCAAGAAGACAAAAAAATACACACATAGATTTTCAGGCACACTCTCAACTTGGCTACACAGCACCACACTTTGGTGATGATCTTTTCAAAGGGTGGTAGTGGACCAATACCCTGAGGAGAACTGCAAGTATGGAAAAACAAGTAGCCACTTCATGGCACAATAAATACATCAAGAATCTCAACCCCTTATTCCTTATGCCCCCAAAGGCATTCTAGCCTTATATCCCTCCTTATGACCCCCATTGCACAAACATGCCATGCAGCAAGGGTCACACAAAGATCCCTTGTGATCTCTCTCAAACGAGAGTCTCTCACTCGAGGGTTGTCACTGCTACCACCCACAAGATCCTCTTCTCTCCCAAGAGTAAGAGGTCTTGAGAAAACTCTCAAAACACAACAAAGCATAATGCAAAATTTTCAAATGAAATTCTAAAACAAGTCATTCAAGAACACAGATCTCTTCTCCAATCATACATTCAAACACATACAAGAAAATAGACATTTTAAAGAATAATCTAACCAACCTTAATCTGCCCAATGGTAGTATAATATTTGAGGAAGAGCTGCCCAAGCCACAGATCTTCTTCTTCTACTCTTAGTTAAATTTCTTATTCCAAAAACTATACTTTTTCTTTTCAAAACTTTCTCTCGCCTCCAAAAATGGAGAGTGGGTGATTACCCTCAAATTCTCAAAATCTTGCTTAAGAAGCTCATTCTCTGAGTTCTCACAAGTTTCTAAAAAGAAAAAAGGAAAGAAAAGCATAATGCAAAAAGACTCTCATTCGAATAGGAAAAATCTCAATTAGATTTAAACTTCTAATTTTCAATTTTCGCACAACTCAAAAAAGCCAATTTTCAAAGCGTCAAAAAGATCATTTAAAAGTAGAAACTTGCCTAAAATTACCCCTAACCCCTAGGTATACCTTATGGGCTTTAGGAAACCCTATGAAACTACCCCTAGGTGTTCATTTAACCCTTTTAAAACCCCTCTGAAGTTTATTTTCGGGTCAAACATATGTTGACCACTCCAAAGATTATATTCCCAAAGTATTTATGACAACACCTTATATTATTTATGAAAAACTATAATTAAACACTTTCCCCCCAAGAGACAAAAATAAAACATTTAAATTTAAATCCACACATGTGTCAAGTGACACAAATAAAACACTTTTACAAATTAAAACATGAAATCGTCTCTTGTGGGTTTTACACATTAAATTTAAATAACACTTAACACTCATGTAGCATATACTGTTACGAATAAAATACAACACAAACGGGGTGTTGTCTCTCCAAATAGACAACCCCTAGCTTACGAACATACATAAGTCTAGGTTTGGTTTCTCCGTAATTTTCCATGGTCACATGGTAAATTTCCTGCGCATCTCAATTTACACATTAGTACTTTCAAATATCCACATATAATATAATTCAAAGGAATAACAATACACATCATCACTTGCATACAATTTTCATCTGCATAGATTAAATACATCTTTTATCAAGCAATTTCATCCCAATTCACATAAACCAAACCATACATCATAGTTCTATTATCATAGTAAAGTCCTGCAAATTTAATAACAACATCTATCATTGCAATATCATCCTATCTAACAATCATGTAGTGTTCTATCTCATAAAGCATGTAAGTAAATCATCAAATCATAGCAATGTTATCCAAATCCTGAAATCATATAAGTTCTAAGTCTCAAAATGCATCAAAATAAAGTATCCATAATAGTCTAAATATAAAATCCACTGAATGTCAGACTGAGTCGAGGTGAGGCCTCACATTTCATCTACTAATTTTGCACAAGTTTTAGGTGGAACATTACTAGATTGAATAACTATATTAGTGTCGTTCTTCTTCTTCCTCTTTGCAATACCAGATGCAGCTGAAGTGGTTACTTTTGGTGCTTGCTTCTGTGCCAGTATTTTGAATGTAACTTTCCTAAATATTTTCTTTTTAGCTTCTACCTTTGTTTCTTTTGTTTTCTTCCTTACAACCCTCTTGAATGCCAAGGGTGTATCATCCTCAGATTCAGAATCTGCTGTAATAGGCTCAATGTGTATTTCTAGATTCTTCCTCTTCCTGCCTTTCTCCAGGACAACATAAAGTAATGCTTTGATGTCCTATGAGACCTTCTCAACAAATTTTCTTTCTTTTCCTTCTTACTTCTCTCTCTTCTTCCGAAACTCTTTTCAACCTCATGTGTTTCCTATTATGTAGTACCACATGGCTTCTCTGCCTCATCAATAGGTGCATCAATCAACATTTTTGCATAAGCATCAAGGATCTGTGCATCCACTTCATAGCCCATTTCCTCAATCCAAATCTTTCGGGGCTTAACCGCTTCCATAATTTTTTCATCCTTCTTCACCATGAAGCATATGTCAATTGAATATTTTTCTACAATATGCTTAGGAACCCTTACCCTAAAATTAATAGATTTTTGGAATTATTTGAAATATCCCCATACCTTATCATCGCTCTAACTTCCTAAAGTAGAAATTGACTATTTCAATTATCTCCCTACCGGGATGTCAAATGCCCATTGCCTTTTACCAAAACTGGGTGTATCATTCATGAAAAATAACATTAAGCAGACTATTAAGTTGCCATACTGAAAAGTTCCCTTCTTTTCTCCCTTAATATTTCCTAGGTTTATTAATAACTCATCTAACATCCAACTGCATAGACCCAATTTCACATTTTATCTCATCATTTTGTATGCAACCAAAATGTAGGAACTAGAAACAAAATTCAGTCGGTTTGACTGAGTTACATTATACCCAATGATCATGCTACCAAATCTAATGTCCATGTTGGTAATAGTGCTTATTCTCATAGATCTCCTGTCAGATGTCGCGTTGGTGATTTTATTCATGAAGTCATTCAAAACCTTGTTATCTGGATGCTACCCAACCGATGGTAAACAAATGATTGCTTAGATGACTTCCTTGGTGATCTGGTAGGGTCTATCTAACCAGATAAACTCCCCATGTACTCTGCTCAAAACATACCTAATTATCTCATCTTTGAATTTCAAGATGTCCAGAATGCTGGTAAACCCTAAGTCTTCAACGTGTTTGTATGTCGCCTTGATATTTCTAGATTCTCCCATCAGCTCGCTCATGTACATGCCCTTTATTTCAGATGGTCCCAAATCCTCTATGTGATAGTGTATGTATGACCTAACATCTTCAACATAGACAAATACCTCTAGAACATGGGAAAATGCTCCAACCAAATCTTCCAAGGTAGCCACATGTGGATACCGCTTGAAAATTGGCTTGGGGCGGTCCTTGAGCTCTACTACAATCGGGTTGTTGGCAATTGACACTCAATTGGTTGGTTTCACTATGTTGTCATTGATGGCAACATGGTATTGTGTTCCAGATTCATGTTTTTATTCTTTTGTGTACCGATAGGTACTTCATAGATACTAAACTGACACTAACACTGACACTGACACTAGCACCGACAGGACATAAGGATTTCTTTGGTTATTGACATTGCAGACTGGCATGGTTTAGTAAAGGTTTTCGGTATTGGAGGCCGACATATCTTGGATCCAATATTGACAATTGATTTTGATATTTATGCATTTATGTTATCTGACCGACATGTAATTTGATATTGTATATATCTTTGTAAGCTGACATAAGGCATGATAATTTGTATAGGGTATATAGGTTAGTTTGATAGATCATTTTGAGAGAGACATGCAATAGGAGATTATGGAGATGCGAATATGTAGTTGGAAGGAGATGCAAAATATATCAGAGAGATTATGTATGTGAGGATATTTATGTAAGGGTTATTTCGGTAAAGGGTTTAGGGTTTCAGACCGGAACAGACAAAGCTTAAACCAGAACTGTATTCAGGCATAGAAGATTTTATCTTAACAATTCAACACTTCTCCGGATTGTAGTCTGGATTTTTATGTAGTCAGTGAGACTCCTTTTGTGATTGAGGAGTGTGCTCTACGCTGTAAGCCTTCCTGCAAGTGTAGGCCCCTTATATTTTGTAATATATCTTCATATGGCTAGTGGATTGATATTGTGGGTAACAAATCCCATCGTAGTTTTTCCTCTTTGAGGTTTTCCACGTATAAATCTATGTTATGGTTCTAATTTATGTGATTGGCTTATTGGTTACTTTACTTCTTTCAATTCTGTATGTACCGGTATACCAGTTGATGTATGCATGTTTTAATAAAGCTAAAATTAATCATTCCAGTATAACACTGATTCTATTAGACAGTTCAGATAACCAGAAGACAAATGAGAGGGGGAGTGAATCAGTTGTCATAGATTACCAGAAGCATTAGCAATTTAAAACAACAATACCAAAACTCAAAACAATAATACTAGAATAGTAGTTAATCCAATTAAGCATAAACAATAATCACAGAATAAAATCCATCCACACAACAGCAAGATTTGTACGTGGAAAACCCGGTAAAGGGAAAAACCCACATTAGGAAGCCTACCCACAATCAGATAATACTTCTGCAGTAAGAATGTGAATTACAATGAAGGGGATTGCACTTGCAGGAAGTCCAACAACCTAGAGCACACTGATCATCACAAAAGGAGCCTCATTGACTACATACAAATCCAGACTACAATCCGGAGAAGTGTCGAATTGCAAAAGATAGCATCCCCTATGCCCGAGTACAGTTCCAATTAAGCTCAATATTGGAGGACTAAATCCTCTTCCATAAACTTAATTTGATCTTTAATGATTGATCAACTCCTCTGCCTGAATGATATTATATTATTTGCACATTACTTTCCTTGACCATGACCTCTTACATTAACCATGATGATCTCCAATGAGATCTTACATCTTATTTATACAAACCCTCAACCATAAACAATCAAGTCAGCCACCAGACAATAAACCAATTACATAATTACATACCATGTCGGCCTTAGACCAAAACAAATAATATCCAACACATAAGACATCCCAGAAATACAACAATAGGTCTTATCCACACGTTTCATTAATGCCGGTCCATAACCTAGATCAACCGGAACCAAGTATAGGTCCACACGCTTCAACAATGATCTCCAACAACATACTGAAACTCCATCAGAAGCTACACCAATACAAATTCTGCAATGCATCAAAGATCTCCACCAAAAGCTCTGCCGGTGAAACCCTCACCGGAACTAGAAACCAATCTTCATAGCAAGCAGGATAGCATCCAATCACCAGACCCAAACCAAATGACCAAATTTGAGTATAAGCATTATGAATAAGTCAATTCCATCACCAGATTATACTGGTGTCAACTGGATCATGTCGGATCCAAGTTAACCAAAAACTACTTAACCTACCGGGACCAGAAGGGTGCCGGTAAAGCATCCAAACAGCTAGTGTTGACATCAATGACAAAACATCAATGCAACACATAATCAATTCCACCAAATGGCCAACAATCTCCCCCTTTGGCATTGATGAAAACACTAGATGTGAAAAACATCTAAGTACCAAGAAATGCCAAACAAGTCTCCCCCTATGGAAGACAACCAACAATATCTTGCGTATATCAATGACTCTCCCCCTTTGAATAATATTTTTGTAAAGTTATGAATTTATTTTTCACATCACTATCTCTCCCCCTTTGACATCAATGCCAGAAATTTGACCAAAATATCAGAGAAAAAACATGCCTTTGAATCTCAAAGCTGACCACTCCCCCTGAGCAGTAGCATCCCATATCAATGCCGAAATGAATAGTGTGTCTGATAATGCATACCAGATTGATACCAAATCGCATCAATCAAGTCTCCGTCGGAGGGGTAGAAACCCCCAATCTATCTCTCAGGTACTCAAATGATTCATTGGATAAAGGTCTAGTGAAAATATCTGCAATCTATTCTTTAGTGTTCACAAAAAACTAGTTTAACTTCATTTTCTTCCACCTCCTTCAAAAAGTTATACTTGATAGATATGTGCTTTGTCTTAGAATGAAATACCAAATTCTTTGATATATCAATATCAATAGAGTTATCACAGTGAATAACTACCGGTACATCACAATCCACTTTGATATCCTTCAAAATTTTCTTCATCCATAAAACTTGTGTACAATTAGTAGCAACAACAACATACTCAGCTTCAGCAGTAGATAAAGAAGTACATGACTGTTTCTTGCTGATCCATGAAACCGACTTCTTTTCAAGAAAGAAAGCTCCATCAGAAGTAGTTTTCTGGTCATCAACATCTCCAACCCAATCAACATCTGTACATGCACATAAAGTAAAGTTATCATTCTTAGGGCACCATAAGCCATATTCTGATGTACCTTGCAAGTATCAGCCAACAGATTCATCCCCCCCTCTCAGTGTTATTAGATTCCAACAATTGGTATCGGAGCATTGTTCCTCAAAGGAAGTTTAACAACTTGAGGAAGATCCTGAAACCAAAATCCATGGATATGGCTTTGGAGAAGCAACTTGAGATGGCACTTGAAGATTATGATGCTGAAATGTTGAAGAACTTACAACTACAAGATGAGTTGAATTCTGCCAAGGAATTCATTCTTGTCCTACAAGAGAGGCTATCATCTATTCATGCTAGGAGGAAGGAACTTTTGCAAAGTCAAGATGATGAAGAGAAAGATGCACTTAAGGAACAATGTCAGAAATTGAGTCAGGAGAACATGGTTATGAAGAATGAAATGCAAGTTATAACTATAAGGATGTCTAAGGAGATTGAGGACAAAAAGAAAAAGGAAGAAAATATTGTTGTATCCCTGAAGAACAAATTTGAAGAATGTGGTAGGTTTGTTCATGAGAATGATATGTTGAGAACTGATTTACTACAATCCCAGAGTAATGAACAAGAGATTGAGAGACAAATGATAATTCTGAGAGAAGATTTAACTACTGCAAGTGAGTATAAAGAAAAATTCAAGATTAGCTCAACACAACTAGATGAGTTATTAAAGTGACAAAGGCAGATTGGAGATTCTAGTGGACTTAGATTTGAGCAAGGACGGTGTTCTGGTATTGCTAATAAGATCAAAACCAAAAGGCACCGGTAAGGCAATTTAATGCTTATAAATTCAATGGTAGATGTTTTGTTTGCAATAGATTGGTCACATGGCTAGGCAATGTAGAAACAGAGCAAATCAGAACCTTGATTCTACTCCCGATAAATATTCTAAATGCAATAAGTATGGTCATAAAACAAAAGATTGTAGAATGAATGTTAAATGCTACGCATGTGGAAAATTTGGACATATGGCTAATCAGTGCAGGTCAAGCAATTTCACTGGTTTTAGCAAAGCAATTCAAAGGAACAATGTAACATGTTATACATATAATATGATTGGACATATTGCTAAATTCTGTAGAAGAAGAAATCCACCAGTTGGTAATGGAGGATCAAATGAGCAAGGAAAATAGAAGGTTAGTGAGATCTGACAAGATCATACTCAGAGATGGGTTAGGAAGACTAAAGAACAATCATCAGATGGAAATGAACTGGTTACTTATCCAACATAACAGGCTGCTCCTGCACCGACATGTAGCTCATCCGGTAACTAAGGCAAATTCCTTAGGGGTAGGAAAAACTCATGAAGATGCTACATATGCCTCGGGAAGAGGTTATGGAAGATGTTCTAGATATTGGAGATGATTATCTGGCATGGATATGTTCTATGTGAGATCCAGTATCTTTCACCGGTAGTGATTTATGTCAATGGAATATTAGGGTTTGTCATGGACATTAAAAGGTTGAATTGACATCATTGTTGATCTCCTTGCATTCAGAGAGATTAAGAGTGACTAAGAGAAATCAAAGGCAATTGAGAGCAATCAGATTTCTTCTTGAGCGATTTCACCGGTGTCTGGAAGAATTTGTTGGAGGTTTTCACCAAGAGTGATCAAAAGGTATTTATCTTTAAACATGGAAGCGGGATCATCATCTATTCCTATTTATGTTGCAAACCTGACTGTAGTAGAGGTGAAGGACTACCCCAGGCCAATTTTCAAGCATTATCCACATGTGGCAACCCTAGAAGATTCGGTTGGAGAATTTTTTCATGTTCTGGATGGAGTTATCTATGAAGAAGATGTTAGGGCATATATTCACTGTCACATTGAGCACTTGGGAACTTTTAAAATTAAGGGCATGTATATGAGTGAGCTTATGGCAGAATTTGGAAAGATCAAACCTGCATTCAAGCATATTGAAGACCTAGGGTCTACCGACATTTTGAATATTCTAAAATTTGAAGATGAGATAATCAGATATGTTTTGAGCAGAGTACATGGGGAATTTATATGGTTAAATAGACCTTACCAAATCACCAAGGAAGCCATCCGGGCAATCACTAGTTTACCATCGGTTGGGCAACATCCAGACAAGAAGGTTTCAAATGATTTCATGAACATGATCACCGATGTGACATCTGACATGAGATCCATGAGAGTGAGCACTCTTACCAACACAGACATCAAATTCGGTAGCATGATCATCGGGTATAAGGTAACTCAGTCAAACCGACTGAATTCTATTTCCAGTTCATGCATTTTGGTTGCATACACAATGATGAGAGAGAATGTAGAATTGGATCTATGCGGTTGGATGCTAGATGAGTTCTTAATAAATCTAGGAAAGATTAAGGGTGAAAATAAGGGTACATTTCGGTATGGCAACTTGATAGTTTTCTTGATGTTATATTTCATGAATGATACACCCAGTTTTGGTAAAAGGCAATGGGCATTTCACATCTCGATAGGGAGACAATTGAAATAGTCAATTGTTGCCTTAGGAAGTTAGAGAGATGATAAGGTATAGGGATATTTCAAATCATTAAAGAAATCTATGAGGTCTAGGGTAAGGGTACCTAAGCATATTGTAGAAAAATATTCAACCGACATATGCTTCATGGTAAACAAGGATGAAACACTTATGGAAGCAGTTAAGCCCCCTAAGATTTGGATTGAAAAAATGGGCTATGAGGTGGATGAACAAATTCTTGATGCCTATGCAAAAATGCTGATTGATGCACCAATTGATGAGACAAAGAAGCCCTGTGGTATTGCACAACAGAAAACACATGAGGTTGAAACAAAGTTCAACCAGAAGAAAAGAGAGAAGCGGGAAGGAAAAGCAAGAAAATTTGTGGAGAAAGTCTCAAAGGACATTAAAGAATTAATTGATGTTGTCTCAAAGAAAGGCAGGAAGAGGAAGAATCCCGAAGTACATATTGAGCCTGTTAATGCAGAATCAAAATCTAAGGATGACACACTATTGGCATTTAAGAGGGTTGTTAGGAAGAAAATACAGGAAACAAAGGTAGAAGCTAAGAAGCAATCGGTTAGGAAGGTTACAATCAAAATATTGGCACAAAAGCAAGCACCAAAGGCAAAACCTTTAGTTGCATCCGGTACTGCAAATAGGAAGAAGAAGAGTGACATCGGCTTAGCAATTGAATCTGGTAATGTGGCTATCATACCATGTAAAACTTATTCAAAATTAGTAGATGAAATAACTAAGGATGGCATGTTGAAGAATGTTCAATTTTATTATGAACACTTCGAGAATGATGAAAAAAGAGAGGTAGAGGAAGCAATCTTATTATACTTGGATATTTATAAGAAAGCCTTAATAGAAATAGAAAATCAAATACCAGATGAATTGTATAATATGTTAGATGCTAGAAGACTGTCAGCTATGCAAGAAGATAAACATATTAAAATTAAAGAGTTATTATCTATTTGTGTTACTATTGCTCCAGATGAAATGGAAAAGACACTTGAGGTGGCAGATAGAAAAGTTTTTAATAGCAAACATAGAATAACTAGTTTGATGCTAGGAAGAGTAAATGAAATAATAAAGGAGACTCAAAAAGCATGGGTTAAATTTCTTGGAGAGAATAGAGGATTCTTGACTTCATCGGAAATCAAGACAGACACTGTAGATACCCTAGTTGAAGGAAAAGGAAAGGGGATTATGGGTACTTCACCCTCAGTTTTGAAAAATAGTAAAATAGTGGAAATTGAACCCTAGGTAAATACAGATGTATAGACAAATATTGAGATACCGGTTAACACAGAGAGTGAAAAAGTTAATATTGTACAAGATACTAATATTGAGGATAATAGTCCTCCAAATACAAATGTATAGGTTGAGGCTATAGTTCATACAAAGGAACCAACAATTACATAGACTATACCAAGTGGTGAAGCCACCGGTGCAAGTGAGGAAGTTATAAGGGATAAATCTTTAGAAGAGAAGAAAGGGGAATCTGGCAAGGAACCGGTAGTTGGTCCATCATTGTTGTTAATTGACACCTCACAGGTCGAAAAGAAAAACATAATAGAGATGAGTCCTACTGAACTCATGATGATGGCAGCACAAAAACTAATGAAGGAGGGATCCACAGATAAAGAGATTATTGATCAATCAATCATTGTTCTACACAGACTAGTCCCAGAGTGCAAGATTGAAAATGAAGCAAGCCCATCCAGAAAGCTTAAATTAATTACTGAGCATATTTCAAAGGATTTTCAATCCTTACAATAGATTTCAAACCGACAAGCACTAGAGAGGTTTACTTAGGCTAAGAGAGCTGCATTTGATCAGGTAATTGAATCTGAGAAGACGAAGATTGATGAGAAGCTGAAACTAATAGAAAAATCTGTGAAGCAATGTACAAATATATATAGGGTATGTTGTAACACTGATATACTTACAACTAATATGGATAAGAAGATAAAATAACTTCAGGAGAAAATTGCAAGTATAGCTAATTCTTTTGACGGATTGATTTCATTGACTACATCAATTGATGGTCAAATTTTGATTTTGGAGATCCAAATTTCTATTCTTAAGAAGGAAAGAGACAAAATAATAAGAAGAGCCAAAAGTTTGAGAGGCTTGGTGAGTCCCCAGTTGGATTCACTCAAAGTACATAAGAAAGAATGCATGGATATGGTGGGAAATCCCACACCAGAAGAGGTAAATGAGAAAAAGTCATTTGCACATATATTGAGTGGACTTGTATCTATTTCCGATACATTCAAAATAGGTTGGGATACTTATCATGAGCTAATGGAGAAGGCTTATCCATAAATTTTGAAATTTGTTAAGCTCTGGTAAGAAATTTTGGGATATTCATTGTACAGTTCTTTTTCTTTGACATTCTTTTTAGAATTTTTGATGGAATTGATGTCAAAGGGGGAGTGATATAGATGTGAAAAAGAATAGGAGTTGTATACATTAGGGGGAGTTATGGAGATATGGGAGTTATAGTTATGGAAATATGGAGTATTTTGCATTAATGAATATTCAGCTTAGGGGGAGCAGGGCACGATGAAACCGACTGATGAAACCTTGACCATTTTTTACATGAGTGTTGCCATAAATGCCAAAGGGGGAGATTGTTGGAAATTGACACTCAATTGGTTGGTTTCACTATGTTGTCATTGATGGAAACATGGTATTGTGTTCCAACTTCATGTTTTTGTTTAGTTGTGTGCCGACAGGCACTTCACAAATACTATACCGACAACAGCAGGATAGAAGGATTTCTTTGGTTACCAGCAATGCAGGCCGACATGGTTTAGTAAAGTTTATTGGTATTGGAGGCCGACATATCTTGGATCTGGAATCGACAATTGATTTTGATATTTATGCATTTATGTTATCTAGCTGACATGTAATTTGATATTGCATATATCTTTTTAAGCTGCCATAAGGCATGATAATTTGTATAGGGTATATAGGTCAGTTTGATAGATCATTTTGAGAGAGACATGAGATAGGAGATTATGGAGATGTGAATATGTAATTGGAAGGAGATGCAAAATATATCGGAGAGATTATGTATGTGAGGATATTTATGTAAGGGTTATTTCGGTAAAGGGTTTAGGGTTTCATACCGGAACAGACATAGCTTAAACCAGAACTGTATTCAGGCATAGAAGATTCTATCTTAGCAGTTCAACGCTTCGTTGGATTGTAGTCTATATTTTTATGTAGTCAGTGAGGCTTCTTTTGTGATTGAGTAGTGTGCTCTAGGCTATAAGCCTTCCTACAAGTGCATGCCCCTCACATTTTGTAATATATCTTCATATGGCCAGTGATTGATATTGTGGGTCACAAATCCCACCATAGTTTTTCCTCTTTGAGGTTTTCCACGTAAAAATATGCATGTTATGGCTCTCATTTATGTGATTGTCTTATTGGTTCCTTTACTTCTTTCAATTATGTATGTACCGGTATACCGGTTGGTGTATGCATGTTTTAATAAGGTTAAAATTAATCATTCTGGTATAACATTGATTCATCCCCCCCTCTCAGTGTTATTAGATTCCAACATGAGTTTGCAACAAAGATAGGAATCGATGATGATCCCTCTTCCATGTTTAAAGATAAATACCTATTGATCGCTTTCGATGAAAACCCTTAACAAATTCTTCCAGTCACCAGTAAAATCGCTCAAGAAGAAATCTGATTGATCTGAGATGCCTTTGATTTGTCTTAGTCGCTCTTAATCACTCTGAAATTGCTCTTAATGCAAGGTTATCAATAATGAAGTGAATTCGACCTCCTAATATTCCATTGACATAAATGACTATCGGTGAAAGATACTGGATCTCGAATAGAACATATCCATGCCGGATAAGCATCTCCAATGTCTGGAAGATCTTCCAAAACCTCTTCCCCGAGCATATGTAGCAACTTCATGAACTTTTCCTACCCCTAAGGCATCTGCCTTAGTTATCATATGAGCTACGTGCCGGTGCAAGAGCAACCTCTTCTGCCAGATAAGTAATCGGTGCATTTCCATCTGATGATTATTCTTTAGTCTTCCTAACCCATCTCTGAGTATGATCTTGCTGGATTTCACTAACCTTCTCTTTCTCTTTCTCATTTGATCCTCTATTACCAATTGGTGGATTTCTGCTTCTACAAAATTTAGCAATATGTCCAACCTCATTACATGTATAATATGTAACATTGTTCCTTTGAATTGCTTTGCTAAAAATGGTGAAATTGCTTGACCTGCACTGATTAGTCTTATGTCCAAAATTTCCACATGCATAGCATTTAACATTCATTCTACAATCTTCTATCTTATGACCATATTTATTGCATTTAGAACATTTACCAGGAGTAGAATGAGGGTTTTGATTTTCTCTATTTCTACATTGTCTAGCCATGTGACCAAATCTATTGCAAACAAAACATCTACCATTAAATTTATAAGTATTAAATTGCCTTACCGATGCCTTATGTTTTTGATCTTCATTAGGAGTACCGGAACTCTGTCCTTGCTCAAATCCAAGTCCACTGGAATCTCCAATCTACCTTTGTCTCTTCAATAACTCATCTAGCTGTGCTGAGCTAATCTTCAATTTTTCTTTATACTCACTTGTAGTAGTTAAATCTTCTCTCAGAATTATTATTTGTCTTTCAAGCTCTTGTTCATTGCTCTAGGATTGTACTAAATCAGTTCTCAACATATAATTCTCATGAACCAACCTACCACATTCTTCAAATTTGTTCTTCAGGGATACAACAAGATTTTCTTCCTTTTTCTTTGGTCCTCAATCTCCTTAGACATTCTCATAGTTATAACTTCGATTTCATTTTTTATAACCATGTTCTCCTGACTCAATTTATGACATTGTTCCTTAAGTGCATCTTTCTCTTCATCATCCTGATTTTGCAAAAGTTCCTTCCTCCTAGCCTAAACAGATGATAACCTCTCTTATAGGACAATAATGAATTCCATAGCAGAATTCAATTTATCTTGT
The DNA here is from genome assembly GCF_030272615.1 of Cryptomeria japonica. Lineage (NCBI taxonomy): Eukaryota > Viridiplantae > Streptophyta > Pinopsida > Cupressales > Cupressaceae > Cryptomeria > Cryptomeria japonica. Next base: position 457,696,324 of record NC_081411.1, read on the forward strand.
AGCTTTAAGTTCTTCAACCTTTCAACATCATAATCTTCAAGTACCATCTCAAGTTGTTTCTCCAAAGTCATATCCATGGATTTCGGATTCAGGATATTCCTCAAGTTGTTAAACTTCCTCTGAGGCACAAGGTTCTGATACCAATTGTTGGAGATCAATAACACTGAGAGGGGGGGGGGGGGTGGTGAATTAGTGTTATACCGAAAAGATCAATTTTAGCCTTATTAAAACATGCATACACCAACCGGTATACTGGTACATATATAATTGAAAGAAGTAAAGCAACCAATAATCCAATCACATAAATGAGAACCATAACACATATAATTATATGTGGAAAACCTCAAAGAGGAAAAACCACGGTGGGATTTTTGACCCACAATATCAATCCACTGGCCATATGAAGAGATATTACAAAATATAAGGTGCCCGCACTTACAGGAAGGCTTACAGCCTAGAGCACACTTCTCAATCACAAAAGGAGCCTCACTGACTACATATAAATCCAGACTACAATCCGGAGAAGTGTTGAACTACTAAGATAGCATCTTCTATGCTAGAATACAGTTCTGGTTTAAGCTCTGTTTGTTCCGGTCTGAAACCCTATACCCTTTACCAGAATAACCGTTATATAAATATCCTCACATACATAATCTCTCTGTTGTATTTCACAATATATCACATTCACATATCCATCACCATCTCTATTATCCTTATATATCTATTACAAAATAATCTAATCCAACTGGCCTATATACCCTTTACAACTTATCATGCCTTATGTCGGCTTACAAAGATAATTATAATATCAAATTACATGTGCACTAGATAACATGAATGCATAAATATTAAGAACAATTGTCAATGCCGGATCCAAGAGATGTTGGCCTCCAATACTGATAACCATATTCTAAACCATGTTGGCCTGCATTGCCAGGTAACTAAAGAAATCCTTCTATCCTATTGGTGTCGGTGTCGATGCTGGTGTAGTGTCTGTGAAGTGCCTGCTCGTACACAACTGAACCAAAACATGAAGCCAGAATAAGATACCATGTTGTCATCAATGACAACATAGTGAAACCAACTAATTGAGTGTAAATTGCCAACATTAACAAGCTGGTGAGATGACTCAGGTAGGGAAATCCCTCGAACATGACTAATGGGGATGGAATGGGCCAATAAATAGCCAAAGACTTTCACCACAAACACATTCAAAGAGGGAGCCAAAGGGTAACCTTGGTGAATGGAATGATGGAGCCCAAAAGGCTTGATATTGTTTGTCATTTATGGTAATTAAAGCAAACGTATCACCAAATTTTTTTTTAATAGACTAAATGAAATGAGAACCAAAGACAAGGGTACCTAGCATGGCTAAAATAAAGGACCATTTGATCCTTTCATAAGCTTTAACAAAAACAAATATTGAGGAACAAGGCTTACTGATGAGAATGATAGGCCCATTCCATGCCTTCCTAGACATCAATAGTGTTGTCTACATTGTAGTGAGATTTGATAAAGCTAGTTTGCTTAGAATGAACAATTTGAGGGAGCATGTGTCAGATGTTCAAAGCTAAAGCCTTCACAATGATCTTGTAGGAGACATTCAATAAAGTGATAGGCCTCTAGTTGTAAAGATCCTTTTGTTCTCCTGACTTAGGTGTGAACTTAATGTTGCCCTTGTTAATTAGATGTCCTCGAGATTGATTGTAAAATGCCTCAAGATAAACTTGATGTAAATTAGAACCCACATAGTATCAATGTTAGGATTCCCACAGATACTAAGAGGGGGGGTGAATCAGTATCTAATCGGTTAATAGATTTTCTTAACTTAAAACATGTAGAGCATATTAATACTATGTATCGGTAAACAGAAAGTAATGCAATGAACAAAGATAAAAACAACCACATGAAAAACACACTATAACACAAGGATTTAACGAGGAAACCCGGTGTGGGAAAAACCTCGGTGGGATTTGTGACCCACAATATTCACTTATTGGCCAATAAGAGAATATTACTGCTACAAGAGGGGCCTGCACATGTAGGAAGGCTAACTACCTAGAGCTCACTACTCAAATACAAAATAGGAAGTCTCATTGACTTACAAAATGGATTATATAAATCCAGTGTCTTGTACTGCTTCAAGATAGCATCTGTAATGCTAGATCCAGTACCGGTTTCTGCTCTGCTTCTTACATAAACCCTTAACCTATAATTCGCATAATAGGTCTACCTTATTTCACCTAATTACATTCCTCTTACTTTATTACAAATGTTCTACAATGATCTCTCTTATATAAGAGTCATTTTACAACTTGCCAAGTCGGCTTACAATGATTTTACAAATAATAAACAAAATATATAAACAACAAAAATCCTGTCGGCTTTTGTGCTGGTATGCTTCCTTTCACTGCCGGTGCAGGTGATGTGAGTGCTGGTGTAGAGTCTGATCTTGCTAGTGTTGGTGGAATGCCTTGATGGTGTCATAGGATTGTAAGGTTGCTATCAATGACAAAACCTTTAATCACCTATAATGTCTCATTGGAGTGTGCATATGCCAACAATTTCCCCCTTTGGTATTGATGGCAATACTCATGAGAAATTTTCAAAACTTGTAATCCAAAAATTGTGTACCAAAAATATTACCAAAAATATGTGAGCTCCCCCTGAGCAGATAAGTCTTTTGCTGATTATTTTCTCATACTACTACTCCCCCTTTGGCATCAATGACAAAAGGTTGTCAAGGTGTCAATAGAGTTGTAGTTTTCTTCCTCAACCTTGTAACTGGGTGGTTACAATTTGTAAAAGATCCGCCAAAACCAAATTTATGCTTTCCATAAACTTCTTACTATCTTTTATTGTTGCCTCTATTCTTTGAACTGTACTAGTGAGTTGCTACATATGCTCTACCGATGTTTTCTGTCCTTGTACTAATGCCTCAAATTTTTCCTTCCTCAAGAATGCTAGATAGTCTAGTCTTGGACTTAGTCTTAGTCTCATATTCTTAGCCTTGTTTATTATTCTCTCCTTTTCTCTCTCTAGCTTCAGTAACTCTTCCTCAAAACCTGTTGTCTTTTGCTCAAAAACTGATAGTGTATCAGGTGAATTAACAAAATTGTCAGCAAGTTTATTTATTTCTTCTTGTACCTTTCTCATTTTCTTATCTATGTCCACTGTAAAAAAGTTTGTCTTGCACGTATCTTTGTACAGAGTTTTAAATTCCTTCAATATGTTATAGAGTTCCAGTAGAAGTGTGTCAAATTATCTTGCACACTTCTTTATTTGATCCTCAAAGAATTTTTGTTTTTCAATTTCCAACCTGTCTTTGAATGCCCGTTCCTTTATTTGCTCAACTGTCACTATGTTGTCAGTAATATACTTCAAAAAAGTGTCAAGTTGACTCAAAGAATCCTTATTATCTATGTTGCATTTAGGAGCTATCATCCTCAAAATTGGGATTGTGTCATCTATAGCTTTATAAGCTTGTGAACTACAATCAGTTATTTTCTTCAAAGAATATAAAAGAACTTCAGTTACATTGGTTGATTTATAATCTGCTGAGGATGAACCAACATTCCAAATTCTGCTGGTGGAGGAAGTAACCATGCTTGTAGTGACCTCTGGTAGGTCAGTCTATGTTTCCATTTCCTTAAGCAAGGGTTTTGTTTCTCTCCTGTTGCCGGTGGCACTGTTTCCACATGAACCTGTTCTGGAGCCTGTTTCTTTGCTTGTCTCTCTATCTATTGACCTGTGCTATCATCTTCAACTTTTTCTTTAGTGTTATAAATGTTGTCAGATGCCGGTTGCTCACTAGCCATGTCAGTCTTATCGGTTGTGTCTTTATCTACCACAATGTTGACCTTTTGAGTATCAACATCAACTGTGTATAGTATCTCTAAATTAGGATTAGTATCCTCTTGTGATACATCCATACTGTCATCTACCGGTTGGCCTTCTGTTGTTGTTACCGGTGTAGTAATAAGAGGTGGTGGGGATAAGTTATCTTTTATTTTGATACTAGGAGGTCCACTAACCTTTCCTTTACCCTTATCTTTGTCCTTTTGATAGACTTTGATAGGCTTGGGGTTCCTATAGTCTTCCTGCTTTTCTTTCTCCACAAGGAATATATCCCTTCCATTTTATGTTTCTTATGTTACCTCTTTTACTCTTCCTACCATTAGTGCAATATGCCAGTGTGCAGTAGAGAATACTGACCAGTTGGCTTTTGCAATTAGATTATCTATTTCTTTTGGAGAGTTGACTCGGTAGACAACAAGTAATTTTTCAATTTTGATTTTCTTGTCAAGTTCTACAACAGATTGTCTTCTTGCTTCTAGTCTCTTGAATAATTCATCTGGAATTTCATCTACAACTTGTATCAAAAACTTCTTATGGATATCCAGGTGTAAAATAACACTATTTTCAACTTGCTCTTTCTCATCTGCTGATAGTGTATCATATAATTTTTCTATGTTCTTGAGTTTTCCTTCTTCTGTGATTTCATCCAATAGTCTGTCAATCGGAGAAATATTCTGTTGAGTCCATTTCTTCTTAGGTGTTAGCTTTTTCTTTGGGGTTGTCTTCTTTACCGGAGACCTCACTGCCTATTGTTTTTGTCTAGTTCTTCTAGGCGAGGGTGTGGATACCAGTGAAGGTTGTCTTTTCCTTACGACTCTTTTGAATTTAGTTGGCATGTCACTCTCTGAAGAAGTTGCTACCGGTGAAAGGTGAGTTTTAGGTTGTTGTGCCTGTAACTCATCTTCAGTGATACTGGTTTGTTTCAGTACATCTTCTTTTATAGCCTTAGCCTGCTTTGAACCTCTCCTTACTGTTTCTTCTACTTTCTTTAGTCTCTTCTTAGATTGAATTTGGCTTTCAATGGTCTCAGCACTACCAAATATTTCTTCCTTAGGTTCATTTGGTGCTTCCAGAAGTGCTTTAGCATAAGTTTCAATGATGTGCTCATCAGTTTCATAGCCCATCTCAGTAACCCAAATTGTTCTTGGGATAACTGCTTCCATCTAGATCTCATCCTTTTTAATCACAAAACATATATCATCTTTTTAATTGTTTACAATTTTCTGTGATAGTCTGACTCTTTTGTTCATTCTGGCCTTTAGTTCTTGAAAATACTCATCAATATTCTTTTGTTTGCTTTCACCCATGTTGTTGAACAAGTCTGATAACTGTTTCCCTACCGGTACGTCAAATCCAAGGTTCTTGATACCTATACCGAGCACCTATTTGGTTATGTGTAGCATTAAGCATACAAGTAAGTTACCAAATCTAAATGTTCCTTTCTTATCCTTCTTGATCTTCCCTAAATTGTCAATCAATTCATCCTTTAACCATTCACATACATCATTTTTTACATTATCCTTAACCATATCATTTGCACTTTTTATGCATAAACTAGAAACTGAGTTAAGTTGGTTTGCATGTGTTGCTTTGTAACATAAAATCATGCTAACAAATCTCACATTTATGTCAGTCACATCATTAACCCTTAGAGACCTTCTGTTGGATGTTGCACTGGTTAGGTTTATTACCAGGTCATTTGAGACCTTCTTTGTCTTGTTTGGTCTGTTACCGCTGGAAGGTAACCCTGTTACAACTTTCACAGCTTCCTTGGTAATTTTATGAATTGAATCTAGCCAAAAGAATTCTCCATGTACCTTGCTCAATACTATCCTTATCACTTCCTTGGGGAATTCTAGAATGCAGAGGATCTCAGTGAATCCTAGGGTTTCAACAATTTTGTGTTCAGGTTTTACATTTCCGGAGTCATCACAGATAACAAATTTGTACATGTTCTTGATTTCTTCATCTCCTAATTCTTCTATATGGCAATGGATATAAATTCTAGGGTCTTCTGCATAAACACCTCCTTTGGGAATTTGGGAAAAAGCACCTACATTGTCATCCTTTTTAGCTATCTCGGGAACTAACTGAAATATGGGCCTAGGGAATTTGATTACCTCGACCACAGTAGGGTTTGCTATGAATTTAGGTACAGAAGAGGTTTCCATGATTATAAATACCTTTTTCTAGCTTTGGAAGGATTGATCGCTGAAATGCTTTGCCTCTTTGCTTGAAATGTTTTAGCTCTGGAAATTTCGTGCTCTTCAATTTTTTGAATGTTCAGTGAAGTGAAATGGAGCCAAAAACATTAATTTATAATGTCAATCTGCCAACTACCACATTTAATGCATGCCGGTTAAGTAATCACTTAACATAACTGCTGGTATAGAAGTAATTTCAACTTCTTACCATCAACCAATGGAATAATAGCATATGTCTCATTGATTGCCAAACCCTCAAAGAAATTTCTTCAATTTGATGAAGAGACTCCTGCCGGTGGAGTGCTACTCTGTTCTACCAGTGGAGGAGTATTCCTATCCACATTCAGTTCTGATTTCCTGATCCTTTGTTTTGAAAATTCTTTCTTAACCTCTTCAACTTTTTCTTTACCTTTCAAACTAGGACCTTTGTTGTCTGCTGGTGAGGACTTGCTTCTAGAAAATTTAGCAATATGCCCAATTTTTTTACATGCATAACAAGTCACATTATTTTTCTGAATAGCCTTTCCATAACCTATGCTGGTTTGTGTTCTGCATTGATTAGATAAGTGTCCAAATCTTCCACAAACATAACATCTCACATTCATTATGCAATTCTCAGAGTTATGACCAACTTTGTTGCATTTTGAACATTGACCGGTGGGTGCATTGGTATTCTGATAGTTTCTAGATCTACATTCATTTGCTCTATGACCATACTTATTACAGTTAAAGCATTTTCCATTGAATTTATAAGTAGTAGGTTGTCTTACTGGTTTGCTATGATCATGTGTGTTTGCAGTACCAGAGCTTTCACCAACTTCAAAGCCAATTCCAGAAGTGTCACCTTTAGGTTTTTGATTCTTCAGCAAGTTACCAAGTTCCTATGAGCTTTTCTTGAATTTCTCTTTATGTTGATTTACAGTATCTAGTTCTCTTTCTAAGACTTCTTTTTGCCTCATCAGTTCATTTGAGTCATTCTGAGTGTGCATCAGATCTGTCTTCAACAAATCATTTTCATAGCTAAGTCTTGTGTTCTCATTTGTAGCATCACTTAGTCTTTTGGTTAAATCTTCTTGATTCTTCTTTCTATCTTCAATTTCTTTACAAAATCTCATAGTCATATCCTGCATCTCATTCTTTGTTGTCATGTTCTCTTGTTTCAGCTTGTTTATCATGTTATTAAGAGTTTCTTTTTCATCATTCTCATTTTGCATCTTTTCACAAAGTTCTCTTCTTTTGTTTCTTGAAATAGTATGATTTTCTTGAAGTGCTTGAATAATATCTTGAGTAGCCTTTAGATCATCTTCAAGTTTGATATTTTTCAATTTTTCTACATCATAGTTTGAGAGAGCTCCTTTAAGTTGCTTCATCAAGTTTTCCATCTCTATCGGTGTCAAGATCTTCCTCAAGTTGTTAGGCTTCTATAAATAGAGGACCAAGCTTTGATACCAATTGTTAGGATTCCCACAGATACTGAGAGTGGGGGGTGAATCAATATCTAACCGGTTAATAGATTTTCTTAACTTAAAACATGTAGAGCATATTAATACTGTGTACCGATAAACAGAAAGTAATGCAATGAACAGAGATAAAAACAACCACATGAAAAACACACCATAACACAAGGATTTAATGAGGAAACCCGGTGTGGGAAAAACCTCGGTGGGATTTGTGACCCACAATATTCACTTACTGGCCAATAAGAGAATATTACTGCTACAAGAGGGGCCTGCACATGTAGGAAGGCCAACTACCTAGAGCTCACTGCTCAAATACAAAATAGGAAGTCTCGCTGACTTACAAAATGGATTATATAAATCCAGTGTCTTGTACTGCTTCAAGATAGCATCTGTAATGCTAGATCCAATACCGGTTTCTGCTCTGCTTCTTACATAAACCCTTAACCTATAATTCACATAATAGGTCTGCCTTATTTCGCCTAATTACATTCCTCTTACTTTATTACAAATGTTCTACAATGATCTCTCTTATATAAGAGTCATTTTACAACTTGCCAAGTCGTCTTACAATGATTTAACAAATAATAAACAAAATATATAAACAAAAAAAATCATGTTGGCTTTTGTGCTGGTATGCTTCCTTTCACTACCGGTGCCGGTGATGTGAGTGCCGGTGTAGAGTCTGATCTTGTTAGTGCTGGTGGAATGCCTTGCCAGTGTGATAGGATTGTAAGGTTGCCATCAATGACAAAACCTTTAATCACCTACAATGTCTCATTGGAGTGTGTATATGCCAAGAGTCAAAGGGCTTTATAAAATTCATAATGGAAGCTTGGAGATTTTTCTTCTTTTATGGAATTTACATCTTCTTGAAGGTCATCAAGGGTGATAAGTTGCTCACAAAAGGCATGTTGAGCCTTAGAAATCTTAATTGGGAGTACCCATAAGAAATATTGAAGGATCCTTTTCTCATTGAGGGGATGCCTCTTGAGCTATGAAAACTTTATCATAATGGTAGACAAATGACTGAAGAATATACGTAGCTTTAAGAGAACTTTCTGGCCTTCTTTAATCCTTTTGATGTCTCGTGAAGCATGTCAAGTTCATAGAGCCAAAAAGAACTCTTTTAAAGCTCACTCCCCCATATTCATCCACTGAAGCTTGACTTTGATTTAAGTTCCTCTACTAGTATGACTATGAAGAATCTATTTCTAATGGAAGAGTTGTGCCACCCACACTTGCAAACTGTGGGAGAAGGGGTTGGTGGTAAGATCCTTTGTGGAACAACAAAGATTTGAGGTGGTATTCTCATGGGGCCATTGATGGAACATGGCAAGTTGACACCCATAAATGCAAAAAAATCAAGCAGTGTGATGGACAACATGATTCCACCAAGTAATCTATCCAAATTGCTGACTAGGATGGCACTCCAAATTCCAAACCCTCAATATGGGTCAGTGTAGGCTTATGACTCAACAATGATGTGTTCAGAAAGAATTGGGTTTTGCACAGACATATCAGGCCCCATTGTTAATTAATGTTGAAATTGATAGGAAAGTGGTCTGACAAGGTGACCTCAGGGAGAGGCATCACTAGTAGAGCATGACTAGTACCAAAAGAAAAAAAAGATTGTCATTATCAGAGAAGACCAAGCCCTTTAAGGACTCTGTCATTTTTGACCCAAATATTGCTTCACATGTGCCACGACATGTTGTTGGAGGCAGAAGTAATTGGGATAATAAAGGGATAATTTATTGTGTATGTAAAACCAAAATCAGGGGTTCTATCAATAAATTGATAGGTCGTTATTTCTATCTGAATGGTTTTGTATTGGGTTTCAAAGGTATAAAATGTATAATAATAGATGTGTCAAATGTTTTCAGGTTTTCACATCCCCATTCTATAACATCAATGTATTTCTTTAGGATTTCTATGATTTTCTCCCTCTTAATGGGAGTGAAAATCTTCCCAATATAAACCTTCTCTTGACCTTCTTGACCACTATTACGTGGTTCATATTTTCTAGCATATGAATCTGTGGCTAGTCTTTCTTTTATCCTAGGATCAGAGTAAAAAAACCACTCTAAAGTGACCATACCTTTAGGAATTACGTTTGTGGGGAGATTGACAATTTCTTCATTGTAGTCTTCATCAACAGTGTCTAATCTATCATCTTCATCAATAATCTTCTCCTCGGAAGCACCAAAATTAGAAAGGAAAGCTAGGATGTGCTATCATCCTCAAAGACTTGGAAATGCTTGATATTGTCGGCTACGATGGGTGTGGAGACCAAATCTTTAGAAAATATTTTTAGAGGAGACTGACTTACCAGTTCCAATTTACTTGTTGCTACATCCAATGCGTTTGATATTCCATTTCTTTTTCTGGGTACTAGTTGGATGTCAAAAGCATCAAAATCCTCAATTAGCCCCCATACTCAGTTTCTATATGCTGCTAGCCTTTTATCATGAAATGCATACTGACTTCTTATTTTCTTAACCACCGACTAAAAATCTCCTTGTACTTTTAAGAATTTGACTCCCTTTTTATAATCAAAGAGGAGTCCTTTAACTAGGGCTTCGTATTCAATCATATTGTTGGTGCAAGAAAAATGGAATCGATAGGAGGCTAAAAAGGTTTTTCCTTTGGCTAGTTAATTCAACTCTGGCTCCACTACCTTGTTTGGATCTGGATCCATCAAACTTTAGAAGCCAAATTTCATCCTTTTATTTCTTTATGTTGTTTAGCTTGGGTTCAACAATCAACGGGGAAGGATTGTTTTCTGAAAATGGTTGCCGCCCCTTTAGTTTGACATCTTCTAGTATATTGGGTTGTTCATTTGTATGTTTTGGGAGTACTTCAATCGTGGTGGAGGTGGATTGCTCCATTTGAAACTCCATAGGAAGTTGGGTCTCCTCATTCTCTTGCTTTCCTGCCTTGACTAGAAAGACCTCTTTTCTATACTACGTTGGGTGGGGAGCTTCCATTCTGATTTCTTCCTTTTGAAGAATTGCTCTCTCATAATTCAACTTTTCACTTTCTTCAGGTATGGTATCATAATCAATATCTTCATAAGGAATTGAACTCATCAACTTTATAACTTCATTTTTACAAGGGATGCATGATATCTCTGAGTGTTCCTGATGATGTATCCTACACCATTGCAAAAGTAGAAAATCCTATAATCTCATGTTGTCTCCTAACAAGAACATCCCTTGCTTCATTTTTGCAATGAAATCCTTAATTCTCCCCATATGTTCTGCAACATCTATTTGATGGAGCTGGGGAATGGGGGTGTAGAGAAAGTGAGAATCTGGTGCAGGAGAACCTCATTGAATCCTTCAAGATGACAAGTCAGACTCTAATAAGGGAGGATAAGGCATTAACAATGTATTTAGGATGTTTTATATAGGTTTTCAATCATGCATTATATGTTTGTAATAATGAACCCCATCTTGTGAGCCAAACTCCTATTTTGGCATTTCTATGAGCCAATAGGACTTTTGGACAATAGGGGATCAAATGTGTTGGTTTTAAGTGTTTTAAGATGTTTTAGGAGCGGTTGAACTTGACCCAAGGCATTAGGAGGCAAAAGATGACATTTTGACAACTTTTGCAAAAGTTGTCAAAAGTTGTCATGAGCAACTTTTATGCACTTTTTGCATTTTGTAATTCGAAACTTCTCCAATGGCTCTAACCTCTTTATTTTTGGTTGAGAGAAGTTGAGGAATGGTTTATACACCTCATGGATCCAATTTCCAAGGGGTGATTGTACAGAGAAGAGTTTTGATGCAAACACACTAATAGAATTCTGAGTTTTCCTGCAACTCTGGAGTTTTTGGTCCGTGGTATGGTTATGTACATATTGGGATCCATTAAAAATGATGTGAATTGATTTGAGAGGATATTTTATTCTATTTTGGTTTTTGTTTGGAGTCTTTATTATGTGTGTTTCTCCTGATATTGAAGTTTTGTTGTAGGTACCCGGAAAACCTGGGTTTACCTTGGGTTTTTCCTCCTTCATGGCCATATCTTGCACTTTACCAATATGAGGCTCATGGGATTTGGTGAAAGCCAAGTATGGTAAATTTATTTTATATTTCCAAGATTTTTTTTCAGGAGGAGCAAGGGAGAGAAGTGTTTGGAGCGACCCTAGGTAGACATCTCTATGTGGCTACCTAGACCTTGAACAAACAAAAGCACCTTGTGTGTAAATCGTGTTGCTTCCAAGTGTGTAGCCCTAGAATCCCTATTTATTTATGTTTCACAACATGCCCATGGGATTGTAATCCACTGGTTCATTCATTTGAGCATAGTTGCTTCACAAAAGAGGCCTAATTAGCCCTTTTAGGACAGTTAACTTCCTATCGGAAAAGACCTTTTTTTTCCATACCTTGACCCTTCCTTTTGGGGAATTGTATAGCTTCCAAAAGGGTATTTGAATCCATAATTTTTTTTCCAAGGTGTTCTGGAAAATCTGAACTTAAGGTCCCTTTACCCGCTAAATAGGGCTACAAGCAACTAGGCCTAATTCAGTGAGTTTCTTAAGGAATGAGCATGTATTCTTGCCACCAGTGCTTTGTCTAAACTTAGGGAGTTTTGTATGATCCAAAACTAGTGTGAAAATGATTTGTAACCCTTGGAGGTATCATGGAGTGTGTTGTAACAAGATACCCCTAATTGAGTAAGCAAGAGTCTTGGAGATTGTGAGAAGATTGTACTAAAGTTGTAGAGCCTTGCCTTAATAGGATCTCATTCATGTGCTAGGGGGTCAGTGTCATATATTTTGAGGTGTTTGGTAGGTAACAAGGAGGGCACTACATCATAATCTCATTCTCTATAAACTCCTGGGCTTAATTCAACATATTCTACCTCGTTGGGAGCCTCATAATCTATAACCAGTTTCTTCAACTTGGGCTCACTATCACTTTCTATCTAGTTAAGTACACCTTTCAATGAAAGCCACAAGTATGTAAAGAAAGTTGAAAAGTAACCTCCTAAAGTCTTTGACCAATCTCTGCTAAGAATCATCCCATAAACTTCCAGAATATCAAGTACATGAATGTCAATGTAATAGGATATGCATAGATCAACGCCTAACTGAATATACACACATTTCAGCTCCCCAATCATATTTACCTCAGTCTTGTCTAGTTGTACCACTTTGTTGTTTGTCTGCATTGGGTTAAGACCAAGTTTCTGACATATGGAATAAGGCATCACGTTTCTAGAAGCATCTAAGTCTACCAAACAGCTATGTAGATTCTTTCTACATAGCTTTAGGCTAAGAAGGAATGGGGGGTTCTCAATGGAATCATTGTTGAGATTAGAATTGACTTCATTTAAATCAGCCATCTTAACCTCATTTCTCTAAGATTCTGACTATTCTAATTTATTGAGAAGGGCCTTCTTCTATTCGAGATAATATCTTAACACTTCCATTAATGACATAGTTGTTGCGGTCGTCTCCATCTCTTTGGTAATGTCATACGATCCTTTTACAACATATTATTGGCCTTGTACTTGTCCAGCACATGTCCCTTGAAAATATTGAGGAGGAGGAGGAGGATTGTTGCTTGCATTTGTATGAGGAGGTTCAAATCCACCTTTTGGGGGAGGTGGTTCCTGTAAATGGTGTCTTGCCTTGACTTCTAAGATTGTAATTATTTCTAGTTTGCAAGGCTTGTGCATCGTAAACACATGGTTCACTTTCGGCTTGTGCTTGAAACTATTTGTAAAGCAATTTATCAACCAACATTGTGGTATTAACCTTCTCTGGTTCTTAAGTAGAACACCCTTTCGGCTGCAAGTCTGATTAAGCAATCCTAATAATTTTTTTGAACTAAGAACAATTGACATCTGAATGTGATGTTGTATCATGCAACCTGCACCAATTAGTTAGTAAATTCATGTCTACCAAATTGACACTATGCGCATTGTTTTGGTTATCTTTTGCATTAGGATGGTCATGATTTACTCCGTCGTTGTTTGGTCCCATGTTCCATTGTCTATTGTACGGTTTGGAGTTATATCTCTGGTTTTGATTTTGATTATTATAACCACGATAATTATTATATGATTGGGATTGGTTATATCCTCTTAGGGGATTTATTTTTATTTGCCTAAGCTCTGATGTAATTTCAAAGCTTCTACCTCAGAGGATATGTGTGACCCTTGAATCTTAGGTGCCAAAGTTGTGGTTTGGTTTGATGTGTTTAGGCTACCATATTGTTGTCTTGTCTAATGTATTTGGTAAATGCATTGTGTTTGGATAGGGCTAATGTTGGCATTATTTTGCCATTGCAAAGCTTGTGCAGCAAATTGTTGGCTAGCTTGTGGTTGGGGTACATAAAGGGGGACTTTGTTCATCTTTGGGGCCCTTATCGACAAGGATGAAGGTACACCGAGGAGTTGGTTTACTCCTATAAGAAATTTGTATCCAATTCCCCTGAGTGTTTGATTTAATTCTTGATTCTTATTAATTTCCAAAGCATAAACTTTTTCCAAGGTATCCCTTTGGTCTTTAGGTACGCTCTTCTTAATAAACATCGCACTCCAGGGGTTAATGGCCCTCAAATAAGAATTGATGACTACGTTTGGTGTCACTTGGTAAGGAGCCCATAATCTCTTGTATGCCTTTTGAAAGTTGGTATTAAAAGTTGTCAAAGGTTTGTTAGGCAATTTTTTTAGGGAGGAAAACTGATGGTATAGGGTTCCAGGATTGACATACACCCAGAATTGATTGATGAAAGATTTCTATAAAAGGTCCTAGCCATCAATGGAGTTTGTTGGTAGAGTCAAATACCAATTATACTCGTTCTCCAAAGTGAATATGGGAAAAGCCGACATACCACATCTTGATGTTGAATGTTATTATAAACCACTGCATCCTTAAATGCTTTAATATGCTTTTCTATGGACCTAGGTCACCGAAAGTAAAAATTACTACAAAATTTATCTGGATTCCTAGGTAGGTTGTGAGTTCCTCCAGGTATGTTTCCCAATGGTGTATGATCTTGGTTGAAGTAGGCCATTGCAGGTGGTGGTGGATATTGAGTTACGAAGGGTGCAACAATGAGTTTAGGAGAAAGGATCTGCTAGTCTTCTACTTTGGATTCAAATGATTGCATTGGTGGGTCTATTGAAGACAGTCCTTTAGCTTTGTTTCTCTTCTTCCTAGTTGCAGCTACTAAGTCTGATGGGGAAAAATTACTCCTAAGAACTTTGTGGAACCATTTTAGAGAGAAATATAGTATACGCTCCAGCTTAGTATCTCAATTTCTTGGTTGTTGATGAGGTGGCTGAGTGGGTATTTGGGCAAGGAATTTCCTTTGTTCCTTAGCTTCTATGTATATACCCTTCTACCTTTCGTTGTAAAGGACTTGTTGTTTTCATAACCAATCACTAGGATTCCTTCTACTTTCCCAAGCAAGAGAGTGTAGTTGGGAAATGATTTCATCTTGTTCGTAATTGAGGTTGGGTTGTGTGAATGGTAAAAGTCTGTCTCCTGGGAGTACCATGTCAGGTCATATGATGACTGCGTAATTGAAAGTTAGGAGAAATTGTTCTAGGCCCTCCTTCTAGCGCTATTTTTTGTTGACGGGTGTTTTGACACACTCACCAACAGTTAGGTAGTTTATGTGAACACTCACCACATCTCCTGAAAAGTAGTAAGTTCTGGGAAACTAACTACTCCAAGGTCTCTATAGTCGGGTCTTGACGGTGATGGGCAACTAAGTGGCTGATGCGATTGTGCCTGTCAAGGGGCCTGCTGGTTGAAACAACTTCGAATTACCTACCCTATTTATTTTCTGATTTAGACTCTCTCAAAATAAACAACAAAAGATAGATCAGGGGAAAAAGGAAATAACAATGAAATCGATACAATAATAACTGTATGATCCACACGGTTAGAATTTTTTTATCCAAATATTATCGATACCACTAAATTAGCATTCAAATAACAAGCTCCAGAAAGTATATAAATTTAGACAACTTCACACACCAACGAAAATGAATCACTCAACCAATATTCATGCTATAAATTAGATCCTCATATACCATTTACATGCGCAATATGATTCATAAAATAATAAAGAATCCAAAAGAACTAGTTGCTGATTCAAATGATAGAAGTTACCAGATCACAAAGAACACAACCATATAGAACAGACAAGTAGATCAGGCAATCCACAAGCCACTTTTGTATTAAACTTCAAATCGTATCACAAAATATACTAAACTCATAAAAAATCTGTGTAAAATCTCTTATGGAATATCTAAAATGGACCTCAAATCATCAATTCGTGGACCCTTACAATGAATCAAAATATCTAATTTATAGAGTTCCATGTCTTAAATTCTAGGAATTAAAGCTATCTAAATTAAGTGCTACATAAGCAAGGAGTCGCAGTTGACATGCAAGTCTCTGCCTTAAACTCCAGTGAAACTACTAATTAACTATCACTACGAAACATCCATTACCAAAATTGGCCATTACATCTTGTAATGGGGCCAATGTGTATTGGTGGGTGAAACATGTGTGAATGAGAGATCAAGAGGAAAACTACCCTTTCCCTCTAAGGAGAGATGAGAGTTTCACTACGGATTTCCCTTCAAACACTTTTCACCCAATTACATTAGAAGAGGATAGGAGAATTCACTAGATTCAACCTTCAAAGAAGAAGATAGAATTCTGAGTGAAATGGGAATGATAAGCTAATCCCCTCTTCCTATTTGAAATGGAAAGGAATTGATTAAATTATGTAGTACAAAAGTGACAAATAACTAATTATAACTTAAGATTGGAATACGAGATGAAGCTGTGCACTTGGATCTGGCAGTAATATGTCGAGAGGAAGTCGTCCTGCGAATTTGAGGAAAAGTTGCTCGGACTGTGGCGAGAATGTACACGGTCCTCTAAAAAATCTGCGAAATGAAAAGGGTTTTTTTGCCTCTGCAAATGGAGTTCGAATCTGAAAGTATAGCTACACACCTGCAACCTACACACAAAAAAGAGAGGAAAATGGGTTGGGATTGGGGGTTTGCCTTTAGGTCAAACCCCAGTTTTGGAATTAACCAAGTAATGAAACAAAGTACTTGCAAGTAGATGTAAATGAAAGACTAAAATGTAAATCACCTCAAGGGAGGTTGTGATAGCAATGTTGATAGAAATTATTGTGTGGAATTGATAGTTGGAATCAATCTCTTGTTCAATGGTTAAATCCTTGACTTGAATGCAACACCTAGCCTTGAAGGGAGACTTGAGAATGCTCAATGCTGGAATGGAATGCTTGAATTCTTGAATGATCTTGAACGCTTGATCATAATTTTATCCAACTTGACCAGCTTCCCCCTTTTAACTTCTCCAAATTTGAGGGAAAATGCAACTTAAATACATGTCAATTAGGGTTAATGAAATATATTTTCATCATAGGCCGACATTGGGGAAGTTTTCCCACTCACTGCACAACCTACAATGCATTTTGAGGAAAGGTCCTACCCAAAATAGGGCAGGGATAGGGGTGCCATGCCCCTATTTTGGGAGGACAAGGGTGCCACACCCCTATCCTAAGGGGACAGGGGTGCCATGCCCCTATCTTGGGAGGACAAGGGAACTACAGCGCTGTCCTAGGGGGAACAAGGGTGTCATGTCACTATCCTATCTCTTTCTCCAGGGCAGAGTGCAGACAAGGTGATGCGGAGGCCAAGGAAGAAGCAGATTCTGAGGGTTGAGCAGTCTCACATCTCCGGTTAGGCTAGAGGATTCTATCTTGCATTCATGAGGACCCTAATGCGGTCGAAAATTGATAGGGTTGCAATTTTATGACACTACATTTAGCCCCCACTTTAGCGGGAGTATGAGTGTACTCCAATACTACCGGTAAAGTACAAGGAAACAATATTGAAAGACTTTTACCACGTCAAGGAAGCAAGATGCACCAAGCCCCCAGTGGACTTAGGATGTTACGATTTTGATTGACAAAGTAAAAGGGAAGATCGAGAAGGAAAGAACCATGACTGCAAGTAGCAAAGTTCCCCTCACTATGAGTCATGAAAGCAAGGATACTAAAGATTACAAAGCAAAACAATGTTCACTAAGTAATTCTAAGTATCAAGAAGGAAAATATGAGCGAAGTGTATGCCCCCACGTTATAGCAATCACACATTCCTTATTGGGAGCGATTTCTGTAAGATAGGATACACCCAAGAGAAGAGAGGGAGCATATTATCGCAAGGATTTATCCCCTAGTTGAGGACTAAACCAAAGGATAATGGACATAAAACACGAGGTACGAGGTAGTTTTACTTTCCTCAGGGGCATTATGTTGTATGATAACTTATGTATATCATGTATGCATATGTGCTTATAATAATCGTCATTCCCCAAAGGAAAATACCTTAGAAGAAAGGGAAGAGAGGATGTCTTTTGAGTCAACATGAAAGAGACCAAGAACAGATCTCAATGCTTTGTATTGTCCCCAAGTAGACATGTAGGGAACAATAGAAGAACAAGGACACACATAGAAGAATGTTCACAAAAGAGAAAGAAATGAGAGTGAGAGAGAGAGAGAGAGAGAGAGAGAGAAGATCTACAGTGCTAATATTTCTAATCTAGCACGACATCCACCTCCCAATCTTGTTGATCACTATTTTGGGAAGGTGAACAACACGCCAAAGGAGTGACATTGAGCACAACAGATGGATCTATCACAAGATCCAAACAAGGACTATGCTCATGTTGTAAGTCACTTTGTTTGATTCTAGGAGCTAGGATTAGGGTTTGTGAAATTTTAGTTGATAAATGCTTGTCCACATCAACATATTCATACTCACTATCAGAAGCATTAGGAGTTGTATTACCATTATGAATAATATTTTCACTCATTTCTTCATCAAAGTTTTGAGAAAGAGGACCAAGAACATGAATAGGAGTAAAACCATCACATTTTTTGTGCAACTTATGATTTGGAGATGTAGGTTGAACATTTTGCTTAGGAGAAAAGGGAATCATGTCAACTGTCAAAGTCTGAGGAGATTGAATATTTTGAGGGATCACTAGTACACTTGGAGCAATTTTTCGATGACCGTTCGTCAAAACTCAGACAACTAAAAGTCAGAATTCTGACGTATTTGTTCATCGCTATTTTTTCATCGGTGATTCCAATGACGAGATTCACGTCGAAATTCAGACAACATCATGTCGAAAAATTCGATGCACCCGAAATATGTTTTTTTGACGAGGAGACATCAAAATTCTGACCTTGATGCATCCTTTATCATTGTAAACTCTACCAATGACCCTTTATATATCATCGTAACCTTTGCCGATGCATTTTTACTTTGGCAGTGTCCATCAGGATAAGTCTTACCAATAGCCTCATCAGCTATCGACAAGACAATATTTCTCCATTGCCACTAGGTGGCATGTTTGTTTGACAAGGAGACGTCAAAATTCTGACCTCATTGCATCCTTTATCATCATAACCATTGCCAATGACCCTTTAACATCGTAACCTTTACCGATACATTTTACTTTTGCCAGTTTCCATCGAGATACGTCTTACCGATAGCCTCATCGGCTATTGACAAGACATGATTTCTTCATTGCCGCTGTATACACCTAAAAATGGTCTGAAGATAGTTAATTAAATAAGCAATTATTTAATTAATCCCCCTCCCCAATTTAATTGAATTCATTAGCAATTTGATTAATTCTTCCACTCATCTACTTATTAATAAATCTAAGGATTTATTTAATATGTTCATTTCAATAATCCCCTTTGATTAATTAATTCAAATATATTACTCCCTTCCCATTTAAATTCATTTCTTCTAATCTTCTAATTAATTAAAACAAATCAATTTATGAGTTGTTGAAAGTTAATTAGTCTTTTCCTATTATTTGAATTTTTAAATTCAAATTACCCACATGCCTCCTAACTTCTAAACTTAACCCATTCCATCTAACCCTAGGTTTAATTAAACCTATCTTAGCTTGCACATCCTAAGCTCCTATGGTGTGGATACTCTCCCCTTGAGACACATGGCATTCTTGGGCCACATGTCCCCTCTCTTGGAATCCCCTTTAACACTTGTCACCATAGAGATGACAAATGTCCCTTTTGCTCCAACCTCTTTTCCAACCTCCTCTAATTTCACCATTGATATCTTCAGACTCAATCTTGACCGTTGATTCCTGCCACCTCACCCCTGGCCCTGGAAATCCTATAAATATCCCCCATTTTGGAGCAATAATGATCCCATCTCATTTGCATTTTAGGCATTGTTACTATAGGCATAATATCTCTTAGTATATCATTTGAGCATTGTTATTATAGGCAATTGCATCTTAGATCTAGCTTAATTTGATCATTTTCTAGCATAATTATTGTATAATGTAGCTTAATCATTCTCTTTTCTAGATTAATTGCATCATTATCATTTCAAATCCTCCATCTAGGTATAGTCAAGTCACTGTTGGCATTACATTAAGTTTATTGGTATGATGATATTGAGAAGGTTGTTGGAGATTGTTGATATAATTGATAAAGGATGATTACTGTCTTAATAATATTATTTTGTCATTGATGTCAAGCAATAGATTTTCTGATTCAGTATGATGTTGCCATATCTTAAAAAGTATGTTTTGATGAATATAAAGATGTCGGTAAGTGACACAGAAAGAATGTGAAAATGAAGGGGAGTAATAAGTTATTCAATGGGCAACTATTACCAAGTTAGACAATGATGAGATTATGTTATTTTGATTGTTTTGATATCCTATATATAGTTGTATTCGAAGACTGAATATGAAGGAGAAAAGATTTCATGCATCAAAATGAGTAAAGGTTTGATATTGTTCTATTTTACCAAGCAAGGAGCTAGTCGGTAAATGTAATACCCTAAAAATGGTCATCTAAACCATGGGCCCCTAATCTCGACAACATCACCAAGGTCCTAACCAAAAGGCAATTAAATCAATCTTGAGCACATAATTAATTCTTTAATTATCAAATATCATATGGCAAAATCAATTACCCAATATTAATTAAATATTTATTTAATTAATTGAATCAATCCAAGAATATTCATTTTGATCAATTATCCTATTTTAATTTATTAAATATCTTTGCATATTTAATTAATTAATAAATTTGCCATTCAATCATGTAAAAAAGAATTAATTTGCTACAAAAAGAAGAATTTATTACAAAACAAAGAGTTGAATTGAAAATTAAATAAAAGAATTGAATTGAGAGAGAAATCAAACTTGAGATATTATTTCTTTTTCTAAATTGAGAATTTGAAATCAGAAAAGCAATTAATTGAATTATTGATTATTCTCTTAAATTGGAACTCAAAGCTTTTCAGAAAAAGAAGTTCAGTTGCATTAAAAAGACTCTTTTCTTGATTAAATTGAAGAATTATCTATTTTTATCACAAATGCATTATTGTTTTCCAAATGCAACTTGGACTTCTAATTCAAATGCATTTTAATTGAACTATAATTGGAATCTATCTCAAGGTTAACTCAACTTAATTTCTCAATTATTTCAATTAATCCTAAATTTAGCTTTTTTATCATCTTTCTATAATTCTCTATAAATTCAGTCATCAGCTCTCATTCCAATTCACCCCAGAGATTTTTGAGAATACGTCATTATTATACTGATTTTGCTCTGGAGTCATTGATTGATTATTATTGCTTTTTTTAGATTATTTGCATCCATCTTACATCCATTATTGCTTGCACCCATTATTGCTTGAAGTGATTTTTTGTTTGAATTATTCATCCATTTTTTAAATCCATATAGCTTAATATCATATAGATTAAATCCTTCGTCTTGGTGTAGTCTAGTCACTGGTATTGCTTATAACAAACTGAGAGCAATTCTATACTCGCATCTTGTAGAAGGCAATGGGTCGCTTTGCTATAGTTTATTTTTATTGATTATTGATTACTAACCATGCATATAATGACTTAATTGAAGTGTTGTGCTTGTAGCTACAAGTTCACTTTTTCACACACACATTTCTGGCACCCACCGTGGGGCCGAAGACTACTTCTTTTTCGGCCTCCAAGATTGATTTTTTTTTTAATTTTTAATTTTTTTATTTTTCAGGTTTTTTGATTTTTTTCGGTTTCTTGTCCATACATCTCGTACGACAATTCCCACAGGCTCAAATGATAAATTGCAGGTGTCACACAAATTTCCATATCCTATCGTACTAGCATATCTTCTGTCGTACGAGCATAGATCCTCTATCATATGAGTAGACATCATCAGCAATCTTCTTTCGTACCATACTACATCCTGTCTCGTACGAGTCGAGACTCTATCATACGATTCTGTATTCTCTGGTAAAAAGGCAAATTTCATGATTTTATCATTTTTTGATTATTCTGACAACCGACCCTGATTGTTTATCTATTTGTCTCAGAATTTTTCACAGCCCAACTAGTTTTTGCAGAACGCTTGTCAAAGAATATGCTTGTCGCACAAAGACAATATGACTACTGATTTGTTGTCTTTGCAGGTTGCCTAAGGAGAATCGACTAAACATTGTGTATTCTTTAAATTCAGTTTTAGGGACCTAACTTGCTATCTGGTTAATGAACAAAATCTATCTTTCGTGTTTTAGAAAAATCTGAGAGGTAGGAGAGTATGCTCTTGTCTTCTTTTAGACAATCAAAAATCCAGACCCTTGAAGTGATTTCTTAAGATTGATTGCAACATCTTTAGCAGGCCTACCCTCCCAAGGAGCTAATAACTCTATAGCCTTTAGGGCCGGTGAGAGGGGAATGACCTAAGTGGGAACGACTAGATGCCAAGTACTCCAACCCACTATAAAATAAATGTGATTTGATGAAAATCAAGTCAACAACAATGCTCGGGAATAGCTCTCCTCCGTACCTTTGGGTATATTAAACCTTGGTTTTCAAGGCTGGGAGACCTCTTAATTGATTTTATACCTCGACGTGCTGAACGGACCCCTAACTAAATCCAATTAAAATTAGAAGCTACCCGGTTCACCTCCGAAAAGGAGATAATCTTTGTGCAAGAGAGATAGTAACTCTCCCAAGATACTTGTCATTTCATGCCCCATTAGCATTTGGAGTTGGATAATACGGCGTTGAGAATCGATTGCATGAGACTCAACGGCCGTATTCTGATTAGCTATTGGGTGTGTACCTGAGTCTACAAGCAAAGGTTTTCTTACCTCACCAAATTCCTTAGGGTTTGCATGCTGTGATTGGAGTTACTATACATACTACCTATTTTTAGTGTTTTCATCCCTGAAACAAAAATTGGAATACCAAAATTGGAGAAGACAAGAAACAACTTAGTGATTTGAAACTTTGTCCATGTCAGAACTACTCTATACCAAGTCAAAATTCTGTCCAAAATCAGTCGATCCCAGTAAAAAAATCAGGCCATCTCAGAATTTGTCATACTCAGTTGTCAATACTCAGCAGTCAGAAAACTCAGAATTTTTAGTCTTTGCCTTGTGAAAAGTTGTACAAGTCTGCTAAATTATTGTGCTACACCAGTCCTGTGTTGTACAAATCTACTCAATTGTCATCCTATAGCATATTCTCTGTCGTACGAGTCTAAATCATTCATCATCCTGCACTGTATCCTATCTC
This sequence comes from Cryptomeria japonica, assembly GCF_030272615.1. Lineage (NCBI taxonomy): Eukaryota > Viridiplantae > Streptophyta > Pinopsida > Cupressales > Cupressaceae > Cryptomeria > Cryptomeria japonica. The sequence continues at coordinate 457,719,498 of NC_081411.1, forward strand.
GTACGAGGCAGAATCGACCTCAGTCTTTTGTCTTCCTACACATGCCCATCAGTCATACAGTATAAGACAGAAACTCATACAAAACAAAACTTCTATCATCCTATAACTGCCAAATTGTCATCCGGTTCAGAAAACCCAGTTGTACGAGTCTCTAGTTTTGTCAGACAGAACAGTCAAACTTGCCAAAAACACAGTCTACCGTGAACATAGTACTGGTTATCAAATTTTTAGAGCATAAAACAGATCAAGATAGTGTACCTCTGCCATTTTTTGTTGTATGATTTAGTCGATCACCCTTCAGGTAGTTCAATCAAACTACCTATCAAACTCAAGTCACTTAGATAACGTCTTACATAGGATATATCATTCCTAAGTCAGACTGAATCTTAGTTACTATTTTAGAATCAACCCAGGTAAACGTCATATACAGGATAGATCTTTCCTGAAACCAGGCTAAATCTCAGTCGTTTCTCTCAAACAATACTTAAACCGAACAAACTAGCACTGAAATTGATCTTGACCTCTGCATCAAAAACAAGCTTTGGATCACTCTAATCTGTAAAGATGCCTATAAAAACTAGGAGTTCCAGTAAGAAAGAAGCCAAATGCAAGGAACCGGTCTTCACATACCAGCATAATCCATTTTATCAGGAAGACCCACTCACTGACATGCCTTCATCATCAGGAATACCGATTTTTGAAGAACCTCAACCTCCTCCTGTATATGAGACGATATATGGCAGGAAAAATGAGGACAATACTAATGTTCATGGGAGTGATGATTCCTCCTCCAGTGACGCTGAACCTTCTGAAAAAGAAATTCTTGACTTGCAAAAGGACAAAGACTTTAGAAAAGTGATGAATGCTATCCTAGCTAGAGAGAAGGAAGACTATATCTTAAAATTAGCAAGACAAGTTGCCAAAATTCCTGTTGGATATGATGTTTAGACACTTGTCACCAAAAAGGAAGATTCACCTATCCTCGTAGTACACAAACAACTACTAGCCTTGAAAACTAAGATCACAGAATTGAAGAATAAGGATAAATCCCCAAAGCAATATTCCCTGGAGACAATATTCCCATTTCCATTTGACAAGAATCTATACATGCCTCCATTTCCTTCATGAATTGAAATCCCAAAATTTGACAAATATGACGGTATCTCAGATCCCCAAGATCATGTCAGAGAGTTTTGTGCTGCCTGTATGGAATTCATGCATGATCACACCTATCTCATGCTTCTTTTCTCGAGGAGTCTGGGAGGACAAGCCATGGAATGGTTCTCAAGTCTACCTCAAGGAATAAAATCATTTGAAGAATTAGTCCAACTATTCTTGCAACAATACTCATACAACATTAGACATCCTATGACTATGATCGATCTTTGCAATACTAAACAGAAGACGGGAGAACCTTTTCTCACTTTCCTCCAGCGTTGGAGAAGGATGTTCTCTAGGTATCCACAACCTATCCCAGACTCTGAGAAAATGGATATATTTGTCAATAACTTGGTCCTAGAACTGAAATATAGTATCCAAATGCAAGTACACCCATCATTTAATAGGATGGTAGACAATGCCATTCGAATGGAAGATGTGCTCATCAAAAAAGGGGATATTTCACCTTGGAAGGAAACACAACTAGGATCTATCTCTAAAGAGAAGAGCAAGTATTGGAAATTGGCAAGGACAAAAACAAGAATGTTGTTAATGATGGAGTAGTAGATATTGTTAAAACCACCTCACAACCCACAATATTCAACATGTCTAGTGGTACACAAGCACTCAAAGCTGCTAAAACTACAACAGAGAATACTCCTAACAAAAAAGAATGGTTCAAAGAGAAACCTTGGCTCTCTAAACCTAAGAATGATTTCACTTCTCTCAAAGAATCATATGAATCTGCTTTCAAGACTCTGTTGGCAAACAACCTGATAATGCTACCAAAAAACTCTAGACCATACGATCCAGAAGTCAAACCAAGATGGTGGAGAGAAAATGAATACTGTGACTTTCATCGGAATAAGGGTCATAACATAAACAATTGCATGAAACTAAAACATGAGATTCAAGATCTCATAGACACTGGTAAAATCATTGTTGGAAATCACCCAACCAACGCTAATCACATTCAAAGATCCTTTACCTATTTACGAACAAGGTGATTCATCAAAAACCAAAGGAGGTGCTAAAGTTAACTATACTTATGCCAGCCAGGACAACGTTATTAACATGCTTGAACCTTCACACTTGGAATATTGCAATGTGATTATAGTTCACGATAAACCAGATGAATCATGATATGCAAGAGCTCTGACCCGATCTCAAAAGAAAGTCACTCTCCCAGGGGCTAGTTCTTCCACTTCGGCTCAAGAAACATCAAACCCAACAGCCTTACCAAACAAACAAAAAGAATCGACCTTGGACAAATTTAAAAGGTTAACTTCATCATCATCCTCCGGATACAACGTAGTTGAATAGTTAAAAAGGACAAATGCTCAAATTTCAATCTTTGAATTGCTACAACTCTCATCTGCTCACAAGGAAATCCTAGACAAAGCATTTCTCACTACCAACATTCCAAAAGATTTAGACATTGATCGGTTTCAGTCTATGGTGGGTCATCTGACTTCACCTCACTATTTGACCTTCTCTGAAGAAGATGACAATTCATTAAAACATCCACATAACTAGCCATTGCATATTGAGGCCATGATCACATGTTTTGATAGATGGGGGCACGGGGTTGAATATCTGTACTTACCATCTGCTTACACAACTAGGATTCTCTAAAAATGTCATTGATCCAGGCAAGAAAATAACAATTAAAGCCTATGATGAGGAAGAAAGGACTCCAAAGGTCTGGTATCATTACCAATCAGAGTGGGACCAGTAGAGAGAGATGTCCTTTTCCAGGTTCTCAATATTCCATTGTCATACAATATTTTATTGGGCAGGCCGTGGATTCATGAAATGAAGGCAGTACCGTCAACATATCACCAATGCTTAAAGTTTCCTTATAACAGAGTTGAAGTCAATATTCCTGTTGATATAAATGTCATCTGTAATGCATTGACAAAAGGTGCAGATACTTTTGTGCCTCATAATAGGGCAACCTCTCCAAATGAAGATCCAGAAACATTGATGAAAGACTTAGAAAAGAGACTGAAGATTACAGATACCGACATAGATGGCTACAAGATAGAACCGGTACTATCATTAGTTTCTATCCCTCCATCACCAAAAAAGTTGGGCAAGCCATCAGAGGCTATGAGAATACAAACTTTAGCTCCGAATACTATATATGATGGTCTCTTCATACAGTCTTCTACCTCCTTGGCCGATGAAATAGAAGAGGACTCTATGCTTAACTAGCTTTTTAAGGAAGATAGTTCAAATGAGGAGGTACAACACTGTGAGATTTCCTCAAACCAATATGGTCGTGGTTACAAAATGATTCAGCGCATGGGGTACTCAGGTATTGGTCCTTTGGGCAAACAAAAAGAAGGTATTACTAAACCAATTCAGCTACAAACCAAATCCACACATGATAAGGCTGGACTGGGATACAATCTTAAAAAGACATCAGAACAAAAACATGTCTCTAAGTCTAAAGGCTTGAAAAAGATATCGCCTTTAATATTACATGAAGCAAACACTAAACAAACAAAAGAAGAGTGTAGAAAAGAGAAAGAGGAATCAACAGTCAAGAAAGAAGAAATAGTGAGTGCTCACGCTTTGACGGTATCAACTACAATAATACAAGAAGTCGAGGTTCCTGAGGATATGAGAGATGAATTTGTAAGAGTCAGAGTATTGTTTGCACCATTTAAAGTTCCAGTCACATATACTGGTAGGCAACAAGTAGATGATTCGGAGACTAATTCAAACGAGTATGAATGGGGTCCTAACTATCGTTCAGACACATCTGCTATGGAAACTCCAGAAGAATCTAGTGGTGTCATAGATGATACTCAAGAGCTGATGCGCATAAAACTAGAGAGGGAAATACAAGAAATTAGACAAAAGAGGCAAGCAAATTATGAACAAGGACTAAAAGAAGGAAGAATACCAGAAAGCTTCTCATCTATGTGTCCTTATCCTAAAATAGAACAAATTAGTTATAGCACTACATAGGAAGAGTTAGAAGCTGTAGAACAAGAACCAGTTATCAGTCTAGAAGAAGCTGAATGGAGTAGATGACAAAAAATTACAGAAACAATGAGATCATGTCAACAAGTGTGTTAGATACAAATGACAAATGAACCACAACATGAAGGAACTTGTAGCATTAAAGATGTCGGCATTGATACCATACATATGCTTACTAAATCCCCTGAACGAGGCTTGGAAACCTTATCTGATGACTTTGATGACTCTGATGATAGTCCTATTCATGATGATATTCACTCAGACTCAAAATTGGAATCATCTGATATAAACAATGAAAAGTTGCCTACTAGTCTTATTGTTGTTAAACCACGATACAAAGTCCAGTCTAGCATAGTAAACGATGTTACAAGTATGCCTATTGGATTAGATCAATTAAATATTAACATGAACTCTAATAATCATGATCTAACTTTTCCTAGTCTCGAGACATTTATGCAAGGTATACTTCTAGAACTCAACTTCTCGATCCACAACTGTGATAACAATACCATGAATGCTCTCAAACCTATCAAAAATTTATCCTTAGTACATCCCGAATTGATTGACTGTACTTTACAGAACCAACCCATGAATATACCTACTTTCGCTAATGACTATACATTATCCTATTATCTCAATGCAGTCAAACCTATAGACTCTTCCACCAGTGAACAGAGTGAAAATATGACTGAAGCAGATGTCAAGTATCTTAGTCACAAAAATAGGCGAAATAAAAATAAAAGATCTGATGGTGAAAACCACATTGTGGTGGTGTTAGAATCTAAAAAGGAGAAAATAAAGGACGTACCTAAAGGTGAAAACCTCTCTGAGGTGCCTAAAGGTGAGATACTTGATATACTACCAAGTCATTTTTAGGAGCAGTCTTCCATATTGATCGAGCCAACTCAGCTAGTGAACATTGGGAGTCAAGAGATACCACATATCATTCATGTAGCTCAATCACTATCAGCAGAAGAATTGAAAGAGTTCACCCAGCTATTCTTAGAAAAGAAAATAAACTTTGCATGGACGTACTCTGATATGCCGGGCTTGGATCCTGATCTCATTATGCACCATCTTTCAATCACACTGGGAGTAAAACCAGTTAAGAAAAAACTCCTTAAGATGCACCGGCATGTAGCATTACTGGTCAAGGCTAAACTAGAAAAACTACTCAAAGTTGGATTCATTGGAGCTATAGATTATGCCAAATGGATTTCAAACATAGTACCTGTATCAAAGGCAGACAAATCTATCAGAGTTTGCACTAACTTCAGAGATCTTAACAAAGCATGTCCAAAGGATGATTTTCCATTACCAAATATTGATATGATAGTCGACATGACCGTGGGGTATGAAATGTACTCACTAATGGATGGATTCTCCAGATACAATCAAATCAAAATAGCTCCTGGAGATCAGGAAAAGACAGCTTTTACCTGTGCATGGGGAACCTTTTGCTGGAATGTCATGCCATTTGGGCTAAAGAACGCAGGAGCAACCTATCAAAGAGCAGTTACTACAATTTTTCATGATATGATGCATAAGAATATGGAAGACTACGTTGATGATACTTTAGTGAAAACTATGAAAAGATCAACACATATTCAAGAGTTAGGTCCTATCCTCGACAGAATGGAAAAGTTCAAACTCCAGTTAAACCCAAAGAAGTGTGCATTCAGAGTGACATCCGGTAAGCTACTTGGATACATTATTTCAAAAAAAGGAATCGAAGTTGATCTTGAGAAAGTCCAAGCAATAATGGAAATGCCGCCTCCAAAGAGTATTAGTCAAATGAGAAGTCTACAAGGACGTCTCCAATCTATCAGAAGGTTCATTTCTCAGCTAGCAGACAAGGCTCAACCTTTCACGAAGGTACTAAGGAAAGGCGTATTATACAATTGGGATCAAGAATGTGAACACCATCTTCAGCAAATCAAAGAGTATCTGTCAAATCCACTGAGCTTAATGCCACCTATTCAAGGTAAATGACTAATCTTATATATATCAGCAACAGATTCATCACTGGGGGCACTTTTGGTGCAATAGGATGATGACAAAAAGGAAAGAGCTATCTATTACATCAGTAGGACATTGGTGTCTTATGAAATGAATTATACTATAATAGAAAAATCATGCTTAGCATTGGTCTTTGCATCACAAAAACTAAGACACTACATGCTAGCACATTCAGTCAAGTTGGTGGCTAAAATTGATCCACTCAAGTATCTTCTTAATAAAGTGACACTCACAGGGAGATTGGCAAAATGGGTCATGATTCTCACAGAATTTGACATTGAATATGTGGAACGTAAATCCATAAAAGGACAGGTAATCGCTGATCAACTTGCTGAAGCTCCACTTGAGGATACTCAACCACTACACATCGAGTTCCCAGATGAATCAATAATGCATCTTACTCAACAACCCTGGAAGATGTTTTTTGATGGGTCCTTTACTAAAAATGGTTCAGGTGCTGGCATATTATTCATTACTCCTCAAAAGTACTCCATCCCAAAATCTTACAAGATTTTATTTCCCTACACAAACAATATTGCAGAATATGAAGCCTTGCTAAATGGGATAAAGCTAGCCGTTGAATGGAAGGTTGCTAAATTACATATTTATGGAGATTCTCAGCTGGTCATCAATCAAATCAATGATACATATCAGACTCGAGATGAGAAGTTGATGCCTTACAAGAGAATGGTGGACAATCTCAAGAAGTACTTTGCTTTTGTGTCATTCCAGCAGATCCCAAGGTCCGCTAACAGAGCAGTAGATGCTATGGCCACTCTGGCATCCATACCTGAGTTACAAGAATTCAATGCTCACTTTGAGTTCCTGGTGGAAGAGTTACGTTACCCAGCTTATGATTCCCCTAAAACCCAAATAGTCTGTTCTATTATTGGACACGACTCATCTAGATATAGCCACATCTACTCCTATCTATGTGACCAAGTTATTCCTGAAAATCTTACCCGAAATGAGAAAAGAAACCTAACTTGAAATGCTTCGTGGTATGTTATCATAGCTAATGATTTATTTATATGAGGTTTGGATGGTACATTTCTTAGATGTCTAGAAAATGAAGAGTCTAAATGTGCATTATCGGAAGTCCATGAAGGTATTTGTGGATCTCATTCAAATGGTTTTACTTTAGTTCGGAAACTATTACGGGTTGGCTACTACTGGCCAGATATGGAAAAAGATGCCATAAAATTTGCTAAGACTTGTGAGAAATGTTAGCTTCATGGAAATCTCATACACGCCCCGGCGAGGGATCTCATACCATTCATTACACACTGGCCTTTTTAGCAATGGGCCTTTGATCTCATTGGTCAGATATATCTTGCATCATCCAATGTACATAAATTCATCATAACTGCCACTAAGTATTTCACCAAGTGGGTAGAGGCGGTTCCGCTCATCAAAGCAACTGGTAAACAAGTCGCCTTATTCATCCTAAACTATATAATTTACAGGTATGGGATACCTTCATCCATTGTGACCGATAATGGAGGATAGTTCAAGAATAAAGACCTGGATGAACTTTGTGAGAAATTCAAAATAAAGCAACACTTGTCATCAGTATATTACCCTCAAGGTAATGGACAAGTCGAGGCGTCTAATAAGACCCTATTAACTATCTTGCATAGAACAGTGAACAAATCAGGGAAGGATTGACATTTGCGGCTCAATCCTACACTATGGGCTTACAGAACAAGTATCAGAACACCTATTGGGGCTACACCTTTCTCTTTGGTGTATGGGTCCGAAGCAGTATTACCTATTGAAGTAGAAATACCATCTCTAAGAGTTTTGTTGCAAGGTCTTGTTACTGATGAAGATCACAGAATATCTAGATTGCAAGAACTCGAATTGCTGGATGAACATTGGCAAGTGGCATTTGATCATCCTAGAGTGTACCAAAAGAGAATGTCCAGAGGATATAACAAGAAGGCTAGACAAAGAGAATTTCAGGTTGGAGACCTAGTACTAAGAGAAAATCCAAAAAATAAATAGTTTCGAGACAACAAAGGGAAGTTTGAACCCAACTGGCTGGGTCCCTATATCGTTACTGCAGTCTTCGGCTCTGGTGCCTATCAGCTCTCAACATCGGAAGGAGAACAGCTCTGAGAACTGATTAACACCATCCACCTGAAAAGATTCTTTACTTAGCATTCTCTGCTCCAGCAAACTGTACAGCTGAAAAAGTCTTGAAAAAAATCCTAAAAATTGGAAAAGTCTTGAAAAAAGTGAAAAAAAAAAAATAGAAAAGAGAAAATGCCCTGGTGAAACCCTAGTAAACATGCACCTTGGTAAAAAAAAAAATGATTCTCTGCCAAGCAGGTGAAAACCTGGCAAACAGGTGCCTCTTGTACTCAAGCGCTCCATCTATCAACGCAACGTTGGCATTTCCTGCTTTCAAGTATCTTTTTGCTTTCGCTTGTACATATTTTCAGTCACTTTTGTGACACCCTAGTTCGTTGGAACCCACATGACTTGAAACTGATCAATGCCCTAGTCTTACGAAAATCGACAAAGCACATCCCATGTCCTAAGCAGTATCAAACAAGTCATTTTTCCGTCAGTGAAAACCGGTCGTCCACTCCGAGTCAGTCATCTGTCTCTTGACTACTACAGAGTTTTATCACTGAGTTAACAAGCAAAACAACATAACAAAAAATGATCACTGAACAGTTTGAGCTTTGCATGAAAATTTTTCTTTGTATGCTATCTTTTATATTGATTTTTGATTATTGTCCCTCTGAGTAACTCGAGGAAGTCTATTGTGACTAAGGGGAGCAAGGATTGGGGGCATAATATTTTCTTTGTTTTCTTCTTGTAGGAATGATCCCAATGATCTGGAAACATATAAATTAGCTGGGTGTCTGTGATAAGAGCCTTCACATTAAGGTGAAATCGCCTCACATACCTCGACTCTGCTTATTTGTATGCTACAGGGAGGTCCATATCATTTCTTTGTTTATTTTGAGGGAATTTCTTTATGATGCAATTCGGGTCCCTGCGAAATCTATCCAAGGATATGAATGAAAAAAGGGTCATTGCGGACAAGATAATTAATATTGCACATTGAAAAAGAAAGGAACTCTAACCTGCCTGTTGTGTTCATTATGCTTAATGATGAATCTTAAGCATTTTAAATCCAGTGACTAGGTTTAGGTTGCATTTCGCATATCATTTTGCATTTCATTTTGCATTTTGTGACTTTAGAGTGATTTTGGTGTAATAATAATGATCTCTTCATTTGCTGAATTAGAGCTAGAAGCTTCACCATTTCTTCGCTAAGTGGTCTCTTCTTCATTATTTCTTCGATCGAGTACTTGTGTTTTGAGATGTTAGCTGCATACATAAACATCTTATATAGATTCATTCATTTCATTATTACTCATTTGCATTCATTTATTTGCATATGAAAAGGAACAAAAACATAGACATCCATAATCATTTGCAATACATACATTCATGCTGAAAAAGAAATGCATACATATAGAATAAAGTATATAAAAACATCTCATAACCAATTGACACAAGTACAATGAAGTCAAATCGGATATCATATATATATATATCATCTCAAGTCTAAGAGTAAAAAATGATGTCCAATGACATGTACAAACTCCCATCAGAGCAAGAATCGTATAGGCTACAAAAATATGGGTGTGTCTACAAAAAAATATCCTAGCTACAAAAAGAATCATCTAGCTGGCACCCTCTACCTCATTTCCTGGTGGAGGAGGAGGAGCCTGATGCCTGAGATCCTATCGAGGTGCTCATGCTCCCTCTGATCGGGCCATATACTACGAATAAGGTTGCACCTGCTGTGCAACAGGAACTACAGCACTATACGCTGCTACGTAATAAGATGCCCTACTGCTCTGGAGAAGGACCTCCTGTCATAGAGACTCTATCTCTGCTCTCAACTCTACTCTCAAAGCCACAATCTGGCAATCACGCTCAGTCCTCACCTCAGCTAGCTGTCAGTCTTGCTCTGCCAGCTGAGTCTGTGCCACTATCAATTGTGACTGCAGCTCTACAAGATGTGCTCTCATCGACCTACCAGCATCTTGTCCATGCTCTCTCGTAGGTCCCCCATCTCCACCCCCATCTCCACCGCCACCACCACCTCCACTCTGCTCCTCCTTCCACTATCGTACCTGTCTAGGAGCTACTCTCTCCTCCTTCGCCTCACCCACTCCCCCTAGGGATCCACCCTCACTCCTCTGCTACCTACCCTGAGTTGGTACCCTGCTATTGCTAGCACCCAGATCACCACTACCTCATCGTGGAGCCTTAGCTCTTTGTGCCTGACCCTACCTCTAGCCCTATCTTTGGCCCTGTCCCTGTGCCGGTGTGGGGGCATCTTCCTCAACATCCTCAATTTGAGGAGCCTACTCACCTAGGTCTATAAACCATGGGAAAGGATGCCGCTGAAAGTAATCTCTATATTGGGGCAATACCCCCACATCTGCTATATCATCCAAGTATTCCCACCTCTGTTAGTGTAAACCTATCAGCTCCTGCATCGCTAAAGCATAGGATAGCCTAGGTGACCATCCCTGTCTCTCCTCGTCAGCATATCGAGCATATGTTGTAAACTCCTATGAGATCCCCTGAGGCTGGCCATACTACCTCATCACTTGTGAAATGAAGAATCGCTCCACAACAGTCTGCGATCTCCCAATCAATGGGCGTGTGACAAATAGATCTCTCCGCACTGCCCGCCAGTCATCCCACGGCTCTAACCCTCTATATGGTCGCCATACGACAACTATGAAGTCATCGAGCTGCCATCTCCAGAAGTCTATCTTGCCCAGATGGGGCTGCGTGATATATCCAACATATCTATAAATGATCGGCTATCCTGGCTCCCTGCTATCTGTCACTATCGGCCGACACACGGGAAGGTGCTCCCAAGCCCACACCTACAAAATATATACCCCAGCAGCCATGCTCCGCCCCTCTCTGTAAATGATCTCATGCATCTCTCGATACATGTGGAATAGTAAACAAGAACCCCAGTCAAGTCTCTACGGGGACTCTATCAATCGCTCGAGCATCCGGCTCCATCCACTCTGAAAACCCTGCTGCCCTCAGTCTGGCATCAAAAAGCACCCAATAAAACCTACTAGGACACATGCTAAAGGATACTCCTCACTGTACCTGCTCATCAGTATATCCCAACTCATAGAATGAGTCAAGATATCAGGATCCCTGAATATGTTCCTCAGTGCCTGCAGTCCAGGTAACAATGCGGTATCATAGTCCACCTTATCCCCAACAAAAGGGATACGAAGGATCCTGTACACATCCTTTGGAGTAATAGTCAACTCCCCAACTGGCAAATGAAAGGTGTTATGCTCTGAATGAAATCATTCTACTAATGTTGTGAGCATCCCGTGGTTCACACGGATATCAGGTAACTGCATCAGGTGGGTAAAGCCACACATATCAATATGGGCCTGCTCAACCTTAGACAAATCTTGAACTAATGCCATAGTGGGAGGATATACGCATCTAAAGAGAATAGGAGGTAATCTAACCTACAACAATCCAACAATGAAACATTAGAAAACATTCCAAATAATCCTACAAGAGAAGTTAAACATCATGCAAATCCAACTAAGTCAAATGCCAAAGCAAAATTTCATGTTTACACTTTCAAAAATGGTCACTATTTTTCGAACGACAAAACACAGTTAAACAGAATCTCGTACAAGTCAGGAATGGATCTCATACGAGAAAACAACCTCAAACAACACTTTATCGGACATCGCACGACAAAATGGTCTCCTAACCGACCTGTCGTACGACACAAGGGTTACTCCCGTATGACAAATCTAATGGTCATAAACAATGAAAGAAAAATTGTCATTTTCTCATACGAGACAGAATCCTGTCTCGCATGATAAACCGAGACACCCGACCCAAAACCTGTCAAAAACATGGAAAATAAACAAAAAAATTCAAAATTGGAAACATAAACAGGCTTAAGATCGATCACTTACCGCTGGCTCATAGTTTTGGGGTTGATTATGTCTTCTCTGGTGCTCGAATTGATGCTGACTAGTAGGGACCACCATTTTCTTCGCAGAAGGGTTTTTTAAGTTTTCAAACTTGGAGGGTTAAAATGAATTGAAAATGACACTTTTGTCCTATATATAGCCAACAACCTAATTTTTCAACTTGCTCTGATGGACACAAAAATTGTACCTTTGGCTAATGTGCCTGCTCTGATTCCATTTTCGGGTTCAAAATAAAAAATCGAGATCATCTTGCTAGTCAATTTCACAATTTGGACCACTTAGCACTCTTTTCATCAAATGCTTATCCTGTCTTCAAGTTGCGCTCAATTTCTCAATAATCAACGCTGAATATCAATTTCAATTCTACCAGACAACTTTGCAATCAATTCAATCATTGCCACATCTTCAATATTCTTCAAAATCAATTTGTGCTCAAACGACTACTCATCGCACAATTGCCTAAAATCAACTACCCTCACTATCTTTCAATTTCGCTCCCAAGGGGGCATACTTGTGACCTTATGACTTCACATTCTTCAAAATGTCAAGAATTTTTTTAAATTTTCATCAAAAGTTGAGCAAAAATCTTTTCAATTAAAATAAAATCAATTCTTATTGTTAAGGGGCATCTTAGCTTCATCACTTCACATCAAGTTGATATCTCTCGATCATCTGAAATCAAATCAATCGCTAGGGGCATATCAATTTCATCACTTCAAATCAAGATGATATTTGTCTTCATCTGAATTAATCTCTTAACGTTAATCAGTTTCATCGCTTCAAATCAAGCTGATTATTTGTTTAAACTCAATCAAATGTTTAAAGAGTATCTTTGATCACACTCAATCTAAGCAGGTGTTCAGTATTCGTTTCTTGATCAAGCTAGACAAGTTTTATCTTCATTCATCGTGTCTTGATCAATCAAGTTCAAGATCGATTCTTTTTTATCATCGTTCACTGCATCTAAGTTCAATCAAGTTCTAGATCAGTAAGATCCACTTCTTGATCAATCAAGTTCAAGTTCGGTATCTTTGTTTCTATCATTCCCCAGTTCAATCAAGTTCGGGATCGGTATCGCTTTAATCAAACTTCATTCAGCTTTGTCACTTCGAATCAAGCTAACACCTTGCTTTCATCTAGTTCGTGATCAATCAAGTTCAGAACTGACATCTCCTAGACATCACACATTCTTTGAACCAATGCGCTGCTCGTACATTAATTCAAAGAGGGGCAAATGTAATACCCTAAAAATGGTCATCTAAACCATGGGCCCCTAATCTCGACAACATCACCAAGGTCCTAACCAAAAGGCAATTAAATCAATGTTGAGCACATAATTAATTCTTTAATTATCAAATATCACATGGCAAAATCAATTACCCAATATTAATTAAATATTTATTTAATTAATTGAATCATTCCAAGAATATTCATTTTGATCAATTATCCTATTTTAATTTATTAAATATCTTTGCATAAATAATTAATTAATAAATTTGCCATTCAATCATGCAAAAAAGAATTAATTTTCTACAAAAAGAAGAATTTATTACAAAACAAAGAGTTGAATTGAAAATTAAATAAAAGAATTGAATTGAGAGAGAAATCAAACTTGAGATATTATTTCTTTTTCTAAATTGAGAATTTGAAATCAGAAAAACAATTAATTGAATTATTGATTATTCTCTTAAATTGGAACTCAAAGCTTTTCAGAAAAAGAAGTTCAGTTGCATTAAAAAGACTCTTTTCTTGATTAAATTGAAGAATTATCTATTTTTATCACAAATGCATTATTGTTTTCCAAATGCAACTTGGACTTCTTATTCGAATGCATTTTAATTGAACTATAATTGGAATCTATCTCAAGGTTAACTCAATTTCTCAATTATTTCAATTAATCCTAAATTGAGCTTTTTTATCATCTTTCTATAATTCTCTATAAATTCAGTCATCAACTCTCATTCCAATTCACCCTGAAGATTTTTGAGAATATGTCATTATTATACTGATTTTGCTCTGGAGTCATTGATTGATTATTATTGCTTTTTTTAGATTATTTGCATCCATCTTACATCCATTATTGCTTGCACCCATTATTGCTTGAAGTGATTTTTTGTTTGAATTATTCATCCATTTTTTACATCCATATAGCTTAATATCATATAGATTAAATCCTTCGTCTTGGTGTAGTCTAGTCACTGGTATTGCTTATAACAAACTAAGAGCAATTCTATACTTGCATCTTGTAGAAGGAAATGGGTCGCTTTGCTATGGTTTATTTTTATTGATTATTGATTACTAACAATGTATATAATGACTTAATTGAAGTGTTGTGCTTGCAGCTACAAGTTTACTTTTTCACACACACAATAAACACCGAGGTTATCAGTGTCGGTTAAAGTAGAAAGAATGTCTACTGAGTAAAGTTTAGTATTTATCGAGTATCAATCGAGCAGTAACAAAATGCATTGGATGAATAAATACATTATTAAATGAAGGATGCCAACGAGCTGGAGATTTATAGGAGATTGGAATGTCGTGCAAGAAGTTTGTTAAGGATCAACGACAATGAAAATTCAAGAGTTGGATCTACAACACAGATTGAACGATCATAACCGAGCACAAGTACCAAGGAAGGTATACAAGTTCCAAGGCAAGATAAAACATTTTTTCAGTTCAAAGGATTCAATGAACCTAGTCAAGTTTGAAGATCTGATGGCTAAGATTAATCATGGGAAATGTGATTAAGGAGATTAAGTAGTTTGGAATTGCTTATAAATAAGGAAAAATTGATGAACAAAGTATGCGGGCAAATAGCAAAGCAGTGATACTGCAGAGGTGATTACCGAGTACAGAATATTGGAGATCTGATTGAAAAACAGATTGAGAAGCCCAGCAAGGAGGAAGATAAGTCTTATGACAAGATTATTTTGAGCACATAGAGTCTACTTTAACATTTTAGATGTGAAGTTGTAGATATATTTAATTACTATTATTTATTTTTTAAGTGACAGGAAATCTCTTAACTGAGTGGACCTAATAGTCTTATTTGTAAATCCTCTAGCAAGGTAACATTCTGAATGAGTGTTTGAAATCCTTTGACAAGGTCACTTCTAACAAAGTGCAAGATTCTGATAGATCTGAGGGAAATCTCTTGACCGGGTCACATCTAGCAATGTGTTTATGTAATATTTAATAGGATTGGCTTTTAACCAAGCATACTCTAGAAGAGTATATTTTCTTAGTGGGTTTGAAATCCTACAGTGGTTTTTCCCTATTTGGATTTCCACGTTAAATCTGGGTTTAAATGTGTTTTGTTTTTTTAAGTTTATCAGTTTATGAGTTTGAAAGATTTACAGTCATAGTTGCATAACAAGTAAGTTCTACTGGGGTTGAATCTGATGAATATTTTGAATTGTGAGTTTATCTGATTCAGCCCCCCCCCTCTCATCTAACTAACAATTGGTATCAGAGCTAGAACTCCGAAAGAAAAGTTTAAAGGAACTTGAGGCAAGATCTGAAGATGTATAAAAGGGATGCACCAAAGTTGAACAAGTCAAGTTTCTCCACATGGCAGAAAAGGATGAAGTTGCACTTATCAGGAATTGGAGAATATGCAACATATTATCTAGAGAATGATTACACTACACCTAGCACCTACCTGATGACAATGGAAGAGATAAAGGCAAAGCAAGAACATATTCAAACAATGATTGAAATAACATCAGCATTGATCAACTCAGAGTTTAATGATCTAGAAGGTTGTAATGATGCCAAAGCAATGTGGAATAAGCTTATATCTGTTTATGGTGGTGATGAACATGTTCAAAGAGAAAAAGTAGATAGTCTAAGAGGACAACTTGAATCCATGAGAATGAATGAAGGTGAGAATATAATCCAATATAGTACAAGGTTAAAGGAAACTCTCAATTAAATCAAAGGAGCAAGAGGAACTATTGAAGAAAAGGATGTAACAAGTAAGTTGTTGAGAACACTTCTACCTGCTTATGCCATTCGAGTCTCTGCAATTAACGAATTAAGGTTTGTACCAAACATGCTAGTCTCTTTGGATTCGACTATCGGTAAGCTACATGCTTTTGAGTTGAGTAATTTTGATAACAGTGGGTCTTTGGTAAACAAAGTTGAATCTGCATTCAGTTCTTTTCATCTTGATGAATCTAATGATTACAATGATAGAATGTATAAGTATTCTAAAGGAAATTACAGTGGAGCAAGTGAGAAATTTTGCAAAAACATGGAAGAAGTACATAAACTATATGAGGAAATTAGAAAGCAAGAAGAGTTTGAAGCATTATTGGCTAGAAGGTTATCGAGAAGCAAAGGTAAGTATAAAGGAAAGTTACCTTTGAAATGTTTTAACTGTGATAAAATTGGACATATGGCTTCAAACTGTCATAACAAAGAATCTAGTGAAAAGAGAGAATACCGAGATGACAGACATAAAGACTACCAATACAGAGGGCACTGAGACTTCAGAAGGAGAGATAGAAAGACATGCCTAGTAGCTGATGAGGAATCCAATGATGATAAATCTGATGGGACTGAGATATAGGAAGTTGTATATGTGGCTATTAAAGATGGATCAGATGAAGAAAGGTATGAAGAAAAAGCCTTAATATCACACATAAATAATAATGATTCTTGGATCATAGATAGTGGATGCTCACATCACATGACATGTGATAAACACAAGTTTGTTAAATTAGAAGATTATGATGGAGGTTATGTAAGATTTGGTAATGATGCACCATGTCCTGTGAAAGGTAAAGGATCTATCACACTTCTTGACAATGTGAAATGTTTGATGTATATTGGGTTGAAGGTTTGAAATACAATTTGTTGAGTGTAGTGCAAGTAAACAATACTAGATACCGAATAGAATTTCAGAAAGGAATTGTCAAAGTTCATGACAAACATGGAAAGTTGGCAGCTATCGGGACTCAAACAAGAGGTAATACATTTCATCTTCACTCAACTCGGAACAATTGTCTGTATGCAAAAATTGAAGGCACCTGGTTATGGCATAAAAGGTTTTGTCATGTAAATTTTGATAACCTGATCAAAATAAGTAAGAAGCACAGAGTAAGAGGTCTACCGAGCTTGGAAAAACCTAAGAATGCAATATGCCGAGGATGCTAGATGGGTAAGATGACAAAATCAAGCTTTATAAGTAAGTCTTACACTTCTAAAGGAATTTTAGATCCTGTGCACACTAATCTTTGTGGTCCTATGAAAGTTCAAAGTTATTATGGTGATAAATACTTCATATTATTTGTGGATGATTACTCAAGGATGATAACAGTTATGTTTTTAAAAGAGAAACCAGAAGCCTTTCAAATGTTCAAATTGTATAAGGCAAGAGTTGAAAATGAAATAGGAAGACAGTTGAAATGTCTAAGATCTGATAGAGGAGAGAGTTCATTTCAGATGAATTTAACTTATTTTGCAATGATCATGGTATAAAGAGACAAGTGTCTACATCGAGAAAACCACAACAAAATGGGATAGCTGAAAGAAGAAATAGATCAATTGTAGATTGTGCCAGAACCTTGATGATAGAAAAGAGAGTACCTCAAATATTTTGGAGAGAAGCAATAAGCACTGCAGTTTACACCCTGAACTGAGTACAACTAAAGAAAGAAACTATGAAGACACCGTATGAAATCTAGTATGACAAGACACGAAATGTAAGTTATTTTAAAATATTTGGAAGTAGATGTTATGTTCACAAAGATGACAGAAATGGAAAATTTGATTAGAAAAGAGAGGAAGGAACATTTCTTGGTTATTCCTCTAGGAGTAAAGCATTTAAATGTCTGATCAAATCATCTAACAAAATAGTGGAAAGTGCAAATGTGAAAATTAATGAATTTGCAGAAAGGAATGATGAAGGAAACTCCAAAGAACTAGAAGATTATGAAGAGTTTGTATATGTACAATCAAGAAGTCTAACCGAGAAAGCCGATGAAGAAAATACTCAGTTACCGAGTGATGAAGAAGATCATACAGAGCCTACCGAGCCTATATTAGCAAAATATGTCAAAAGAAATCATGAATCAAGTCAGATTATAGGAGATAAGGATGCTCTAGTGATGACAAGGAACAAACTGAGACAGAACACATGTCTGATATCTTAGTTTGAACTAAGGATAGTAAAAGAGGCATTAAGCAATGAAGATTGGGTGAATGCTATGACAGAAGAGATTGAACAAATCAAGAAAAATGAAACATGGACACTGGTCCTGTGAGGCCCTACCCCGACCCATCCTATCTCTTCAGTTATTTTCATTTTGGAACTATTTTAGATGCTAGTTTTGACACACTATGGATAGAGAACTTTACATGGTCCCATGATTTTGGTAACATTGATATATATGGATGCTTCATTTCTATGCCTTGTGGATTATAGAATATTATATGATTCTAGATTAGGGTAATATTGTGATGATGCAGGTTATTATCTGAATTTCAGAATTTGTTATAATGTTAGAAAAATGTTTGCATATCTTGTAGATGGATCAAATTTTGAGGATTATAATAAATTGCTTTGATTTGTGATAAATCGTATTTTATAATGACGAGCCTTTGCAGAATGAATGTATTGTATTCTGATTATGTGTTATATATTATATGAGGTTATTTGGGAAGTACTAATGCTTTAATTGAGATGTGTAGGAAATTATCCATGTGACCATGGAAATATTATGGAGAATCAAGCCTAGGCCAATGTGCGTTAGTAAAACCAGGGGTTGTCTATTTGGAGAGACAACACCCCGTATGTACTGTATTTTATTCGTAAATGTAAAATGTTGCATGAGTGTAATTTGTATTTATTGGAATTGTTTAAATTGTTTTAGGGACAATTGCCATGTATGTAATTGTGATGTGGAATTATGTTGTAGTGTCACTTGACACCTATGTAGTATGTTGTGTTGGCAAATTGTCTTGTCACCTTTTTGGAAAGTTTTATTTTTGTTAATTGTTATATCTCCTAATTATCCTTGAAGGAACCAAGAAATCTAGGTTAGTGAGCCACAAGGAAGGTCAACTCAGAGTTGACCCGTAGGTTCACTTCAGGTGGACTTTCTGAAGGTCAAATCAACTCCTAGAGTCAACTTTAGAGCTTTTCTATTAGGCCTCATGGGGTACCTATGGGTGAAGGCCAAAATTGGCCATGTGTCTTTCCCTTAGGACTTGTTTAACCACCCAAAAAAGTGGTTTTCCCAAGATGGACGAATTCCATCTATAGGAGTGCCATCCTTGGTAGGATAACCTTCTTGGAGATAGTAATCCCTCTTCCCCATTTCATTTCCCTTCTCTAGACACCTAGGTTAGGGAGTGTGTAAGACCTAGGGAAGACCAACCCAATGGGGGATGCCTCACTCTATCCAAGAGGTTGGAAGGAGTGAGAGAGGCCTTCTTAGGCTAAGAATGGAAGCTTAGTGAGCTAATCACCCACTCTCCATCCCTGGAGATTTTTGGAAAATTTTGGAAAGAAAATCAGTTTTAGGATAGCAGATTTGGGGGGCTAAGGAATTGCAGAAAAAGATTGAGGATTGGGCAGCTCTTCATCAAGCCTTCCCATAGATTTCCCTTGGCAGGTCAAGGTTGGTGTTATCCTTTCCCCTCTTATGTAAATGTAGAAATGTTATAGAATGTTTGAATGCAAATTGTTGTAACTGTTTATTGTGTTGTATTTGTAAAATTTATGTGTTTCTTGTTTATATCTGTTTTATGTAATGTTGTGTTTAAGGAGTGTTTCAAGACCATCCTTTCCTTGGGAGGAAAGATTGGTCTTGGGGGTGGAAGGAGCTTGACAGCCCTTAGGGTGAGAGGCTCTCATTTTGAGAGTGATCTCAAGGGTCTATCCATGAGACCCTTGCTGCTTTCTTTTGTGTTATTTCTACTTGGGGGTCATAAGGGGTGCAAATATGGCATGGTTGCCTTTCTGGGGGTCATAAGGGTGTAGGGATTAAGGATGAATTTCTGGTTATGCATTCATGGGTGCCATGAGTTGGCTATAAGTTTTATTTAGCAGATTTCTCCCCTAGGGTACTTGGTCCACTTCCACCCTAGTAAGGCATCACATTTTGTGATGGAGTTTCAGCTTGGGAAAGGGTGTCTCTGTTGTGTTATTTTCTTTCCCCTTGTTTGTTGTATTGCTTGGTTGTAACCCCATCTAGGTCTTGATTCTCCTAGCTCGGGGGTGGCTTCTGGTAAGTCTAGGCTGGGAGGTGAGCATCCCATGGTCACAGGCCTAAATCTTACATGCAGGTGGCTTGGGAAAAAGACTAGGAGTTGCAGATTTGCTTGGTTGCAGATTGTTATTCAGATACAGATTTTCTATTTAAATGCAGAAAAGCAAAAGGAAAATGTAATCTTTATGAATTGTAGCAAAATGAATATATGTGAAAAGGGAGTTTTAGGTTGATTTCTTTTATTTTCTGTATAAAGATTAAGAGAGAGAAGACTGATTAGATAATTCACCCATTCTATATATGGGCTATTGTAACTTATTATTCTGAAAGCAATGTACTTTTTATTTAAATTTTGATGTCTATTATGTTGCTGTAGACTACATCTAAATTTGGTCTGTTAACTTGTTTACTTACTGCAATATTAATGAAGAGGAAAAAAAAAAATGCATTAGATTTTATTATTTACTTGCATAGCTTAAATTTCTATTATTTTATGACTGTTACAAAAAAAACTAGTATTTTTACATTGCTGTAGAGAGCATGATGTATGACTGTTAAAAAAAAGAAAAATAAGACCTATTTTAAATGCTGATAGAAGACTAAGAACAGAATGTTTAATTGTTGAAATCTCAAAACAATATAAGGGTTTTCAGCCCTATTATTTTAACATTCAATTATATATATATCTATAAATATATAAGTATATATATTGAAAAATATATACCTATATATATATATATATATATATATATATAAACTGCTATATGTGCATACCCCTGCAAATAACAAAAAGAGATATATTCTGAATTTGTGTACCCCTGTTACAAAATATATAGAGCATTGCATGCTGCTGTGTTAAAACTTAATTTCAAATAAACTTCCTAATCTTATATATATATATATATATATATATATATATATATATATATATATATATATATATATATATATATATATATATATATATATATATATATATATAAACATATCCACCACTGTTATTAGGGTTAGCATTTTAGGGATAACAGTGGTGGATATGTTTATATATATATATATATATATATATATATATATATATATATATATATATAATCCCAGTTTTAATTAGGGATGGGAAATTTAATTTGGAATTTTAAAATTTGATTTGAATATATATTTGGGGTTAAATTAATAATTGAATTATTATATGATTTTTTTATTCTTTAGGGGATTAAATTTTTAATATAGTAAAATTAAAGGGGTTAAAACATGAGGAGTTATTATAGTTGGATGCACCATACATTAAATCAATTAATTTACTTAATTAACCAATAGAGTTTCCTCAACTCATTGGGCGTTAGGTTATATTGTAAATGGAAAAAAAAAATAAAAAATTTAAAAGGTGAAATTGTAAATTAATTTTATGACCCATAAGCCTTGTGACCGATTTGGCCAAAATAATTAAATCATCAAAATTAAGAGGTTAGGAAAATTAGAATTGGCTTTAGCCTAATATCGGTTTTAGTGGGAAATGGTGTTATAAAAATTTAAACAATATCGGTGGAATATAAATAGTAAATTCGCGTGTGCATCAATTAATTAATAACATTATCATTATATGATTGGGGATGAATTAATACGTCAAGATATCCATTTATCCCTCGTTTCAAATTACGACAACTTAGTTAAGGTAATTGGGCTAGCTAACTAATCTATGACACTGATTAATCCCCACCAAATTAAGTTGCTCGTTCGAGTTGGTTAATTAACCCAACCTTAGTAAACAATTTTATTTTCACCCTAGATAAGTCAAATCTCTAATCAAGTTATTATAATTGTAGTATATGTTGCGAGTTCATGATGTCAAAAAAAATTTGTTGTTCCGTTTTTCGTGCCCAAAAGTTGGGCATGACAGGTCCCAAGACCAAAAGAGAAAAATGTAATCGGTACAAAGTGGATTTTTAGGAATAAGCTAAATGAAAAAGGTGAGGTCATTCAAAATAAAGCAATACTAGTTTGCAAAGGTTATGCTCAAGAAGAAGGAATAGACTATGGTGAGACTTTTGCACCTGTGGTAAGACTTGAAGGAGTGAGAACATTGTTGGCATATGCTGCTTATAAAAATTTCAAGGTATATCAAATGGATGTTAAATCTGCATTTTTGAATGGTGTACTAGAAGAACAAGTCTATATTGAATAGCCTAAAGGATTTATTGAAGAGAAGAATAAAAATCAGGTATGTAAGTTGAGCAAATATTAATATGGCCTAAAGCAAGCACCCAGAGCATGGTATGAAAGGTTGCACTCTTACTTAATCAAGATTGGATTTATGAGGACTACTGAAAACAACAACATGTATATGAAGAATGATGAGGATAATGGAATATTGATTTCAGCCATATTTGTTGATGATATTATTTTTTGTGGTAATGATTCTTTATGCAAGAACTTTGGAAATGAAATGTGCAAAGAATTTGAGATGTCATTAATTGGTGAAATAAAGTATTTTATAGGTTTACAGATACTCCAAATGAAAAATGGGATTTTCATTACTCAATCCAAGTATATAAAGGAAATCTTGAAGAAATTTGGAGTGGAGGATTCTGAACCTGTAAGTACTCCTATGACTACTAATTGTAAACTATCAAAGAATGATGAATTTGCATCTGTTGCTGAGATACTTTATCGATCTATGATTGGAAATTTGCAATATTTAGTTCACAGGAGGCCTGATATAGCACATGCAGTAGGTATAGCTGCAAGATTTTCTTCAGATCCCAAAGAAACCCATATGATAGCAATCAAGAGAATTTTCAGATACTTGAGAGGCACCAAATATTATGGTTTACTATATAAAAAGAGGAATGATTTTGACTTAAAAGTCTATACAGATGCTGACTGGGCAGGAAATATTGATGACAGTAAAAGCACAAGCGGTGGAGATTTCTTTTTGGGAGAAAGACTAGTGAGTTGACTTAGCAAGAAACAAGGATGCATTTCACAGTCAACAACTAAAGCTGAATATGTCCCTGCAGCATTGAATTGTACCAATAGAGAATGGATCAAACAACTATTTTAAGGTATGAATGAGACAGTTACTGAGCCAGTAACTATATTTTGTGATAATACAAGTGCTATTAACATTTCAAAGAATCTGGTAATGCACTCTAAGACAAAGCATATCTCTATAAAGTATCATTATCTAAGAGAAGAAGATCAAGAAAAGAAAGTTGTGCTAGAGTATGTTAGCACAAAGGAACAAATAGCAGACATCTTCACAAAGCCACTGCCAAGGGACACTTTTGAGTATCTCAGAAGTAAGTTAGGGGTCCTACCCCTATCTTGTACTCACTGACAGAGTTTGGTGAAAGCATCAATTCTATGACTCTACAGAATACTATTTGCGAGTTGATGTTGATTTACACACTTTAGAAGGTCATCTAAAGTTGTGCAAGAAACAGTGAATGAAGACAAGATGCCCTGACCGAGACTAAGATGATACATTTGTATATGTTTTAACAAGAAAGGATATTACTTCAAAAGAGGAAGTAATCATGAATTAGTTTTACTTTTGGCATTGTTGTCAAAGGGGGAGAAGACTAATGAAAGGGGGAGAAGACTAATGACAGGGGGAGAAGATCACAGGAGAAGTTTATAGCTCAAGGATAACATGACAAGAAAAAAATAGCAGTCTGACTCAATTGGCATAAATCAAGTTGGTATTGCCATCAATGCCAAAGGGGGAGATTGTTGGCGTTACATTAAGTTTGTTGGTATGATGATATTGAGAAGGTTGTTGGAGATTGCTGATATAATTGATAAAGGATGAATACTGTCTTAATAATCTTATTTTGTCATTGATGTCAAGCAATTGATTTTTTGATTCAGTATGATGTTTCCATATCTTAAAAAGTATGTTTTGATGAATATAAAGATGTCGGTAAGTGACACAGAAAGAATGTGAAAATGAAGGGGAGTAATAAGTTATTCAATGGGAAACTATTATCAAGTTAGACAGTGATGAGATTATGTTATTTTGATTATTTTGATATCCTATATATATGTGTATTCGAAGACTGAATATGAAGGAGAAAAGATTTCATGCATCAGAATGAGTAAAGGTTTGATATTGTTCTATTTTACTGAGTAAGGAGCTAGTCGGTAAACACCAAGGTTATCAGTGTCGGTTAAAGTAGAAAGAATGTCTACCGAGTAAAGTTCACTATTTATCGAGTATCAACCGAGCAGTAACAAAATGCATTGGATGAATTAATATATTATTAAATGAAGGATGCCAATGAGCTGGATATTTATAGGAGATTGGAATGTCGTGGAAAAAGTTTTTTAAGGATCAACGACAATGAAAATTCAAGAGTTGGATCTACAGCGCAGATTGAACAGTCATAATCGAGCACAAGTACCAAGGAAGGTATACAAGTTCCAAGGCAATATAAAACATTTTTCAGTTAGAAGGATTCATTGAACCTAGTCAAGTTTGAAGATCTAATGGCTAAGATTAATCATGGGAAATGTGATTAAGGAGATTGAAAAATAGATTGAGAAGCCCAGCAAGGAGGAAGATAAGTCTTATGACAAGAACATTTTGAGCGCATAGAGTCTCCTTTAACATTTCAGATCTGAAGTTGCAAATATATTTTATTACTGTTATTTATTTTGTAAGTGACAGGAAATCTCTTAACCGAGTGGACCTAAAAGTCTTATTTGTAAATCCTCTAGCAAGGTAACATTCTGAATGAGTGTTTGAAATCCTTTGACAAGGTCACTTCTAACAAAGTGCAAGATTCTGATAGATCTGAGGGAAATCCCTTGAGCGGGTCACATCTAGCAATGTTTTTATGTAATCTTTAACATGATTGGCTTTTAACCGAGCATACTCTAGAAGAGTATATTTTCTTAGTGGGTCCGAAATCCCATAGTGGTTTTTCCCTATTGGGGTTTCCACGTTAAATCTGGTGTTAAATGTGTTTTATTGTTTTAAGTTTATTAGTTTATGAGTTTGAATGATTTATAGTCATAGTTGTATAACAAGTAAGTTCTACCGAGGTTGAATTTTATGAATATTTTGAATTGTGAGTTTATCTGATTCACCCCCCCCCCTCTCATCTAACTAATAGTCACTGGAATTTTCTTATCCAGATCTGAGAGAAAATCCACACTCGCATCTCTTAGGAGGTGATAGATCGCTTTGCCATGGATTTATCTTCCTTTATTTTAAATTTGCTAACCATGCTTGTAATGATCTATTGAGTTTTTTGTGTTGCAGGTGTAGGTATCACACTTCATAGGCACGACATTTTGGTGCCCACCGTAGGGCCCAAAATTTGATTTTTGGCCTCTCAAGCATCATTAAACCTTCATTTTTTACCGGGCTGGAATCAAAATTTCATATGAGCTCCTTGGTGCAGTGATACGATACTTCATCTTGACTCATACGGTCTTTTAAGGAGATTGAAGTGGCATACGAGCTCTGTTCTACACTCCTACGATCTCAGAAAGATTCTTGTATGAATAGGTAAATCATATCATATGACATTCTACTTCTATGTTTTTAAAATAGACTGCATTTTTGGGGTTTCATGCTTCAATTTGGTTATTACTAATGCTAACCCTGGTCTATTTGTGAGTGTTTCGGTAGCCTAACTAGTTTTTGTAGGACGATTGTCGAAGATTATGCTTGTCAAAGACTCATTGCATAAAAACACATCATGACTACTAATATATCTATTTTGGAGGTTGCCTAAAAGAATTCAACAAAACTTTGTGTATTTTCTTAAATTTTTCTAGGCACACTTGATTTTGCTAATGGAAATGAACAATCATGTTTTATGTGTTTTGATGATAGGTGAGTATGCTCTCACCTTTCTTAGGTGATCAGAAAGCTAGAATCATCCTTTTCTTTCAAGAGTGCATTTGTTTAGAGGGGCTGCCCTCCCGAGGAGCTAATAACTCTTAGCCATTAAGGCCGGTGAGAGGAGAACGACCTAAGTGGGAATGGCTAACGCCAAGTAATCCAACCCACTATAAAATAAATGTGATTTGATGAAAATCAAGTCAATGGTAGTGCTCAGGAATAACTCTCCTCCATACCTTCGGGTATATCAAACCTTGGTTTTCAAGGCTGGGAGACCTCTTAATTGAGTATTATACCCCGACGCGCCGAACAGATCCCTTACTAGTTCCAGTTAAATTAGAAGCTACCCGATTCACCTCTGAAAAGGTGATAATCTTTGTGCAAGAGAGATAGAAACTCTCCCAAGACACTTGCCATATTGTGCCACCATTAGCATTTGGAGTTGGATAATACAGCGTTGAGAATCCATTGCGCGAGACTCAGCGGCTGTATTTTGATTAGCTATTGGGTGTGTACCTAAGCTTGCAAGCAAAGGTTTTCTCTCTCAGCTAACTTCCTTAGGTAGTGTGATGTGCTTGAAGGTCACTAATCATATTGTGTGTTTTCTATGTATTCATCCCCTAAATTAAAAAATTAGACATTTAAAACTGGAAAATAGAAGCAAAACATCAGGCTTCATTGATCAAAATTCGGCCAAACAAACATATTTTTCTCTGTTCTGTTCTTTGTCATACAAGGAATATAGTTTGTCGTATGAGCCGGTGAAAGTTTTTGTACGAGCCTGTTAGCATAAAATCTTTTGTCGTATGGCTTATTAAGTTGTGTCGTATGAGGCATTTTATTTATCGTTTAGCTTAGGGGAAATTTTCATACGAGCCTGTGCTTTGTCATATGAAATTTTTGATTTGTCGTATGGGCTTATATGTATTTTCGTCTGAGGCTGCTTAAACTTTCATACAAATTTATGTCTTTATTGGTCCAAAATTGTCTTCTTGTGCATCTTTTTCAGATCTGTCATATTTTCTTGGTCAATTTACAGTGAGCATAAACACCTAATATCTGTCGCTTTGTGCTTAGATTGTCTTCTTTGTTCGCTTGGTCAAGTTATCATCTGTCAAAATTAGACTATAGAAGATAAACACCTCAAGAATTTCAAGTACTCACATTCAACAAGTTCAAGATCTAAACATCTCAAAGTGCATGATCAACCTATTTGATAAACTGATCACCCAAAACATAGTTTCTCATTAAGATCTATCATCCTTTATCACAAAACTACAATGTTTGGTCAGGATAATCTTGTCCCACATCGTAGGATATATCATTCCTATTGGACTTGGTTTTTATCAAATCATCATCATTGCACTCCAAAACCAAAGATCAAAAAAACTTGCAAACTTTTAAACACTTGAAACATCCTTTCGGGTCATATCACTCTATCACATTTACATTGATAGTTGATCACTTATCAAAGCAACTTTTGGACAATCGAATCCTAGAAAAATATCTAACACATGTGTATACCCATTCTAACTAGAGATCAGAGATGAAGAATTGCAGAGATGGAAATTGAAACATTGGAAATAACTGAAGAGCATAGAACCATGGAACATGAAGATGAAATACAAGTTCAAGGAGAAATAATAGAACAAAATATCAGAGACATCAAAAAAGACTCCCAATTCGATAAATTTATGTAGAAAGTATTAGAGGTAGAAAAAAAAAAATATTTCCTAATGTTAGCAAAATCTAGTGCTACACTCCCCCAAGATTTTGGTGTGAACAAATTGACACAAAATAAAAGTGATCCTCCTCCTAATAACGAACAATATGAGGATATTTTTGGTCTTAACATTAATGACACATCAATTCCTAGTAACACCAGAACCAATGAAGAAACTTACATTCCCAAAAGAGATGAAGTAGAAATTTTGAATAACATTCAATCCAATGAAGATACAAGAAAGGCTAGAGATGAAACAACAAGAGATCCAGATCCTCCTAGAATACAAAATCATGGTTATGCAAGAGAAAATCATGTTGATAATCCTATCACAACTCTCACACAAAAACTACAAACACTACAAACACAAATTCAGGATATGCAAAGAGGAAATGTTAGAAGATACTCACTTCAAGAAATCTATCCTTATCCATTCAACAAAAATCTAAACATGATACCATTTCCTATAGGTTTTGAAACTCCTAGATTTGAAAAATATGATGGAAGCACTGACCCTCAAGGCCATATACGAGAATTTTGCACAATGAGTATGGAGTTTGCACATGAGGATACCTACTTGATGAGATTAGTTTTGAAAATCTTAACTGGACTAGCTATGGAATGGTTCTCCAAACTTCCACCTAGAATCAAATCATTCTCAGAGTTGGTGGATAAGTTTGTTTCACAATAGTCTTACAACATACAATGAAGTAACAATGCTAGACCTATGTAATGTTGAACAAAAGGTTGGAGAACCTTTCATGACATTTTTATAGTGATGGAGACGGTTAGCTTCGCGGTATCCTCATACAATGCCAGAGTACAAAAAAATGGACATATTCATCGATAACTTAAATGACCAAATGAGTTATTATCTAAAAATGCAAGGAAATCAAAGTTTCAGAAAGATGATTGATAATGGAATCAAAATGGAGGAAGCCATGATAAAGAAAGGTGAATTGAAAATATACAAAGATAGAGTTCATCCTCCTAACAACACTAATAACAACAATCACAATGAT
The DNA here is from genome assembly GCF_030272615.1 of Cryptomeria japonica. Lineage (NCBI taxonomy): Eukaryota > Viridiplantae > Streptophyta > Pinopsida > Cupressales > Cupressaceae > Cryptomeria > Cryptomeria japonica. The sequence goes on from NC_081411.1 coordinate 457,748,516, forward strand.
AAGCCAAAGTTTTGGAATAGAAATCGTAATGTTGTCAATGATGGAATAGTGGATAACAACAATGTGAAACCAAAGCAACCGGTTTTTAATTTATCCACTCACTCAACAACGGCTCAGCAAAACAATCATCACCAAAAAGCAACTATCAAAAATTTCTTTCGAAGACAATTTACAAACATTGGTGAACCCCTTGGATCCGCACTAAAGAGACTTATCACAAAAAAATTGATTACTTTGCCAGAAGAAAGGAACTACAAACCTCAAGTAAAACCACTTTGGTGGAATGATAACCATTATTGCGATTTCCATCGAAACAAGGGACATCACACATATACTTGTCAGCGGTTGAAACATGTCATCCAAGATTTAATTGATAATGAAGTAATAACTATGGATGGACATACAACAAATGATCTCATATAGCTTTTAAAAATCCACTTTCAAACTATGAGAAGGGTGAATCATCAATAACAAATAATCATAAGGGTAAAGCGAAGGTAAACTATGCTCATACATATGATAATATGGTAAACATGATTGTAGTTAAAGAAAAGAAAAATCAAGAACCTGCTCATGCTATCACAAGAAGCAAAGCCAAAGTTGTTTTCTCGGGTCCTACGACAAACACATCATCCACTACCAAACAATACAATCTAGTGGATTAATTACAAAAAACACCCACACAAATATCCATCTTAGAACTTTTAAAGCTTTCACCCGCACACAAAGAAATTCTTGAACGAGCATTAGTAGATACAACAGTGTCTAAAGATCTTGATATCGATCAATTCCAAACCATGGTGGGACACCTCACAACTCCTCATTGCTTATCATTCACTGAAGAAGATGAAATGTCCTTGCAACATCTCGATAATTCTCCCTTGCATATCGAAGTCATCATTCATAAGATGTGAGTTAAATGTGTCCTAATAGAGGGAGGAGTTGGCTTAAACATTTGCTCTTTGAGTCTTGTCTGTGCTCTAGGTTATTCAGAAGATGCAATTGATCCCTTAAAAAAGATCACATTCAATGCATATGATGAAGAAGAGCATTCCTCTAAAGGAATTGTGATGCTACCCATCAGAGTGGGACCTTTGTAGAAAGACATAGAATGCCAAGTTCTAGACTTGGACTTATCATACACCATACTCTTGGGAAGACCCTAGATATAGGACATACAAGCTATTACATCAACATGTCATCAATGCCTAAAATTTCCATACAATGGTCAGGAAATCACAATATCAGCAGACTCAAATCCATTGCAATGTTGTAGTAATATGAAATTAGCTCAAGAGGTCATAGATTCACATAAAAGAGAGTCAGCATCTTCAAGCACACAATCCAAGGAACAATCATTTGCATCAATTTTGTCAAACATGGAAAAACAAATGCAGCTAAAAGATCAAGGGAATGGATAATATTTGCTATCATGGAAAAACAAACAAGAGCAACTTGAAATTGAAAGGGAAGAAGTAGATGTAGATATCGATGTAGTTCACGCATATGCAGGGAAACCATTAGGAACTAGCCTACTTGAATTAGAATCACATTTGGTTGACTTGGATTTAATTGAGGATGATTAGGAACTCCTTGGGCGAGGTCATTCTGATGAGAGTACCATTCTAGACATGGAAATACATATTGAAAGCTCTGACATCTCTATCATGACCCCTAATATCTTTGACATAATTCAACATGAGGATCCTTTATCCCTAATCTACCCTGAACCTATGGACTGGGAAAATGAAGGACATACTGCCATTGATACCTTTCTGAATGATCTTAATGCAATCAAACCCGCAACAACTTTCACCAGGAATTTCAACAATGCATCTTCTAGTCACAAAAATGAAAATAAAAAAAACAATATCAGATCTAATGCTGAAAACCATTTCTTGGCAACATTAGATCGGGAAAAAGTAAAAATAAATGACGCATCTAATGGTGAAAACCTCCTCGAGGTGCCGGAAGATGGGAGATTTGACACTTTACTTGAGCACTGTTAAGAAAGGTCATCCATTTTGATCGAACCAACAAAGGCAGTTAACATTGGCACAATAGAGCAACCAAAGATCCTACATCTAGCGACTTCTCTGTCTGAGCAAGAAATGCAACAATATATGGAATTCTTCAAATGATGACAAATAAATTTTGCTTAGTCCTATGTAGACATGCCAGAGTTTGATCCAGAGCTTATTATGCATCACTTAAATGTTAGTCCAGGAGCCAAACTAGTCAAACAAAAGTTAAGGAAAATGCATCCACATATCGCTATTCTAGTCAAAGTAGAACTAAAAAAATTATTGGATGTCAGATTCATCAGACCTATTGCCTACCCTCAATGGGTATCCAACATCATTCCTATTTCAAAACTAGATAAAAGCATCAAAATATGCACAGACTTTAGAGATCTTAATAATGCATGTCCAAAAGATGACTTTCCTTTTCCTAACATCGACATCATTGTGGATTTAACTACGGGACACTCCATGTTTTCTTTAATGGATGGTTTATCCAGATACAATCAGATCATTATAACACCCAAAGATCAAGAACAAATAGCTTTCACATGTCCATGGGGTAATTTCTACTAGAACCTCATGCCTTTTTTATTAAAGAACGCAGGTGCTACATATCAAAGAGCTATGACAACAATATTTCATGACATGATGCATACATTCATGGAAGACTATGTGGATGACATATTAGCTAAATCATACAACAAAGAAGAACATATAGGGATACTGGAAAAGATCTTTGACCAGTTAGAACAATACAAGCTACGAATAAACCCTGAGAAATGTACCTTTGGTGTCACTTTCGGTAAGCTATTGGGATACATTGTTTCAGCTAGAGGTATCGAAGTAGATCTAGCTAAGGCCAGAGAAATCATGGAAATGGCATCTCCCAAGAATATAAATCAACTCATATCACTCTAAGGAAGACTCCAGTCAATCAGAAGATTTGTTGCTCAAGTAGTAGATAAATGTCAACCATTTACTCATCTATTGCATAAAAATGTTCATTTCAAATGGAACCATCAATGTGAGGATGCATTCAAAAAGATCAAGGCATATCTCATGTAACCACCCATCCTAATGTCACCAATTCCAGGAAAACCATTGTTACTTTATGTATCAACCACTGAAGCATCATTAGGAGTTTTGCTCGCACAACAGGATAATGAAGGAAAAGAATGAGCCATCTACTACATCAGTAGAACATTAGTAGGATACGAGATCAACTATTCACTAATAGAAAAAGCATGCTTGGCAGTAATATTTCTTCTCAAAAATTATGACACTATCTACTATCTCACTCCATCAAGTTGATTGCTAAAATTGATCCATTGAAGTATTTGCTCAGCAAGGCAACATTAACAAGACAAATAGCAAAATGGATCATGATCCTGAGTGAGTTTGATATTGAGTATGTTGATAGAAAAGCTATAAAAGGACAAGTCATTGCAGACCAACTAGCAGAGGCACCACTTCAAGATGATCATCCTTTACAGATTGAGTTTCCCGATGCTAATATCCTAACGGTCATCACAAAAATGTGGCAATTATACTTTGATGGTTCATATACACAACATGGATCAGGAGAAAGCATTCTATTCATCCCACCACAAGGTCATACAATTCCAAAAGCATACAAATTAATCTTTCCATGCACCAACAACACAACAGAATATGAAGCTTTGGTAACATGTATCAAAATGGCTATAGAATGGAACATTACACAACTTGAAGTCTTTGGAGACTCTCAAATCATCATCAATCAAATCAATGATGACTATCAAACAAAGGACGAAAAATTAATGCCTTATAAAAAGATGGTTGATGATATCAAGAAATAAGTTGTAAAAATAACCTTCTAGTAGATTCCAAGGAATGACAACAAAGTAGCAGACACCATGGCTACACTTGCTTCTCTCCTTCAGATATAGGAAAATCAACAACGTTATTAATTCCTGGTGGAAGAGTTGTTTTACCCTGCTCATAATTGTCCTGATTCGCAAACTATCTATCAACTTGTTGGGCATGATTCCTCATGTTATGGCCAAACTTACACATACCCGAAAAATAACACCTTACCTCCTGACTTATCGAAAAATAAAAAAAGAAACTTTATTCGCCAATCCTCCCATTATACTCTCATCGCGGATACCCTATTTAAACGAGGTCTAGATGGTACTCTTTTAAGATGTCTCAAACAAGAAGAATCTGAGAAGGCCTTACATGAAGTCCATAATGACATTTGTGGCACTCATTCAAGTGGTCTTACCCTTTTGAAAAAACTCATACGCTTGGGCTATTATTGGCCGACTATGGAACGAGATTATTTTTAGATAGCTTGAACATGCAAACAATGTTAGATCTATAGGAATTTAATTCATGCACCAACATAAGAACTTCATGCTTTGGGAACATCTTGGCCTTTCTACTAATGGGGTCTTGATCTAGTAGGCAAGATAAATCCTTCTTCATCTAATGGTCACAAATTCATCCTTGTAGCTATAGAATATTTCACAAAATGGACTGAGGCAGTATCTCTCACAAATATCATAGGAAAACAAATTGTTGCATTTATCTTGAATTACATCATCTGTCACTATGGAATACCAATGACCATTATCATTGATAATGGGCAACTGTTCAAGAATCAGGATGTACAAGAACTATGTGAGAAATTCAAGATCCAACACAGCTTCTCCACACTCTACTATCCACAAGGAAATGGGCAAGAAGAAGCATCAAACAAAATAATTCTGAAAATCCTCAAAAAGATAGTGAATGATGCTGGAAGAGATTGGCATATTCAATTAAACCCCGCTCTATGAGATTACTGTACCAGTATCTGCACACCAACAGGTGCCACACCTTTCTCTCTTGTTTAGGAATTAGAAGCAATACTGCCAATAGAAGTAGAGATACCTTCTCTACAAGTATCATTAAAAGGTCTCATCCTAGATGAAGAACAACGAGTATCTAGATTACAAGAGTTATAATTAATCCATGAACGAAGACAAAATGTTTGTGATCATTTAAAGGTATATCAGCAAAGAATGTGTTAGATTTATAATCATAGGGTCAAACCATGAGTATTTCAAGTTGGGGAACTAGTACTAAAAGAAAATCCACGCAGCCAGGCAGATCAGGAAAAGAAAGGAAAGTTTGAACCAAACTGGTTAGGTCCATTTGTGGTCACAACAGTATTTGGATTAGGAGCATATTAGCTATCAACATAGGATGAAGATCAGCTCGATGAACCCATCAATAACATGCATCTGAAAAAAATTTATGTCTGAAAAAGTAGAAAAATCAAAAATAGTGAAAAAGCAGAAAAATAAAAAAATAGTGAAAAGGCAGATAAATAAAAAACTGTGAAAAAGCAGAAAAAATCAAAAACAGTGAAAAAGCAGAAAAATAAAAAATAGTGAAAAAAATCAGAAAAAAAAAAAGAAAAAGTGAAAAAACCAGAAAATCCAAAAAAAATCAAATATGAGAAAAAGTACAATAAAAATAGATGGTGAAAACCTGGCAAACAGGCGCTATCTATCCACTAGCTCTTCCATCTATTAGTTCATGCATCTTTCCACTTGCATTCATTTTCCATCAGCATTGTCCATATCCATCATGAAGCCTTTGTACATACGTAGGCATCCTAGCTAATCTCTCACCATGGTTTGGATCATTGAGTATATCATAACGACTTTGTTTCTAGGGTTGGGGCAAAATCCTACACCTAGCTGGGGGCAAAATTCTTGATCATTTTGAGCTTAATCAAACAGGTAGACAATAGTTAAACAACCCTTATCAAGCGAAAACATAATACATCTAACGTTGAACACGAGATAAAATTATCAAACATCAGACTATCACAAAGTCAGTCTAAACGCATGGATGATATCTTTTGAATAATGATTTTAACATGAGTGTTCAACTTTTTTATCTTGATTTTCGCTATCATGATTTTTGGGTGACTCCAAGATGTCTTTGAATAGAGGAACAAGGAAGGAACATGATATTTTCTTGTCTACTATCTATAAATTAATCATTAATATGTGAAAATTTGTCTTGGGACATGATAATCAGGGTATCATCAAAGATATTTCTGATTTGCATATTAAAATGGTTAATACTGCTTGTTTTACGCAAGCAACACTCAGGTCATCTTGGTTCAATTATACCTCAATGCTTGTGCTAACTTGCCATATCAAAATACAGGAAGGAAGCACTCAGGTCATCATGGTTTAATTATACCATCGATGTCATCATGGTTTAATTATACCATCAATGTTTGCACTCACTTCCCACATTTCAAAAGCTCAATGATGACAAAAATGCAATAATCCAGTGACTGGTCCGGTCGTACCATTGCATTTTCATTTGCATTTAAGCTTGCATTTCATTCTTGCATGGGAACCTGCATGCTCATTTTATCCAAGGTTAAATCTATCACAAGAATCATCAAGGTATCATCACAAGTTTATATGCAATCAGACTGATGACTCATATCTCTCCAGATATTGTCGACCCAGCAAAAATCTTATGCTACCCTCTCAACAAAACTAACATCAACATATCCAAATCTTCTTGCAACTTGATATCAACAAACTGTCAGTTCTTTATCTAATCAACCTTATCAATTTGATCAATCAATGAAATTTAATCGATTCTATCATGTCATATACATGATGTATCTTTCCTGAAACGAAACGTTCTGATCATGTCTTATATAGGATATATCATTCCTGAAACCAGACGCTTTGATCATCTTTGTCTTATACATGAGGTGTCATTCTTGAAACCAGATTGAATCTCGATCTTATCAATCTAACCAATCAAGAACCGCATCACCATGATTGTAGAACTCGCATTTTGATCAAACATAGTTGCAGACATCAAATCATTTCTAATCTGGATATCAATTTCCCAAAAATTCGCAAAACTCCACATGTCAATTATCTCAATTGATCTCCCGAGGGAGCATCATCATACCGCAATCTATCAATCAATAGCTGGGGCATCCTATCGGACCAATATCATCATCAAAATGAGATTATTCTTTGAATCAATGCATCATCACACCTCGCTTCAAAGAGGGGCAAAATGTATACACCTAAAAATGGTCTGAAGATAGTTAATTAAATAAGCAATTATTTAATTAATCCCCCTCCCCAATTTAATTTAATTCATTAGCAATTTGATTAAATTCTTCCACTCATCTACTTATTAATAAATCTAAGGATTTATTTAAAAGGTTCATTTCAATAATCCCCTTTGATTAATTAATTCAAATTAATTAATCCTTTCCCGTTTAAATTCATTTCTTCTAATCTTCTAATTAACTAAAACAAATCAATTTATGAGTTGCTGAAAGTTAATAAGTCTTTTCCTATTATTTGAATTTTTAAATTCAAATTACCCACATGCCTCCTAACTTCTAAACCTAACCCATTCCATCTAACCCTGGGTTTAATTAAACCTATCTTAGCTTGCACATCCTAACCTCCTTATCCTAACCTCCTATGGTGTGGATATTCTCCCCTTGAGACACATGGCATTCTTGGGCCACATGTCCCCTTTCTTGGAAGCCCCTTTAACACTTGTCACCATAGAGATGACAAATGTCCCCTTTCCTCCAACCTCTTTTCCAACCTCCTCCAATTTCACCATTGATATCTTCAGACTCAATCTTGACCATTGATTCCTGCCACCTCACCCTTGGCCTTGAATATCCTATAAATATCCCCCATTTTGGAGCAATAATGATCCCATCTCATTTGCATTTTAGGCATTGTTACTATATGCATAATATCTCTTTGCATATCATTTGAGCATTGTTATTATAGACAATTGCATCTTAGATCTAGCTTAATTTGATCATTTTCTAGCATAATTGTTGAATCATGTAGCTTAAATATTCTCTTTTCTAGCTTAATTGCATCATTATCATTTCAAATCCTCCATGTAGGTGTAGTCAAGTCACTGGAATTTGCTTATCCAAATCTGAGAGCAAATCCACACTCGCATCTCTTAGGAGGTGATAGTGTAAGTTCTGATACTAAATGTAAAGTATAGATGCCAATAGCTAACAAGATGAGAGGGGGGGGTGAATCATACAAACTTAATCTTCCATAAAATCAACAGATTCAACCTCGGTAACTTATACTTCAGCAATATAACCAAAAACTGGTAAACATGCTAACTCATAAACACATAATCATCATAACACATATAACACTAGATTTAACGTGGAAACCCAAATAGGGAAAAACCACTGTGGGATTTCGGACCCACTAAGAAATATACTCTTCTAGAGTATGCTTAGTTAAAAGCAAATCCTGTTAAAGATTACAAACACATTGCTAGATGTGACCTAGTTAAGGGATTTCCCTCAGATCTATTAGGATCTTCACTTTGTTAGAAGTGACTTTGTCAAAGGATTTCAAACACTCAACTAGAATGTTACCTTGCTCGAGGGTTTACAAATAAGACTATTAAGTCCACTCAGTTAAGAGATTTCCTGTCACTTACAAAATAACAGTAATAAAAATATATCTGCAACTTCACATCTAAAATGCTAAAGCAGATTCTTATTTGCTCAAAACAATCTAGTCAAAGGACTTATCTTGTCCCTCTGCTGGGCTCTCTACTCTATTATTCAAACAGGTCTTCAAGCTTCTATGCTTGGTAATCACTATGTAGCATCCATGTGCTTACACTTGCCCACATACATTGTTTATCAATAATTTCTTATTTATAAACAATTGCTAACCGCTTAATCACCTTGATCACATTTCCCATGATCAATCTTAGCCATCAGATCTTCAAACTTGACCAGGTTCAATGTATCCTTCGATCTGAAAATGTTTTACCTTGCCTAGGGACTTGCATTCCTTTCTTGGAACTTGCACAAGGTTATTGCGGTTCAATCTGCACTGTAGATCTTCCTCCGATCTTCTATTGCCATAGATCCTTAACAAACTTCATGCATGACATACCAATCATTTATACATCTCTAGCTAATCATTGTCCTTCATTAAATAATGCTTTTATCCATCGAATGTGATTTGTCATAACTCGGTTGCAACTTGATAAATACTAAACTTTACTCGGTAGACATTTCACCTTCATTAACCGATATCGATAACCTTAGGGTTTACCGACTAGGTTCTTTGCTCGGTGACATATTATAGTATTAACCTTAGAATCAACAACATATGTAGGATATCAAAATAATCTAAACATCATGATCTCATCATTGTCTAACTCGGTAATAGTTTCCCATTGAATATCTTATTTCTCCCCTTATTCATCACATTATTTTTGTGTCTTTTATCGACATCTTAATTCTCTTCAAATCAATCTTCTCAAGATATGGCAACATCATACTGATCAGAAAATCAATTTATTGACATCAACGAAAAAATAATGTTATAAAGATAGTTATCATCCTTTTTCAGTTATATCAAATAATATTCAACAACCCTACTCAATATCCTTAATGAATATCAACAATCTCCTTCTATTGAGATGCCAACAATCTCCCCCTTTGGCATTGATGGCAAAACCAACTTTTAAATGGTAATACCAACAAGATATTCAAATTGATTCGGATTCAGATTGCTATTAGACTTCTCCTGTTATCCTTGAGCTATTAAAATCTTCTGAAGTCTTCTCCCTTTTTCATTAGGCTTCTGAGCTATTGTCTTGCATTTAGTCTTCTCCGTTTTGCAGTAATCTTCTCCCCCTGTCATTAGTCTTCTGTTATTTTCATCATTTAGGATTTTACCATTTAGTCTTCTCCCCCTTTGACAACAATACCAAAAAGTAAAAGAACTAAATCATGAACTCTTCCTCTATGAAGTGATTTGCCTTGTTGTGTATCATCTCAGTCTCGGTCAGAGCAACTTGTCTCTATTCACTATTTCCTGCACACCTTTAGAAAACTTTCTAAAGTACGTAAAGCAGCATCAATCCACACATAATATTTAGTAGATTCATCGAATTGATGCTTTCATCGGACTCTGTCAGTGAGGAGAAGATAGGGGTAGGACCCCTAACTTGCTTCTGAGATACTCAAAAGTGTCCCTTGGTAGTGGCTTTGTGAAGATGTTTGCTAATTGCTCCTTTGAACTGATATATTCCAGCACAACTTTCTTCTCTTGAACTTCTTCTCTGAGATAATGATACTTTATAGATATATGCTTTGTCTTAGAGTGCATTACCAGATTCTTTGAAATGTTAATGGCACTAGTATTATCATAGAATATAGTTATGGGCTCCGTAACCTTTTCATTTATACCTTCCAATAGTTGTTTGATCCATGCTATATTGGTACAATTCAATGCTGCAACAACATATTCAGCTTCTGCTGTTGACTGTGAAATACATCCTTGTTTCTTACTAAGCCAACTCACTAGTCTTTCTCCTAAAAAGAAATCTCCACCACTTGTGATTTTCCTGTCATCAATGTTGCCTGCCCAATCAGCATCAGTATAAACTTTTAAATCAAAATCATTCCTCTTTTTATATACTAAGCCATAATCTTCAGTGCCTCTCAAGTATTTGAAAAATTCTCTTGATTGTTGTCATATGGGTTTCCTTGGGATCTGCAGAGAATCTTACAACAATACCTACTGCATGTGATATATCTGGTCTACTATGCACAACATATTGCAACTTTCCAATCATAGATCGGTAAAGTGTCTCATCAACAGATGCAGATTCATCATTCTTTGATAGTTTGCAGTTGGTAGTCATAGGAGTACTTACATGTTTAGAATCCTCCATTCCAAATTTCTTCAAGATTTCCTTTATGTACTTGGATTGAGTAATGAAAATCTCATCTTTCATTTGCAGTATCTGTAACCCTATAAAATACTTTATCTCACTAATTAGTGACATCTCAAATTCTTTGCACATTTCATTTCCAAAGTTTTTGCATAGAGAGTCATTTCCACAAAATATAATGTCATCAACAAATATGGCTGAGATCAGTATTCCATTGTCCTCATCATTCTTCATGTACATATTGCTTTTTTCACTTGTCCTTATAAAACCAATCTTGATTAAGTAAGAGTGCGGTCTCTCATACCATGCTCTAGGTGCTTGTTTCAGACCATATAAAGCTTTGTTTAGTTTACATACCTGATCTTTACTCTTGTCTTCAACAAATCTTTTAGGTTGTTCAATGTAAACTTCTTTTTCTAGTATACCATTCAAAAATGCAAATTTAACATCCATTTGATATACTTTGAAGTTTTTGAAAGTAGCATATGCCAACAATGTTCTTACTCCCTCAAGTCTAGCCACAAGAGAAAAAGTCTCACCATAATCTATTCCTTCTTCTTGAGCATAACCTTTGCAAACTAGTCTTGCTTTTTTGCGAATGACCTCACCTTTTTCATTTAGCTTGTTTCTGAAAATCCACATTGTACCGATTACATTTTTGTCCTTTGGTCTTGGGATCAGTGTCCATGTGTCATTCTTCTTGATTTGATCAATCTCTTCTGTCATAGCATTTACCCAATCTTCACTATTAAATGCCTCTTTTACTGTTCTCGGTTCAAATTCAGATATCAGATATGTGTTCTATCTTAGTTTGTTCCTTGTCATCACTGGATCATCCTTATCTCCAATAATCTGACTTGATGCATGATGTCTTCTAACATATTTGGCTAATATAGGTTTGGTAGGCTCTATATGATCTTCTTCATCACTCGGTAACTAGACATTATCTTCATTTTCTTCAACAACTTTCTCGGTAGGACTTCTTGGTTGAACATAAACAAATTCTTCATAATCTTCTGGTTCTTCGGAATTTCTTTCATCATTTCTTTCTGCAAATTCATCAATTTTCACATTTAAACTTTCGACTATTTTGTTAGATGATTTGATCAGACATTTAAATGCTTTACTTCTAGAAGAATAACCAAGAAATGTTCCTTCTTCACTTTTCTGATCAAACTTTCCATTTCTGTCATCTTTGTGAATATAGCATCTACTTCCAAAGATTTTAAAATAACTTACATTAGGTTTCTTGTCATACCATATTTCAAATGCTGTCTTCATAGTTCCTTTCTTCAGCTGTACTCGGTTCAGGGTGTAAACTACAGTGTTGACTGCTTCTCTCCAAAATGTTTGAGGTACCCTCTTTTCTATCATCAGGGTTCTATCACAGTCCACAATTGATCTATTTCTTCTCTTGGCTATCCCATTTTCCTGAGGTGTTCTCGGTGCAGATACTTGCCTTTTTATACCATGATCATTGCAGAATAAGTTAAATTCATCAGAAGTGAACTCTCCTCCTCTATTAGATCTAAGACATTTCAATTGTCTTCCTATTTCATTTTCAACTCTTGCCTTGTACCATTTAAACATTTGAAAAGATTTTAATTTTTCTTTTAAAAACATAACTGACATCATCCTTGAGTAATCATCCACAAATAGTATGAAATATTTATCACCATAATAACTTTGAACTTTCATGGGACCACAAAGATCAGTGTGTACTAGATCTAAAATTCCTGTAGAAGTGTAGGACTTACTTGTAAAGCTTGATCTTGTCATCTTACCCATCTGGCCTCTTCAGCACATAGTATTCTCAGGTTTTTCCAGACTCGGTAGACATGGTGCATTATGACAAAATCTTACATAGCCTCCATCATAGTCTTCTAATTTAACAAACTTGTGTTTATCACCTCTCATATGATGTGAGAATCCATTGTCTATGATCCAAGAATCATTATTATTTATGTGAGATATTAGGGATTTTTCTTCATACCTTTCTTCATCAGATCCATCTTTAATATCCACATAAACAACTTCCTCTATATCAGTTTCATCAGATTTATCATCATTGGATTCCTCATCAGCTACTAGACATGTCTTTCTATCTCTTCTTCTGAAGTCTCGATGTCCTCTATATTGGTTGTCTTTCTACCTGTTATCTTGGTATTCTCTCTTTTCACTAAATTCTTTGTCAAGACAGTTAGAATCCATATGTCCTATTTTATCATAATTGAAACATTTTAAAGGTAGCTTTCCTTTATACTTACCTTTGCCTCTTGGTAACCTTCTGGCTAATAATTCTTCAAACTCTTCTTGCTTCTTGATTTCCTCATATAGTATTTGTACTTCTTCCATGTTCTTACAAAATTTTTCACTTGCTCCACTATGATTCCCTTCAGAGTACTTACTCATTCTATCACTGTAATCATTAGATTCACCAATATGAAAAGAACTGAATGCAGATTAAACTTTATTTATCGAAGACGAACTGTTATCAAAATTACTTAACTCAAATGCATGTATATTACCAATAGTAGCATCCAAAGAAACTGGCATGTTAGGTACAAACCTCAATTCATTGATTGCAGAGACTCGAATAGCATAATCAGGTAGAAGGGTTCTCAACAACTTACTTGTTACATCCTTTTCTTCAATAGTTCCTCCTGCTCCTTTAATTTGATTGAAAATCTCCTTTAACCTTGTATTGTATTGGGTTATATTCTCACCTTCATTCATTCTCATGGATTCAAGTTGTCCTCTTAGACTATCTACTTTTTCTCTTTGAACATGTTCATCATCACCATACACAGATATGAGCTTAGTCCACATTGCTTTTGCATCATTATAGCCTTCTAGGTTATTAAACACTGAGTCGGTCAATGCTGATGTTATTTCAATCATAGCTTGAATATGTTCTTGATTTGCCTTAATCTCTTCCAAGGTCATTGGATTGGTGCTTGGTGGTGTGTAATCATTCTCCAAATAATATGTTGCATATTCTCCAATTCCTGATAAATGCAACTTCATCCTTTTCTGCCATGTGGAGAAACTTGACTTGTTCAGCTTTGGTGCATCCCTTTTATACATCTTCGGATCTTTGCCTCAAGTACCTTTAAACTTTTTCTACTGGAGTCCAAAGGTCTGATACCAATTGTATGTTTTGATACTAAATGTAAAGTACAAATGCCAATAGCTAACAAGATGAGAGGGGGGGGGTGAATCATACAAACTTAATCTTCCATAAAATCAACAGATTCAACCTCGGTAACCTATACTTCAGCAATATAACCAAAAACTGCTAAACATGCTAACTCATAAACACATAATCACAATAACACATATAACACCAGATTTAACGTGGAAACTCAAATAGGGAAAAAACACTGTGGGATTTCAGACCCACTAAGAAATATACTCTTCTAGAGTATGCTCGGTTAAAAGAAAATCCTGTTAAAGATTACAAACACATTGCTAGATGTGACCTGGTTAAGGTATTTCCCTCAGATCTGTTAGGATCTTCACTTTGTTAGAAGTGATCTTGTCAAAGGATTTCAAACACTCAACTAGAATATTACCTTGCTAAAGGGTTTACAAATAAGACTGTTAAGTCCACGCGGTTAAAAGATTTCCTGTCACTTACAAAATAACAGTAATAAAAATATATCTGCAACTTCACATCTAAAATGCTAAAGTAGATTCTTATTTCCTCAAAACAATCTAGTCAAAGGACTTATCTTGTCCCTTTGTTGGGTTCCCTACTCTGTTATTCAAACAGGTCTTCAAGCTTTTGTGCTCGGTAATCACTATGTAGCATCCCTGTGCTTACACTTGCCCGCATACATTGTTTATCAATAATTTCTTATTTATAAACAATTGCTAACCACTTAATCTCCTTGATCACATTTCCCATGATCAATCTTAGCCATCAGATCTTCAAACTTGACCAGGTTCAATGTATTCTTCGATCTAAAAATATTTTACCTTGCCTAGGGACTTGCATTCCTTTCTTGGAACTTGCACAAGGTTATTGTGGTTCAATCTGCATTGTAGATCTTGCTCCAATCTTCTATTGCCATAGATCCTTAACAAACTTCATGCACAACATACCAATAATTTATACATCTCCAACTAATCATTGTCCTTCATTAAATAATTCTTTTATCCATCCAATGCGATCTGTCATAAGTGGGTTGCAACTCGTTAAATACTAAACTTTACTTGGTAGACATTCTGCCTTCATTAACCGATATCGATAACCTTAGGGTTTACCGACTAGGTTCCTTAGGGTTTACTGACTAGGTTCTTTGCTCAGTGACATAGTATAGTATTAATCTTACAATCAACAACATATGTAGGATATCAAAATAGTCTAAACATCATGATCTCATCATTGTCTAACTCGGTATTAATTGCCCATTGAATATCTTATTTCTCCCCTTATTCATCACATTCTTTCTGTGTCTTTTACCGACATAATAATTCTCTTCAAATCAATCTTCTCAAGATATGGCAACATCATTCTGAATCAGAAAATCAATTTCTTGACATCAATGACAAAATAATGTTATAAAGATAGTTATCATCCTTTTTCAGTTATATCAAATAATCTTCAACAACCTTCTCAATATCCTTAATGAATATCAACAATCTCCTTCTATTGAAATGCCAACAAATAGATTGCTTTGCCATGGTTTTATCTTCCTTTTTTTTAAACTTGCTAACCATGCTTGTAATGATCTATTGAGTGTTTTGTGTTGCAGCTGCACGTATCACACTTCACAGGGACGATAGTCGCTAGTGTGTTCTGTCAATGGACCATCTTGAAAGAGATGTCACAATTTCTACGATTAAGATGACAGAGGAGGTTGTATCCTGCAACATTTTTGTCATCGCAAGTATGGCAACATCGTCGGTTCTCTTGTGGTGCTCATCAGAATTTCAACCTTCCCCAACAATTTAAAAAAAAAATCCCGACTGCTTTTGTCTACACCGATGAACCTTTATCGTCGTAACCTTTGCTGATGCATTTTACTTTTTGCCATTGTCCACTGGGATAAGTCATACCAATAGCCTCATCGGCTATCGATGAGACAAGATTTCTCAATTGCTGCTAGTGTGTGTTCTACCAATGGACTTAAACAATGTATGCTATCTCGATCACATGCTTCTACTTGTCGGTGTTACCACTTTTGCCGATTGCAAAGGATTAATATCAGCAACATTATTATCAATGAGCTTACAAAGGATTAAGCACAACAGGTACTTCATTATCAAGAAGATAAAGATGAAATAGCTACAAGAATGCATGAGAAGACTTATCATAAGGAATCATAATAGTAAATGCCAAAAATGTCTTGCAGCCAGTACATAAAGCACTTATAAATAATCATATAGATAGGCATATTGTTGTTTAAAACTACTAGCAAATGAGGATATTATAAAGATAGATACCTAGAACTCAATATGCAGTCATGGATAATAGCATAGGGTTAGGTATAGTCCTAGACCTCATTTAAAGGGAAACATGTGATAGTGCACGTGCCTAAGGAAAACTCTACAAAATAGTGAGCAACAAGACTATCAAGAACAATATTTCAGTCTTAGGCATACACAGATCGAGGAGATAATGATTAACAAAGAAAGAACTTACAAAGATATATCTAGTCATAAAAGATAATCATTTGAATTGGAGACATGAGAATATTGTAGAACACAAAGTAGATAGTGCCATCATAAGGCGTACACTCCATTTCAAGGCCCCAAACTTAAGGGAAATACAAGGAGATTCCATCAATGCCAATTGTAGTCCATAAAAGCCTTGTCACAAAGCAAATCAAAGATAAATTACAGTCATAGAGAGATAAGAAGATCAAGTCTATCAAAGAAAAAAACAACTCAAAGGTAGTCAAATATGTAATAGTCATAAGGCATGCACAAAGGCTCAATACAATGGTGATACAGTGTTGCAGACCAGTAAGGAGGAGTGAAGAATAAGGATTGTGATAGAAATCAGCTTCTAAATATAGAGGCACGTGACAGTAGGTTTGAGATTAGACAATGCAACATGGAGATATGATCACCTTCTATGAGAAATGAAAGTGCAGTCATGATAGTATTTTTTAGTAGATTGGACTACCATAAACATGCACATGAAAATAACTAAAGGGTGGGAGTTTTAGTTAAGTGAACTTCAAGTTAGAATGCAAGTTCTTAGTATCATTCATCAGTTCAGGCATTAGTTTTTAGAGAAAATGTGGATTTCTAGGTTCATCATCGGTTTGAGGCCTAAAAAGGTGGAGTTTTGAGGACAATTTCATCAGTTCTACATCAGTTAGAAGCCCCTCATAGGGCATACATGAGATAAGATGGTTTTTATTTAATTTAATAGCTAACTGATTCGGGTATGCATATGGATACAAAATCGGGTACAGATTCACGAAATTGGAAAAAAAATCCTTGGGTATGGGTACGAGTACGTCTATACACACACACACACATATATATATATATATGATATAAAATCTACTCCAATGATATAAAAGCAGCTAAGAGAAAATGTAATCTTGAATTTATTTTGTTTATGACAGACTGAAATGAAATCAAAGTAAATACTCATACAGTGATTTGCATAGATGTAGAAACTGATTTGATTAATGATGGTCAATTAGGTCTTGAAACCCTCAAAAAAATATTGACAATATCAGATCTAGTTATCAAGATAGTAGGACGACAAAATCTAGTGATAAATAATATCACTATAACTATTGAAAGATCTCAGAGCTGATTACTAATCAATATGATAATTAGTTGACCAATAAGAAATCACTAATAGAAGTTTCACATCCTTATGGCAGTTTGAAGAAATCAACAAAAATAGAAATAAAGATAAGATTGCACCAATGATGACAATGTGTGTATTTATGATAATTGCAATTTGAATAGCAGTTTGGGTCAGATCACACCCCTTACAAAAGGTTGTAGCGTATATGAGATATCAATTTAAACTATACACTTTGCAGCCAACACTACTTTATTAATTTGCCCCAAAATTAGGCACAATAGATGATAAATAATCACTAAGGACCCAACCACCTAAGAAGGACCTTGGAGGAATCCAAGGGGAATCAGGCTCGGACCAGGACCCAGGCAGAATCAGAATCAGGATCCAGGGGTTTTAGTGAAGAATCAATAACTTAGTTTAATAGTCAGTTTCAAGAAGTTCCACCTCCTTTTATCCATTCTCTTTCTTCAAATTCGACCCAAAATAAACTCAAAATGAACAATGAATGAAAAAAATGAGGCAATGTGTCTATTCTAAAACAAAATGAACAAATGTTAAGGAATGAACAGAGAAAGTATGTATATTCTAGAACAAAATAAACTCACAAAACCAATGAGGCATACATTCACTTGTAATGAGGAACTGTATTGTAGAAGCATGTTCACAACCTGCAACACTGAATATCTAACCTGCAAAGAAGATTATTAGCATCAATAAGATTAACAGTGGAGCATAATGAAATATTGAAAAGTGCGTTACTTTATTGATATTCTCTTTGTTTCAAGAATAGTTTAATATTCTCTATTTAACAAGGCCAACCACGTGAGGGTGGAAGCTCATTTGGCCCCTCCCCTCACCCCCTAATATCACTCTAAATTCCCTGTTAACGTCTAACATTCTTTAATCCATTAATGAAACATAACATTCATACATTATCATGTAACATTCATTAACACATAACATTCATTAACATTCATTAACACGTAACATTCATCAACATTCATTAACACATATCATTCATTAACATTCACTAACAAGTAACATTCACCAACATTCATTAACACATATCATTAATTAACATTCATTGACACATAATAAAATTCATTAACACATAAAATCCAGTTGTTAACATATAATAAGATTAAATCATTTTTTTTAATTTTTTTTTTAAGCTTGGAGGTAAAGACTTATTGGACCATAATTGTCATCATCATTTGTCTCCTCTTCAGTTCTTCTACCATGTGCTCATGATCTAGTTAATGTATGCCTAGTCTTGTACTCACAATGAGGACACATATGCAAAGGGGGTCTGCTGCAATAATAAAGAAATGGGTTAAATTCATGAGTTTTATTATTATTATTACAAGTATTCCATTAATTAAAAGAAAATTACAGGGGTGCTCTTTACCTGATGGGGCCACATCATCTTCCTGATCATTTTGTCTAGCCTCATCCTCAACATTCTGAACACCCTCTAAATCCTCTGGAGTTGAAACACGAAAGGTTACATTAATCAATAAACCAATTGCAATTAAATTCGTTTAAAGGAATAATAGTGGTCATCTTTACTTGGTGGGGCCCCATCATGTTCTTGATATTGTCTACCTGGATCATGCTCAACTTGCTCACCACAGTCTACATGCTCTAAAATAAAATGAGGGCTAGTCGACACTCTATCTGTCTCCATCTCCTACGGGTGGCATGGTTCTACTATTAGGACATCATGAATAAATTATGTAATGACATTATAATTTAAAACACAATGAATTAATTATGTGACCATATATATAAGTGAAATAAATTTCTATCAAGAAATCAATATCAAATAGATAATATTCTAATCACATACCAATACATTTCATTCATGTCATTGATCTTCTTCTTCATCCAACTCATCATCATGACCATCATCATCATCATCATCATCATCATCATCATCATCATCATCATCACCATCATCATCACATCATCATCATCATCATCATCATCATCATCATCATCATCATCATCATCACCATCATCATCATCATTTTCTTCTTCATGAACATTTCCGTCAGGAACATCATCAACAAACTGTCGATCGTGAACATCATCAACAAACTGTTGATCATGATCATCATCTACTTCATCTTCTACTTCTTCGGTATCTTCTTCTTTCATCACATTATACTTTACCGACCTTCCTCTTGGATCATGTCTAACAAAAAATGAACAACCCAGTTTATGAGGAACCTCTGAGTAAAATAGCTGCTCACATTGGATTGGAAGAATATAGGGCTTATTTCCAGCTCGCTCAAATGACCTTGTATTAACCATTGTAAATCCATTATCATGTTCAATAAAATTTCTGTCAGGATCATTTTCATTCAATCATAGCCTCTACCATTGAACGATGAAAAGAACTAATTTGAAGGACTTAAAGTCACACTCAAGTATATCATCCAAAATCCCATAGTATCAATTTTCTGAGACTCGAGGATGTATGTCACTTCTAGATGAAACATTAGTCACCTGAAATACTGCACTTATTCCAGAATCATAAGTTTTCTTCATGTCATCCAACTTTTTGATGTGAAATTTATGACCATTGCACCACATAGCCTTGTGGTGTCTTACCTGCAAAATGTTAAATATATAATATGTACATCATTACAATTGGAAGAAAATTAAATAATATGGGTGATTAATATATTTATACGTACATGTTTCTCTTAAACCATATGCTAAATCAATTTCTCTTTGTGTAACACTAGAATCTCCATTACAATGAGCTTCTTTAACCAATGAAGCCACACCTTCCCATGTTAATGCACGACCAGATATTTGGCATCATTGATTCCATACTGTCATCTATTGGCTTGATGATGATTTTTGTATTTGATGACATCATGTGTTGCCATTGATGGTACACATATGTTCTAATTGTAATAGTCATCTTAGTATACTAGTTAAGGTAAACCGGTACTATTGAGTCATTGTATTGTTAATCAATATCATATGTATGAAGATGTTTAAACTAGTATATGTAGATAACTGATATATGTAGTTAAGTCAATCAATTTTGATTAGTTCCAAAGTTATCGATTTTGAGATGCAGTAGATAAAGTCAAAGAGGTGCATAGAGACAATCACCCAATATGAATTCAAGTGAATTAGTTTGTGAGTTCAGAGCGGTCAACACTTAACCGGTATAGGTGTTCTAACCGGTTTCCTAGTTTTTGTGATGAGTTATCACCGATTGTGATGTGTTACCATCGACTCACACTATGGCAGTAATTTGTGTCGTGTTAAGGAAGATTGTCTACATTCACTGAACTTAGGAAATTGTGTCAAGGTTCATAAGATGACATGAAATATAATATCTATAAAAAGATATTGTGATGAGTTATTTCGTATAAAAGATACAAGTTATGATATGAGTTGGAGCAGATGTGATTTGTTGAAGGAATTGCATAGTATGTTGGTGATGCAGTAATGTATGCAAGAAAAGGATCTAAACTAGCAAAAGGTGATATTCTTAGATCATTCCTGCTATTGTTCTCTAACTACAATAGTAAAATCCCTTAACTAGGTAAGCTCTAAAAAGCTTCATTGTATAAATCCTCTAACAAGTTGATTCATTAACTTGGATTTAAATCCTCCCCTGAGGTTACCTTTAACCAGGTATAGCTCCTAACAAGGCTTGATATCTTTAACAGGATCTGCTCCTAACAGAGCATTTGTAGACCTTAACCAATCAGTTATCTATTTCTGCAAATAGTTAACTTGCCAGTTCCATCTCACCATGGTTTTTCCCAATTGGGTTTTCCACGTATAAATATTTGTATTATGGTGAATGTTTTGATTGTGGTGAATTCCTTTATAATACTTTGGATTATATGCAAATTCATTGGTAAAATTGTTAAATTTTTTACCGGTCTGAAAATAAAGTGTTACTATTTTTGCTTTCAATGATTCACCCCCCTCTCTCTGTGCTTTATAAGTTTATCAATTGGTATCAGAGCCTAACTTCCTTAAGGCTTAACCGCTTAGAAGGAAACCCTAAAGCCATTATGGTGGATATGAGTTATAGAGAGATGGCTAGAGAACTTGCTAAAATAAGGGATAAGCTAGAACTGACTGGCGATTATTAAAGAAAGGTAAAAGGAAAGAACTGACTGAGCAATTATTAAAGATCTCTAACATCAGCTCTTTAGATGAGGCAAATATTGATGCACTGATTGAAGAAGTGGAGACATTGAATGGTGAAAAACTTGTTGTCCTTGATTTCAGCACAGCCAAAATCATGAGGCAACCTTATGAAATTGGTCCGTTTCATACCTTATGGCCTCTGGGAGAGCTTAATCGACTTGGTCGGTTAGTTCGTTTCATTCTTTTCTTTTCATTTTTATTGTTTTCCTTGTTTCTTAAGTTTGCAGTTTTACCTGCAGTTCAGATTTTAAAGTCTGAACTGCAATGTTCTATTGGCCAAATACACTTTGGACTTTAAAGTCCGGTGTGTATTTGTAGGCTTTTTTGCCTGCAGTTCAGATTTTAAAGTCCGAACTACGACTGCGAGTTGCATTAATGATACATTTATTGCTAATTAGGGTTTGTTTAGAAAAGCTTTTTAAGTTAATTTTCGTGTTTTCGTGTTTTCATTTTCGTTTGTCTTGCACGCACCCTCCTCCATTTTCTCCATTGCAACTTGGTTTTGCTCACCTTGACTCAATCAAATTGCCCCCTTGTCAGATTTTTTGATTGTCTTTTGGAAGAGGTAAGGTTTTATCTTATCTTTTTTGGGTTTCTTCTTTAGGTTTGCGCTTTGTTTGTTTTCGTTTTTTCTTTTCTTTTTGTTTTTGTTTGTCTTTTTCAGTTTTGTATCCGGAGGACAATCAGATTTTGAAGTCCGATTACCTCCTTTGTTCCGGAGAACAATCAGACTTTAAAATCTGATTGTCCTTCGGATCCCCTTTTCTAAAGTTGCATACTGGACTTTAAAGTCCGGTGTGCAGCTGAATATTAGTCCCTCCTCATATCGGATTTTAAAGTCCAATATGCAGGATCTTAACCTTCGAATATCAAACTTTAAAATCCGATATGCGGAGGGGAATAGGTTGGCATATCGGGTTTTAAAACCCGATAAAGTCGGTTGTGCCTCTAATCCTTTCTAGATTGCACATTGGACTTTAAAGTTTGATGTGCTTGTTTTTCCTGCACACCGGACTTTAAAGTCCGATGTGCTGATGTTTTTCCCAAGTCTGCACATCAGACTTTAAACTCTGGTGTGTAGGTTGTTTTTTCCAGATTGCACATCGGACTTAAATTTAGATGTGTTGTTAACTTGTCCCGAGTCTACACATCGGACTTTAAAGTTTGATGTGCAAATTTTTGTTTGTAAAGAAGCAGGTCGGACTTTTTTCCCCGACCTGCTGTTTTTGGAAGTTTTACTCCTAAGCCTATTTTGAGTCCCGTTTTTTGATCCGTTTGAGAAAAAATAATTTTGATAAATGATGAATAGCTAATCATCAGTGTTGAATGCAGTCATTGTGCACGAATGTCAAATCTCTCTCACAACAAACCCGAGTCTTCCTCAGGACAACCTTCTCCAAGTAAAGCATCATCAAAAAAGATGAAATACAAGTATGATAGGTACTTGAATCTGAATCGAGAGAGTTGAGTGGACTCAAATATTCAAGAGATCAGAGACACCGAAATTGGGCATGTTGATATGCAGGAATTTGTTGGCCAAGTTCAAAGGGCTCCTGCAAGTCTAACCAGTTTAATCAAATCTGAGTAGTATAAGTATGCATCTTTCCCAGTTGTGCCTCATGATCCTAAATTTGTACTGGCAGTAGCTGATCACTTTGATCCAAGCACAAGGCAAGTGAAAGATGAAGATCAAAATGTCATCATGATTCTAGATAGTGTATTCTTCAATAGTGTCTTTAAAGGTTCATCAGTTGAAGAAGCAGCTGATATTTCTCAAGAGAGTGCTCAAGAGTACTACAAGACACATGAGGATAAATGAAAAAAAGTGATCAATACTATTTATCTCTCTGCTGCAAGAACTTCCCTCACCTCACGATGGCCTAAGTCCTTCCACATGAGTGATTTGAATGAAGAATATAATGACATGGTTAATATGTTATCTAGAGTGAGAGGATTAAAAGACTCTCATTATTTCCAAAGCTGGATGACTTACTACATAAATATAATTAGAAAGGGAGCTAAAAGAATTGATTGGGGAGAATAGATCAGTGATGCGCTTTGCGCCCAATTGAAAGAGGTCAAGGTAACACTGAAGTTTTACATGACCTCATACTTGGTTTACGCAGCTTCTTCAATGAGGCAATATCTAGGCTTGTCAACCAAGGATGATAGAAGAGTGGTGCTCGTTTGGGAGTACTATGACTAGCTAACTATCAAAAATCAAGATAATCATTACAGGAGGGTTAATGACGCCTTCTTTGTTGTATGGAAGTGCATTTTTTATAAAGGCCTGCAGAAGAGAAGAATAATAAAGGCCGCTTACAGTAGGGTGTCTCATTTTGGGTGTGTATTTCTACAGTTTCCCACATTCACCTATATCCGAATTGAATGTTTCTTAGGTGAGCCCTTCATTCTTCCAAGGTTCCCTTCAGACAAACTCATCCTTATGGAGCTATTCAGACAACTGATTAATGTGCATGTGAAACAATCACAAGAAAATAAGACTAGGCTGAAATTCTGAGAGTCAATTGGCAGGTATTCAGTGCTAACCAACCCCAAGGACAAAAATATGGAGGAGGAAATGTAGTAGAATACCATGAGAAGGTTCAAGGCCCAAACTGATTTTGATTTTTGGGGTATAAAGAGCAAGCTCAAAAGGACTCACACTTATGTTTATAGGTTTGAGGATGTTCGGGCGGATTGTCAGAATGAGGAAGATATAAGAAGGATGGATTTCAGCGGCCTTACTCTAGAACAAATTGAAAATCTGGATCTAGCTAAGATCCCAATAACTATGGAAGACATAGATGACATAGTGGACCCTGTTTATTATGAGAAGAAGATTGCAGACTCCCCACTTCCACTTGTGCAATAGTCAAAGAAGGAAAGAAAGTCCATTAATCAGAGGATCTCTCCCATCTTAGCAAACACCAATGCTTGGTTGCTAAAAAAGAATCTCAGGATGAAACAACTTCCCACAGGAATAGTTGAAACAAGAACAAAGAGAAGGGCAGACTCACAAGCACTATCCTTAGCTCCTATGATACAATCAAAAGGTAAAGAGCCCAAAATAAAATTTACAGTTAAAGGGTCAAAGAAGGGTGAATCATCATCTGCACCATAGGAAGTAGTGACAAAGGAGTCAGAACAACCGCCTACCAGTGAAGCTAGAAAGGGAAAAGAGGTCAAAGAAGGTGAAATTCCTCAACAAGAGGAGGTACATACTACAGGCAAAAAAAATATCATGCCCAGCTAAAGTTGATGCCCCGATTACCTCACAGGTAATCATCCATTCTATTGACTCAAAGTCTAACTCTGACCAAGAGGATGAAGATTTTCATCAGGATGGAGATCTAAGTATGGGCTTGACGCACAATCAGAGACTGTTGGTCAATTTTTTATAATAACCAACTTCTCTAATTTAGATGATATCCCTTCATCTAATTTTGAGTCTACCATGATGGATTTTAATGAAACCTTACAAGATGCACTTGCAGAACAGTTTTCAGTAGATTTACCCACCACTACTACCACCATCACAGCAATTCCTCCATTGGTAAGTGTTGAAGTTACACTCACAACACCCTCGACTCTCCCACCTATAATTGAAGAGGTAGCAGGAACAAATGTTCCACTAAATGCTTCAATATCAGCACCATAAGTAACACTCACAACTGCTCCAAGTTCTAGTCAACCTGCCCCTGAATCTTCGACCCCAAGTCAGCATGGAGCTACTACTCCATCATCCAATCCAGAACTACCCCCTTGGATGGAAGTAGTGGCCCCTAAGAGGAAAAAATAGGTAATATCTCCTGATGAATTTGACTTTGAACTTTTAGTTCCTCCAAAGCCTAAGGGAGTGAAAAACCCAAAGACAATATCTCAGGTGGTTGTAGACCTAGCTTCCAAGAGGAAATATGCTGAAGTTATGGTGCCATCATCAGACAAGGACAAAGGCAACATACAATCAGAAGATTATACCATGCTCCTTGTAGAGCTCAGTGTGGAAACACATGAGAGTGTGAAATTAGATTCTCAGACAACCCTTAATTCTTTATTGAGAAGATTGGGTCAAGAGAAGGATGAGAAAAATGTCTTGTAGCAGAAGTGTGAACAGCTGACCAATGTCATTTTAAAGGTAACACAATCTTCTCAAGAGGTTAAACCTATAGGATCATCAATAGACACCAAATCTCTCAAAAAGATTGAACAGGTTGGAGCTAAAGGTCAGGTCATGGACAAATGGATCTCGCGGCTAAGGTCAAAAGGCTCTCATCTTCTGAGCTCAACAGTGGAACTATTGTCTGATTATGAAGTGATCCAGAGTCAAATGCAAAGACTCAAAACCTCTTTATCACAGGAAATTGAGGAAGTTGTGAAAATCACTACCTTGTGGAGAAAAATGGAGGATTTTAGGTTGAGAACTAGGTAATTCCCACAAGGGAGAAGTACATTCAGATCTTGTCATTATTGTCTCATAAACAAGAGACAATGAAGTTAATGATTGCAGAGCTGGACCAGGAGAAGAAAGAAGGTGACGACGAGGTTGACCTTATTTTTTCTAAAGTTGGTGATCTCCCTTGCTATTTATATGATAGCGATCAAAATCTCATCACTGCTGAAGTCATCACACAGGAATTCCTTTCCTTGATGGACTAATCCATAGGACAAAATTTCTCGCTTGATACCTTTGATAAACTGTTAGAAATTCAGGTTAGCTTTGAAGTCCTCACATCCATGTTGAAGGATGTTAAAAAGAAACAGGTGAAGGTTCAAGATACAATGTCCCATGTCCAAATCATCACAAGTTCTACCTTGATGCCGAATGAAGCAGAGGTCAAAGCCATCCTTTCTAAATTCAAAGTTTTCCAGAAATCCAATGAAGAAGAGAATCAAGAATGAAGTACCCTCTTTTGGCACTCTTTCTTCATGCAGCTGCACCGATAGATGTTGTCAATTTTTGTGCAGTTGCACGTTTTCTTTATGTAGTAGTTGTAGTAAATGGGACTGTGTGGTTGAACAAGTCAACTGTGCCCACCTTTTTCTCAACTTCTTCTCCTATATAAGGAGGACCTTTTTGTAAATATTTTATCTTTTTCATGCTTAGCAAAACTTTTCTGATTTTTTATCCCAACTAAGACTTTGGGCTTTTTGTGGTGAAAATCCTATCAAATGAATAAAGAAAATAGTTTTGTTGATTACAAACTTTGTGTTGTATCAAGAAACTCATTTATATAATTTGATGTTCCTATGTCCATTGAATCTATATTATCTTTACTTCTTTGATCTTTAAGATATTGCTACATGGTTAGAGAGCTCTCAAATCTTGCAAAGTAGACTTTATGCTCTTAGCATACTTGAGAAATCTGCTGATAAATTAAGTAATTTGTGGCAAGCTTTGTATTGCTATGGTTATTTGTAGTTTAATGGATTAGAAATCTATACTTGAAGACTTTGAGCTTTATGCTAAGTTTCTAATTGTTTAATTTGTAACGATCAGTGTGAGTTAGTGTTACCATAAAGGAGACTTTGTGCTACTTAATAGTAACTCTTGGTGTAGTTTGTTAGATTAATAGTTCTTTTCTTTAAGTATCTGAAGAGGTAGAGAAATTGTAACTAGGTGAAGGGAGAATACATAAACTCTGAAAAAAGAGAGTTATATGCCCAACACCAACTCACAAATTTAATTTCTTATTAATTAGAGGAGAAATTTCATAGGGAACCTCCCCTTGATGAGAGGAGAGATTAATTTCTTAGCATAGCATTGTGTGAATTATATATTTTTTTATTAGTACGCTGGTGACAAAATATTCACCCAACAGTTTTTTGGCAACTATGCTGGGGAGCGACGTGCAACCGGTTTGTCTTTTGGGTTGCAGTGCACTTTCATTGTAATTTCCATATTGTTGTTTTTCTTCAAATCATAATCTGGCTGATCAAAGTTACACTCGTGGGCAACGATTAATAGGAATTGTTGATCCCACTTTTGAAGTATTGCAGTGGTTTGATTTTCCCTTTGTGACACCTCCATGGACACTTTCTCCCTTGCAGCGAACATGAAGTTTTCCTCCATCTGCACGGCGATCTCCCATACCAAGTGAGGCGTCGAATTTGCAAGTTTCAGTTTTTCCACTTGCAAATCATTTTGAAATACCATCTTATAATTCATTAAGGATGGTCGTTGCTGGCCACTGGGGCACTTCTTTTGGTCCTCTAAACCTGACCGCACCTTTGCATGAACTTCCCAAAGGTATGCGAAAAAATTTACATAAATTTTTTGGGGATGGTTCTCAGCACCCAAACAAACACATTGCTGCCTTCTACATCGCATGTGGAGACCTAGGTGTTGAGCACAAAGATGCTTCAGTGAGATTATTCATTGAGACTTTGCATGGAGCTACTACTGATTGGTTCTATCATCTTACTAATGCTTGTATCACAAATTGGGCAACTCTTAGAACGTAGACGTCTAAAAATGGTCAATGCTTGCGGAATCATGCTTTAACATTTGCGCATTGCCTTATTTTAGGGTTTTTGCGTCGCATTAACATTTCTCCTATGATTCACACTTGGTGTTTATCATTTGCGAGCATCAAGTCCTTCTTCCGCATTCTTCATTTGTCTCACTTTCGAATTAGGTCTTGTCGATAGCAATTTTCAGTCATGATTCGTCATCGATCCTTGTCCTCTTTTCAATCTTGTCATTTTGCGATCAATTTGTCATCGATCGTCGTCCTTCTCAATCATGTCAATTTGGATCAATTAGTCATTGTTCCTCGTCAATTGGTGCATTTATCAATCAAATCATTTATCAACATTGGTCTTTTATCAAGTCAGAATCATGATCAAATCGAATCGACGTCAATTATCTTCAATTAGGACCTAATTGTCATCCTTGCATTTTTAATTCATCTTTTAGGGTTTCATGATTTTATTCATTTAACCCTGTTTGTCATTTCCCCCTCTAGGATTAATAAATTATTTATTTATCCTAAGTCTTTGTGTCACAATTAAATGTTTATTTAATTGGCTAACTAATTATTCCTCTCTTTGTGAATTAATTAATAAATGAAAAATTGTTAATTAATTTACTTAATTCCTAATTTCCTAATTTTCATCAATTTCTAATTCCTAATTTCCTAATTTCTATTTCATCTATTTTTCAATTCTCTCCTATTTTCCTCCTAATTTCATGGGAATGACATTTCAATTTGTCATAATTTGTCATAATTATCAATCAATCAATTTTGCATAGAAAGTGTCAATTTGTCATAATTTGTCATTATTGTCATTCTTGATTTGAAATTTCCTTTCAAATCACATTCATGCTAATTTTGTCTTTTCTCCAATTTGTCTATAAATTGGATGAATTTCTTCAATCCCAACTAATCACATTATCGAATGAATCACTTTTTTGAATCCCTACCTGGTCGAATCAATCACGCTTCGAGTATTCTTGTGCTACAATCTTGTCTACTTGCTTTCATATCATGCTTATGCACTAGTAGGTGAGACCCACAAACAAATCTATTTGAAGGAGAAAAAAGGACAATGGAGCCACATGAAGGAGTCATCCAAGTTTGCAACGGTTTGCATTTGAATTGATGTCTTGTTTTTATGTCTTTATTGAGTGTTTTTAGGATTGATCATTGCATTTGAGCTTTCGTGATTGAGCTAGATTACTAATACTACTTACTTTGATGATTTCCAGATTCCTAGCCTACAGGCACAATTAACTCAGTTGAAGAAAGAGCCTCAGGAACCCATGCATGAGTTTGTAGAAAAATTTGACAAGTTACATAATCGTATTCCAGTTGCTTCAAGATCCACTGCTGGAAAATTGAAATGCTTTTTCATCAACTCCCAATTGCCAAAGGTGAGTTTCCTTTTGTGAAGGAACAATCCTATAGATTTGGTTGTAGCTCAACAAATGACCATATCGGTTGAAGATGATCTTATCCTTGCTGGAAAAATAAGGAGAGACCCTAACAAGGTTAGGAGTAATCAAGCTATTGATGCGTCTCTCCCTTCAACTAGTTCTACTGATCCTATGATACAGAAGCTAGCAAATGAGTTGTTGGTGCTTAAGAAGAAAATTTCCTCACAAGTAAATACTTCTTATCGTGATGTTCCAAGAAGGACATATCCAAACAATGCTTCCAATTATGCCATGCGTAATCAGAACAAATTACATCCTGCTCTAGAGAGGCTTGCATTTGAAGCACCACCCCAAAGTTCAGCTACTGGATATTATGAAGCTAAACATAATGATCTTCCTCCTTTTGGTGAAGAAGATGCTAATTCGCATCAATAATGTGATGCAGAGTTGGCTGGCAACTCTAATATAAGGTTTATGCAATATCAAGAATATGATACGCCAGACACACATGATGGAGACGTCTTTGCATTATTCACCCGTTCGCAAACATAGGCAACTCAACCACCTGTCCTTGCAAAGAGTGATGATTCTACTCAAATAAAGGACTCTCAATGTTTGCCGATTTCTATTGCTTAGCGTGGGACTCCCATACTAGATCCTACAAAGGACAACACTATCTCAATGGACGCTGCGAAGGATAAAAATGTAAGTGATTCTTCGACTGCTATCAATTTTTGTGTACCTTTCAATTCTTCTACACATGCATCGAAGACTAGTGTACCAAATATTTTTAATTCTCAAAATGAGAATCCAAACCCATCTTTGATGATGAATTCCTTTCAGTCATTTGATATTTTAGATCATGCAAAGAAAACCAAAATACAAATGTCTGAAGTTGAATTTTTGAGATCTAACCTAGATCAATTTGACCGTTTGGTCAAATTTGTTAAAGAAAAAGATACTACCCCTAGCAATATTCCAAAATCAAACTTTCTTCAAAACAATCTAGTATCTTCCCCTTCTCCTATCAAGAAGATAGAACCATTTTACATTTCTTTGTTAATAAATGGCTACAAGCTTAGTAATTGTGTAATTGATTCTGGGGCATCTGATAATGTTATGCCGTCAAAAGTTGCCAATGCCCTTGGTTTAACTTTGACCAAAACATTTGGAAGGTGTTTCTCTATGGATAACAAACAAGTTCCTTTAATTGGTCAAATCAAGGATGCACAATTTGCCTTTGCTTCATTCCCAGAAAAGAAAATCAAGATGACAGTACTGGTAGCCGATGTACCAACCTTCTATGGGCTATTGTTGGGAAGAAATTTTTGTAGAGATGTTGGGGGTGAGTTAAACATGGATATGACTGAGGCTCATATCCCAATTAAAGGAGTTGTCCAAAGGTTACTTCTAGAAAAAGAATCAAAATATACTGTTGTCAAGTCCGATGATCAATGGGCCCAGATTATTTTCGAATCATTAGGCATGGGTCATGCATGCTGATGATGGTTTAAAGATGACTCCTGAGAGTGAAGTTGATACTTCACTCAATTATTTCCCAGTTGATTGTGAAAGTAGTTGTGAAAGTAGTGTTATTGAATTAGAAGGATCTTCAACTTCACAACAAGAAATTATCAATTTTGATACTATCGACATTGGTAGTCCAGATGATGTTTGGATGCTAGAGTTTGATGGCAGTTGTTCTTCTACCAGATCAGGAGCCGGTATTGTTTTGATTTCTCCTGAGGGTAATCTTTTCCCTTTCTCCTTCAAATTGTAGTTCGATAACACAAACAACACTGTTGAGTACGAATCTCTCCTTCTAGGAATGAATGTTGCTCAGAAGAAGGGAATGAAGAACTTGTATGCTTAAGGAGATGACAAGTTAATAGTTTGTCAGATCAGGAACATATATCAAACAAGGAGTGAAAGGCTGCGGCATTACCACAACCTTGTCTGAGATCTAATACAAACATTTGATGCTTTTGATATATTTGTGGTTTCCCATGAATTTAAGGATAGGGCTAACTCATTAGCAGTATCAGTAACTTCTTTGGTTCCTCACAAAGATTTTTCAAGATCAACTTATGTTGTTGAGTTAGTTTTCCGGCCAAGCGTTCCTGACAACTTTGATCATTAGCAGGTGTTTAATGATGATCATCATGTAATAAATTTCTTACAGACTTCTGACAATTTTGATGATCTATACTTTGAAGGTAGTCACTGCCCTTCAAAGGATGCAATTGAAAGTGTTGACGTAGAAACAGGAGAGA
The DNA here is from genome assembly GCF_030272615.1 of Cryptomeria japonica. NCBI lineage: Eukaryota > Viridiplantae > Streptophyta > Pinopsida > Cupressales > Cupressaceae > Cryptomeria > Cryptomeria japonica. The sequence goes on from NC_081411.1 coordinate 457,780,445, forward strand.
AGTTTTTGCAATTAAAAGGAAACAAGATCCCCAAGGGTCTAGTTTCTCTAGAAAAGCTTTTTGACAAGCATGATCTCTATATTAAGAAGCAATAAAGATCGACTACAGGGTCAATGGAATATGAACAAATAAACATTGGGACTGAAGACAATCCAAAAATGATCAACATTGGAAAGTGTTGTTCACAAGGAGAAAGGCAGAAATTTGTTGCATTATTGTAGTAGTATGTTGACGTCTTAGCATACTCTTATGAAGATCTAAAGTCTTTTCATCCCAAAGAGCTCTGCCATGACATTCCATTGAAACTAGGTATTATGCCTTTTCGTCAGAAGCAAAGGCAATACAACCCAAAAATCTCTGACACTATCTTTGCTGAAGTACAAAAGATGTTGAAAGCAAGGATAATCTTCCCCATCCACCATTCTTCTTGGATAGCCAATATTGTACCTGTATGTAAGAAGAATGGCGAAATTTGGATATGTGTAGATTTCTGAAACTTGAATCAAGCATCCTTGAAGGATAATTATCCTTTACCTATCATGGACCATGTCCTACAAGCTGTTACTGGAGCAGAAATAATGTCCATGTTGGATGGGTTTTCAAGTTATAATCAGGTAGAAGTGCTGGAGCAAGATCAACATAAGACCACATTCACTACACCTTGGGGTACCTTTGCATATCGCATGATGCCTTTTGGATTAATAAATGCGGGAGAAACTTTCCAACGTGCAATGGACTTGGCCTTCCAAAGTTTTCTTGGTAAGTTCATTGTGGTCTATTTGGATGATTTGACAGTTCATTCTAAGGAACATCAAGATCATTTTTCTCACCTGCAACGAGTCTTAGAAAAATGTCGTCAGCATGGAATTTCCCTCAATCCCAAGAAATCTATTTTTGGGGTCACTGAAGGTAAATTGCTTGGGCATATTGTTTCGAAGGAAGGTATAAAAATTGATGCAGAAAGGGTAAAAGCTATCCATGACCTTTCCTTGCCAACAAGCAAGACTGTCATTCATTCTTTCTTCGGAAAAGTTAATTTCCTGCGAAGATTCATTCCAGACTTCATTGAATAAACTCGTCATATAGTCAATATGATGAAAGGTAATTCTCTCTTCAAATGGACTCCCGAAGGGAAGCAAGCTTTCCATTAGATCAAGGAAGACATGGCAAATGCTCTAGTCTTAGTATACCCAGATTATACTAAAGAATTCATTATGTATAGCTATACTAATGCAAATAAATAAGGAAGGTGTGGAATCACCTATTGCATTCATGAGTTATCCACTAAAGGCTCATGGAGAAGCATGCTTTTGCCATGGTGAAAGTGGTTAAACATTTCAGGTTTTATATTCTAAATTCGCATGTCATTGCTCTTGTTCCTGATGCTATTGTCAAGTCAATTCTGACGCAACAAGAGTTTGGGACTAAAAGGGACAACTGGGTTGCCAAGATTCAAGAATATGATATGGAAATCAAGCCCACTAAGTTGGTTCATGGAAAAGGTCTATGTCAGTTGATAGCTGACAACAAATTAATAGATGGAGTGGTGCTTAAAAATGAAGGTGTTAATCAAGATCTTCCTCATGTTCTATTTGTTAGCACTACTGATGAGTGGTATTCCGACCTGGCATATCTCTTAACATATGGAGATTGTCCTGCACACCTATTAAGGAAAGAAAAGTGAAGCTTAAAGCTTAAAGCAGTGAATTTTGTCTTATGGGACAAAGGTCTGTACAAGAAGGGTCTGGACAACAATTTCCTCCACTGCGTGGACAAACAACAACAAGTAAGATTACTTCAAGCTTTTCATGATCTTGCTTGTGGAGGACATTTTTCTGCCCCTATTACTGCACATAAAATCTTGCATGCTAGGTATTACTAGCCAGCATTGTTTAAAGATACATACAGTTGGGTTCACAAGTGTGAGCAATGTTAGCAATTTGTTGGCAAGCCTAAACTAGCTGCACTCCCACTAAAGCCAGTAATAATTGAAGAGCCTTTCCAATAGTGGGGATTGGACTTCATTGGACCTGTCAATCCAATGTCAAGTGCAGGTCACATATATATCCTAACAATGACAAATTACTTCACCAAGTGGGTGGAGGCAATTCCAACTAAGCAATCTACCTTGGTGGTGGTTTGTCAATTTCTGAAGGAGAACATCGTCTCAAGGTTTGGTGTTCCTCATAAGATTGTAGTTGATAATGCTTCATGTTTTTCATCTTATGAGATAATTGACTTTTGCTTTGATCAGAGTATTACTCTTTTACACTCATCTAACTATTATCCGCAAGGAAATGGTCAGGCTGAGTCAAGCAACAAGAATCTGGTTACTATTATGAGGAAACTTGTTGATGAGAAACAATGGACTTGGCATAAATCTCTTTATGATGCGCTATGGGCGGATCATATAACCCCAAAAAGAGCAATCAGTATGTCACCTTTTCAACTTTTGTATGGGTTGAATGTTGAGATTCCGATCACTGTAGAACTTCCAACATTAAAGCTCGCCAAGGCCATTGAAGACGAAACATATCAAGATTCACTGGATAAGAGAATCATGTTTGTTTCTCAGCTGGAAGAAACAAGGGCTGAAGTGGTAGATAGAATTGTTGCACACCAAAGCCAAGTGAAGGCATTGTTTGACAGGAAAACAACTTCCCGTGACTTCTCAATTGGTGATCAAGTCTTTTTATGTGACAAGAGGAGGGAACCAAAGGGTTTACGTGGAAAGTTTGATTCTTTATGGAGAGGTCCCTTCACTATTCATGAAGTATGTGGCGAGCATAGCTACTTACTTGCATATGCAGATGGTACCCCATTCTTGCTACCTCATAACAGAGAACATTTGAAGCTCTTTACTCAATAGAGAGCGATTTAAAGGAAGTTGTACTTTTTGTAAAAATATGTATAGTCTTTTCTTTTTCAGTCTTTTCATTGCCTGACTCTATAGCCCAATGGATACAGGCACTTGGAGTTCTAGATTCTACAAGCTTCAAGTGGTGCAGCTTGTTCCCCAATTAGAGCCAGTTGTTGTCCTCAATTTTAGCACGACCAAAATTGTGAGGCAACCCTACGAAATTGGTCTGTTTCATACCATATGGTCTCCAGGAGAGCTTAATCGACTTGGTCGGTTAGTTCATTTCATTCTTTGCTTTTTGTTTTTATTGTTTTCCTTGTTTCTTAAGTTTGCAGTTTTACCTATAGTTTGGATTTTAAAGTCCAAACTGCAATGTTCTTTTGGCCAAATACACTTTGGACTTTAAAGTTTGGTGTGTATTTGCAGGCTTTTTGCCTCCAGTTCGGATTTTAAAGTCTGAACTGCAAGTGGTCTTTGCCTACAGTTTGGACTTTAAAGTTCGAACTGTAGGTGGTCTTTGCCTGCAGTTTGGACTTTAAAGTCCGAACTGTGACTACGAGTTACATTAATGATGCATTTATTGCTAATTAGGGTTTTTTTTAAAAAGCTTTTTAAGTTAATTTTTGCATTTTTAAGTTTTCATTTTCATTTGTCTTGCACACACCCTCCTCTGTTTTCTACATCGCAGCTCGGTTTTGCTCACCTTGACTCGATCGAATCACCCCCTTGTCGGATTTTTTGATCATCTTTCAGAAGAGGTAGGGTTTTATCTTGTCTTTTTCGGGTTTCTTCTTTGGGTTTGCACTTTGTTTGTTTTCGTTTTTTCTTTTCTTTTTGTTTTTGTTTGTCTTTTTCGGTTTTCTATCCGGAGGACAATCGGATTTTGAAGTCCAATTGCCTCCTTTGTTTCGGAGAACAATCAGACTTTAAAACCTGATTGTCCTCTGGATCTCCCTTTCTAAAGTTGTATACCAAACTTTAAAGTCTAGTGTGTAGCTAAAGATTAGTCCCTCCGCATATCGGATTTTAAAGTCCGATATGCAGGATCTTAACCTTCGCATATCAGACTTTAAAATCTAATATGCAGAGGGGAATAGGTCGGCATATCGGGTTTTAAAACCTGATATGCCAACCAGTTATCCTTCCCACTGTAAGCACATCGGACTTTAAAATTTGATGTGCCTCTAATCCTTTCTAGATCACACATCGGACTTTAAAGTCTGATGTGCTTGTTTTTCCTTCACACCGGACTTTAAAGTCCGATGTGCTGATGTTTTTCCCAAGTCTGCACGTCGGACTTTAAACTCTGGTGCGTAGGTTGTTTTTTCCAAACTGCACATCAGACTTTAAAGTCCGATGTGCTGTTAACTTGTCCTGAGTTTTCACATCGGACTTTAAAGTCTGATGTGCAAATTTTTGTTTAGAAAGAAGCAGGTCAGACTTTTTTCCCCGGCCTGCTGTTTTTGGCAGTTTTACTCCTAAGCCTATTTTGAGTCCCGTTTTTTGATACTTTTGAGAAAAATTGATTTTGATAAATGTTGAATAGATAATCATCAGTGTTGAATGTAGTCATTGTGCACGAATGTCAAAGCTCTCTCACAACAAACCCAAGTCTTCCTTAGGACAACCTTCTCCATGTAAAGCATCATAAAAAAAGATGAAATACAAGTACGATAGGTACTTGAATCTATACCCAGAGAGTTCAGTGGAGTCAAATATTAAGGAGATCAAAGACACCAAAATTGGGCATGTTGGTATGCAGGAATTTGTTGACCAGGTTCAAAGGGCTCCTGCACATCTAACCATTTTAATCAAATCTGAGCTTCATATATATGCATCTTTCCCAGTTGTGGCTTATGATCCTGAATTTGTACTGGCAGTAGCTGATCAGTTTGATCCAAGCACAAGGCAAGTGTAATATGAAGATCAGAATGTCATCATGACTCTATATAGTGTATTCTTTAATAGTGTCTTTAAAGGTTCATCAGTTGAAGAAGTAGCTAATATTTCTCAAGAGAGTGCTCAAGAGTACTACGAGAAACATGAGGATAAATGCAAAAAAGTGATCAATACTATTTATCTCTCTGCTGCAAGAACTTCCCTCACCTTACGATGGCCTAAGTCCTTCAACAGGAGTGATTTTATAGAAGAATATAATGACATGGTTAATATGTTATCCAAAGTGGGAGGATTAAAAGACTCATTATTTCCAAAGTTGGATGACTTACTACATAAATATAATCAGAAAGGGAGCTGAAAGAATTGATTGGGGAGAACAAATCAGTGATGCGCTTTGCGCCCAATTGAAAGAGGTCAAGGTAACACTGAAGTTTTACATGACCTGATACTTGGTTTACATAGTTACTTCAATGAGGCAATATCTAGGCTTGTCAACCAAGGGTGATAGAAGAATGGTGCCCATTTCGGAGTACTATGACAAGCTAACTATCAAAAATCAAGGTAATCATTACAGGAGGGTTAATGACACCTTCTTTGCTATATGGAAGTGCATTTTTGATAAAGGCCTACAGAGGAGAAGAATATCAGAGGCCGTTTATAGCAGGGTGTCTCATTTTGGGTGTGTATTTCTAAATTTTCCCACATTCACCTATATCTGAATTGGATGTTTCTCAGGTGAGCCCTTCATTCTTCCAAGGTTCCCTTCAGACAAAATCATCCTTATGGAGTTGTGCAGACAACTGATTAATGTGCATGAGAAACAATCACAAGCACATAAGACTAGGCTGAAATTCCTAGAGTCAATTGGCAGGTATTCAGTGCTAACCAACCCCAAGGACAAAACTATGGAGGAGGAAATGCAGTGGAATACCATGAGAAGGTTCAAGGCCAGAACTGATTTTGATTTTTGGGGTATAAAGAGAAAGCTCAAAAGGACTTACACTCATGTTTATAGGTTTGAGGATGTTTGGGCGGATTGTCAGAATGAGGAGGATATAAGAAGGATGGATTTCAGCCGCTTTACTCTAGAACAAATTGAAAATCTGGATCTAGCTAAGATCCCAATGACTATGGAAGATGTAGATGACATAGTGGACCCTGTTTATTATGAGAAGAAGATTGCAGACTCCCCACTTCCACTTGTGCAATAGTCAAAGAAGGAAAGAAAGTCCATTAATCAGAGGATCTCTCCCATCTTAGCAAACACCAATGCTTGGTTGCTAAAAAAGAATCTCAGGATGAAACAACTTCCCACTAGTTTAGGAGATGATGACAATAGTGATGGTCCATTTGTCAAGACAGCAACGTCTAAAACAAGAACAAAGAGCAGGGAAGACTCACAAGCACTATCCTCATCTCTTGTGATACAATCGAATGGTGAAGGGCCCAAAATCAAATTTAAAGTGAAAGGGTTGAAGAAGGGTGAATCATCATTCGCACCACAGGAAGCAGTGACGAAGGAGTCAAAACAGCCGCCTATAAGTGAATTTGGAAAGGGAAAAGAGGTCGAAGAAGGTGAAATTCCTCAACAAGAGGAGGTACAGGTAGAAGAAATATCGCGCCCAGCTAAAGTTGACGCCCCGATTACCTCACAGGTAATTGTCCATTCTATTGACTCAGACTCAGACTCTGACCAAGAGGATGAAGATTTTCATGAGGATGGAGATCTAAGTATGGGCATGACGCGCAATTAGAGACCATTGGTCAATTTTTTACAATATCCAACTTCTCTAATTTAGATGATATCCCTTCATCTAATTTTGAGTCTACCACGATGGATTTTAATGAAACCTTACAAGATGCACTTGCAGAACAGGTTTCAGTAGATTTACCCACCACTACTAACACCATCATAGCAATTCCTCCATTGGTAAGTGCTAAAGTTACACTCACAACACACTCGACTCTCCCACCTGTAATTGAAGAGGTAGCAGCAACAAATGTTCCACTAAATGTTTCAATATCAGCACCATCAGTAACACTCACAACTGCTCCAAGTTCTAGTCAACCTGTCCCTGAATCTTTGACCCCAAGTCAGCAAGGAGCTACTACTCCATTACCCAATCTAGAACTACCCCCTTGGATGGAAGTAGTGGCCCCTAAGAGGAAAAAACAGGTAATATCTCCTGATGAATTTGACTTTGAACTTTTAGTTCCTCCAAAGCCTAAGGGAATGAAAAAGCCAGAGACAGTATCTCTGGTGGTTGTAGACCCAGCTTCCAAGAGGAAATACGCTGAAGTTATGGTGCCATCATCAGACAAGGACAAAGGCAACATACAATCAGAAGATTATACCATGAACCTTGTAGAGCTGGGGTTGGAAACACATGACAGTGTGAAATTAGATTCTCAGACAACCCTTAATTCTTTATTGAGAAGATTGGATCAAGAGAGGGATGAGAAAAATGTCTTGAAGCAGAAGTGTGAACAGCTGACCAACGTCCTTTTAAAGGTAACACAATCTTCTCAAGTGGTTGAACCGATAGGATCATCAATAGACACCAAAGCTCTAAAAAAGATTGAATAGGTAGGAGCTAAAGGCTAGGTCATGGATGAATGGATCTTGCGGCTAAGGTCAGAAGGCTCTCATCTTCTAAGCTCAATAGTGGAACTATTGTCTGATGATGAAGTGATCCAAAGTCAAATGCAAAGACTCAAAACCTCTTTATCACTGGAAATTGAGGAAGTTGTGAAAAGCACTACCTTGTGGAGCAAAATGGAGGATTTCAGGATAGATGTCCTGGTTGAGAACAAGGTAATTCCCACAAGGGAGAAGTACATTCAGATCTTGTCATTATTATCTCATAAATAAGAGACAATGAAGTTAATGATTGCAGAGCTGGACCGGGAGAAGAAAGAAGGTGACGACGAGGTTGACCTTATTTTTTCTAAAGTTGGTGATCTCCATTGCTATTTATATGATAGCAATCAAAATCTCGTCACTGTTGAAGTTGTCACATAGGAATTCCTTTCCTTGATGGACCAATGCACGGGACATGATTTCTTGCTTGATACCTTTGATAAACTGTTAGAAATTCAAGTCAGCTTTGAAGTCCTCATATCCATGTTGAAGGATGTTAAAAAGAAATAGGTGAAGATTCAAGATGCAATGTCCCACGTCCAAATCATCACAAGTTCTACCTTGATGCCAAATGAACCAGAGGTCAAAGCCATCCTTTCTAAATCAAAGTTTTCTATAAATCCAATGAAGAAGAGAATCAAGAATGAAGTACCCTCTTTTGGTACTCTTTCTTCATGCAGCTGCACCGATAGATGTTGTCAATTTTTGTGTAGCTGCACACTTTTTTTATGTAGTAGTTGTAGTAAAATGGGACTGTGCTGTTGAACAAGTCAACTATGCCCACCTTTTTCTCAACTTCTTTTCCTATATAAGGAGGACCTTTTTGTAAATATTTTATCTTTTTCATGCTTAGCAAAACTCTGCTGATTTTTTATCCCAACTAAGACTTTGGGCTTTTTGTGGTGAAAATCCTATCAAACGAATAAAGAAAATAGTTTTGTTGATTACAAACTTTGTGTTGTATCAAGAAACTCATTTATATAATTTGATGTTCCTATGTCAATTGAATCTATATTATCTTTACTTCTTTGATCTTTAAGATATTGCTACGTGGTTAGAGAGCTCTCAAATCTTACAAAGTAGACTTTGTGCTCTTAACATACTTGAGATATCTGCTGATAAATTAAGTAATTTGTGGCAAGCTTTGTGTTGTTGTGGTTATTTGTAGTTTAATGTATTAGAAATCTATACTTGAATACTTTGAGCTTTAAGCTAAGTTTCTAATTGTTTAATTTGTGATGATCAGTGTGAATTAGTGTTAGCATAAAGTAGACTTTGTGCTGCTTAATAGTTCTTTTCTTTAAGTATCTGAAGAGGTAGAGAAATTGTAACTAGGTGAAGGGAGAATACATAAAATCTGAAAAAAGAGAGTTATATTCCCAACACCAACCCACAAATTTAATTTATTATTAATTAGAGGAGAAATTTCATAGGGAACCTCCCCTTGATGAGAGGAGAGATTAATTTCTTAGCATAGCGTTGTGTGAATTATATATATTTTTTCATTAGTATGCTGGTGACAAAATATTCACCCAACAAAACTTAAGCTAAGGAGAGAACTTGAAGCTAGGAGGGATGTTGAAGACTGGATCAAAGAGAAACATCATGAGATCTTTAAGATCAAGCAGGACAATGCAACTCTGTATGAATATTGGCATGAGGAGAAAGAAGAAAAAGAAGCATTACAGTCAGATGTTGAATTGGAAATCTCTCTTAGAGAGACCCTGATGAAAAGGAATGAAGATCTTACAAAAGAACTTGCTAAGGCCAATGAGAAGCTTGATAAATTCAACAAGAGCTCCTCTCTGCTAGATGAACAGATCCAATCTCAAAGGATGAAAGGTGATACATCTAGGTTAGGATACAATACATCTGAGAAGGGTGAATCTTTCGGTAACAAGAGCGACATGCATGAAGGTAAAACCGATCCTAAGGCTAAGAAGCCTACCATTAAGAAAGCTTACAAACCTATTTTCTTTAACTATCATAAACTAGGACATACTTTTAATGTTTGTAGAAGTAGATCTAATGCTAATATTGGTTATAGACCTCATAATAGGTATGTGCCTAGAAAATTTGAAAGTTATTATTATACAATGCAACATGCATGGGTATAGACTAGTTGAATGCAGCTATGGAGATAATTATCTAGCACCTCACATGAATCCAAGACCTATTGGTGACTGGAGCAGGAATTTCACTGACTGGAGGAACACAATCTGACAAAGATCCTATGTTAATCAGTCTAGTCCTTTTGAGATGGAAAAGAGAGTCAATGTGACCTTCTCAATTTGCAAAAAATGTGGTGATGTGGCTATGAACTTCAGGAGAAGGATAGGTAGAGAAAATGTGGGACCTTGGAGAGCATCTAGAATGGCTTGCTATCATTGTCATAAGTTGGGACACATTGCCAAGTTTTGCAGAAAAAAGAAGAACCAACCAACAAGTCACTCTATAGACTGGAAAGGGAAGAAGATAGTTGATATTGAAGAAACCAGAGCTGAGATGAATAGGATCTGGAAGAAGAAAAGTGAGGAAAAGACATCGTAAGAACCAAATACTTCATCTAGTGTGGAGAATCCCACACCGAAAAAATGAGCTTCTCAACAAGCTTAGGGGGAGCATATCAATAAATCCATCTTCAGACCCCTTGAAGAAAGTATAGCAAGTGAATTTTGCATTTTGAGTTGGAATATGAGAATTTTGATATTTCTATCAATTGATTAATCAGTTAGTATACCTACTAGTCAAGGCAAGTTTGTTAAGTGGTAATTGGGGGTTTTTCAATCTATCGGTAGTGTAATTAATGCAGTGGGTAAAGTTAATAAAAAGCAGTTTTGCTAAGTCATTTTTACCCTATTGCATTCAAAGAGCATTTTGTGAGTACTTGCAGAGAGAAATAGAGCATTCCCAACAGATTGTGAATGGATTTTGAACAATGGACTAAGAAGTTTGATTGGATTTGAAGCAAAGAAAAGCAAATCAGATGTGCAAGCGAGAGAGCAACCAGAAAACCTAGCAGCACAAAGGAAATAGGGTATTTGGTTGATATCCTCTCTTGAATCAAAGTTATTTGGAATGGCATCATCATCTACACTGGCAAAGAGTCTTTTTATCACTGCTAAATCCATTGAGTTAATAGGGCTAGACAAGATAGAATCGTATGATGCATTATCGCAAGTACCCCAAGGAGTTTTGATTAAAGGTAATTTGTCCAGTTACATAGATTGAAAGGTTGAATATTTAGGTTCATTGGAAATCTATTCCCAGTTGAAATCTTTGTGCGGAAAGAACAGGAAGATTAAACCCAAGTACATTAGGGTTTATGAAAAAGGTTTTCACAATGTAGTTTATTTTCTTGAGGATTTTGAGGAAGAATGTGTCAGGATTATCCTCAACCATGTTTATGGAGTAAAAATGTATTTAGATAGGTCACATACTATCACCAAGGAGGCTATTCATGTTGTGACCGGATTCTGTAACATTGGTGAATTTCCCAAGTTGAGGAAAATTTTGCAGAACACTATCATTGAACTAACAAAGACCACTTGTGATGGTCATGCTATGTCTCTGAGTAACATTAAAGATGAAGCAAATCAAATATGCTACAATGGTTATCGGTTACAAAATATTTCATTCTAGATGAATGAATCGTGTGCCATCGACTTCCATACATGCTTCCTATCGGATGATAAAGTAAGATGCAAATTATGATCTATGTGAAGCAATGCAGAGTCAACTAATATTGAATCTAGATTCGATCAAGAAGGACAACAATCAGAAGTTCAAGTTTGGACAACTTTTGATCGGTTTTGTTTTTCTATTTTCAAAATTTTATTCCTGATATTGGAGATATTCAATGGTCAAATGATAAAGAATAGTATAAAGGTTGTCAAGAACACATTTCCAACTGCTATGAATAGGTATTTTAATGAATTTTAGAAGAAGATGAGTATGAGAATGAGGTTATCAGATGAAGTGGTCAAACATTTTGAGAATGACATTTGTTTCATAGTGACCACTGATTTCTGCCTAATGGAGGCTGTAGAACTGAGAGAAGAAGAAATGGAGAAAATGAGCTATGAAGTCAACTATGACTTATTGATCGGTTATGCCAGAAACCTCTTGGAATCACCTAAGGACAAGAAGAAGAAGATATTGGGTACATATCAAGAAAGAATTGCACAGGCACAACCCAGTAGTGTGAAAGGGAAAAAGAAGAAAGATGATCAAGCAGCTTCTGTGTCAACTGGTACTAGAGTAACAAGAAATGTTCAATCCAAGAGGGAACCAGAATCTAAGGTGTATATAAAGAAGACAACTTCTACTAGGAAGAGAGGTAGACATCTTATCTTACAAGAAGAATCCAAGGAAAAAGAGTCCAAAGAAGAAAAGAAGAAGCTAAAGGGAACTGGTAAGAAATCTAAACCAGTAGGGGAAATCCCTAAACCAAATATGCCTATTGATATTACATCTTTCAAGTCAATGAGTCATTTTGAGAGGACTCTGAAAACATTAAAAATAAACCAATTTAGTAATGTAAAGGATTATTTTGATTCTTTTGATGAGATTTAGAAACAAGAAGTGGTACAAGAGGTAATCAATTACCTATGCTAATATAACCAGTTACCACAAGAAACTCAAAAGGAAATTTTTGATTCTTTAAATTTAATTTTGGAAAATAAATGGAAGATGATCATTGATCAAGATCAAGAGATTGTTGATAGAATTTTTTCTCAATACTTTCCTGAATTGTGTCATGAAGAATTATTAGCAATGCTTGCTAAACACAAAGGACAATTTCATTCAAGAATAAGGAGACTAAGACTATTGGAAGGAAAAATTCAGGAAGTAGAAGATGATACTCATCGAGCTACTAAAGTTATTTAGAAAATGAGAAACAATTAAAGAATTATCACAATAAACTTGATCAGACTGAAATCGGAGCTCCACCGAAATTGGACACTAAAGAAATAGTTGTACCACATGAAATCTACACTGACAAGGATAAGGGTGACACTATTTCACCACCTGTCATATTATTTGTTGATGATACTGAGGATACTATTAATATAAGTGGTACCAATAATGGACCAGTTAAGGAAAAAGAACAGGAATCGAATATGGTTAAGGAACAAAAAGCAAAGGAAGCACCGACTAATGAACAAAGCGTGGACTTGCAACTACCACTGGTAAAATAACATAATGTTGAATGCCAACTGCCATCAGTCATTACACCAACACAGAAGGAATAGATAGAGATAGGGAAAGAGAAATCACAGAAGAAGGCAGAAGAGAAAAAGGACGAAGAGAAGAACACAAAGGAGAAGAAGAAAACATTGATTGATGATGATGATGGAGACTCTGTGAGTATTAAAGGTCCTATAGATATGGATAATTTGAGTGCCTCTGAATTAATGGAGATTGCTACTGCTATGCAATCCCAAGCACAAAAGAAGAGGTTGAAAGAGCAGAAATGAGAAGCAGAGACCATTCAAACTATTGTTGACATTTTGTGAAGTCTCGTACTGGAGACTAGTATAGATAATCTATCCAACCCTATTGCTAAGCTTGGATAGTTAGTTGTTGATGCCAGTGAACAACTAAAATCACTTGAGGAGGTAGCTCATGCTTTAGCAGAAAAAGATTATAAGAAGAAAAGGGGAGAAAAATTGTTTTAAGAAATTGACAAAGGCAAGGTTGCTTTAACAGTGAACAAAGATCTTTTGATAACTGGAATAGAAACTAGCAGTAAGATTTTGGCCACTATATCTAGAGTATCATTATTCTATTTTGAATTAAAGAAAAAGAGAGAAGATATGAAGAAGGAACTAGAAAGGATAAGTGATGCATACATATTGGTACATGAATTCCGCTTTGAATTTTGGTAAATCTGTTGATGCCTTACAACACATATTAGAAGTTTATGATTTTGAATAGGTGAAGAGGATAAGATCCTTGAAGGATCTGAAGAATTAGTTAACTCCAAAAGTTGAAATCTTACAAAGAGCATACAAGGATTCTGAAGCAATTTTGGCTACCCTAGATATGAGTATTGTTGATGCTATGGAAGAATTTGTTGCATAGATTTTGACACATATTGAAATCACTGAGACAATGTTAGAAACATGGGACAATGACCTTAAATAGTTGAATTTTCATTTCAATGATATTTTCTTGAGAATTGCATTGTAAGACTTTAAAACTCTTATATCTATGTGCAAGTTTTGATGACAATTTTGATGTAATGTATGCATTTTACTTTTCTGTTTGGCATTGTTGTCAAACGGGGAGTAGAATTAGTTTAAGATTCAAAATTTTGTATGTACTGTTAAGGGGGAGTGATGATCATTTTTGTAATGGAATACAATTGCTAAGGGGGAGTATATGTCATGGAGTAAATTTTTGTTTTGCACACTTAGTTGACAAAATTTTCCCTAAGTGTTGCCATTAATGCCAAAGGGGGAGAATGCTAGTTTGATGATGATTTTGTATTTGATGACTTCATGTGTTGTCATTGATGGAACACATATGTTCTAATTGTCATAGTCATCTTAGTATACCAGTTAAGGTAAACCAATACTATTGAGTCATTGTATTGTTAACCGGCATCATATGTATGAAGATGTCTAAACTAATATATGTAGATAATTGATATATGTAGTTAAGTCAATCAGTTTTGATCAGTTCCACAGTTATCAATTTTGAGATGCAGCAAATAAAGTCAAAGAGGCGTGTGGAGACAATCACCCAGTATGAATTCAAGTGAATCAGTTTGTGAGTTTGAAGTGGTCAACACTTAACCAGTATCGGTTTTCTAACCAGTTTCCTAGTTTGTGTGATGAGTTATACTGATTGTGATGTGTTACCATCGACCGACACTATGGCGGTAATTTTTGTCGTGTTAAGAAAGATTGTCTAGATTCATTGAACCTAGGAAATTATGTCAAGGTTCAAGAGCCGACATGAAATCTAATATCAATAAAAAGATATTATGATGAATTATTTCATATAAAAGATACAAGTTATGATATGAGTTGGAGTGGATGCGATTTATTGAAGGAATTGTAGAGTATGTTGGTGATGCAGTAATTAATGTAAATTAGCAGAAGGTGCTATACTTAGATCATTCCCACTATTGTTCTCTAACAACTACAACAGTAAAATCCCTTAACCGGGTAAGCTCTAACAAGCTTCATTGTATAAATCCTCTAACAAGGTGATTCATTAACTTTGATCTAAATCCTTCGCTAAGGTTACCTTTAACCAGGTATAGCTCCTAATAGGGCTTGAGATCTTTAACAGGATCTACTCCTAACAGAGCATTTGTAGACCTTAACCAATCAGTTATCTATTTCTACAAATAGTTAACTTGTGAGTTCCATCTCACCGTGGTTTTTCCCATTTGGGTTTTCCAAGTATAAATATTTGTGTTATGGTGAATGTTTTGATTATGGTGAATGCTTTAATAACACTTTGGATTATATGAAAAGTCATTGGTAAATTGGTTAAATGTTTTTTCGGTCTGTAATTAAAGTTAACTATTTTTTATTTCATTGATTCACCCTCCCTCTCTGTAAGGCCCTCCCCAACCAAGCTCTGATTAACTTAGTTGACCATGTTTGACCCTACTAATAAATGCTATAATTCAATAGGATGGGCTATGTTAGACAGATAAATTGGTGAGAAAAGTAATTGAACCAGGTTACGGAATCATTTCACCTTGAGGTGTACATTTTTATGCATTATGGATTTAGAACTTATAAGATTCCATGATAACATTGATGTATGTTGATGCTTCATTTATATGCGTTATGATATAGAACTCTATATGATTCCAGAATAGGATAAAGTTGAGATGATATATGTCATTATTGGATTTGCAGGACTTCACTATGATGATAGAAATAGGATGTATGTTTTATGTATGGATTAAAATTATGAGGATTATGATAACTGCGTATGTGGATTTATTTGGATGTAAGATGTATTGAATTGTTTAAATGTATATGGTATGCAGAGTGTTTGACGCGTATTCTTATTCATGTGTTTAAATGTTATATGAGGTTATTTGGAAGTACTAATGTGTAATTGAGATGCACAGAAAAATTACCCATGTGACCATGAAAATATTATGGAGAACCAAACCTAGACCTATGTACGTTCGTAAAACCAGGGTTTATCTATTTGGAGAGACAACACCCCGTTTGTATAAGTATTTTTATTTGTGAAAGTGGATGTTGCATGTGTGTTAGATTGAATTTATTTATTTGTGTAAATCCAACAAGAGACAAGATTTCATGTATAATTTTGTAAAAGTATTTTTATTGTGTCACTTGACACATGTGTTGATTTATGTTTGATTTTTGAATTGTCTCTTGGAGGGAGTTGTTTAGCCATAGCTTTATCAAATAATTTAATGTGGTTCTATATTTTTCTTGGGTAAAGAATCTTTGGGGTGGTCAACTTAGGTTTGACCCGAAAGTTAACTTCACATGGGTTTAAATAGGGTTAAATGGACTCCTAGGGGTAGTTTAAAAGTGTTTCCTAAAGCCCATAAGGTATACCTAAGGGTTAGGAGTAATTTTAGGCATGTATCAACTCCCATGTGACCATTTAGACACCCTAAAAAGTGGGTTTCCTAAGTTGAGCGAAAATTGAAAATTAGAAGGGATCATCTAAGTTGTTAAATTTCCTTTTTGATGAGAGATCCCTTTTGATTTTTTTTCTGACTTTTCCTTTTTCAATTTTAGAAACCTATGAGAACTCTCACTGAGGTCTTCTTAGGCAAGAATGGGAGATTTTGCGGGTAATCACCCACTCTCCATTTTTGGAGATAAGGAATTTTGAAAGAAAAAGATAGATTTGAATTAGGTATTTGGCTAAGTGTAGAGAAGCAAGGGGTTGTGGAATGGGGCTGCTCATCCTCAACCAATCTAGCATACCTTTGGGCAGTTTGAAGGTTGGTTTAACTTTTCTTGTAATGTTTTTCATATTGCATGTTATGTAGAAAAGAATTGCCTGTGTAAAAAGGCTAGTTTCTTGTATGTTTTCCTTGGAAAATTATTTGTGTTGTATGCTTTACTTATTGTATGCATTTTATGTGCTTTGGGAGTAACCAAGGCCTCCTTCTCTTGGGAGAGAGGATGCTCTTGTGGGTGGTAGAAGTTTGACAGCCCTTGAGTGAGAGGCTCTCGTTATGAGAGTGATCACAAGGGATATTTATGTGATCCTTGCTGCATGGCTTGTTTATGCATTTGGGGGTCATAAGGAGGGAAATAAGGCATGAATGCCTTGGGGGGCATAAGGATGTGGGGTTGTCATACTTATGATGTATTTGGTTTTCCATGAGGTGGCTTTGTGTTTTACCATACTTGCAGTCTCCTCAAGGTACTTGGTCCACTACCACCCTTGAAAAGACATCACATTGTGTGGTGTAGTGTAGCCTAGGTTGGGAATGTGTATGTGATTGTTTTTCCCATGTTTATTGTGTTTGCATGTGTGTAATCTGTCTAGGGCTTGGTTCTCCAAGCTTGGGGGTGGCTATTAGTTAGCCTAGGCTGGGAGGTGAGCACTCCATGGTCATAGCTTTGATTAATTGCAGGTTGTTGGAAGAAAAGGATAGGACAAGTAGAAGTTGCTGAAGATATTTGCTTGCAGAAAAATATTTGGAAATGTATCTATTATTTTTAAAAGTCCTCATTTATTAGAAATGAGAGACCCTATTGTAAAATGACGATAGAGTCTTTTGGATGTATTTTAAAGAAATATAATATTTTAATATGCTATACTGTAGAAATGAAATGAATATTTCTGGATTAGTTCCTAAAGTTCTAAAAAATAATATCTGATATGTATATGATAATTCGAAAAGCAAGAAATTTACTTTATTCTTTATGCATTTAAAATGAAACAAAATAGGAAAGGAATGAAATAGCTTCGTATGCATGTAGTAGGCTGGAAATAAAATCTAAAATTTAGATCTATAACCTTCAAATACATGCAAATAGCTTGGAAATAAATCTAAAATTTAGATAAAAATAGCCTTCAAAACTGGGACATACTGTTAATGTTTATACATGCAACATGTATGGTCATAGATCATTTAAATGCAAGTATGGAGCTAATTATCCAACACCTCACATGAATCCAAGACCTATTGGTGACTGGAGAAGGAATTTCAATGACCGAAGGAACACAAATTGGAAAAGACCCTATGTTAACTAGTATAGTCCTTATAAGATGGAAAAGATTCAATGTGACTTGCTCAATTTCCAACAATTTTGGTCATGTGGCTATGAACTACAAGAGAAGAACAGGTAGAGGCAATGCAGGACCTTGTAGAGCATCTAGAATGACTTGTTATCATTGTCATAAACCGGGACACATTGCCAAGTTTTGCAGAACAAAGAAGAACCAACTAGTAAGTCACTCTGTAGACTAGAAAGGGAAGAAGATAGTTGATATTGAATAAATAAAAGCTGAGATGAATAGGATCTAGAAGAAGAAAAGTGAGGACATGCCATCGGAAGAACCAAATACTTCAGCTAGTGTGGAGAATCCCACACCGACAAACTGAGCTTCTCAACAAGCTTAGGGGGAGCATATCGGTAAATCCATTTTTGGACCCCTTGAAGAAAGTATAGTTAGTAAATTTTGTATTTTGAGTTGGAATATGAGAATTTTGATATTTCTATCAATCAATCAATCAGTTAGTATACCTACCAATAAAGAGAAGTTTTTAAAGTGGTAATTAGGGTTTTTTCAATCTATCTATAGTGCAATTAATGTAGTGGGTAAAGTTAATAAAAAGTAGTTTCGCTAATTCATTTTTACCCTATTGTATTCGAGGAGCATTTTGTGAGTACTTGCAAAGCAAAACAGAGTATTCCCAACAGATTGTGAACAAATTTTGAACAACAGACTGAGAAGTTGGATCAAATTTGAAGAAAAGAAAAGAGAATTGGGTGTGCAAGAGAGAGAGAAACCAAAAACCCTAGCAATGCAAAGGAAACAAGGTATTTGGTCTATCTCCTCTCTTGAATAAAATTTATTTGGAATGGCATCATAATCTACACCGGCAAAGAGTCTTTTTATCACTGCTAAAGCCATTGAGTCAAAGGGGCTGGACAAGATAGAATCATATGATGCATTCTCATAGGTACCCCAAGGAGTTTTGATTAAAGGTGATTTGTCCAGTTACATAGATTGCAAGATTGAAGATTTAGGTTCATTGGCAATCTATTCCCAGTTGAAATATTTGTGTGACAATAATGAGAAGATTAAACCTGAGTACATTAGGGTTTATGAGAAAGTTTTCAGCAATGCAGTTTATTTTCTTGAGGATTTTGAGGAAGAACATGTCAGGATTATCCTCAACCATGTTCATGGAGAAAACATGTATTTAGAGAGGTCACATACTATCACCAAGGAAGCTATTCATGCTGTGACCAGATTCTATCAAACCGGTGAAGTTCCCAAGTTGAGGAAAATTCTACAGAATACTGTCATTGAACTGACAAAGACCATTGTGATGGTCATCCTATGTCTATCAGTAACATTGAAGATGAAGTAGCCAAATATGCTACAATCTGTCACTACCAATTTTGACAATTTTTTCATTGTCATGCCTTCCATCCAATATTTTCCATAATGTCTCTGTTATATTCTTTCCAATATGCATAGTATCAAACAAATGCACAATTTGTAGCTTCTCATATTAGGGAAACCTAATAAATTGCCTGGGATAACTCTTTAGTCCCTTTGGAAGGTGGTCATTAATTCCTTGACGACCTTCACGAGGCATATAATATTTAAAAAAAGTTAACAATGACGATCATCATCAATAAAATCATCAGTAAAAAAAACACAATATAAAAATACAAATTCAAAACATAGACCATTAGATGGAATGGTATTACCTTGACGATTAATTCTATTATATTCCAACTTCCATAGGCAAGGTGTCATTCTTCATGGATTTGATGTAGTCTCTTCTTTCCCATTGAAAAGATGTTTTTCAGTATTTTGATACTTATGATTTTTGTGGAGGAAGTCCCTATACTCATCAAACACCTTATTTCCTAAACTTTTTGAATAACAAGATTTCATCTTTGGACCACAAACTAGACATGCAAATTTTCCCTTTATTTGGAGACCTACAAGATCATGTATAATTGGATATGATAATTTTTATATTTAAAATTATGTGCAAGTTGATCACTATAACATATCAGAAAAATGTGTTAGCCCTAGGGCATCATGAATTGTCCATACACGCATTGCATGGAATTGAAATTGTCTTTGTCCTATTGGTCTAGAGACATCATACATAGTGACACCATTTCATAACTCTAGCAACTTGTCAATAAGAGGCTCAATATATACATTCATATATTTAACTTGGTACTTACCTAGTTGCATGAGCAAAAAAATTACATAGTTATTATGACCATTTTACTGCAATATTTATGATTTAATGTGGATGACTATTAAATGAAAAAATACCTGGAACAATTATTGCCAGAATTATGTGCTCCCTCTTTACTAACATCCATGGAGGAATCCTTCTAAAAGCAAAAAACCTCAAAGAAAACCCTTGATTAGTATCTCTTCGGAAGAAGAGTATTCTGATTTTCCTGAAGAGAGGAAAAACCCTAAGGGGATGCTGAAGAAGAAAAGTAAAAACCAAGCCCAGACCCAGAAGAAGCATAAGAAAACAGAGGAGACTGGAAAGGAACTGGAGGAGACTGGTAAGGAACCGGAAGATGACAAGAAAACTAGGACCTTGGAAGCTGAGCACAGCCTGGATATGGAGACAATGGAGGAGACTCTCAGGGCCGCCGACACTATTTCTGCCCTCCATATCCCTAAAAATGAATAGGTAACCCCTGGAAAAGTGACTCCCTCTTCTGGCCCTCCTCCCAAGGCCTTGAATGGTTTTATTGAAACTATTGAATGGCTTATTGATGGGTATAAGAAAGTTACGGATGAGTACAAAAAACTTTGCAACAGAGTCCTGATCCTGGAGACCATTAACATTGGAGAGGGGAATACTATGGCTGATTATATCAAGGATCTGAAGAACACTATTGCTAAAGTGGAAGACATCAGAGATGCCTTTAATCCCAGGTTTGAGAAGATTGAAAAGGAGATACAGGACAGAAAAACCCTGGCGGAAACTAGTGAAAAAAAACTCTCGGACACAATCACCAAAGTGGAAAATATTGAGGAGTGCCTTAAGAACATCACAGAGCAGAGCCTTAGCATTTTGAAAATATTAGCCAATAACACCCATACCCTCATCAGCAAGCTTGATGACGAAAAGGAAATCCAGGAAATTGACCTGGATGCTGAAGGAACAGGGGAAGCCCAAGGTCCCAGAACCCGCACCAGAGGCAAGAGGAAGGAAAAGAAAGTGAATAAGGACCTGGAGGAGCTGAAAGTAGTCAGGGTGACCTATGATGAGCTAATGATAAAGGCAGAGGATCTGCTAAAGAAAATTGCTATGTAGTGTCTCCTTGGTTTCTTTGTTGTTTTTTGTTGTTTAGCTGTTCTTTCTGTTCGCTGGTCTTTTGGCCAATCGCTCTGTATGTGGACTTTTATTCATTTCACTACTTTCTTTCTTTCTATGATGTAATGGTTTTGGGTCCTTAAAACCTGTTTTTCAATCAATCAGAAAATCCATGGAGGAATGTTATTGTTGATTACAAAAATAGGCCACATCAAGTAAGTGGATATCATCTCTCCAAATGGATTGACATTGTTTGCTGCCAATGAAAGCCTGAAGTGTGGCCACTTTTAGTCTATGTCCATAAATGCAAAACCATCCATAGACATTCGAATAATGTCATCTCAACTTCTACTACATGCATGGTAATCCATAAATTGCGCCAAGATTTTGCACCTAAATAATCATTGCAAATGTGGAATAATGGGAATAGAGAGAACAACCTTGCGAGGCACCTTTTTTGTTAGTTCATACATTTGATATCTACTCATATGAAATTCAGGGCATTTCGTTATAAATTCATGTTGTTTATGATATATAATATGATCATTGGGACATGCATCTATTGTTTGATACTCCATTCCAATATCTTTCATAATGGCAAATAATTCTCGGTATGAGCGAGGTAGAATATTTGATGGTGGTAACAAAAAATCACCTATCAATCTACAACCAAAAATATAATTTGTTAATATAAAAAATCTTAATGGTGCATGTTTCACACTTTATTAACTATAATGAAATAACAACAAAAATAGATGAAAAAAGATGACATATATGACATACGTTAACATACGTGAGATTGTTATGTTGGATAAATTGTTCATAACCTTCAAGTTCACCAACAACAATATAGTGGAGAGAAGAGTTGTTTGGGAGCCTTTGTAAAGGGGCTCGTATGCCTTCTCAAGTAGAGGTACATCATGAACAACATAAAAGTTATCTTGATCATCACGATTAGTTGCGCTAGCACTAAATGTGTTGTGGATCAATGTATTTGTATCATCATCTTCAATTATGTTTTCTGGTGCATGATTATCTTCTTCCATAGGATCATTATCTTCAACTTCGATATTCACATCTCCATGTTCCTCCACTTGGAAAACCACATTCTCTAGGTTGTGGCAGTCCATATCATATGCCCTAGGGCGCTCCACCTATATAAAAAATGATCAACATAAATAAACCATGATCATGATCTCATCATCAAGTGATTTCTTATGTATATAAATTGTTAAAATGATGTACAACCTAAGTTGGCTTAGTGGTAGAGAACTTGTGTTCTTAAAAGAGAGGTCACAAGTTCAAATCCCAAAGGGAGTAAGGTATGTACACCTCATCGGCTTTGGCCCATTACCTATCAAAAAAAATAAAAATTGCTAAAATGATATAATGAACAACTTACCAATGGATGATAATCATGCCCCCCTTCAATGTGACCATGCTGCTTACAATGTTTCTCAGTTGTTGTGATTAGAAGTCTTCTAGTCTTTAAGCCCTTACAATTTTTGCAGGGACAATAAAATTTTCCATCACCCTTTCTTTTCAAGTGAGACAACAATCTAGCAATTGTCTCTTTATTTGTTCTTTGCTGATATTATCTCACATGATCTTTCTTCACAAGCAAAAAAAATCGGGCTATGGAAACTTTGGTCTATAAACTTCACAAACTAATCAAAATGATGTCGCAAGTATGGAAGTCTTCTTAGAACTATTTATAAAGAACTTGAAATGTTAGTTATGAAATGATGTTTTAGTATAATATACCAAATTAAAATAATTAAACATATAAAAATTATTAAATGAACCAAAACCATTGAACATTGAACACAGTAACATCATGAACAACAGTCATTGATAGATCACAAGAGAAGCAACTATATTACTATTGGCATTTCAATAGAAGGAGATTGTTGATATTCATTAAGGATATTGAGAAGGTTGTTGGAGGATATTGATATAATTGAAGAAGGATGATTACTATCTTTATAATATTATTTTGTCACTGATGTCAAGAAATAGATTTTCTTATTCAATATGATGTTTCCATATCTTGAGAAGATTGATTTGAAGAGAATTAAGATGTCGGTAAAAGACACAGAAAGGATGTGATGAATAAGGGGAGAAATAAGTTATTCAATGGGCAACTATTACTAAGTTAGACAATGATGAGATCATGATGTTTAGATTGTTTTGATAGCCTACATATGTTGTTTGATTGTAAGGTTAATACTATACTATGTCACAGAGTAAAGAACCTAGTCGGTAAACCCTAAGGAACCTAGTTGTAAACCCTAAGGTTATTGATATCGGTTAATGAAGGCAGAATGTCTACCAAGTAAAGTTTAGAATTTACCGAGTTGCAACCGAGTTATAACAGATCACATTGGATGGATAAAAGCATTATTTAATGAAGGATGCTGATGAGTTGGAGATGAATAAATGATTGGTATGTCGCGTAGAAGTTTGTTAAGGATCTATGGCAATGGAAAATAAAGAGGAAGATCTACAGCATAGATTGAACCGTAATAAGCTAGCACAAGTTCCTAGGAAGGTATGCAAGTTCCAAGGTGAGGTAAAATGTTTTTAGATTGAAAGATACATTGAACATAGTCAAGATTGAAAATCTGATGGCTATGATTGATCATGGGAAATGTGATCAATGAGATTAAGCGGTTAGAAATTGTTTATAAATAAGGAATTGTTGATAAATAATGTATGCGGGCAAGTGTAAGCACACAGATGCTAAATAGTGATTACCAAGCACAGAAGCTTGAAGACCTGTTTGAATAATAGAGTAGGGAGCCCAGCAGAGGGACAAGATAAGTCCTATGACAAGATTGTTTTGAGCAAATAGAATTTGCTTTAGCATTTTAGATGTGAAGTTGTAGATATATTTTTATTACTGTTATTTTGTAAGTGACAGAGAATCTCTTAAAAGAGTGTACTTAACAATCTTATTTGTAAACCCTCTAGCAAGGTAACATTCTAAATGAGTGTTTGAAATCCTTTGACAAGGTCACTTCTAATAAAGTGAAGATCCTAATAGATCTGAGGGAAATCCCTTAGCCAGGTCACATCTAGCAATGTGTTTGTAATCTTTAACAGGATTTGCTTTTAACCGAGCATACTCTAGAAGGGTATATTTCGTAGTGGGTCTGAAATCCCATAGTGGTTTTTCCCTATTTAGGTTTCCACGTTAAATCTGGTGTTATATGTGTTATGATGATTATGTATTTATGAGTTAGCATGTTTAGCAGTTTTTAGTTAAATTGCTGAAGTATAATTTACCGATGTTGAATCTGTTGATTTTATGGAAGATTAAGTTTGTATGATTCACCCCCCCTCTCATCTTGTTAGCTATTTGCTTTAGAACTTTACAATTGGTATCAGAGCTGTGGACTCTAGAAGAAAAGTTTAAAGGTACTTGAGGCAAAGATCCGAAGATGTATAAAAGGGATGCACCAAAGCTGAACAAGTCAAGTTTCTCCACATGGCAGAAAAGGATGAAGTTGCATTTATCAGAAATTGGAGAATATGCAACATATTATTTGGAGAGTGATTACATACCACCAAGCACCAACCCAATGACCTTGGAAGAGATAAAGGCAAAGGAAGAACATATTCAAGCTATGATTGAAATAACATCAGCATTGACCGACTCATAGTTTAATGATCTAGAAGGCTGTAATGATGCAAAAGCAATGTGGACCAAGCTCATATCTGTGTATGGAAGTGATGAACATGTTCAAAGAGAAAAAGTAGATAGTCTAAGAGGACAACTTGAATCCATGAGAATGAATGAAGATGAGAACATAACCCAATACAGTACAAGGTTAAAGGAGATTGTCAATCAAATCAAAGGAGCAAGAGGAACTATTGAATAAAAGGATGTAACAAGTAAGTTTCTTAGAACACTTCTACCTGCTTATGCCATTCGAGTCTCTGCAATCAATGAACTAAGGTCTGTACCAAATATGCAAGTTTCTTTGGATGCCACTATTGGTAAGCTACATGCATTTGAGTTAAGTAATTTTGATAACAGTGGGTCTTTGGTAAATAAAGTAGAATCTGCATTTGAGTTAAGTAATTTTGATAACAATGGAGCAAGTGAAAGATTTCGTAAAAACATGGAAGAAGTGCACAAATTGTATGAGGAAATCAAAAAGCAAGAAGAGTTTGAAGCATTATTAGCCAGAAGGTTACCGAGAGGAAAAGGTAAGTATAAAGGAAATCTACCTTTAAAATGTTTCAATTGTGATAAAATAGGGCATATGACTTCTAACTACCCTGAATAAGAATCTAGTGAAAAGAGAGAATACTGAGATAACAGGCAGAAAGACAACCAATAAAGAGGACACCTAGACTTTAGAAGGAGAGACAGAAAGACATGCCTAGTAGCTGATGAGGAATCCAACAATGATAAATCTGATGAAACTGATACAAAGGAAGTTGTTTATGTGGCTATTAAAGATGGATCAGATGAAGAAAGGTATGAAGAAAAAGCCCTAATATCTCACATAAATAATAATGATTCTTGGATCATAGACAGTGGATGCTCACATCACATGACAGGTGATAAACACAAGTTTGTTAAATTAGAAGACTATGATGGAGGTTATGTAAGATTTGGTAATGATGCACCATGTTTGGTGAAAGGTAAAGGATCTATAACACTTCTTGAAAATGCTAAATGTGATACAAAGTGGATTTATAGAAACAAACTAAATGAAAAAGGTGAGGTTATTCGCAACAAAGCAAGACTAGTTTGCAAAGGTTATGCTCAAGAAGAGGGCATAGATTATGGTGTGACTTTTGCACTTGTGGCTAGACTTGAGGGAGTAAGAACATTGTTGGCATATGTTACTTTCAAAAATTTCAAGGTATATCAAATGAATGTTAAATCTACATTTTGAATGGTATACTAGAAGAAGAAGTTTATATTGAACAGCATAAAGGATTTGTTGAAGACAAGAGTAAAGATCAGGTATGTAAACTAAACAAAGCTTTATATGGTCTGAAACAAGCACCTAGAGCATGGTATGAAAGACTGCACTCTTATTTGATCAAGATTGGTTTTATAAGGACAAGTGAAAATATCAATATGTTCATGAAGAATGATGAGGACAATGGAATACTGATCTTAGCCATATTTGTTGATGATATTATTTTTTGTGGTAATGACTCCTTATGCAAGAACTTTGGAAATGAAATGTGCAAAGAATTTGAGATGTCATTAATCGGTGAGATAAAGTATTTTATAGGTTTACAAATCCTGCAAATGAAAGATGAGATTTTCATTACTCAATACAAGTACATAAAGGAAATCTTGAAGAAATTTGGAATGGAGGATTCTAAACCTTTAAGTACTCCTATGACTACTAACTTTAAACTATCAAAGAATGATGAATCTGCATCTGTTGATGAGACACTTTACCGATCTATGATTGGAAAATTACAATATGTTGTGCACAACAGGCCAGATATAACACATGCAGTAGGTATTGTTGCAAGATTTTTTGCAGATCCCAAGGAAACCCATATGACAGCAATCAAGAGAATTTTCAGATACCTGAGAGGCACTGAAGATTATGGCTTAGTATATGAAAAGAGAAATGATTTTGATTTTAAAGTTTATACTGATGCTGATTGGGCAGGAAACATTGATGACAAGAAAAGCACAAGTGGTGGAGCTTTATTTCTGGGTGATAGACTAGTAAATTGGCTTAGCAAGAAACAAGGCTGCATTTCACAATCAACAGCTGAAGCTGAATATATCGTTGTAGCATTGAATTACACTAATATAGCATGGATCAAGCAACTGTTGGAAGGAATAAATGAGAAAGTTACCGAGCCAGTAACTATATTCTGTGATAATATCAGTGCCATTAACATTTCAAAGAATCTAGTAATGCACTCTAAGACAAAACATATTTCTATAAAGTATCATTATCTCAGAGAAGAAGTTCAAGAGAAGAAAGTTGTGCTGGAATATATCAGTTCAAAGGAGCAAATAGAAAACATCTTCACAAAGCCACTACCAAGGGACACTTTTGAGTATCTCCGAAGCAAGTTAGGGGTCCTACCCCTATCTTCTACTCACTGACAGAGTTCGGTGAAAGCATCAATTTGATGAATCTACAGAATATTATGTGTGGATTGATGCTGATTTACGATCTTTAGGAGGTTTTCTAAAGGTGTGCAAGAAATAGTGAATAGAGACAAGTTGCTTTGACCGAGACTGAGATGATACATGTGTAAAACAACAAGGCAAATCACTTCACAGGGGAAGAGTTCATGATTTAGTTCTTTTACTTTTTGGCATTGTTGTCAAAGGGGGAGAAGACTAAATGGTAAAGCCCTAAATGAAGAAGATAACAGAAGACTAATGATAGGGGGAGAAGATTACTGAAAAAGGAAGAAGACTAAATGCAAGATAATAGCTCAGAAGAATAATGAAAGAGGGAGAAATCCTAGAAGATATTAACAACTCAAGGATAACAGGAGAAGTTTAATAGCAATCTGAATCCGAATCAGTTGGAATAAATCAAGTTGGTATTGCCATTTAATTGTTGGTTTTGCCATCAATGCCAAAGGGGGAGATTGTTGGCATTTCAATAGAAGGAGATTGTTGATATTCATTAAGGATATTGAGAAGGTTGTTGGAGGATATTGATATAACTGAAGAAGGATGATTACTATCTTTATAATATTATTTTATCATTGATGTCAAGAAATTGATTTTCTGATTTAGTATGATGTTGCCATTTCTTGAGAAGATTGATTTGAAGAGAATTAAGATGTCGGTAAAACACATAGAAAGGATGTGATGAATAAGGGGAGAAATAAGTTATTCAATGGGCAACTATTACCAAGTTAGACAATGATGAGATCATGATGTTTAGATTGTTTTGATATTCTACATATGTTGTTTGATTGTAATGTTAATACTATACTATGTCACCAAGCAAAGAACCTAGTCGATAAACCCTAAGGAACCTAGTCGTTAAACCCTAAGGTTATCGATACCGGTTAATGAAGGCAGAATGTCTACCGAGTAAAGTTTAGTATTTACCGAGTTGCAACCGAGTTATAACAGATCACATTGGATGGATAAAAGCATTATTTAATGAAGGATGTTGATGAGCTGGAGATGAATAAATGATTGGTATGCCATGCAGAAGTTTGTTAAGGATCTATGACAATGGAAAATCAAGAGGAAGATCTACAACACAGATTGAACCACAATAACCTAGCACAAGTTCTTAGGAAGGTATGCAAGTTCCAAGGTGAGGTAAAACATTTTCAGATCGAAGGATACATTGAACCTAGTCAAGATTGAAAATCTGATGGCTATGATTGATCATGGGAAATGTGATCAAGGAGATTAAGCGGTTAGAAATTGTTTATAAATAAGGAATTGTTGATAAACAATGTATGCGGGCAAGTGTAAGCATAGGGATGCTACATAGTGATTACCAAGCACAAAAGATTGAAGACTTGTTTGAATAACAAAGTAGGGAGCCCAGCAGAGGGATAAGATAAGTCCTATGACAAGATTGTTTTGAGCAAATAGAATGTGCTTTAGCATTTTAGATGTGAAGTTGTAGATATATTTTTATTACTGTTATTTTGTAAGTGACAGAGAATCTCTTAACCGAGTGGACTTAACAGTCTTATTTGTAAACCCTCTAGCAAGGTAACATTCTAAATGAGCGTTTGAAATCCTTTGATAAGGTCACTTCTAACAAAGTGAAGATCCTAACAGATCTAAGGGAAATCCCTTAACTGAGTCACATCTAGCAATGTGTTTGTAATCTTTTACAGGATTTGCTTTTAACCGAGCATACTCTAGAAGGGTATATTTCTTAGTGGGTCTAAAATCCCACAGTGGTTTTTCCCTATTTGGGTTTCCATGTTAAATTTGGTGTTATATGTGTTATGATGATTATGTGTTTATGAGTTAGCATGTTTAGCAGTTTTTGGTTATATTGCTGAAGTATAAGTTACCGAGGTTGAATCTGTTGATTTTATGGAAGATTAAGTTTGTATGATTCACCCCCCCCCTCTCATCTTGTTAGCTATTGGCATCAGAACTTTACAATTACAACAATGTAAAAGCACTCTGATAAGATCAAGATAGTGATAAGGTGAGGAAGGTTCACAAAGGTTTGAGGGATCCTATAGCCTCTTTGCATCACTAGGATTCTCTAGAGTTTGCAAACTAGGCCAAGCAGTAAGTCAAGAGTAGCTACATTTAAAGGAGGTTGAGGGTGACCAACTCCCATCCATCTGTGATTTGGCTCCTATAAACCAACCATCAACTGGGCAGCTTGAAGGTGGCACTAAGATGAAACAAGGTAGACAAATATCCTCTCAAGGTGCATATTGGAGGATATAAAGCTTATCAGACATTTCTTGGAGTGATAAAAAATGCATATGTGATTGTGGCTACTTTTCAAATGGTTTTCAAGATTCATTTGAAGCAAAAATATGTGTTGTTATTAGATTGTAGCTATGGATGAGCTTTCACTTTGACAAATTTTACCAAAATGTATGCTTCAAAAATATCTTAAAGAATAACTAGGAATAGTGGAGTCCATTTTTGTGTTAGAGGTTTTGTTCAGTTTATATTGAACCCATTAAGCAGATTATAAACATTTGTATTCATTAGAAAAAGAAAAAGTTACAAAAAATTTAAGGTCTACACTATCGACAAAAGTCAACCCGATGGTAACACTTAAGACAAGTAGAAGCATGCAATCGGGATAGAATACACTGATTAAGTCCATCGGCAGAACACACATGAGCGACAATGGAGAAATATTGTCTTATCAATAGCCGATGAGTATATCGGTAAGACTATTCTTGATGAGAATGTTGGCAAAGCTTATGCTGAGGAGACACAACGTATCAGGAGGAGCTACACCAAGGGAAAATACATCAGAGAAATTATACCCATCACCTGAACACATTTTAAGCTATCCTGATGTGTGATGAGACTAGCGGGATAACTCGCCTTGATCAGCAAGAAGAGAGGTCATCGACCTATGTTATCTCGATGCGTAAGAAGAAATCAGGAGGCTGTGAAAATCATTAGATCAACATATGCCGATCAACATATAATCTCAATGTATCAAAGAAAGGGAGAGATTTATGCCGATGTCACCAAAATAAAATTACATTGGGGAGACCTGTGCCTATGAGCTGTTGTCAAATCAAATTTCAAAACTGAAGTAGAAGACTCTTATTAAATGCTTGCATCTGGTTTACAATCAACCAATTTATGGGATACTAATCATTTCAAGTTTGACATTGAATACATTTATTATATAATTGAAGTTGCCTGACATAAATCTCACGTAGTGAAGGAAATTGGCAAAATAGAGACTTCTAATTCATAAAGGGTAGAGTGAGAAATTGCAGTTGCAGAAATGGAGGCATCTAGTTCTATAGGGACAAAGATATCAGCCTAGAGTTTGGAGTCAGGAGCTAAGAAATCCAAAACATGAGAAGACGCCCCAGTTAGAAAATTGAACCAGGATATGATTGATCAAATGCAAGCACCTGGCCCTAAGTCTAGAAGATCGAAACAACATCTACCTAGCCGAGATCAATTGGAATATAGATACAAGGATGTTGGGGATGTTTGGACTAGGGTAAGGGGCTATGAATCATTTTTATTCCATTACTTGAGGAGAAATAGGGAGGTGTCGGTCTGCAACCCTTGGGTTACAAATATGGGTAAGCTAATTGTCCCTAATGTTTTTATAAATTTGAAAGTTTTAGAGATTATAGTGAGAATTATAATTTTGCAGGGAGATAAATGAAGTGTTCCACCTAGATTTTGGTTTTGATAAACATCTATCTTTTGGGGAATTGGAAGAGGAATATCAAAGAATGGACACTACATACCTTGGGTGGAAACTAGCTATCCATAAAGAACAAGTGAGAGAAATTACAAAACAGGACGAGCCACCATTTAACATTGATTTGTTCAGACATTACCTTCAGTACACCTATATGTCTTGTGGGCAGTTAGGATGTATTGAGGTTCCAGACTTCATGAGTATTGGGCCATTAGTTTTAGCTTCAAATATTCAAATGTATGAACCCGGGCCATTTGATTATAAGTCATATTTGGTGGGGAGATTGCATGAGGGTTTTTTGAACCTCAGGGATAATAATTACCCTAATTTTAAGTTTCTCATTATTTATGCTTTTAATCTTATTCTATGGATGTTTTAGGGGTATGTGGTGTGAGGAATTGAGGCTTAACATCAAAAATAGGCAAGGGGAGGAGAAACCTATTCAATTATGGACTTCTGTTTGGGATTCTTGTTACACAACATCAAATTATATCAAATTTGAGGATGTTGGCATTGCACACTCTAA
Organism: Cryptomeria japonica; assembly: GCF_030272615.1. NCBI lineage: Eukaryota > Viridiplantae > Streptophyta > Pinopsida > Cupressales > Cupressaceae > Cryptomeria > Cryptomeria japonica. The sequence goes on from NC_081411.1 coordinate 457,811,750, forward strand.
TGGTAGTTAAAGGTGATTGAAGGTGTTGTCATTGATGGAAACCTTGCAATCTTATGGCATCGACAGGCATCGGCACCAACAAACTCTACACCAGCAGATAGTTCACCGATAGTGACAATAATGTTTACTAGCACCCTAGCCGACAAGATTTTGATTATTGTATTTTGTATTTAATTGTAATATCTTTTTGTGAAGCCAACATGACATATTGTAATAAGACTCATATATAAGTATGAGATCTTGTAGATCATTTTTTAGAGAGAGATACATGAAAAAGGATAGATATGATGGATATGTAGAGTGAATATTAAGGCAAATTTTGTAGAAGGGTTTATGGTTATTGTATGAGCTTAAACTGGTACTGAACCTGGCATAGCAAATGTTGTTTTGTAGCAGTACATTATATTGGATTTTCATAATCCATTTTGTAAGTCAGTGAGACTCTCTTTTGTAATTGAGCAGTGAGCTCTAGGTAGTTGGCCTTCCTGCATGTGCAGTCCCCTCTTGTAAGTAATATCCATTCATTGGCCAGTGAGTGAATATTGTGGGTCACAAATCCCACCAAGGTTTTTCCACACCGAGTTTCCTTGTTAATTATCTTGTGTTATGGTGTGATTTCTATGATGTCTTTACTATTCTTATTTACTACATTAATTCTTGTTTACTAATACACTGTTTTGGAATGCAAAATACTTAATAAGGTCAGAAATTTTGTAACCGGTTAGATACTAATTCACCCCCCCCCTCTCAGTTTCTTTGAGACTATCATCAATCCTAACAATTGGTATCAGAGCTTGGTCCTCTATTTTCAAAATCCTAATGGCTTGAGGAAGATTTTGACACCGGTATAGATGGAAAACTTGAGAAAGCAATTGGAAACAACTCTTATAGACTTTGATGTAGAAAAGTTGAAGAATATCAAACTTGAAGATGATCTAAGGACTGCACATGAATTCATTCAAGGAATTTAGGAGAATCTCACTATTGCTAGAAATAAAAGAAGAGAACTTCATGAGAAGATATAAAATGATGATGATGAAAAGGAAACTCTTAATGAGCTTGTAAGAAAAATGAGGTAAGAAAACATGACCTTGAGGAATGAAATGCAAGACATGACTATGAGATTTTGTAAAGACATTGAAGATAGAAAGAAGAATGAAGATGAATAGACTAGAAGACTCAATGATGCTAGAAATGAAAATCTAAGACTCAGTCATGAAAATGATATGTTGAAGACAGATCTGATTCACATGGAACATGATAAAACTGAACTTATGAGACAGAAGGAATTTTTGGAAAATGAGTTGGCTACTGTAAATCAACATAAAGAGAAATTCAAGAAAAGTTCAGAAGAACTTGATGATATGCTGAAAAATCAGAAACCAAATGGAGACACTAATGGACTTGGATTTGAAGTTGGTGAACGTTTCGGTACTGTAAACAATCATGATCATAGTAAAATGGTAAGACAACCTAATGCTTACAAATTTAATGGGAAATGCTTCAACTGTAACAAGTATGGTCATAGAGCAAATTAGTGTAGATCTAGAAACTATTAGAACACTAATGCACCCATCGGTCAATGTTCCAAATGCAACAAAATTGGTCATAATTCAGAAAATTACAGAATGAATGTAAGATGTTATGTTTGTGGAAGATTTGGATACTTATCTAATCAATGCAGAACACAAACCAGCATAGGATATGGAAAGGCTTTTCAGAAAAACAATGTGACTTGTTATGCTTGTAACAAGATTGGACATATTGCAAAATTTTGTAGAAGCAAGACTTCACCGGCAACTAATAAAGGACCCAGTTTGAAAGGCAAGGAGAAGGTAGATGAGGTAAAGCAAGCATTTTCAAGACAATGGATTAGAAAGAGAGATCAAAATGTTGATGAGACTATTTCTTCACCGGTAGAACAAAGTATTACTCCACCGGCAGGAGATTATTCATCCAACTGAAAAGAAACCTTTTGGGGGTATTGCAACTAATTGAAAATCATGCAAGTTTACCCTCAGTTGATGGTGAGAAGATGACCTTCTTATTTACTGGCAGATGTGTTAAGTTACACTTAACGGACAGACATTTATTGTGGTTGTTGAAGGAAAAGACATTATAAATCAGTATTTTTCCCTCTTTTTCATTTACCAAGCATTCAAACTTTCAAAGAGCGCAAAAAACCCAAGCGAAGTTATCCATAGCAAGAAGCGAAGCAATTTCTTTCAAGCATCCAAACCTATCAGGCAAATTAAGGTATTTATCAATGGCTTCCTCCTCTACTCTAGAATTCATTGCAAACCCTACTATTATAGAGGTAATTAAACGCCCTAGGCCCATTTTGAAGATTATCCCCAAAGTAGCGAAATAGGATGATACCCTAGGTGCTTTTTCAAAAATCCCTAAAGGAGTTGCATATGCAGAAGACCCTAGAATTTATATACATTGCCACATTGAGGAATTACGTTTTGAGGAAATCATGAAAATGTACAAAAATGTTATCTGTGATGAAAATGGAATTGTGAAACCTAAACATAAGGTTATTGAGACCCTAAGTTTTATGGAAATCTTTGACATCCCAAAATTTCCTAAGGAAGTTGTAAGGATTGTTCTTAGCAGAGTTCATGGTGAATTATTTTGGCTATACTCTATTCATAAAATCACTAGAGAAGCAGTTAGGGTAGTGACTGGCTTACCATCCACCAGTAGCAGGCCAGATAAAACTAAGAAAGTTTCAAATAACATAGTGATGACTTTAATAGGTGCAACCTATGATAGCAGATCCCTGAGAGTTAATAATGTAAAGGATGAGAATGTTAGATTCATTAGCTTCATATTAGGATACAAAACCACACATGCTAATCGACTGAACTTAGTTTCAAGTCTATGTATTAAAAGTGCATATGATATGGTCAACAGTGATGCTAAGATAGATATATGTAAATGATTGAAATATGAGTTGATTGACAATTTGAAGAAAATAAAAGGACATAAGAAAGGTACTTTCCATTTTGGCAATCTTCTTATATGCCTAATGCTATATCTTACAAAAGAGGTTCCTGGTATAGGCAAGATAGACTTTGGTTATGACATACAAGTAGGAAAACAACTGTTAGATATATTCACCGGTATGGGGATAGATAAGGATAACAAAATTACCGAGTATTTCCAAGCATTTAAAGAAAAAATGAAAACAAGAGGTTACCACAAAGCATTATAGACAAGTATCAAAAAGAAATTTGTTTTGTAATTAAGAAAGATGATATTTGGATGGAGGCAGTTCTTCCTAGAACTATTTGGGTGACAAAAATGGGATATGAGGCTGATGTGAACATAATTGAAACATACGCCAAAGCCCTACTTGAAGCCCCTAGAGAACCGAAAGAAATTTTTTTTGGTAGTGCAAAAACAATAGAGAGTGGTGTGTAGACACTTAAACAAAGGAAGAGAACAGAAAAATACATAAGGAGTGCATCTAAGAAAGTTAAAGAAATAAAGGAAAACATAATGAATATCATTGGTATCAAGGAAAGTGATATGGAAGGATTACAACCAGAGGCTCATCTCTCATCGGTTGGCACATCCTCCGAAAGTGAAATCCCTGCAGAATTCAAAAGAGTTGATAGGAAGTGAAAAGCCTCACCAGTATCCTCTCCTCCTCCCAAGAAAACAAGGACAACAAGGCAGAAACAAAAAGTGTGAATGCCACCAGCTAAGAAGATGACACCTAGAAAGAGAAAGGAAAAATAGGTCATTCCTCCACCTAACAACCTACTAAATGAGATAACAGATGATGGAAACTTATCTAATGTTAGCATATTATATGATACATTTACCAATGCGGAGAAGGAAAGTGTTGAAAATAGCATCATCTTACACCTTGATATTTATAAGAAAGTTTTAATAGAGGTTGTAGATGATTTGCCTAGTGATCTATATAGGTGGCTAGATGCTAAAAGGTTAGCTATTATGGAACTTGACAAGAAAATAAAGATTGAGAAACTGCTAGTTGTACATCCGGTAAAATAAGTTGAGGAAATTGATGAATTGATCAGTGAAGCTAACAAAACAATATTTTCAAGTGGACACCGACATGTGAGCCTAATGGCCGACAGGGTTAATGAAATCTCAGAAGAGAGTTGACAAATGGGATATTTTCTTTGTTGAGAAAGAGAAACAAGAATAACTGAACAGACCTAAAACATTCAAGGTATACCAAAAGGATCGAGACAAGGGAAAAGGTAAGGTAGGTGGACTACCTAATATAAAAGTGACAGATAATCTACCACCACCTTCTGTTACTCCACCGGTACTAACTGACAATACACCGGCTACTAAGAATGTGGAAACACCACATGAGGACACAAACCCTAAGTCTGAAATCTTGTATACTATGAACATGGATACTCAGGAGGTAAACATTATAGTTGAAAAATAAAGAATAGAGGAAAAGAAAAATGATGTTGCTACTGAGCAATTGGCTGATAATGTTGAGATTGGATCATAGGGAGAACACATTGAAATTAGGGTTAGTGAAATGGTTACTAACAATACAGTCAATGCAAGCACTGAAAAACCAACAGAGATAGAGTTACCGACTACTGAGAATATAGACAAACCTATTGAGATACCGGTAGTGGACAATGTAGATGTACTGACAGAGAAATTGGCAGTGGATACCATTGAAAAACCATTAGAAAAACCGACTAACAACACTATGAAATAGGCAGAGAAACAAGAAAAGAAACAGGTTGAGAAACAGGTACACACAGACACAGTGCCACCGGCATCTACTGAGAAGCCTAAACCTTTGCTAATAGAAATGTAGACACAAATTGAGCATCCAAAGGTTGAGACAAGAAAAGTGATTTCTCCCACCGGAAGCACTAAAATTGTTAAGGTAATTGGACAGTCATCTAGTACATCTATGATAGAATTCAAACCAACAAATGTGACTGAAGTACTCTTAGATTCTATTAAGAAAATTACTAATTGTAATGCATTGTCTTATAAGGCTATAGATGACACAATACCCATTCTTAAATTGATTGCACCCAAGTGTAATGTAGATAATAAGGATTCTTTGAGTTAGTTACACACATTGTCTAAATACATAATCGGGAATATACTGACTGTGGACCAAATAAATGAAGAGACATTTAAGGAGAAAATGAAGAAGGAAAAAGAGAAATTCTTTGGTGAAACAATATAGAAGTGCACAGAACATATTGATACCCTCTTATTGGCACCAAACAAAACAATTATGGAGTTCAAGGAACTATATAGAGACACCTGTAAGACTAATCTTTTGATAGTGGATATCAATAAGGAAATCAACAAAGTGCAAAAGGAAATTAATGACATAGCTGACAATATCATTGGTTCATCTGAACCAATATCAGTTATTGAACAAGAAATTACTAGATTTGAAGAGAAAATTGAGGAGTTAGAGAAGGAAAAGGAGAGAATAAAGGGCAAAGCAAAAGAGCCTAAATGTAGACTCAGTCCAAAGTTGGATAACCTCATTTCTCTAAGGAAAGAGATCGTTGGGGCACTTATTCAAGGGTAGAAGACACCGGAAGAGAAAATACATCATCTCACCAGTACTATTTAGAGAATAGAGGCAACTTTGAAGAATAGCAATAGGTTTACTCAGAGTTTGAACTTGGTTTTAGCAGACTTATTCTAGATTGTAACCAACTGGTTACAAGGTTCTAGCTGAAAACTGCACTCATTTGATAGATTTTTGACAACCTTTGTCATTGATGTCAAAGGGGGAGTAGTAGAACTGTGAAAAATGACTTGCAGAAGAGATCATCTACTTAGGGGGAGCACACAGTTTTGGTAATATTTTTTACTTCATTTTTGGGACAGATTTTTGGATTTTTCTCATGAGCGTTGCCATCAATGCCAAAGGGGGAGATTGTTGGCATTGCAAACTCTAATGGTAGTTAAAGGTGATTGAAGGTGTTGTCATTGATGGTAACCTTGCAATATTATGGCACCGGAAGGCACCGACACCGACAGACTCTACACTGATAGATAGTTCACCGACAGCGACAATAATGTTTACCGACACCCTAGCCGAGAGGATTTTGATTATTGTATTTTGTATTTAATTGTAATATCTTTTTTTGAAGCCGACATGGCATGTTGTAATAAGACTCATATATAAGTATGAGATCTTGTAGATCATTTTTGAGAGAGAGATACATGAAAGAGGATAGATATGATGGATATGTAAAGCGAATATTAAGGCAAATTTTGTAGAAGGGTTTATGGTTATTGTATGAGCTTAAATTGGTACTAAACTTGGCATAGCATATGTTGTTTTGTAGCAGTACATTATATTGGACTTTCATAATCCATTTTGTAAGTCAGTGAGACTTCCTTTTGTAATTGAGCAATGAGCTCTAGGCAGTTGGCCTTACTACATGTGTAGGCCCCTCTTGTAAGTAATATCCATTCATTGGCTAGTGAGTGAATATTGTGGGTCACAAATCCCACCGAGGTTTTTCCTACACCTGGTTTCCTCGTTAAACATCTTGTGTTATGGTGTGTTGTCTATGTTGTCTTTACTATTCTTATTTACTGCATTAATTCTTGTTTGTCAGTACACTGTTTTGGAATGGAAAATACTTAATAAGGTCAGAAATTCTATTAACCGGTTAGATATTGATTCACCCCCCCCTCTCAGTATCTTTGGGACTATCATCAATGCTAACAGAGGAATATATAGTAAAGCTAATTTATTGGATGTATGTATTTCCTTGTGATGGATCAATCTCAAATGACATTAAAATATTTTTAAGACCTAAATTTTTTGATGACAGAAAGATAGTGAATCATAACTGGGGAGATTTATATGTCCATAAGGGCTTCACATGTTTTAGGATATATGGGTTTGAAGGAACTCCCTATATATTGCCAAAATGTGTTCCTGACCGAATAGCATACTTGGAGATTGTCAGACAATTGAGTGTCTCAAATGCTAAAAACTTTGGGGATCTGCGTAAGCAGGCTTTCTTCCTAGGTACTCTTAGCTTTGGAGATTTCACAGTTGTTTCAACAAAAGCCTATGATTTAATTGACAAGAAATTAATGGAAGAATTTAATTTATTCAAATATTTTGCAAGAAATAATTATCATCCAGAAGGTTATAAGATATATTTAGGAACATGGAAGATGCAGAGGCTCAAGAAGTGATTGATAACCTAAACAAACAATTGGAGGAGAAAAGATAGAGGTAAATGGAGATGGAGTGAGAAGAAGAAATGTCAGAAAATTAACCAGAAGACACTCAAGCCATTTCTAGGTAACAGGCAAAATATGTGAAAGAAGAGTTCAATGAAGATGATCAAATTGTAACTAAAATGGAAATTTATAAAGATGCAAGATTGGATGGACATGCTTCTTTTGTGGCAGATGATGTATTTGTTAAATTCAAAGAATTTAAGTCTTTTATTTGTAATTTCAAAGGCAAAAAGATGAGGGAGTCTATCCCAAATGTGACACCTAAAAATGAGGCAGAAATATTGAAGAAACTAAAAGAGGATATAGAAGCAGAATTGGTGGCAATGACTCCACAGAGAGGGAGACAATTACTGATAGAGGCCAGAGTAATTCTTTTTCCAGGATGGGAGCTGAGTGCCTCTTTTATTTTTGATAGTTTATTGCACTCTGATAACAAGGAATTCAAATTGGATATTTAGGGAGTTAATGACATTTTTATTGGGTCAAGATTTTGTCTAGATGAGGAAGAACTAATGCTATGGGCACTATATATACCAAACAAGAGACCAACAATCATTGATGTGGATAGGGATTTTGGACACATGATGAAATTAAAGGTGGGAGAAATTGATCCTATTGTGTCAATAGATATAGGAGTAGATATTTCCAAATACAATAGGGCACATATGATTAGAGTGGTAAGGGAAAGGAATCAATACATACAACAGGGCATAGGCGGTTAGAGTGGTAAGGGAAAGGAATTAGTACAAAGCTATGTATGAGGAGGTCATTAGAAGAAGTGGACAGTCTAAACCCATGTTTCTTTCTCCTAAAAATTCAAAATGGAAGAAGAAATGTGAGTAATTGCAGCAGGTTCAAACATATGCAAAGTGTAAGAATTGATACTGCTTCTTTCTTATTGAATAAAATATTTGAAAATCTGTAGGGTCACTTGGAAGACTGTTGGGTTGTGTTTCAGAAAAATGTGGACAATGCAGTATCACATAACAGGATAAAAAATAGACTGGGGGTCAATCTGCATGAGAAAAATTTGGAGGGAGTAGATGCCAAAGAGATTGAGAAAATTGAAAGGCTACTTGCAAAGCATGATAAATTCGATGCAAAATTACAAAAAGAATATGATGAGTGTGAAGATGTAGTCCAACATGTTATTCCTATGTTAGTTGACCAGAAATTGCTGAATGCCAAAGTCTCCTCAGTGTTTCTCTTGATGTTGCCTAGACAAATGGAATAGAGTTAAAGGAAACCACTACACAGATGGAGAGGTTTGTCACATTGAAGATTGTGGTCAGGGACATGATTTATGATGTAGATACCTATAAGTCAAAATATTATTTGGAGCATATTAAGAACTGTGGCAAAGTGCTTGGCAATTAGCTCTTGTTCTGAATGTTTAAAATTGTTGTCTTTTAAAGTCTTATGTAATATGTTTGTTATGTTGGTAGTTGTGTTAGGGTTAGTTAGTTGGTTTTTTTTAGTTAAGATATTAGTTAGTGTAATTCTGAATGAAGGGCTATGCCCTTTCATTTTGAAATTGAATTCTCATCTGTATATATAGAGGATATTTTGATGAAATGAGAGATAGATCTGGAGATACAATTATAAACAATAATTTCGGGGTTTATTTTCTGGAAATACTAAACTAGTGAAAAGACATTGTGCTATATGTAATCAGTTTATTATCTTATGTTTATTTCAATACAAAGATCAAGTGTTTTTCATCTCTGATGGTATTTATCTTTTTGATTGCTTGATTAGTTCCTTGTGATAAATCTATTCATTTAGATTGTTTCAATGTGCTATCATATGTTATTATAGTTTGGGTTAAGTTTCAATTTGATTATTAGTTTGAAGGATTGGATCTCAAGCTTCATTCTGTCTTATTGGTCTTTCAGAGCAAAGTTAAATTTAGTAAGACTAACTCCAACATTATGTCAGGGGTGAATGCACTGGTCTACTATTGTTTGAAGATAATTTAATCAAGTATTTTTAGAGTAATCTAAATTAATAAATCTATAATGTCCCCATTTTGAAATAGGATTCAATAATATATAATAATAATAAATTAAAATACAAAATATTAAAAAAATAACATTTAAATTAAAATATAAATTAAATATAATTAAAATTTAATATTAAGTTAATGAATGATCAAAATACATAAAATGAAAAGGTGTGACTCCCTCAAACATGAGATATAAAAGGGAAAAGAGAACCTCATTTGAAAGGGGGATAATTGGGGAATGAGAGGTGCCGATCTTATTTAAATAAGAAGTGCAGATATGATTTTATTACAAGAATCCCTCTTTATGTTATATGGAGTTAATTTTGTATATAGTCATTTATATGACCATTCCTTAATGACATTTGTAGCACCTTATGAGTTTATTTTTGCAGGTTTTTTTACTACAGTAGAGGCTAAGGTATTTTCTCTTAACCCTTACACTAAGAACTGAGATCAATAACTGGGATATTTTAAGGCATTTTATTAGGGGACATTACAAAATCATACTTATAATAAAGTAACCTTTTATTTAAAACATTCATTTTCAAGCAAGCAATTCAAAGTTTTTAGTAATTATTAAATTGAAGTGACAATCTCAGGAATCATTTGCCCTCTAATGCACATAAACCTTGGAAACATTCAATTCCAATTAGGCATACTTGACAACAATGGGATTAATACCCATCAAAAGTCTCTTCTCAATCTTCAAAACACCCTTACAAGACAATAACTTAATAGACACCAACCATACTTTGAGGAAGACAAACATGAAAAAGGCTGCCCTTACCTTGTAATGAAGACAATATCTTTGGTAAGTCTCTTGATATCATTATTATAGAATTATCCTCCAATTTATAGAAAGATCCAATGGTTCAAATGAAAGTTATGATAATTCTTCCAAAACTGCTACAAGATACAAGAAAAACAATATTAAGATAAACTATACAAGATACACATTATGAAGAAAACTAGTCAAAATTCTTGATAACATCAAGTGAAATATAGTGTTTGATTAGATTCTACATTCTTTTAAAGTTCTATACAATACCTAGATTTCTATTAACCCATAACAAAATACGCAACTAACAAATAAAATATGCAATTTGTAGCTGGCCTTGGACCTAGAAAAGTTGCTTCCATACAAAGGGCTATTTTGAGGGCTAGAAGGGTTTATAGTCACAGAGAACTGTTGACCCCTCTAGAAGATATGAAGAGACTTGTCTTTATAAATGCTGCTAGTTTTTAAGGGTTAGAGGGGCCGGGCAAGTAACTTTTGGGAACCATGTTATGGATCCATTGGATAATACTAGAATTCATCTAGAGTCATATGAACTAGCCAATAAAATGGCTGAGGATGTCTACTATGAAGATGCAGGACAAGATATAGATGATATGGATGAGGAAACACAACAAATGGTAGTTGAAAATGTCAAAAAATATCCCCATGTGTTAAAGGCCCTTGATATTGATGAGTGTGCTAGAAGTGTGGAACAATGGTCATCCAATAAAAAGTGGGAAACTCTTGCTGACATAAAGATTGAATTGGTTCATGGATTTAAGGATTGGTGAACACCATATAAAGAGCCATCCTAGATGAGGAATTTTATTTGCTAATTGGAGAAAATGAAGAGACCCTTTCAATGGGGAAAATTGTACAAGCAACTTCCCCTAGAGTCCTAAATAATCGTATAAAAGTTGCTTCCATACAAAGGGCTATTTTGAGGGCTGGAAGTGTTTACATGGTGCAGAGAATTGTTGACCCCTCTAGAAGCTATGAAGTGACTTGTCTTTATAAATGCTGCTGATTTTTTAAGGGTTAGAGGGACCGGGCAAGAAGCTTCTGGGAACCATGTTATGGATCCATTAGATGGTACTAGAATTCATCCAGAGTCATATGAACTAGCCAAGAAAATGGCTGAGGATGTATACTGTTTAGATGTGGGACATTATATAGATGATATGGATGAGGAAACACAAGAAATGGTAGTTGAACATGTCAAAAAATATCTCCATGTGTTAAAGGCCCTTGATATTGATGAATATGCTAGAAGTGTGGAACAACGGACATCCAATAATAAGCAGGAAACTCTTGCTGACATAAGGATTGAATTAGTAAATGGATTTAAGGATTGACAAACAACATATAAAGAGCCATCCCAGGATGAGGAATTTTATCTAGTAACTGGAGAAAATGAAGAGACCCTTTCAGTGGTGAAAATTGTACAAGCAATTGCTCGTAGAGTCCTAAATAATCGTAGAAAAGTTGCTTCCATACAAAGGGCTATTTTGAGGGCTGGAAGGGTTTACAGTTGCAGAGAATCATTGACCCCTCTAGAAGATATGAAGTGACTTGTCTTTATAACTGACAGCTGCAGAATGGAGAGGTTAAGGAGGTTAAGGAGGTTGAGGATCCATATTTTGCCAAAGTGGATACCATTATAAAAAGTGAAGAAGTTGCTAATACCCTACTATTTGGCAAGGGAATTCGAGCTAATAATTTGGTCAAAATTTGATTACTAGTTTCTAATGTCCTACTATTTGACAAGGGAATTCAAGATAATAATTTGGTCACACTTTTATTAACAGAATAACTCAGGATTCATGTAGTAGGGAACTGAGGCTCCAATAGGGGAGCTCCAAATCACCTGAATTTTTCATCCCTACATAGGGAGGGGATGACTAAGGAAGAAGCTAGGGAGGCTACCCACCTATATGCCCTACCTCCCCACTTCTCTTCCCCTTGCCCAAGCTCCCCCTTCTTACTATTTATGTTCTTGCTATAGGAATATAGATGATCTGGACAGTTTGCTATCTAGGCAAGGGATATGCCCATCTGTTCTTACTATAGGAATATAGATAGAATACAATCTCATGCAATTTGTTCTTGCTATAGGAATAAAAACATAATACAACATCGTGCAGCTACTATTATAAATGAAGGCATTAGGAACCACTTTTTATGGAAGTTTTTTGGACAAATGCAAAAAACAAAAGTAAAAAGATTTAACCAACCCGAAAAGCAAAGGCCATAGAATTGTAGGGCCATTTCATTCAAAATAAATTCCAATTCATTCAAACTGATAGCAAAGGCCCTACTATTCTATGGGGCCATTTACCAGGAATTAAAGCTGTTTACAGCTAGAAATAAAGTGAATGAGAGAATGCAAGGAAAGCAAAGGAACTTGCAAAAACATCTTGATGACAAGAACGAAAGGACTAACCTCTTGTACAGTTATTGTTGAGAATCTAGCTGCAGCAATTGTGCCTGCTTCCTCCCAATTTTTGCACCTTGGGCCCATGTATAATGACGCCATGTAATTAGTTTTTTTTAAATACCTCGTGTTGGTCATAATTCTGATGTCAAATATGAAATCTGAACTATCGGTAATAATCAACCCGATGGTAACACACAAGTAGAAGCATGTGATTGGGATAGAATACACTAATGAAGTCCATCGACAAAATGCAAACTAGCAAAAATGGAGAAATCTTGTATTGCCGATAGTCAATAATGCTATCGGTAAGACTTATCTTGCTGGACACTGGCAAAAGTAAAACACATCAGCAAAGGTTATGGCGATAAAGGGCCAAAGCTTATGTTGAGGAGACATAATGTATCAAGAAGAGCTACGTCGAGGGAAAAGACATCAGGGAAATCATGCCCATCGCCTGAACACATTTTAAGCTATCCTGATGCCCGATGAGACTAGCGAGATAACTCACACTGATTAGCAGGAAGAGAGGTCATCGACTTATGTTATCCTAATGAGTAAGAAGAAATCAAGAGGCTGTGAAAATTGTTAGAGTAATTGGGTCTTTACTTGATTAATTAAACGATATTTGTTTAATTAATTTAGTTCCCCTTTTACTCTTTTACACTTAAGCTAACATTAGGTGCATAATAATTAATTCTTTTATTAATTATTATGTGCAAGCTTAGGGTTTTCCCTTTTAGGGTTTCTTGACCTATTAGAGGTTGGATTCTTTTCTTTGTATCATGATCACATTACACTTTTTTTGTGAATACAGAGCTCTCATCCTTTTTGAGCATTTTTCTGTGTATTTGGTTTTTCTCTGTTGCTTCCTTGCTTCTCCTTGTAACAGGTTTATTTTAGCTTGCCGAGATCATTTGGGCTCCTGTGGTGTTGTATTTCTCAACTTTCACATGGTATCAAAGCTTCAGATCTACAGCTACCTGTTCTTGTTTTGAGTATTTTGCATTGGAAGCAGATCTGGGGTTTCAGAAGTTTTTTTGTGCACCTAGAGATAGGCCTTTTTTCTGAGCACTTTGGGCCTAAACAGACCTCACCATCGTACTCAGAAGGCCCAAAAACCCATATGCTCATATAAAACTTGATCACTTTTGACACCTGAGCCTCAAGGGGTATTTTTGTTCTATACCAGGTCGTACGACCCTGGCACGCAGTTCGAGAATTTAAAAAAAAAATTAAAAATTTGCCTTTTTACGACATGCAGGCCGAATTTTTTTTTTTTGTAAAAGAACCAAAAAAAATCAAATCAAAAAACCTTTTTTCAAAAAAGCTTTGGCAATTTTTTTTCAAAAAAATAAAACAAATTTTTTGGGAGGTTTCCCCACGGTATGCAGGGTACCGTGGGACCCCATGGTCCTATCACTGGCCCACCGGTCCCTGCCACTGCTGACCTCTCCCGGCCCTGCTGGCCGCCACCACTGCTGGCCTCCACCGGCTCCTTCGGCCACCTACCGGCGCTTCCCAGCCCCGCGGCCTCCACCTACCAAAGCTTTTCAGTCTCACCGCCTGCGGCCGCCTCTGCTCCATGCGGCCACCTCCGCCACCGCCAGGCTGCCGCTCCACCCCCGGAGCACTACCCTCGGGCCACCTTCACCCAGCCCTACCACCAGACAACCTCCCTCTTGCCCTTTTAAGGAGGGTTGGTTTGTTTGCCTTAACTTGGGCAAACAGAGTCATTTTTTTGAAAATGAATAGGTGTCGGAAAACTGGTTCCGATCCGAACCTTATGGTGTTAGAATTTTTTTCCAATTTTTTTGTTTGACTATACTTTTTTCCAGTTAAAGTGGGGTCTCTTTTCTGCACTTCTGGGGCCATAGAATGAGCATCTGAACTCCATTTTTTGAAAACTTTATATTGTTGGAAATCTTGTTCTGTGTACTTTCTAGTCATATGAGTTTTCTTTCTAGTTTATGCTCCAGGAATATTTTATTCAATTTTTTTCTTTTCACTACTGTGGTAAATATCTTGGATGTTTCAGGTCCTAGGATCTCTTTCTCTGAGTAGGATGTCTCAGTTTTGGTTGTTCTTTCTATTTCTAGTCTTCTTATCATTGTAGCATTTTATTTATGCAAACGCGCTAAGATAAAGTGCTATCATGCATTATTTACTTGGGATCTTGCACATCTTGTGCCTTATTGTACATGCACTACTTATAGAGTGCCATGGGGGGTTGATGTTTGCCTTTTTTTTGCCATCTACCTTTGTCTAGTGAGTGTTCCTTCCATGACATTCACCTCATGATGTGTGTCAAGTGAGTGTTCCTCCCACGACACTATGTACTTTCTCCGCACCTTCGATATTCCTGGTTCTTCGTCATGCAATTCTCGTTGGCTGTTCTTTTCAGTCTACATGTCCCTCTCCCTCTTCAGCATTATGGGGAGGTTTATCTTGTTGGTTCTAATGCTTCCTTGGTTTGACTAACCAGCTCTTCAAGATTTGGTTTCTCATGCCATCTGTATCTTCGAGTTTAGTTGTTTGCCTTTGTTTTCCATCTGATTCAAGTAGTGTCATTTGAGGGAATTCATGCAGATTACAATCTTCTCTACCTGGTCATGTTCTATTTCAGTGGAGGTTCTTCAGATTAGTAGTTACTCTTCGACAGTGTTTGCAGCTATTTCCTGCTTCAGTGGTGTTCTTCTTTCTTTTCCATCTCTGTTCGGAGGAGTTTTTTCCCACATGGTTTTCTCTATTTCTCTGGTTCATAGAGATTTGGTTGTATTTGGGTACCTAATCAGGCCTTGTTGTCAGGACCCATATTTCTTGCTTTCAGTAGTTGTTCTAGGTTTTAGCTTCTCCCTAAGTCTAGCTTAAGGGGGGGTGTTAGAGTAATCAGGTCTTTACTTGATTAATTAAATGATATTTGTTTAATTAGTTAAGCTCCCCTTTATCTCTCTTACACTTAAGCTAACATTAGGTGCATAATAATTAATTCTTTTATTAATTATTATGTGCAAGCTTAGGGTTTTCCCTTTTAGAGTTTCTTGACCTATTAGAGGTTGGATTGTTTTCTTTGTATCATGATCACATTACACTTTTTTGTGAATACAGAGCTCTCATCCTTTTTGAGCATTTTTCTGTGTATTTAGTTTTTCTCTATTGTTTCCTTGCTTCTCCTTGTAATAGGTTTATTTTAGCTTGCAGAGATCATTTGGGCTCCTGTGGTGTTGTATTTCTGAACTCTCACAAAAATCATCAAACCAAACCAACATATGCCAATCAATAGGTAAAATCCATGTTTGTGGGGATGCCGACATAAAATTTCAACATGTCAAATTCTGACGAACATGGGTATACTTTAAAAAAATAAAAATTAATCCAACAAAGAAAAAGAAATCCCATAACCGATTGAAAATGTTCGTCATTTTTTTCGTCCAAATTCTGACGTGAAATTTTAACAGGTCGAAATTTTGACGAACATGGGGTAATTTTTGAAAAAAAATAAAATTAATCTGACAAAACAAAGAAATCCCATAGCTCGTCAGAAATTCTCATCGAAAAACCACTCCAAATGTACTAGTGGATAGCTTCATGAGCTCAAACATGACATCTTTGTCGGTGTTCTCTCACACAACAATTCTGGTGAGTCTTAGTTGAAGGCTAAGAAGGAGGAGGAACACTTGAAAAAGTAGAAATGTTTCTCTCCTTGATGGTTGAAGGTTTAGGTTGAGGTATTTTTGGTTGAACAAGAGGAGAAGTAGGCATCTTTTCTCGATAAGAGGAAGGAGGTGGAACTGTGCCATAGAAAGGAGGAATGGTAGGTGTAGGAAGGAGACCAGGTCCATCATGAGGAGGAGGTATAGGTCTAACCTTAGGAAGAATATTGGTGTTCTCCTTAGGAGAAAGTATAGTCGCATCTATAGGAATAGGTTGACGATCTTCCTTAGGAGGGAGATTAGTTCTATCCATGAGGGGAATAACCTCATCTTGAAGAATAATAGGAATGTCAAGTGTTGGAGATCTAGGTTGACTTAAGGATAAGATCATATCTTTCTTCCATTTTTGATAAGATTGAAAAAGAGAATTTCTCCTTGATGAAAGAGATTGAAATTGTTTAGGCAAAAATAAATCAATAGGAACACTGGGGCTTCTTTTGGATCAATGAAATAAGCTATGCTTCATGATTATGATTTCTCCATTGTGAGGAAATTTCAGACACTTGTGTATTGGAGAAGCAATAGCCTTCATGGAAGATAGCTAAGGATAGTCCAACTTCACACAGAATTGCTCAGAAGAGGGTATGATAACAAAGTCAACATCCATGAATTTAGTATGAACTTCATCAGGAAGGGTGATAGAGCCAATGGTAGGACAAAAGAATCCATCAAATAAATTCACAACCACATTAGAAGTATCATATATTGCTTTATGCAATCGTAAAGTGAAAAGATACTCTTCAGTTATGACATTAACCATGCAAGAGGGATCAATAAGGGCACCACTGCAAGGGATATCATTAACCTTCACAACTATGTATAAAGGGCCATCGGGTGCTCTAATGGTCTTGCTAGTGTCAAATGTAATACAAGGACCCTTAGGCATATCTTGTGTTTCTACCATATTAACCAAGTTTGGAGCCATAGAGGTGAATTCCTCATAACAGAAAGAATTAGGCACAATCTCAATAACGTTAGAGGTATAAGAAGGCAAGGGATTGGTGAAAATATTAATATTTTTATTAGGAGGAGCTACTAATTTATTCCCTTTATCATTCACACCTACCACAAATTTAGTAATATTATCAATCAAATCTTGAATCTTATTTTTCAATGCAAAATATTTCTCAGTATCATGACTAGGCTGGTGATGAAATTGACAGAATAAATTGTTATCAAAATAAGGGGATGCAAGTTTAGAAGGATCAATTGGTTTTATAGGAGGAAGTTTGAGAACATTTATGTGCAACAACAGAGACATAATACTATGTAAGGATTCATTCAAAGAAGTAAACTATCTTTCTCTTTGGAAAAATTTAGAAATAGAAGGCACACCTGTTGTAGCATTCAAATTGTGGTTGTTGATTGTATCATTGAACTTGATGAAACATTTTTTTGGTTTGAACTTCGCAAACGGTTGTTTAACACTCTCCCCTTTATCACTCGGAGTCATAGGAGTGGATTGCTCTATTTGACTCACAACCAGTTGATAATTGTGGAGTGTTGCGCACAGCTGCGGAAAGGAAGTAAACTCAGACAAAAGAAGCTTTTCCCTGATATCTTTTTGTAAATTAGAAATGAAAATTATTTGAATATCATTATCAGGTACATGAAAATAAATTTTGGCATACAAATGCTTATATCTACCAATGAAATCAGTCACTTTTTCTTTAACACATTGTTTACAATGCATTAAATTAGTCAAAGTGATTTTAGGACCAATGTTGTTTTGAAATTGTTGAATGAAAGCATTTGTGAGTTGTTGAAAGGAAGTGATAGAATAAGAAGGAAAAGAGAAAAACCATTATAAATCCTTATCTCTTAGTGTTCTTGTAAACAATTTTGCAAGCAATCTTTGATCATAAGCAAAATCAGTACACAAGGTTTGAAATGTTTTGACATGCATAAGAGGATCACCTTTTCCATTATAGATTTATAATTGAGGGATCTCAACATGTTTAGGTGGCACAAATTTAACAATATCAAGAGAAAGTGGGCTCACAACATCAAAGGTAGGCACACTAAACTTGGATTGACTCATAGAAGCAATTTGTTGTTGTAAGTAAGACACGGTTTGAGCAAGATTGTTAATTGTCGCTTCGGTAGAAGAATTGATGTTAGACATACTTGATTGAGAAGGTGGTGTGATGTTATTGAAAGAAGGCATGGACTGCGAATAGGTGGTGGGAAATTATGATAAGTAGGCATAGGTGATGATTGGGTAGGAAAAGGGACACTTAAAGGAGGAACAAAGTTATTAAAGGA
The DNA here is from genome assembly GCF_030272615.1 of Cryptomeria japonica. Lineage (NCBI taxonomy): Eukaryota > Viridiplantae > Streptophyta > Pinopsida > Cupressales > Cupressaceae > Cryptomeria > Cryptomeria japonica. Next base: position 457,830,199 of record NC_081411.1, read on the forward strand.
ATTGCTCCCTTGTGTCACATTGATTGGTTGAGGAATAATAGAAATACTTATAGAAGACATTGGTAAAGATGGAGGATTAAATGAAGAAGAGGGATTTCCCCCATGACCAATGGTTGTAGGAAGGCCATTTTGAGTTGATGTAGCCATGATGTTGGAAGTAAAAGTAGGAATACTAGTCATAAGAGTAGTCAAAGGAATTGAAGGATTGACTTGTTTTTAAGGTTGTGAATAACCTAGGGTTTTGGTACAACTCTTAATAGGCATGACATTAGAATCACCAATATGTGCAATGCCATGCAATCTATTAATTCCATTCTTATCACTTTGAATCATGCGCTTAAGGCCTTGAATTAATGGAAGAGCTTCACTACTAGGGTATTCTTGAGACATCCATTGTTGAAAGGTATCAAATTGATTATCCAATGTGGAAAGTTGATCTATAGAGACCCTAGTTAAAGCTTCTTCTTCATCATGGGATTCATCAATGGGGTGAATAGGCACATGATTAAGATGGGAAGAACTGGCATGATCCTCATTAAAGAAGTCACCCAAATTAGGTTCCATCTCTTTGGTATTTAAACCTTTGGAGGCCTTAATTCTAATGCTTTGTCTAACATGCATAGTGTAGGTAGGACTAATATGATGGTATGATGAAAGAATAAGTATCCAGTAGAATACTGAGAGGGGGGGGGTGAATCAGTATACTGAAAAATTGATACAAACTTCCCAATCTCAAATTCAAACTCACAAAGTAAACTTTCACTTATCAAGATCAATACTCAACATCAACCAGTTAACTATTATAACAACTTAACAGTAAACAACTTCAATCTTGTAAACATAAAAATGCTTAATCATATCTCAACATATTCAATCTCTCAATGCTTCCAGTTATCATTCTTTATCAGAATAGTTAAGTAGTCAATCAAATCAACAAATAAGATCATAACCACAAAAACATTCACCACTTGACATAAATGTTTATACGTGGAAAACCAAAATAGGTAAAAACCACGATGAGATGAGACTCACAAGGATAGGTATCTAAACTCTTCTGAAGTTCACCCTGTTAGGAGCCAATCCTGTTAAAACTTTTACAATAAGTCCTGTTAAGAACTGATTCTGTTAGGAATCACACGGTTAAGGGATTTACAAAATGCCTTGATGAAAAAGAAAAATACCCTGTTAGGAGTAACCTTGGTAGAGGGTTTGATAATCCAAGCTAATGGACCACCTTGTTAGAGGATTTAATAAGTAACCAAGCTTGTTATAGCTTACCCAGTTAGGGGATTTCAATTCTGTTGTAATTGTTAGAAAACAACAGGTTTTCTTGATCTGTCTGAATAGCACTACATTTGCTTGATCAGATCCTTTTAAGCTTCAATCTGCCTTTACACAAACTACAGATACATTCTCTGGTTAGGCAACCACACACTCAACTAGTTTTTAGCCAACACTCTTACAAACAACTTCATCGACCTTAAATACAAATCAATTAGGTCAGTAACACAACAAAAACCTAATTCTCTCATAGAGATTACAAACAAGTCAGTTCAATCTTGACCGTTAGAAATCATAACAGTCTTTTCACATTCTTTAGGAAAATTACAACCGCTCCATGATCACTGCTTCATCGGACTTTGTAACTCATCACATGCTATGCATTAGATACAATCCACTTTTCTCATTTCCTAGACAATCAATTAAACAAACAAACAAATGCGCCAAAATAATATGTACTTATCCTCATTCAATGATCACATGTGTCTCCATCATTACCGCTCATCATTAGTTCTTAAACAAACAAACTTGATCGGTTAGGGTTTAACAAAAAACAACTGGTAGGTTTACCGGTTACATTTCATAGAAAAGGGTTTAAACCTTATACATCGGTTTATCGGTTTACAACATCTTCCTCAAAGCTCTTCCTACTAGTTACAAGCCAATATCAATAATAACAACAATATCAGCAATATCATAAATACCATTACCGGTTCAATTGACATCAATGACAACATAACATATCATTAATGCAATCTTCATGCAAATGCCAACATAATAGTGGTAAAACTCATGCACTAGAGGGAAAATTTGTATTTTCAATTTTGGAACAAAGCTTACAAAATTGATTAATGCAAAATTTAAGAAAATATTGATTAAACAATTTGAACTTTGCTGGAAGAAGAGGATGACACAATTTCCAAAAATGAAAGGAAATTGGAATTTTAAAATTAGGGCCAAGGGAATACCACTTAATTTTAAAATCAAAATTTTTAAAATCAGGGCAAATTATAATTATCCTCTTAATTTTAAAAAATTTCTTGAAATTTGAAATGTTGAATTTTGGAGGTATTTCTGATTCTAGAGGGATAAAAAATTGACAAAATTAGCCAATCTTCTGGATTTAGGCTATTAAATACAATCATAACAGTCTCCCAAAATTTTGGGAAAAAAGCCGAGGACAGTCGCAGGAACGCACATGGTCCGACGAACTTTTTTTGAAATTTTCAGGGATGAATATTACGATGATTTCAAAGCTAACCCCCAAAAAGTGATGAATTTTACCACCTCTAGATGGGTGAAATGAAGATTCAAATGTAAAAATAGGACCCTATTAGGGTTGTGAAGAAAAAGAGGAATTGAATTGAAAATTTGAAAAAGGTCAACCCTAAAGGAAAGGGACACCTTGGAAAATGTTTAGAAATCTGAATTTGAATGAAATTGATTTGATATTTGCACAAAATCCAATTAAATTTGAAAATTAGGGTTTTATGACCTAACCACTTAATTTTGAAATTTGAATTTTGGGAAAAAGGAGGGAAATTGAAAATTTGAATTGTGGGAATGAAAACAAGTCCGAGAACAATCAGAAATCTGAAAATTAAATGGAAATCCAATTTTTGCACAAGTTCAAGATGATTGTTGAAAATTAGGGTTTTCACAAGTAACCTCATAATTTTATAAATTTGATTTGCAAATTGACAAGATAATGAGGAAATTGAATTTGATAAACAAAACAATTTTCAGATCTAAGATAACCACAAGCAATTTTTACAAATCACAAGTTCAATTTTAACTTTAAAAACTAAAGGAAAGAATGCAAGATGTCAGGTTCACCAAAATGTTATGGGTCCAATCTATATTGGTGGGTGAAACATGTGTGAATGAGGGATGAAGAGGAAAAATACCCTTTCCCTCCAAGGAGAGATGAGATTTTCACTACAGATTTCCCTTCAAACACTTTTCACCTAATTACATTGGAAGAGGAGAGGAAAATTCACTAGATTCAACCTTCAAAGAAGAAGATATAATTCTAAGTGAAATGGGAATGATAAGCTAATCCCCTCTTCCTATTTGAAATTGAAAGGAATTGATTGAATTATGTATTGAAAAAGTGACAAAGAACTGATTATAACTTAAGATCGAAATATGGGATGAAGTTGTGCACCTGGATCTTGCAGTAATATGTCGAGACAAAGTCATCCTATGAATTTGAGGAAACGTTGCCTGAACCATTGTGGGAACATACATGGTCCTCCGAAAAATCTGCAAAATGAAAAGGCTCTTTCTGCCTTTGCAAATGGAGCCCAAATCCAAAAGTACAGCTACACGCCTGCAACCTACACATAGAAAAGAGAGGAAAATGGGTTGGGATTGGGGGTTTGCCTTTAGGTCAAACCCCAATTTTGGAATTAACCAAGTAATGAAAAAAAATACTTGCAAATAGATGTAAATGAAAGACTGAAATATAAATCACCTTAAGGGAGGTTGTGATAACAATGTTGATAGAAATGCTTGTGTGAAATTGAATGTTGGAATCTATCTCCTCTTCAATGGTTGAATCCTTGTCTTCAATGCAACACCTAGCCTTGAAGGGAGACTTGAGAATGATCAATGCTGGAAAGGAATGCTTGAATGATCTTGAATGCTTGATCACAATTTTATCCAACTTGACCAACTGAATCCCCTTTTAACTTCTCCAAATGAGAGGGAAAATGCAACTTAAATACATGTCAATTAGGGTTAATGAAACTTATTTTCATCACAGGCCGACATCGGGGAAGTTTTCCCACTCACTGCACAACCTACAATGCATTCTTAGGAAAGGTCCTGCCCCAAAATAGGGCAAGGACAGGGGCACCACACCCTTGTCCTACCCCTTTCTCTAGGGTAAAGTGCAAACAGGGTGATGCAGAGGCCAAGGAAGAAGAAGATTCTGAGGGTTGACCAGTCTTCAGTCTCTAGTTAGGCTAGAGGATTCAATCTTGGATGCGTGAGGACCCTAATGCAGTCGAAAATTGCTAGGGTCACAATTTTATGACACTACACATCCATGCAAAATTTGCTCAAAAACTGAAGTTGATGTTGCACAGTGGTTGAACTCTTAGCTCTGGTGGCAACCAATTTTTTTTTTAAAAAGATCTCTAAATTGCATGTGTGGTAACTATGTGTTCATCATTCACTTATTTTTATAGCTCTTATAGTTACTAATAAAACATGCAACTATATCTACAGAAGGATCAACAACATACGAAATCCAGAACTCAGACTTCTTCAAAATTTGCTTTGCCTACTAAGCAACTTATCAATCAGTCCTTCTGCATGTATACACTGAGTAGTCACAAATGAGTATCTATCCATTAACTTTGAATTAAACTCCGATGTAGGTGCAAAATGATGAGCCGCATATTGATCCCATTGATCCAACACTACACCTTCCTTTAGATGATCATCTTTCAAAATATCATGACCATACGCCCCTAATAACTTCTTCATAAAATTCTCATATTTACCAAGTTATTTCAAAAGGGGAGCATGTGCTTCCAATATCTTTGACCTACACTACTCAAGAACCTCTATCTTAAACTCTATTAAAAAAATAGAATATTGTAAACTACCAAAATCATCTCCTCCCAACAAATCTTCATTTATAACCACTTCTTCACCCAAGGCCAATATTTTATTAAAATTTCTACATTTCTTTGTGAAGTCTTTGATCCTCACTTCCCAATTTGTTGAACAATCTCTTATTTCCTTCTTTGTTTTGAGGATCTTTACATAGATACATATCATATACTGTAGGAAAAGTCTTACCTTTGAAACATTCTCTTTCGTCCAAGACTATGTTGTGGTATCTACTTTCCTTATTTCAATCAAAGTTCTTATATCACCCTCTGACAACGATGATGTGGAAGGCAATGTGTCATCTATTCTTGAATCTAAAGGCTTCCCCATTTCCACAAGAAATTGTTTATACTGATCTAATTATGCCTTTACCTATAGTTGAGAATTATGCGCCTTCTCCATTCTACTCACTATGTTGGTGGCAAATTCTAAAGTATCAAGCTCTCCCCACTTCATTTTCTTTCCCAGTTTGACCTATGACACTTGGTATTTCGAAGGGTCTTCTCCTTCTATCTCCATAGGATCTACGATATGGACAATTACTTCACCAGAGATAGTTCTAGACAAATGATGAATTGTCTTAGCCTTCTTTATTTTCTTTGGCTCCTCTATAATGGCTTGTTGCAAAGTGAGTTTAGGCAGCACTACTTTCTATTTCTTATCAAAAGTGAAGGTTAGCTATTGTGGTGTTCCCTCATCTGTGCTCCATTCTTTCATAGTTATCTATGTAGTCACCCTTCTAGCTTCATGTGACGACTCTTCCTCATTTTTTTCTTCTTCTTCAACCTGTGTGCCTAGAGGAGATTGGGCCTCTCCTTGAGTGGAAAGGACTGGTACATCAAGTTATTGTTGCCATTGTTGTTGTAACACTTGTTGAGCCAATTTTTCCTATAAAGAACCACCAATATCAAGTTGTTAATATTCTTCTAACTTCTCGCTCACTTGCTCATAGAAGTCCTTGGTTGGCTCTTGACTTTGTTGTTCCTTATCTCCAATTGCTATATCTTTCAATAAATTTTCTACATCTTGTGGAGTAAGAACCAACCATTCATCATGTTCTTTATCTTGTCTTTGCTCCATTTCCTCTTCTTCATCTTGTTGTTTCCCCTGCAGACCCTGATCATATACATTCATAGGAGCTACCTATGAAAGTTCTGATACTTTTTGTTCGACATGCTCCTTTCATTTCTCTGCAGTAGGAGTCATTCTCTTTCTCTTGTTTGGTTCTACCTTCTTTGGTGTTGGCCCAGTCTCCTCTTGGTCTGAGTCAAATTCCACATAATGAATAGTTATTATTATAGTTGTAGGAGGCATTGTAGATGAAGGCATCTATGAAGCAACAAAATATGGAGCAACAATTTCTATAGCCAATGTTGGAGGTTGTGTTGAAACAGGTGCAGCAATAGACGTGGTCGATGTGGTGGTTAGTGTTGTTGTGGTAGAAGTGGTAGTTGGGGTAGTAGTTGTTGCAGTGGTAGTGGAGGAACTAGAGTGTTGAGCCTCTTGAGAAGGTTGTTCTGTAGTTGTTGTAACACCCTCAATGACAGGCCTAATATGATGAATCTCTGCTTGTGGTTTGGCCCCTAGGCCCACTGTAATCCCCAAGCTTACCTATTTCGCTAGATATTCTGCTTCTTTCATTTTCTCAACTACCTTTTTCTTCAACTCTTGTGTATTCAAAGGAGTTTCAGCTTCCTCATCTAGATTCATAGAGGTATTCTTCCTTGACTCTGATCGGGTTCTCCTTGTATACTCCTTATGCACCCTAGATTGAGGATTATCAATAGGGATATTCTTTTGTTTACCTTTGGAGGAAGCTGGTTTAATCCTCAAACTTAACCACTTTGTGGTTCTATCTATTATTTCTTGAGAAATTGTATCAATATCTACTACCACTTGTTGTGACCATCTGATTGAAGGGATTGACCTCTTATCTATCCTGGTCTCCTTATACATTGTATCTAGAAAAATACCATCATCATGTAATTGTTTGGGTATGTTAGTCTCAATACCAAAATCTCTCATTTGCGGAACAATGAGGTGATACTAATATTTCTCCCTTGACTCAAAGCTATCTTGAATATTCACCCAAAAATCCTCTAGGGCAGGTTGATGTCTCTCATATACCTTTGGCATTAGTCCTTTTTATTTATTATACGGATCATAAAATTGTCTAGAATAATTAAAAGGCTTTAGTTATAGGTCTTGCAATTCTTGCTCAACATCCTTTTCCACATGATTTTTCTAACATGATAAGAATGATAAATTCAAGGGGAAGTCTTCACCTGTAACCCATGTCTTATGTCTTGATAGTAGCAAATTTTACAGGTGCACCATCTGTCTTGCGTATTCTACCAAAATTACTCTATCCATACAATATCTAGGAAACAAAAATGGTTCTCTAGTGAACTCACTTACTCTCAAATAGGTAGATCGAGAGTTTTATATAAACCAACACCCCACTTCTTTACTATCTCCATTGCCTCCTTGCTTAGCCTAAACCCAGTATCACTTGTTAACCTTATAATGACAGGAAACAAGAATGCATCATTGATTCTCTTGTAATGCAACCTAGATTCTTTCAATGGCAACCATGTATAATATTCCCATACAATGTTTTTTCCTTGTTTTTCACCCAATCTATCCTCAGTCTGTAGCCTTGGAAATTGACCCTATCTGGCTGCAACCCAAATAACATAAGATGTGAACAATATATTTTTGTATTGTGCACTTCTCTAAGCTGGTCTCTGATGTTATCTTATAAAATTTGAGCCTATTCATAATATTTGCATCCATCCAAAATTGTTAGCATGAATGAGAACATCCATGGGTGAAAGTATTGACATGCAGCTTTGTTGAATGCCTTGCTAAGCATTGTGATCAAATCCCTTTTTGGTTCTTTGAAATCCCGCCTCAAAATTTCATTTTCCTTCAAGCCTATCTTTCTCTCCTCCTTGAGCCATTCCTCATTCATTCTTTTCTTGCATTGGCTCATATTCTGCTTCCATTCTCTTTCGCCATCTTCTTCCCCTTCAACCAATACTTCCCTCCTAGTGGGAATCTGAAACACCAAAGCCAACATATTCAGTGATAAATCAATCACTAGTTTCCCATCAACATCTACACATTTCTTGGTGTCAGGGTTATAGAATTGTGCAACTTTCATTATGAACTCTGACGCCTATGCTGATTGTGGGAAAATAGTTGCCTCTACCAAACCAGATCTCTTGATCATCCTGTACTCTACATCTTATCCTCATTTCTCTAATTGTCTTTCTATATCTTCGAGCTCTATATGTCTGATCTCTATGTCTGTGACTCATTGGATTGCATCCTCCAGCTTTGAGGTGTATGTTCACCCCTAGTACTGATATTTCATTTTGATAGGAAGCTTCTCAAGATCCTTTGTCTTTTTGGAAGATTCCATTAAACACATCTAACCCTGCAAAACAAATCAAACCAACATCAAATACTACTCAAAGTGAAATCACTGCAAAAACAACTCACCTCGGGACTTCAAGATCCCAGGGTTCCGAGGTGAGTAAACACAAAAACCACGAAGAATACCCAGGAGTCTGGAAGTTCAGGGTCCCGAGCTAAGACCACTAACCGAACTAACAAACTCGGAACCCCGGGGACCCAAGATGCCGAACTTTCCAAAGCATAAAAGAAGACCACTTTGGGAACTTGGGAACTCGGGTTTCTGAAGTGGTGAGACCCTGATTGAAAACAAACCTTGGACTTCGGGGTCCCAAAGTTCTGGGGTAGGACTCTTAAATGCAATGTAGAACTTCAGAAAACCAAAGTCCCAATAAGCTACAAAGATGAAATAGAAAAGGAGCTTGGGACCCTAGGACTATGGGGTTCCAAGTTGAAAAGACATGCAAGAAGAAACTAACTTAGGAACTCAGGAACCCGGGTTTTTGAAGTAGTTAGATAAAAAATGAAAGACCACGATTTAGGGAACTCGAAAAACCCAAGTTTCTGAAGTGGTGAGAAAGAACGAAACAAACCCTAAGACAATCATTTTGGGAACTCAGAAACTTGGGTTTCTGAAATGACACGAAAGAAAAAACCCCTAACTCAAAACTTTGGGATCCTGAGATTCCAAGGTTAGGGCACAAACCAAAAAAATAGAGAAACACAAACAAAAAAATCAAAATTTAAGAAGTCAAAACTAAAAAATGAAATATAGCCTAAAACATAAGCAAATCCGAACAAGGAAGAGGAGAAATCCACCTACCTAGCATGAAAAATGAAGATGATGCTTGATAGGGAGCATAGGAGTATGAAAACACGAGGTCAGAGATGTAGATTCAAATGAGTGAATGTACAAATGAGCTCCAAAATGACCTCCAACCATATTTATACCCCCAACCAAGCACCGCATTAAATGCAACTCCGGGGATCTAGGAACCAGAGTTTCTGAAGTGCAACACAGCTGACAAGCTCGGAACCTCGGAGCTCTGGGATACTGAACAAACAAAACGGACAACCAACATGGGAGTTAGGGAACACGAACCTTCGAGGTGATAACTCCAAAGATAAACAATCACTTCAGGAGTTCAAGAATCTGAAGTTTCGAAGTGATGTTTCGAAAGAAAACAAAAAATAAATTTTGGAGTTTGGGAACCCAAACTTTCGAATAAGGAACTCAAAACAAACAAAAGGTCACCTCGGGAGTTCGAGAACCTAAGTTCCCGAGGTTGCCAAAGCAAAAAAAAAATTAAAAATCAAAGGAAAACTAATAGAAAAAGGACAAAAACCATAAAAAATGGGGACCTGTATTTTCACGAGATTGAAAATATTGGGTCTAGATATGTAGGGCATAACAAATGGTGAATATCTAGGAAAAATGAATCTAGGCATTTTAGAAATTCAAAATCTTTGCTTCATTTGATGCCCAAGGCTACTATCACTCAAAACAATGTATAAGAGAAAAAGATGAGTGAACTCATGAACAAACAACCAAATCTAGAACTGAACAAGATCAACTCTTAAGTGTGTGTGCTTGATTCATTACTCCATCATTTTCAATATTGAAGATAAAAAAAAGAAATTGGGCCCAAGCTATGTAGGTGAAGTCAATCAATGTGTTTTGTTCAAGGTCGGCTTGGGCATAGCTCTATTGTCAGTCGAGCATCTATAGCCTCGATAGAGATACCACTTGTTCCTGTCAAGTTGTTCCACTATCGTCCAAGCATCCATAGCCCCAGTGGAGATTACTTGAAACACCCAAATTTAGTTGCAGTAAGTGAACTATTTATTTTCCCTTTTTCCTTTTCCTCTTTTTGTAGAACATATTTTACCTTATAGAATATAGAGCAATTATTTCTTCGCATCCTCAAAGAAACTTTCAAACATTGAAGTCCGATTATTGGGTTGGGAGTCATGGTGGACAACGTGAAACATCTTGAGTTCTGATTTTTCACTTGGAAACAAGTTCTTTTGACATCGTACAATTTTTTTTGATGTAACTTAGTATGATTATGGTCCTAAGTAATCGGGTTAGCCTTCTTCAATTGAGAGTAAAAAACTTAGATCATAATTAAACCATTATATATCACCTTGGGTGAATGTAGACAAAGATTTCAAGATTAACCAAGCAATAATAAAGTTATAAAGAGAAAAGAGTCAAAGTCTCTTAATATTTTCCAACTTGCTATGCAAAGAATATATATTGTATAGAATGATATAATTATAAAGCACTAAGAGGTGGGGGTGAATCAGTGGCAGCAAAAACAATACCACTTTAAACACAGACCGATAAAGATACTTAACAAGTTTACTTAATACTATGCATGCAATCCAAAATGATATTAAAGCATCCACAACAAGTAAAACATCCACTATCTGCAGTAATAGGTTACTGGCCGGTTATGGTCTACAAAAGTGCTCTGCTAGGAGCGAATCTTGTTAAAGAGCCCAAAGTTTTGTTAGAAGCTATACCATATGAAAGGAAGAACTCTGTTAGAAGTAACCTCAGTAGAGGATTTTAAACCCAAATTAATGGATCACCTTGTTAGAGGATTTGTACAATGAAGCTTGTTAGAGCTTACCTAGTTAGGGGATTTAACTATTGTAGTGATTAGAAAACAACAGGTGGTGTGATCTAGAAGTAGCACAACTACTTGAATAGATCCTCTTTTTCTCACTCAAAACTGCATCACCAACATACTCTGCAACACCTTCAACAACTTAACACTTCTATCTCGGCATCATGAAAAATATAGTTCATCATAATGTCATTATATAGACATTAGATTTCATGTTGGCTCAGGAATCATATCACAATTTCCTAGGTGGAGTGTATCTAAACAATCTAACATAACTCATCACAGATTGCCACCAAATCTGTCGGTTAGGGATACCTCATCACGACCAGTGATAACTCATCACACAATTAGTGAAACTGGTTGGAACATCGATACCAATTAAGAGCTAACCTCTTCCAACTCATCGACCGATTGCCCTCCATTTGCTTCTTTGATGATCTTTGTTGACCCTCCATGCTCATGTCAAGCCATTCTTGTATATACTAGTTGTCTATGTATTCCGGTTAGACACCCTCTAAACCATTTGAACTTAACTATACATATAATACCGGTTTTGCAATACAAAGACTTAGGAGTAATATTGTTTGTCTTAACTAAGATGACTATGACAATGTGAACATATGTGTGTGTATACATGTGCCATGAATGAAAACACATGAAGTCATCCATTACAATCATCATAAAGCCAACAATCTCCCCCTTTGACATTGATGGCAACACTTATAAAATTTTACAACTTTACAACTAAGTGTGCTTACAAAAAAAAAATGTACAAACATATTTCTACTCTCTGTTAACAATACATACGAAATTTTATAACACATACATATTTCTACTCCCCTTTGACAACAATGCCAAATTGAAAAGTAAAATAGATAAATATTATAGAAAAATTTGCATAAAAAAATTACATATACAAAAATGTAAGTCTTTATCAAGGAGTGTTCACTGCAATTTTCAAGAAAATGTCACTAAAAATGATCTTCATCTGAGAAAAATCATTTTCCCATGTTTCCAATAAGGTTTCAGTGATCTCAATGGTTGTCATAACCCGTGCAGCGAATTCTTCCATCGCATTCACTATGCTCATTTTTGTAGTTGCCAAAACTGCTTATGCATCGATGCATGCCTATTGTAAGATGTCTGCTTTGGGTCTCAACTGGTTCTCTAGCTCTTTAGGCAGTACATATCCTTTTGAGTTCATGTTCTATCTCTTCTTTCCTCTTAATCAAATCAGTATAGAAAAATGAAACGTTAGATGTATAGGCTAGTATCCTTCCTCTTGTTTCAATAGCAGTCCTAAAAAGATCTTTATTTAGGGATAAAGCAATCTTCCCTGCATCAATACCTTTCATTATTTGCGCTCCTCTCTTCTTTCTATAATTCTTCTCAGCTAAAGTCTGAGCAGCTTCTTCAAGGGAATTCAGTTGGTCAGATGCCTTAGCAACCAATTATCCAAGCTTGCCGATAGGAGTTGACAAATTTCCAATGTCTGTCTCGGGTAGAACACTTGACAGAATCTCAACGATAGTTTGAATAGTTTTTGCTTCCTTCCTCTTCTCTTTTAGTCTTTTCTTTTGAGCTCTAGATTGCATCACTATAGAAATCTCCATGAGTTCATATGCACTCATATTATCTACATCTATAGGCCCTTTGATGCCTATTGAGTCATCCTCATCATCAATTTGTTGCTTAACAATTGTTTTTTCCTTTTCATCTACTATCTTCTCCTTTGTTTTCTCTTTCTCTTCCTCCTTTTTTTGTTCAAGTTCCTTCACTTCAACCTCTTTCTCAGGTTTCTCATTCTCTTTTTCTGCCTTTGTTTGTTTCTCTTGAGTAACCATTGTAACAGGTGGCAATTGATTTTCCACTTGGTTCTCTTTTTCTGCCTTTGTTTGTTTCTTTTTCTGATGGAGGTTGAATATCCACACTAGGTTGAATTACCGGTGGTTCAACTACTTCCTATGTAATGGTAATGACTGGCTGTTGTAATGGTTGCATAACTGGTTTAATAATATTACTAGAAAAATCAATGGTGTCCTAAATATCATCTACAAAGATAACCAGTAGAGAAGTAGTGTCATCCTTATGCTTAATAGGATAGACAATATCTGGTGCAATAATTTCTTCTTCATCTAACTCTAATTGAGCTCCAGTCTCCGTTTGATCAGTTTTATGAGACTTCATCTGCTCATGCATCCTTTGAATATTTCTATCTATCTGATGAGTTTCAACTTCAATAGATTGCACCTTTTCATTCATTAACATCAATCTTCTTGCCTTAGAATGAAACTGTCCTTTGAAATTATCAAGCAATGCTAATAATTCATCTCTAGACAATTCGGGAAAATATTGAATGAAAATACTATCAATTATTTCTTGATCTTGTTCAAAAGCCACCTTCTCTTCCTTCTCTTCATGCCAATGCTCATGCAAAGTTGTATTCTCTTGTTTAATCTTAGCAATCTCATGATCTCTTTCTTTGATTAGGTCTTCAGTTTCCCTTCTTGCTTCAAGCTCTTGGCTCATGCGATTTGTTAGGGCTTCTAACTCTATTCTCAAATTTAGCTTTTCACTATTCAATTTTTCAACTTCTTTAGCTAATACATCAATGTTAACCTCATCTGAAGAACTATTATCAGATATCTCCAATATTTGTTTAGTCATCTCTCTCCTTTTGACTTGTGAAGCTTTAAATCTGACCCTTAGAGTTTGAAGCTCTTCCTTTGTAGCATCAAGCACTCTAGCCATCTATAAGTAACTCATATCCCCCATGGTGTATTTAGGGTTTAATTCCAAGCGATTAAGCCTTAAATAAGTTTGGCTCTAATACCAATTAATAGAATTATAAAGCACTGAGAGGAGGGTGTGAATCAATGACAACAAAAACAATACCACTTTAAACACAGAACGGTAAAGATACTTAACCAATTTACTTAATACTATGCATGCAATCCAAAATGATATTAAAGCATCCACCATAACACAAGTGTTTATACATGGAAAAAATAACTGGGAAAAACCACGATGAGATGGAACTCACAAGTTAACTTTCTGCAGTAATAGGTAACTGACCGATTAAGGTCTACAAAAGTGCTCTGCTAGGAGTGAATCCTGTTAAAGATCCCAAAGCTCTATTAGAAGCTATACCCTGTTAGGAGTAACCTCGGTAGAGGATTTTAAACCCAAATTAATGGATCACCTTGTTAGAGGATTTGTACAATGAAGCTTGTTAGAGCTTAACCAATTAGGGGATTTGACTATTGTAGTGATTAGAAAACAATAGGTTGTGTGATCTAGAAGTAGAACAACTGCTTGAATAGATCCTCTTTTGCTCACTCAAAACTTCATCACTAACATACTTTGCAATGCCTTCAATAACTTAACACTTCTATCTAGCATCATGAAAAATATAGTTCATCATAATGTCATTTTATAGACATTAGATTTCATGTCAGCTCAAGAATCATATCACAATTTCCTAGGTGCAGTGTATCTGGACAATCTAACATAACTCATCACAGATTGCCGCCAAATCTGTCGGTTAGGGATACCTAATCACAACTGGTGATAACTCATCACACAATCAGTGAAACCAGTTGGAACACCAATACTAGTTAAGAGTTAACCTCTTCCAACTCCTAGACCGACTGTCCTCCATTTGCTTCTTTGATGATCTCTGTTGAATCTCCATGCTGGTGTCAAGCCATTTCTGTATATATTGGTTGTCTACATATATTGGTTAGACACCCACTAAACCATTTGAACTTAACTATACATATAATATTGGTTTCACAATACAAAGACTTAGTAGTAATATCGGTTTGTCTTAACTAAGATGACTATGACAATGTGAACATATGTGTGTGTATACATGTGCCATCAATGACAACACATGAAGTCATCCATTACAATCATCATCAAGCCAACATAGAATCCTCAAAAATAAATGTGTATCCCGACACAACAAAGTGAAAACAAACAAAAGCAAATATACGAACCGAGAACCAAAAGAAAAACAAGCAAATAACCAAAACATAACTAACAATCAACATGCAAACCTAAGAAGACAACAACAAAACAACAAACAAAAACAACATGACTAAACTAATATAGTATAAAATATCTAGCTCCGTTGAGATTTAATCAAAATAAAGCTTGATAAACTGACCATTGATGAGCAATGGTACAAGTTCTCCAGTTAAAGAGCTCAATCTGAAGGTGTTCTCTTCTAAGATCTCAGCAATCTGATAAGGACCTAACCACAATCTCTCGAACTTATGGTGATCACCCTTCTTTTCCTTGGCCTTATCCCATAAAATAACTAACTCAGAGATCTAAAAGGCTTTGACCTTAGCTCTTTTATCAAACCATCTCTTAATGACTTCTTGATGCTCAGCAAAGTGTTGTAAGGCATTTATCCTTTTCTCATCAAGTTTTAACAAATTTAGGAGGCGAACTTCTACCTGGTCCTCAATTTCAAGTTCTTTCATTAGTTGAAGGACAAAGATTTGTAGATTAACCATGAAAAAAAAAATTTGGCCATAGACAAGATAGTATGGAGAAGTCCCCAGGGAAACTTTAACTCTAGTGAGATAAGCCCATAAGGAGTATCTTAATTGATTGTGCTAGTCCCTAGGGTTTTTCTCATGTAGCTTTTTAATAACATCTAAAATGTTTTTATTCGTAGATTCAACTACTCTATTTCCTTGTGGATAATAATTAGATGAGAATTTCAAAACTACCTTGTACTCATATGACCATTGCATCACTTGTGCTATAGTAAAAGTAGGGCCATTGTCATATACCAGAGTGAATGACATACCAAACCTGGTGACAATATACTCATCAAGGAATTTGAGAACAATTTCCATAGTGGCAATCTTGCATGCTATGGCCTCCATCTATTGGGTGCAATTATCCATTGCAGTTGGAATGAACTTGTGTCCTACAGATGAGTTAGGATTAATAACACTGACAAAATCTAATGCCCATGGGTAAATGGTCTTACCTCGAATACTAGTTGGAGAGGCACGACAGGGTTCCTCTCCCTGAAAGAAACCGTTTGAAAAGTATGAAAATGCCTAACATCTTCATGGGTATCTTTAAAAATGTTGGGCCAGTAGTATCCAGCCTTCAAAATATGGTGTGTTGTTGCATCCGCTGACCCATGGCCTATACCATACTTTCCATGGAATTCCTCTATCATCTTATGGGCTTCCTAGTGTTCAAGACATCGAAGGTAAATACCTTCATAGTTATTTCTATAAAGTGCCAAATCCTTGATAATATAATCAATTGGCACTTTTGATCCTTAAGGCTCTCCTTTGTGTAGTTGTCAACCACTCATGACACTTCTTATTCAGCAAGATGAAGACCAAGTCAGTGCACCATGGATCCTCAGTAAATAACTATAATGTATACTACTGGCACTGAATATGAGGTGTATCAGTTGCCATAGCTTGCAACAAACCCTGGCCTCTAACTAAAATCATTGGATGCATCTCTAAATAAAATTCTTGTAGAATGGCCATCCATTTTCCTCGGTATGCCCCCACCTCTGATTGCATAAGCAGCGACTTAACTACTTGATCAGGTACAATCGCGTTCATATTGCTCCTCAAGATATAATGTCTAAACTTCTTAACTACTCTCACCAGGGTGAAAGATTGCTTCTCGAGAGCAAGATACCATACCTCAACATTCTTAAAAGGTGAACTCATGAATGCAATTGGTTTTTCATCCCTTTCTTGCCTCTGTGTCAAAACAACGACACCATAATGAAATGAGGCAAAATATTATATGTAAAATGGCAAAGTATAATTGAGACTAGTCAACATGGGAGATTCTCCAATGGACTTCTTGATCTGGGAAAATGCCTCTTTTTCTTCAGTGTTCCACTCTTTCTTGGCATCCTTCTTCATCATCTCGTTTAATGGCTTGACTATCTCTGCAAATCCAGTGATGAATTTTCTTACAAAATTAATCTTTCCGAAGAAAGACCTCATTTCCTTTTTACTCCCAGGCATCTGCAATTTTAACAATGCTTCCACTCAGTCTGGGTCGATGGATATTTCTCTTTTGGATATCACGTGACCAAGGAGTTTCCCTTAAAAAACCCTGAATACACACTTTTTGGGATTAATGGATATTCCATACTTTTGGCATCTTTCTATAACTTTACACAGGTGGTATAAATGATCTTCCCTAATTTTGGATAATATGGTGAGGTCATCCATATATATGATGATGCATTAACTGATCAAGTCCTTGAAGGTTGTATCCATCGCCCTCTAAAATGTTGCCCCAACATTAATCAACCCAAATGGCATCTTGTGGTGTGCATAGGTACCCCACTTTGTAGTAAACATCATCTTCATGTGATCTTCATGGTTCACCAACACTTGGTTATATCCATAATAACCATCAAGGAATGACATCATCAGTGAACCATTAAAAAATTGTAACACCTCATCCAAGGAAGGTAGTGGATAATTTCTTTCTTTGATGCTTTATTGAGGTTATGAAAATCAACACAAATTCTAATCTCTCCATTATTTTTCCTTACTGGCACTAGATTAGCAAGCCAAGTGGAGTGGCATATAGGGAAAATAATTCTAGCAGCAAGGAATTTTTGAACTTCCTTGAAAATCATGGGCTCTATTAATAAATTGACAGGTCGTTGTTTCTGCTTGAATGGTTTTGTATTGGGTTTCAAAGGTATAACATGTGTAATAATATATGTGTCAAATTTTTTCAGGTCTTCATATCCCCATGCTATAACATCAATGTATTCCTTCAGGATTTGTATGATTTTCTCCCTCTCGGTAGGAGTGTGAATCTTCCCAATATAAACCATCTTCTCTTGACCTTCTTGACCAATATTGTGTGGTTCATATTTTCCAGCATTTGAATCAGTGGTCAGTCTTTCTTTTATCCTAGGATCAGAGTCAAAAAGCCGCTCTAAAGTGACCATACCTTTAGGAATTACATTCATGGGGAGATTGACAATTTCTTCATTGCAATCTTCATCAGCAATGTTTGATCTATCATCTTCATCAATAATCTTCTCCTCGAATGCACCAGAGTTAGCAAGAAAAGATACGATGTGTCTATCATCCTCAAAGACTTGGAAATGCTTGATGTTGTTGGGTACGGCGGGTGTGGAGACCAACTCTACAGAAAATATTTTCAGAGGAGACTAACTTATTGGTTCCAGTGTACTTGCTGCTATAGCCAATGCGTCTAATATTCCATTTCTTTTTTTGGGTACTAACTAGATGTCGAAAGTATCAAAATCCTCAATCAACCCCCATACCCGATTTCTATATGTTTCTAGCCTTTTATCATGACATGCATATTTAATTCTTATTTGCTTAACCACCAACTCAAAATCTCCTTGTACTTTTAAGAATTTGGCTCCCTTTTTATAAGCAAACAGGAGTCCTCTAACTAGGGATTTGTATTCAGACATATTATTGGTGCAAGAAAATTGGAGTCAATAGGAGGCTAAAAAGGTTTTTCCTCTGGCTGGTTATATCAACTCTAGCTCCACTACCTTGTTTGGATCTGGATCCATCAAACTTTAGAAGCCATATTTCATCCTTTAATTTTTTTATGTTGTTTAGCTTGGATTCAACACTCAACGGGGAAGGATTGTTGTCTTAAAATGGTTGTTTCCCCTTTAGTTTGACATCTTCTAGTATCTAAGGTTGTTCATTTGCATTTTGGGGGAGTACTTTGATCATGGTGGAAGTGGATTGCTCCATTTGAAAATCCATGGGAAGCTAAGTCTCCTCATTCTCTTGCTTTCCTACCTCAACTAGAAAGACCACCTTTCTATACTGCTCTCGGTGGGGAGCTTCCATTCTGATTTCTTCCTTTTGATCAACTTTGTAACTTTGTTTTGACAAGGGATACAGGATATCTTTGAGAGTTCCTAATGATGTATCCTACACCATTGCAGAAGTAGAAAATCTTATAATCTCATGTTGTCTCCTAACAAACACATCCCCTACTTCATTCTTGTAATGAAATCCTTAATTCTCCCCATATGTTCTACAACATCTACTTGATTGAGCTGGGAATAGGGGGCTGTAGAGAAAGTGAAAATCTCATTCACTCTATAAACTCTTGAGATTACTTCAACATATGCTACCTTGTTGGGAGCTCCATAATCTGTAACCAGTTTCTTCAAATTGGGCTCACTATCAGTTTGTATTTGGTTACATAACCCTTTCCATAGAATCCACAAGTATGTAAATAAAGTTGAAAAGTAACCTCCTAAAGTCTTTGACCAATTAATGCTGAGAAGCATCCCATATACTTCTGGAATATCAACTACTTGAATGTCAATGTAACAGGATATGCATGGATTAACACCCAACTAAATATACACATCTTTCAGCTTCCCATTCACATTTACCTCAGTCTTGTCTAGTTGTACCACTTTGTTGTTTGTCTGTATCAGGTTAAGACCAAGTTTTTGACATATGGAATAGGCATCACATTTCCAGAAGCACCTGAATCTACCAAACAGTTATGTAGATTCTTTCCGCATATCTTTAGGCTAAGAAAGAATGGGGGGTTCTCGATTGCATCATTGTTGATATTAGCATTGACTTCATTTAAATCAGCTATCTTAACCTCATTTCTCTAAGATTCCAATTGTTCTAATTTATTAAGAAGGGCCTTATTCTGTTCGGGACAATATCTTAACACTTCCACTAATGGTATAGTTGTTGCGGTCCTCTCCATCCCTTTGGTAATGGCATACGATCCTTTTACAATATATTATTGGCCTTGTACTTTTCTAGCATGTGTCTCTTGAAATTATTGAGGAGTATTGTTGCTTGGGTTTGCATCAGGAGGTACAAATCCACCTTTTGGGCGAGGTGGTTCTATTAGTGGTGCCTTTCATTAACTTCTGAGATTGTAATTGTTTCTAGTTTGGAAGCCTTGCACATCATTAACACATGGTTCACTTTAGGCTTCTGCTTGAAACTCTTTGTAAAGGAATGTGTCAACCAACATTGCAGTATTAACCTTCTCTGGTTCTTTAGTAGAACACATTTTTGGCTGTGAGTCCACTTGAGCAACCCTAATCATTTTTTTGAACTGAGCACAATTGATTTCCGAATGTGATGTTGTATCATGCAACCTGCACCAATTAGTCAGTAATTCATATATTCCAATTTGACACTATGCATGTTGTTTTGGTTATCTCTTGTGTTAGGATGGTCATGATTTACTCCGTCGTTGTTTAGACCCATGTTCCATTGTCTATTGTAAGGTTTGGAGTTATATCTTTGGTTTTGATTCTGATTATTATATGATTGGGATTGGTTATATCCTCTCAGGGGTTTCATTTTTAGCTGACTAAGATTTGATATGACTTGTGAAATCATTTTCTTCAAAGGTTCTATCTCAGAGGATATGTGTGACCCTTGACTCTCAGGTGCTGAATTTATGGTTTGGTTTGTTGTGTTTAGGCTACCATACTATTTTCCTATCCCATGTATTTGGTCAATGTATTGTGTTTGGACATTGGTAATGGTCACATTATTTTGCCATTACAAAGCTTGTGCAGCAAATTGTTGGTTAGCTTGTGGTTAGGGTGCATAAAAGAGGACCGTGTTCATTGTTGGGGCCCCTATCGACAAGGATGAAGGTACACCGGGGAGTTGGTTGTAATTTCCATGGTTTACTCCTATAGGTAAGTTGTATCCAATTCCCTTGGGCGTCTAATTTAATTATTGATCCCTTTGGTCTTCACGAACACTCTTCTCAATAAACATCGTACTCCAGGGTTCAATGGTCCTCAGATAAGAATCAATAGCTACATTTGGTGCCACTTGGTAAGGAGCTTGTAATCTCTTGTATTCCCTTTCAAAGTTGGTATTGAAAGTTGTCAAAGGTTCGTTATGCAATTTCTTTAGGGAGGAAAACTGATGGTACACGGTTCCAAGATTGACATACACCTGAAATTGATTGATGAAAGATTTCTCTAAAAGGTCCCTACCATCAATGGAGTTTGCTGGTAGAGTCAGATACCAGTTATACTCGTTCTCCCCAACTCAATGTGGGAAAATTCTACATACCACATCTTGATGTTGAATGTTATGATGAACCACTGCGTCCTTAAATGCTTTAATATGCTCTTCTGGGGACCTAGGTCCCCTAAATTAAAACTTACTACAAAATTTATCTGGATTCCTAGGTAGGTCATGAGTTCCTCCAGGTATGTTTCCCAATGGTTTATGATCTTGGTTGAAGTATGCCATTGCAGGTGGTGGTGGATATTGAGTTATAAAGGGTGCAGCAATGGGTTGAGGAGTAAGGATTAGCTGGTCTTCTACATTGGATTTAGATGATTGCACTTGTGGGTCTATTGAAGACTATCCTTTAGCTTTGTTTCTCTTCTTCCTAGTTGCAGGTCCTAACTCTACTAAGTCTGATGGGGAAGAATTACTCTTAAGAAGTTTATGGAACCTCTCCGGAGAGAAAGATAGTATACACTCCAACTTAGTATCTCAATTTCTTGGTTGTTGACGAGGTGGTTGAGGGGGTCTCTAGGAAAGGAGTTTCCTTTGTGCTTCAGCTTCTATGCGTCTACCCTTCTGCCTTTCATTGTCAAGGACATGTCATGTTCATAACCGATCACTAGGATTCCTTCTGCTATCCCAAGAATGAGAGTGTACTTGGGAAATGATTTCATCTTGTTCGTAATTGAGGTTGGGTTGTGTGAATGGTAAAAGTATGTCTCCTGGGAGTACCATGTCAGGTCATATGGTGACCGTACAATTGAAAGTTAGGAGAAATTGTTCTAGGCCCTCCTTCTAGCACCAATTTCTGTTGACAAGTGTTTTGACACACTCACCACCTCTCCTAAAAAGTAGTAATTTTGGGGAAACTAAACTACTCTAAGGTCTCTATAGTTGGGTCTCGATGGTGATGGGTAGCTAAGTGGCTGATGCGAATCTACTTGTCAAGGGGCATGCTGGTTGAAACAACATAAAATTACCTACCCTTTTTTTATTTTCTGATTTAGATTCTCTCAAAATAAACAACAAAAGATAGATCAGGAGACACAAGGAATTAACAATGAAATCGATACAATAACAACCGAATGATCCACACGATTAGAATTTTGTAATCTAAATTTACCAATACCACTAAATCAGCATTCAAATAACGAGCTCCAAAAAGTATATACAATTAGACAACTTCACACACCAATAGAAATGAATATCACTCAACCAATATTCGCGCTATCAATTTAATCATATACCATATACATGCGCAATACGATTCATAAAATAATAATGCATCCAAAAGACCCAGTTGTTGATTCAAATGATAAAAGTTACCAGATCACAAAGAACACAACCATATAGAACACACAAGTAGATCATGAAATCCACAAGCTGCTTTTGTATTAAACTTCAAAGAGTATCACAAAATCTACTAAACTCATAAAAATCAGCATAAAATCTCTAATAGAATCTTTAAAATGGACCTCAAATCATCAATTCGTGGACCCTTACAATGAATCAAAATCTTTAATTTATAGAGTTTCATGTCCTAATTTCTAGGAATTAAAGCTATCTAAGTTAAGTGCTACAAAAGCAAGGATTCATAGTTGACATGCAAGTCTCTGCCTTAAACTCTAGTGAAACTACTAATTAACTATCACTACAAAACATGCACTCCTGAAATTGGCCAATACATCCATTCAAAATTTGCCCAAAAACTAAAGTTGATGTTACGCAGTGGTTTAACTCTCAGCTTTCATGGCAACCGAAAAAATCTTTAAAAATCTCTCAAAATTGCATGTGTGGTAACTATGTGTTCATAATTCACTTCTTTTTATAGCTCTTGTAGTTACTAATAAAACATGCAATTATATCTATAGGAGGATCAACAACATATGAAATCCAAAACTCAAAATTCTTCAAAACTTGCTTTGCTTGCTCCCATCTACTGACCAACTTATAAATTACTCCTTCTGCATGTATACACTAAGAAGCCATAAATGAGTATCTATCCATTGACTCTAAATTAAACTCTGTTGCAAGTGAAAAATTATGAGCCACATACTGATCCCATTGATCTAGCACTACACCTTCCTTCAGACGACCGTCTTTCAAAATATCATGACCATACACCCCTAATAGATTCTTCATAAAATCCTCATATTTACCAAGTGATTTCAAAATAGGAGCATGTGCCTTCAATATCTTTGACCTATATTTCTCAAGAACCTCTATCTTAAACTCTATTACAAAAATAAAAGATTGTAAAGTACCAAATCATCTCCTTGTTGGCATTGTGTTGTCATTGATGTCAACCGGTATAGGATGGCAACCAATATGGGAGATTGATGAGCAATGTTGTCATTGATGCGTACTAGAAATGATGTCATCGATGTCAACTAGCATAGCAGGTCACCAGTAAGGAAGAGAATGTCATCTAGCCTAATGATCATTGGACTCACTAGTATACAAGTTAGTGTTGGCTTGTGTTGAAGACATAAGGACTAGAGACTGGTATTGGATAACAACCGATAAGTGATATGTTGGTAGTGCATTGTTACCAACCGACAACTGAGCAAGAAGGGTGAGCTACTGAAGAAGTAGCAACCGGTATGCAGTTGGATATCTGGATGTGGAGCAGCAAGACTCCCATCAGATAAATATGGAGTCACCAGATGCTGAGAAGACTCACAGAGAGTGTGACCAACCGGATCATATGTGCATGTTTGAAGATATGCCTGCTCAAATAGGGAATCCATATTGGTGCAATGTCGGATGCAGTTGACAAGGATCCACTCCCACCGGTAAGTGGAACTTATCTCCTAACATGCATGAAATGTATTACATCTCTTCAGGATAGGGTGGAAAAGTTAAAGGCAGGTGATTGAAGGCTCACACTGGATGAATGGGTGAAACACTAAGTTGCCTTAGGTACATGAAATCATATATGTACACCGAATCAACAAGGGTAAACATGATGAGTTGCTAATACAAAGAACAAAGGATAGGTTTGTCACTTTGACAAACTAGTTGATAGGAGAATCGGTTTATTGATGAAGAAGGCAAAGTTGAAATAGTTGCAGACAGAGAGTCAAACCAGATTAAAGATAGAGAAAGGTGTTGCCACAGATGCAGAAAGATGGAGATCGTTCAAGGTTGATGACATGGTGTCATCAAGGTTGTTACCGGTAAGTATGTCCACCCATAAAGTTGACAAGGTGCAAAAGTGAAAGGCTCCCATCCGTTGAAGATGTGCATGAGGTATCTTGGCAAGTGTGATGATCGGTAAGGGTGTTCCACTAACAGAGCAACAAAGTGTAATTTTAAAGGCAGGCCAGTTAGGGTAGAACCGGTTGGGTAAGAGAATCGGTAGATGAACCCGATTGTGTGGTTGGACGGTGATCTTGTCTAGACCAACATAGAAGACTTAACAGAGGTGGATGCCAACAAAGATGACACATAGGAGACAAGTGTCATGCATGTTGTGGTCGGTGAAGTTTTATCATTGAGGTAGGTGGTGACTGGTCGACATTAGTGTTGATTGCATGAATCATGGGCCAAGTGCAGAATGGTGTGACTCAAGATAGATCTGAGCTCAAAGATCAAATTCGTTGGCATCATAATCGATACAATTTGTCCAAATGTTGATTAGAGTAGGTGAAGCTTGTTGGCATTTGCATGAAAATTGCATTAATGATATGTTATGTTTTCATTGATGTCAATTAAATCGGTAATGATATTGTTGATATTGTTGTAATATTGTTACTGTAACCAATAGGAAGAATTTATGGAGTGAACCGGTAACTGGTGTAAACCTTATCTATTGATGTAACTGGTAAACCCTACCTGTTGTTTTTGATAAACTCTAACCTATTAAGTTTGGTGAATTGGTTATATTGGTTTATGATCTGAAGATGAGCAGTAATGATTATGACACGCATGATTATTGTATGAAGACAATTCCAAGAGATTTTGGTGAGTTGTTGTAATGGTTTTTGTCTAGGGAATGACAAAATGTATTTCATCTAATGCAAAGTGTGTGATGAGTTACTAAGTTTGATGAAGCGGTGATCAAGGTTTTCTTGATTGATGTGCAGAGATTGTTATGCAATCCAATGGTCATACTTGAACCGATTTATTTGTAATCTCTAGGAGAGTTAGTTTTTTGTTGTGTTACCGACCTAATTGATTTGTATTTAAGGTCAATGAAGTTGTTTAGTTTTATAGAGTTGGCAAAAGAGATAGACACAGTTCAGTTGAGTGTGTGGTTGTTGAACTAGATGATGTATCTGCAGTTTGAGTAAAGGCATATAGGAGAATGAAATGGATCTGATCAAGCAAGTGTAGTGGTATTCAGACAGATCAACAAACTCCTATTATTTTATAACAATTACAGCATAATTGAAATCCCCTAACCGGGTAAGCTATAACAAGCTTGGTGCTATTCAAATCCTCTAACAAGGTGGTCCATTAGACTGGATTTTCAAATCCTCTATCGAGGTTACTTCTTACAGGGTATTGCTTCTAACAAGGCATTTGTAGTCAATCCCTTAACTGGGTGATTCCCAATAGGATCAGTTCTTAACAAGACTTTTTGTAAAGCTTTAACAAGCTATGCTCCTAATAGGGTGAACTTTAGAAGAATTCAGATAGTTATCTTGTGAGTCTCATCTCACAGTGGTTTTTACCTATTTTGGTTTCCGCGTCAAAAATATTTGTGTCAAGTGGTGAATGTTTTTGTGGTTATGTTTTCATGGTTGATTTACTTAAATACTTAACTATTTTTGATAAGTCATGATAACCGGAAGCATTGAGATATGAAGAAGTTGTTTACTGTTATTTTGTTGTAATTGTCAATTGGTTTATCTTATGAGTTTTTATCTTGATAGAGTTATTATTCTAAGTTTACTTTGAGAGATTTATTTTTGAGATTGGTGAAGTTTATTATTAGTTTTTCTATCTACTGATTCACCCCCCCCCCTATCAGAGCATATTAGGTCCTCTAAGGTCTAAGCCTAATAGCTTGAGGTAAATATTTGTTGATCATGATGAAGATGGAAGGTCTGAAGTTTAATAGAGAGAACTATAGGATATGAAGTGATAGAATGAAAATTTATATCAAGAGTCTGGGTAGTTAGTATTAGGAACATGTTGATACTAAGCATGTTGCACCTACGGGGATGTTGATTGATGATCAAAAGAAAGAGAAACAAGAAAATCATCAAGCATTGGAGGCTATTACTAGTTCTTTGTCTGATGCAGAGTATGTAGATGTTCATGGTCTTGAAACTGCATATGAGGTATGGAAAAAACTTGAAGAGATTTATAGCAATGATGAACGTGTTAAGATTGCTAAAGAAGAGAGTGTAAGAGGAAAATTTGATGACATGCAAATGGTTGAAGGTGATAATATCCAGTAGTATGGTTTAAGGATAAAAGAGATAGTCGGTGAAATTAAAAGTGCAGGAGGTAAAGTGGAAGATTCCATAGTGATCAGTAAGGTACTGAGAACCCTGCTACCGGTCTACACTATCTAAGTTGCAGCTATTCAGGAGCTAAAGTCCATTGACAAAACTAAGGTAACTCTTGACTCCATCATTGGCAAGCTTACTGCTTTTGAATTAAATGGTTATGATGGTAGTGTACAAAAATCTGAGTCTACATTTAGAGCTTCTATTTCTAACCCATATACGAGGAAAAGTAGAGATGCCAGTCACAGTTATGAATCCAGATCCAGTAGAGAAGTTGATGATGAAGATAGTTTAGTTGAGCCTGAAGCATTGTTGGCCAAGCGATTGCCTAGAGGTGCAGGTAAATATAGAGGTAAATAACTTTTTGAAATGTTTTGTATGCAACAAGATTGGACAAATTGCTGATAACTGTCCTAATGGTGATAATGAGCACAAATGAGAGAAATTTAAGAAGTACAAGGGTAAAGGCAAAAGAGATTGTCTTATTGCTATTGATGGTGGTATCACTAATGAGGAATCTGATGGTGATGCTAATGAAGACATTACGTTTATAGCCATTAAAGAAGAGATGTCAGACCAAAAGGCATTAGTATCCAAGATGGATAACTCTGATGATTGGATCATTGATAGTGGTTGTTCACATCACATGACCGGTGATCAGAGAAAATTTCTTTCTCTAAAGGAATTTGATGGCAGAGTTGTAAGATTTGGCAATGACTCACCCTACATGGTTAAAGGTAAGGGAACTATTTATCTTAATGGAAAGAGTAGTGCAGATGATTTATACAGGGTTGAAGGTTTAAAGCATAATCTTTTGAGTGTGGCACAACTTAATGACAGAGGATACCCATTAGAGTTTAAAAATGGTACGTGCAAAATCTATGACAATAAAGGTGAACTGATTGCAACTGGGAATCAAACTAAAGGTAACTTTTTTTAATCCTAAAGTCAACAACTATTTAATTGCAAAGATAGATGATAGTTGGCTTTG
The DNA here is from genome assembly GCF_030272615.1 of Cryptomeria japonica. Taxonomy (NCBI): domain Eukaryota; kingdom Viridiplantae; phylum Streptophyta; class Pinopsida; order Cupressales; family Cupressaceae; genus Cryptomeria; species Cryptomeria japonica. Next base: position 457,857,656 of record NC_081411.1, read on the forward strand.
GCATAGGGGATTTTGTCATACAAACTTTGATAACATTGTTAAAGTGAGTAAGTCCAAGATAGTGAGAGGTTTGCCTCAGTTAGACAAATTGGTTAATGCTATGTGTAAAGATTGTCATTTGGGAAAGATGACATCCTCAACTTTCAAGAGAAAATCTTTTTCAGTGGAACATTTGTTAGATTTGATTCATATAGATCTTTGTGGACCAATAAGAACAAAAACTATTCAAGGTGACAGATATTTTATGATCTTCACTGATGATTTCTCAAGGATGATGTGGGTCATATTATTGAAGGATAAGACAAAAGCTTTTGGTAAATTCAAGGCATTCAGGGCCTTAGCTAAGAAAGAGAGCAGTAAGATGATAAAGTGTCTGAGGACAGATTAGGGTGGTGAATTTACTTCTGAGGAATTCACTAGGTATTGTGAAGAAAATGGTATCAAATAGCATCTTTCTGCACCAAGGACACCACAACAGAATGGTATCGCAGAGAGAAACAAACAGTCAGTTGTTGAAGCTGCTAGGACGATGTTGATACAAGGAGGTGTAGCAAAAACTTTCTGGAGAGAAGTTGTTAGTACAACTGTCTACACTATGAACCGGATGTTGGTAAAGAGACGTAAGGACAAGACTCCTTATGAATATTGGTATGGTAGATCACCTGATGTTATTTATTTTAGAATATTTGGAAGCAAATTTTTTATTAAGAGAGGTGATTATATTAGAAAATTTGAGGCTAAAAGTGATGAACGTATATTTCTTGGCTATTCCACCAAGAGTAAGGCCTACAAGTGTTCTAACAACCGGATATAAAGAATTATTGAGAGTGCTGATGTTCGAGTGGATGAAAATCCTGAAGTCTTAGAGGAAACCAATTCAGAGAAAAAGGATGAAGATCCTTGCATTTTGTTTTTGGAACCAAAAACTGTGAAATCTAAAACTGACAAAGCAAATATTGATGTACTGGTTCAACCAGAACAGATAAATTCAGAAGAAGATGATTATAATGAAGAAGCTAAACTTGAAGATAATGATCATGTTATTCCAAGATATGTGAGACTGAATCACAATCCTAAACAAATTATTGGGGATAAGGATGCTAGAGTACTAACTAGAAGAAGAATAAGAGAGAATTCTTGCATGATCTCCATTATTGAACCAAGAACCGCTAAGGAAGCATTTGGTGATGATCATTGGGTTAAAGCTATGGAGGAGGAATTAGATTGAATTGAGAAGAACAACACATGGACCCTAGTACCCTGACCGATAAATAAAAATGTGATAGGTACTAAGTGGGTTTTCAGGAACAAGTTGAATGAAGATGGTGTTGTAGTTCGCAACAAAGCTAGGTTGGTATGAAAAGGTTATGCACTAGAGGAAGGGGAAGACTATGGTGAGAATTTTGCACCATTGCCAAGATTGGAAGGTGTTATAATTTTACTTGCATTTGTAGCACACAAGAAATTCAAGGTATACTAGATGGATGTTAAGTCTGTATTTTTGAATGGGATACTAGAAGAAGAAGTATACATTGAGTAGCTAGATGGTTATGCTCTGACTGATGAGAAAGACATGGAATGAAAATTATATAAAGCTTTATATGGATTAAAGAAGGCACCGAGAGCATGGTATGAAAGGCTTCATACACATCTGATGAAGATAGGATTTCTAAGAACCAGTGATGATAGTAATATATATCTCAAATATGAAGGAGATAAAATACTAGTCAGTGAAGTATTTGTTGATGATATCATATTTGGAGGTAATGATGACATGAGCAAATGAAGAATGGTATTTTTGTCACACAGTCTAAGTATGTGAAAGAGGTCTTGAAGACATTTGGCATGAGTGACTGTAAACTAGTTGGGACACCTATGGTTACAGATTGTAAGTTGTCTAAGGAAGATGAGTCCAAATATGTTGATGAGAAAGAATATAGGTCAATGATTGGAAAATTGTACTGTGTTGTTCATATTAGACTAGACATAGCTCATTCAGTTGGCATAGTTGCTAGATTCCAGAAGAATCCTAAGGAAAGACATCTGATAGCAACCAAAAGAATTTTTAGATACTTGAAAGGTACTATTGATTATGGGTTATGGTATCCATATGGAGGAAATTTTGACTTGAAGGTGTACATAGATGCAGATTGGGCAGTAAATGTTGATGACCAGAAAAGCACAACCGGTGGAGCATTTTTTCTTGGAGGAAGACTTGTTTCATGGAGTACTAAGAAGCAGAGTTGTACTTCACAATCTACTGTTGAAGATGAGTATGTTGCAGCTTACATGAATTGCACATAGGCTATATGGATGAGGCACATTTTGGAAGGTTTTAACATGAAGATTTCATAACCTATAAAGATTTTATGTGATAATAAAAGTGCCATAAATATTTCCAAGAACCCTGTTTTGCACACATAAACCAAGCATATTGAATTGAAGTATCATTTCTTGAGGGAAAAAGTTCAGAGTAAAGATGTGATCTTGGAGCATGTTTCTACCAAGGAGCAGCTTGCAGATATTTTTACTAAACCTCTGCCTAAGACTACTTTTTATTATCTTAGAAGTCAGTTAGGGGTTGTCCCTCTTCATGAAGTCAGTTAAGTATGATGTAGATTACATCAGTCCTAGAACTACTTGCAAAATTTTATAATAGGATTGGTGTAGAAGTGGATTTATTCCACAAGGGGGAGCATCAAGTTGCAGAATGTTGATGATGCATAGTGAAATTTGACATTTCATGTTTTACTTTCAATTTGGCATTGTTGTCAAAGGGGGAGAAGAATTATGTGATTATGGGAAGGAGAACCAGCGACAAGCTGAAGACATGGAGAGCTAGGTGAATACTTGGTAATGTAAACTATGATTCCTATTCACAATCACGCAACAATCAATGGTGTTAATATTTGTATTGCCATCAATGCCAAAGGGGGAGATTGTTGGCATTTGCATGAAGATTGCATTAATGATATTTTATGTTCTCATTGATGTCAATTAAACTGGTAATGCTATTGTTGATATTGTTGTAATATTGTTACTATAACCAATAGGAAGAATCTGTGGAGTGAACCGGGAACCAGTGTAAACCTTATCTATTGATGTAACCGGTAAACCCTACCTATTGTTTTTGATGAACCCTAACCTATTAAGTCTGGTGAATTGGTTATATTGGTTTATGATCTAATGATGAGCGGTAATGATTATGACACACATGATTATTATATGAAGACAATTCCAAGAGATTTTGGTGAGTTGTTGTAACGATTTTTGTCTAGGGAATGAGAAAATGTATTGCATCTAATGCAAAGTGCATGATGAGTTACTAAGTTTGATGAAGAGGTGATCAAGGAGTGATCAAGTTTTTCTTGATTGATGTGCAGAGATTGCTATGTAATCCAAGGGTCATACTTGAACCGATTTGTTTGTAATCTCTAGGAGAGTTAGGTTTTTTGTTGTGTTACTAACCTGATTGATTTGTATTTAAGGTCAATGAAGTTGTTTAGTTTTATAAAGTTGGAAAAAGAGATAGACATAGTTCAGTTGAGTGTGTGGTTTCCGAACCGGATGATGTATTTGTAGTTTGAGTAAAGGCAAATAGGATCATGAAATGGATCTGATCAAGCAAGTGTAGTGCTATTCAAATAGATCAGTAAACTCCTGTTGCTTTCTAAAAATTACAACAAATTTGAAATTCCTTAACCAGGTAAGCTCTAACAAGCTTGGTGCTATTCAAATCCTCTAACAAGGTGGTCCATTAGATTGGATTTTTAAATCCTCAACCGACGTTACTCCTTATAGGTTATTGCTTCTAACAAGGCATTTGTAGTCAATCCCTTAGCCGGGTGATTCCTAATAGGATCAGTTCTTAACAAGACTTTTTCTAAATCTTTAATACGCTAGGCTCCTAATAGGGAAAACTTGAAAAGAGTTCAGATAGTTATCTTGTGAGTCTCATCTCACCGTGGTTTTTACCTATTTCAGTTTCCACATAAAAAATATTTGGGTCAAGTGGTGAATGTTTTTGTGGTTATGTTTTCATAGTTTATTTACTTAACTACTTAACTATTTTTGACAAGGTATGATAACTTGAAGCATTGAGATATGAAGAAGTTGTTTACTGTTAATTTGTTGTAACAGTCAACCAGTTTATCTTATGATTTTTTATCTTGACAGAGTTATTTTTCTAAGTTTACTTTGAGAGATTGATTTTTGAGATTGGTGAAGTTTATTATCAGTTTTTCTATCTACTGATTCACCCCCCCGCCCTCTCAGTAGTTGACTGGATACTTATTCTTTCATCACACCATCAAATCTATCTGCGTGATTGCTTCATGGTGTTTGACAAGTGCAAGTTGTCATGTTTTCCAAATATGTAAAATTTGTTCTGGATGCAGAGAGATTGGTGGAGTTTGTTTGATCTGTTGCAGGTGGTCAATATCTAGAAAGAGATCTGATTGGATTTAGTTTGCCTTGAGGTTGATGAAGGAACCCTAGCAGGCCAGAAGTTTGAATGTCATTTTGGCAGGAAGGCTTGGGATAAATATGCAGATTGAAGTCTAGATCTATTGTTGCTGCACGAGAGAGAGTGAAGCCGGTGAAGGGAGTGAAACCAGAAAGTTAATCAGTCAAGTGCCCATCGACAATCACTGAAGAGACTGAGTGCATGAGAGAGAACCATTTAGAAGAGTTCAACTGGTAAGGGGAAGTTAACCAGTAGACTGTCATTAAGTCTGACAATGGTGTGAACTAGTAGAGAAAAGACAAAGAAGAGTAGAGTAGAGTGAGAATTTGTGAAGAACCGATAACCTGAGAACCAGTTGTGATCAGAGAGCAGAGAATCAATAGAGTGAAGAAGACCAGTGGTGGCTAGTAGCAGCATGTTAGAAAGAGAAGAGGCAAAGAGCAGAGTACCGACAAAGGAAAGGTAGAGGCTAAATCGATAAGTTGCAACAGAGAGAAGGTGAGTAGAGAACTGACAAAGACTTGGATAGAGGTGAACCGATAGAGAGACATGTGTGAGAGTTACAAAGTTCATTTGCAATGAGGATATTACTTTTGTTTTAATATATGACATTGTAATCACTGAGTTGGAGCTTGGTGCAGGGGTTGGTGCTCATTGGGTTGGTGCCCTAAATCAAGGGTTCGTGCTCCTTGGGTTGGTTTTCTAAAAGCAGGGGTGGTGCTCCTTGGGTTGGTGCCCTAAATTTTGTAACCAATGTTTCATTGTGAGGCTAGATTGGAGCAGTAAACTCTAGTAGCATTTCTCACTGAGATTTTTCCCATCTTGGGTTTTCCTCGTATATATTGTTGTTATGTGATGTGCCTTTGTGTGGCTGCATTGAGTTGTCTATTTTATCTTACCAGTAGGTTATCTTTGCATTAGGTTTGATAACCAGTAATCACTCTTAGTATTAAGAGGTTAGGAAATTGGAAATCATTGATTCACCCTCCCCTCCCCCTCTCAGTGGCATCTTGTGTTCAACACTCCTCCCAACAAATCTTCATTTATAATCACTTCTTCACCCAAGACCAATATTTTATTCAAATTTCTACATTGCTTGGTGAAGTCTTTGATCCTCACTTCCCAATTTCCTGAGTAATCTCTTATTGCCTTCTCCTTTTTGAGGATCTTTTTATAGATACCTATTGTATGTTGTAGGAAAAGTCTTATCTTTTAAACATTCTCTTTCACCCAAGAATATGTAGTGGTAGATACTTTCTTTATTTCAATCAAAGTTCTTACATCACCCTCTGGCAGTGATGATGTGGAAGGCAATGTGTCATTTGTTCTTGAATATAAAGGCTTCCCAATTTCCACAAGAAATTGTTTATACTGGTCTAATTGTGCCTTTCCTTGTAGTTGAGAATTATGCTCCTTCTCCATTCTACTCCTTACTGTGTTGGTGGCAAATTCTAAAGTATCAATCTCTCGCCACTTCGTTTTCTTTCCCAGCCTGACCTGTGACACTTGGTATTTTGAAGGGCCTTCTCCTTCTGTCTCTATAGGAGTTGCGATATCGATAATTACTTCACCAGAACCAATTCTAGACAAATGATGAATTGTCTTAGCCTTCTTTGTTCTCTTCAACTCCTCTACAATGGCCTGCTGCAATGTGATTTTATGCAACACTACTTTCTATTTCTTATCAAAAGTGAAGGTTATCCATTATGGTGTTCCCTCATCTGCGCTCTGTTCTTCTGTAGTAATCTATGCAGTCACCCTTCCAGCTTGATGTGATGACTCTTCCTCATTTTTTTCTTCTTCTTCAACCTATGTTGTTGGCATATGTGTAGAAGTGTGATGACATGATGATATTGTATGTTTTCATTGATGTCAATATGCTGAAGTATGAACCGGTATATTGAAGTAAGCAACCTGGCAAGTGAACTGGTATGATGGTACAAGTGAAGTGGTATGATGAAGTGTGAACCAGTATGATGGAATGAACTAGTATATGCAGAAAATGAACCGGTATGTGAACCGGTATATGGAAAGTTTGTATCAGAGTTTCTGGTTGATGCATTCCAAGTTTGTGTGATTCAATCGATGACATCCTGTGATGGGTTAGCATTGAAATGAAGATCAAATCATGTTGCCACATCAGCCTTGTGCACGTGAAGGATTTCCTTGAGGATCTTGCATGAAGAAGATTGATCCTATCTACCTTGGGAATGTGCGAAGTCTTAGTAAACAGTGGAGAGAGCGTGATGGGTTATCAACTTCCAGAAGTGGCAAAGAATGAACGATGGAGAACGTCTTGAGATTTGTTCAAAATTGTTTTACACTATGCAATGTGATTGAATGTTCAGGATTGGACCGACTATATTGATAACCTAAATGTTTAGGGTTTAGGGTTTATGCCACTGACCTATCTATTGTCTATAAGGTCGATGATGATTTGCATTGTGAAGTTGTTGGCAAATGTTATGTGTGTATCCAAGTGAAGAGATACTTGATTCTTGCCAGATCAGAGAAGTGTGTTGATACCTGCAGAGTGTGATTGTAGAAGCAAAGGAACTAAAGTGGATCTGCCTTGGCATTGAGTGCTGTTATCAGATCAGTGTATTACCTGTTGACTTCTAACCATTTCAGCAATTGGAAAATCCCTTAACTGGGTAGCTTTAATAGGCTTTTTGTAAATCCTTTAACAGGGTGACTCAAATTAATTGAGTTCTTCAAATCCTCTTGCGAGGTAACCTATAGCAGGGTTCTAACCTTTAATCGGGTATTTAGCCATCCCTTAACTGAGTGATCCCTAGCAGGATCGGTTCCTAGGAGAACCTATTATAAAGTCCTTAATCAGATTAGGCTCCTGACAGAGCGGACTTTAGAAGAGTTCAAAGAACAAATTATGGGTATTCATCCCCACTATGGTTTTTCCCAGTTGGGTTTCCATGTGAAAAATTAGTGTGTCATGTGTGATGCTTTTTCATGTGATGATTAGTGTTTTCTGTTAAGTGGTAATGCATGTTGATCCAGTGGTCTTTATATTTCTGATGTATTACTTGTTTATGCATATGGGTGAAGTGGAAAGGAGAGATTAGGTTGTGAGAAGATCTAAGTGTTACCGGTTTGTGTGTTTCACAGTCTCACTGTATTTTACCGGTAGTGCCCCCTATTTTAGATCAGTGATCCTATTTACCAGTTAGTGCAATCTTTGTAGTCAAAGTGGTTTAAGGAAGTTTTTGTCTATACTAATTCGCCCCCGCCTCTTAGTATCTGTTGAGTACTTAATATTCATCATTATTCATCATATGTGTCCAAAGGAGCTTGGGCCTCTCCCTAAGTGGGAAGCACTGGTACAACAAGTTGTTGTTTCCATTCCTATTGTAGCACTTGTTGAGCCAAGTTTTCCTATAGAGCGCCACCAATATCGAGTTGTTGCTGATATTTTTCTAACTTCTCGCTCACTTTCTCATTGAAGTCCTTGGTTGGCTCTTGACTTTGTCATTCTTTATCTCCAATTGCTATATCTTTCAATAAATTTTCTACATCTTGTGGAGTAAGAACCAACCTTTCATCATGTTCTTCATCTTGTCTTTGCTCCATTTCCTCTTCTTTATCCTATTGTTGCCCTGCAGAACCTGATCATCTACATCCACAGGAGCTACCTATGAAATTTCTAATACTTTTTGTCTGATAGACTCCTTTTGTTTCTCCACACTAGAAGGAGTCATTCTCTTTCTCTTCTTTGGTTCTATTTCCATGCTTGAATGTTTTAAATGCTGAAATAGGGAATAAGGACGACCACAAGATCCTTAACTATCAAAATAATTCCAAACACAAATCAATGAAATTAAATGCACAAATGAAAATTAAACAATTATCCTAATTGAAAACCGCCTCAATTGCATTGTAGCTTCCATTGTTCTTCTCCTTAGTTGTTGTTGAATGGCTCTCAAGTATTGCATTGATTTCCTGCATAGATTAGCAACTATTTTGAAGACTATGATCTAGCTTGAAAATGAGAAAAGGGATTGAATTTATAGATTTTCAACACAAAGGAGGTGAGAATTTGAACTCAAGTGTTGATTGATAGATAACTAAAATTGAGTAATCAGTGAACTCAATAGATTAATTTGTTTACATAATTGATTGATTTGTTAACTCATTTGATTGGATAGTGAACTGAACTAATTGGCGATTGAACTCAATTGATTGTAGAGTAAACTCAATTGTTTAACCAGTAGACTAAATAGACTAGTCATTTGACTAAATTGATTGATAGATAACTGACTAGATGGATTAGAAGACTGAAATGATTGATTAGTCATTAAAAAGTTGATTTTGAGTGAAAAAGGAAGATTGAGGAGTTAACTGAGTTAATTGATTAGTCAACTGATTTGATCAATCAATTTGATTTCAACATGTGCTGTAAGATTTTGAAATTGAATTTGAATTTGGACTTTCGAATGCTAAAATGCACATGAAATTAACTAAAATTCACATTTGGTGAAATGTTAATTTGGAAGAAATCAAATTAAGTGAAATGATATGAAATTCAAATTTGGGGAATATGAAATGAAATTAATTGGAATTAGAATTTGGGGAATTAGAATAATAATTAATTAATTTAAATAATTTAAATGATATTATTTGAACATTAGAAATGGATTTTAATTAAAAGATTATTAAACTAAGGAAAATGTCGCAATTAATTAAATAGTTAATATTTAATTAATATGTAGGAGAGCATTAAATGATTAAAATCATTGGAGCATAGAAATTGAATAATTAGCAATGTTGAATGTGATTGATCAAAAGAAATAATTAGTTTAATCAAATAATTAAAGAATTACTTAATTAAGTAGATGAATAATTAGTATGCGATCAATGAGAAATTTTTAGGTGTCTATATTTGCCCCTCTTTGTTGTAATGTCGACACAATGATGTTTCAAAGAAAATGAAAAAAATATGCCCTAGTATGCCCCAGCAATGCTTAGGGTGTAAATATGCCCCCTCGGAAAAAGTGGTCAAAACATTGTGAAATCAAGACCATTTTTTTGAAAATATGCTAGTAATTGATCGTGTGAAGTTTGGTGAGGTTTTGATCTCATTTGATGTGGCTATGACTGCGTTGAAGTTGGAGGGGATCATGGCCGTTAGGGTGGCAAAAACCCTAATTGTGAGCTATAAATTGAAAATTGGTTTTGATTTTAGCTCATTCATACTCATTTTCTTTGTAGGAGGTCCTTTGAGATTTTAGTGCTTTCAGCGTCCTTGGATCAAGATGGTGGGTCACAGAGCGAGGCTGCATTTGTTTGAGTGAGCACGATCATATCAGAGACCTCCCGACACTGGCAACATGGTGAGTCTTCCAAAAATTATGCACATTTTTGTCATTTTTTTCCAAAAATTTTCATCAATGTGTAAATGTGCAAAAATTAGCAAATTCGCAATTAAGTGTCATTTTATTCACAATTGATAATATCAGTTCGCATTTGATAGTAATAATTTGCAATTGCTTTTTTATCTCGCAATTGATAATATTGATTCACATTTGAAAGTTTTAGTTTGCACTTGAATTAAATAGTTCGCAATTGCATTAAATAGTTCACAATTGTTATTTTTGATTCGCAATTGACAAAATCAGTTTGCATTTGACATTATATTATTTTTTTTGTGTTTTCTCCTGATGCGAATGGTGTATCTAATTCATTTTTCTCTTTGTCAAATGCAAGAGGATTATCCAGTCTTGGTTGTGAGACAGACGAGGCCAGGTGGTCTTGATCGACGTCATGAGTTATATGTCAAGGATACAACTCTGCTCCTATAGGTTGGATTATACCATACAGTGCACTTGCCCGAGGTTACGACCAACAGGGCCATGATTACTGCCTTGATTAAGCGATGACATTCAAAGACTTTCTCATTTCATCTTTCAACAGGTGAGGCATCCATCACACTTGAGGATGTGGCGTATTCTACACATTCCCATATTTGGTGCACGGGTTATATTTGATCATAGTGATGGAGTAGTTGCCTTGTGTACTTGGTTTGAGTGTTCCGAGGATGATCTTCATATCCAAGGTCATTATGAGATTCATTGGGATGATTAAGATTATGATGATCTCACAGTTGTTCTTTGTTGCACTATTGTTGGATTAATGATCCCCGATAGACGTACCCATGGTTTCCCTATTGGATGGGGATGAGTGATTCATGATATGGTTATTGATAGATGAGTGTTTTCTTGGGGTCCCTGTCTTGATGCCACTTTATATCGTCAGATGCGTAGGATTATATGTTTGCAGCAAAAATCCATTGGATGTGGTGTTACTTTGCTCCAGATATGGGCGTGGGAGCACAATGCTATATTTCGGCCTATGATACATGTTGATTTATAGCTAGTGCAGCCATATGCTTATAGATATACTATTGGAGTGAGACATAGGGCATCGGGCAACATTTTCTATTAGTGTCATCAGATTGATATATTTTGTATTGGGATGATGATGCCCAACATCTTTCTTTTTGCCAATAGCAGAGATACCTTATTGGGCAAGATATTGGTGGTCACAAGGTTATTGATATGCATCTTCCTGGTCATTTACTTTGACATTTTTGGGAGATACGAGGTGTTCAAGATGTCACAACCTATTTTGCTTGTACTACGCATGAGATTGATGATTGAGGTGCATGTGTGCAGCCTCATGTTGCCATTGTAGAGTTTGATGCTCTTGCTCCTATTCAGTGGGGTTGGTTATCTAGTGTTGTAGATCCAGGAACTATAACACAATATGATGTATGGTGGTTACAACATAGGCCCATACCTTTGATAGATCCTATAGTTCCTATTGGAGCTCAACAGATTAGGCATAGCAGGAGTCCTAGAGGGAGAGGGAGAGGATGAGGTAGAGATGGAGGTTGGGAAAGGGATCAGATAGATTTGATAGAAGTAGTTGAAAAGTAGGTTGAGAGTGGAGAGGAGGATGTGGATGTTAGTGGAGAAACTGCATCTATGAGCAGTTTTGGTGAGAGTGGGAGTGATGAGTGAGTATTAGATTCATCAATCAGTGATGGGATGAGGGTGATGATGGTAGACATGATTTTGATATGCCCAGACCATGGAGACAGGAGGTGTGGAGGTAGGCGATGAGGAGGGAGATGATGATGATGAGGGAATGAGCACTTAGGTTAGGATTTTGGAGGACTTGGTCGCTACCTTGCAGCACTGGCAGATAGAGGAAAGAGCTCAGTATCGATAAGAGATGGAGGAGCTGACTACATAGAGGGATCAAATAGCTACTGAGAGAGATCAGCTATAGAGAGAGAGTCATAAGGCAGTCAGGAAGGCTTAGATCACCATGAATGCATATGATTAGTTATTTGGGCCAGTGATAGAGGCACGAAGCCAAGAAGATAGATATTTTTTTGCTACACAAGAGGCTATTTACTATACGAGGCTTATGAGAGACTCATTCCTGAGGGCGAGAGAGAGCCTAGTTTTAGTGCTTGCATGGGGAGGAGATCGAGTTACTCTACCTCTCGACGGACTAGCAGTGGAGGAGTGATGGGTCCATCTAGGGTGTCATTGAGATAGACTGGTGCTAGGCAAGTTACGCTTACTGATGTAGGAAGTATCAGTTGAGATGCTTTTTTATTGATGATGTATTATAGATATGATGTATTTTGACACATTGATGAGATATATGACATGCATTGTTTTGTGATGAGTTATGCCTTATTTGAGGGTGCACTCTATGATATAATGTTTTTGCTTTTTATGCTTATTTGATGATGCAACTAATATGAATGTGATATGATGCGGTATATGTAATGTGCCTTTATTTTATGAGGAATGAATCTATGTGCGATAATGATCTAAAATTGCTTGAGTGAAATGCTTGTGACAATGCAAATGTTATGCAAAATGTGAATGTGCAAAAATGAACTAATGCAACAATATATGCAGATGTGAAATAATTTAAATGAAAATGCATGTGATGTTTTTGTTGTGTCAAAATAGGTGTTGAAAACTTGTGAATTTTGGAAGAAATGTTAGTGGTTAGATGGAAAATAGATAAGAAGTTATGATATGAAATGATGAAGTAATTGAACTAATCTTTATTTATTCCAGAAATAGTTGTGATAAGATCAACCAGATTTATAAAATGTTGATGAGAAATTCTTCGTTTCTTAGTGCAATACATTATCATCATTGAGCCTTATTATGTAACAATAGAACTTATTACACCATGGTATGAGGAACCAAGATGTATAGATATATCATTTCAATAAAAAAAACACTTAGCAAACAAGGAAGGAGCCCTCCATTTTGGAAATTATGTTGGGAGTCAAGGTATGTGTGGCATTCACAAAATGAATGTACTTATCACAGACACCCACAACACAATTGTGCCATAACTTCATTGCTTCAAACCGCAAACAAAGAAAATTATCATGCCCATCGCAACTCCTCTAGTCACTTTTTGGACATGCTTGAGTAGCTAAAAGAAATGATCTTTGCCAATTGGATTAAAATATTCAACCAAAATACACAAAACTCAGAAGTTGGACTGCCTATGTCTTTGCTCTTATATGTTTGATGTGATTTTGATAATGTCTGGTTTCAAAAGTTTTGGACCCCGTTTAAGATTGACCTATCTGGTTTTGAGTGTATCGATTTTGTTTAAGACAAGATGTTGATCACATTGATAGTTTGATAGTGATTCGATAGATTAGATAGTTGATCAACTTGATTGCAGATGTTTTGACAAGATAGTTGTATCCTTTGTTTATCTTCATGCAAAGTGTTTGTTGGATATCTTCTAGGGTGTTTGATTCTTGTGAGACAACTTATTGCAAGTTTTTTAATTGATTTTTTATTTTTTTTATATTTTGTGGATCGATATTTGAATGTTTTTTGTGGATTTTTTTAGGACTTTATCTGAATGTTTTTATTTTTTCAGGAATTTTTGCGATTTAAAAAAAAAAATTAGTTATGCCCCCAAGTATGCAAACATGTATGATATGATGATCTACAAAATGTGGTGGAGATAATGAATTGTTCAAATGAAAATTATACTAATGCAGTATGTGAAATGAAGATGCAGTACCTATTCAAACAAGGATGACTGTGTGTGCCCCTCAATCTAAAATGCACTAATTGAATTGAAGGTGTGAAACATTTCAGAAAGAGGAGTTCAATCCATTCTTAAAAGACTCTAGATCATCCAATCCAACACAATGTGTAGCCAATATTTATAAATGGAGGCGCGAAAAAATCAATTCTTGAAACTTTGATCTTCTTTTGCCAATGTGTGTGCATTTGAATTTATTCTAACTCTTATAAGCATCAAAGACCCTTGGAATCCTATGTGGCTAGCTATGTGAGTTATTTTAACTTCAAAAGCATCCTAGATAGACCCTCACTGCTAGCAAGATTTTAGGTCTCCGACGAGGTTATGTACTATAATCTCTCAAATATTGCTCCATTGCCAGCAAACATCCATAACCCTGATGGAGTGATTTACATGTTCCCATAGTCAATATTTTATTGTTGCACTTGTATACATGATATTTCAGTAATATATCATTGTTTATTTTTCCCTTTGATGGATATTGGCATAGTATTTTTCTTTTCTTTTCTTCATTTTCTTGCCTTGACTTGTAAATGATGAAACCTATGTGGGTATGACAATTACAGCGACGCTGAAGTAGAATTTTGGATTTTTCACTAGCCACATGATCAACTAGGTATCTGTAATGACTTAGAGCTATTGATTAATGTGCAAGATATAGCAATTGATAGATTTTGGGTAACAAGGGTCAATAGTGAAACCTCTGCACAACCACGATGCTGAAAATGAATGACTAAAGGCCTCCTAAATACTTCTTGATCAAGTATCTAGGAAATGAGACCACCTTCTTTCCTTTTAGTGCAGACAGGTGAATGACTCAAACAATCATCCTCTGTTATATATGCTATGAATATGATACCTTTATGAAGGAAACTACATGAGATGCAATTCTTTCAAAATGATATGCAAATACAGAAAGTAAATTCTAATTAAAACCCAGCCCTTTAGATATAATATCTTTGGACATACTTGTAAGTGTCCTTTTCCATTGTAGGCCAATAATAACCTATTCATAATAGTGTTTTTGATAGGGCTATTCAGGAAGAATGTGCTCCACATATGTCATCATGGACTTATTTTAGGGTGATTTGTGCTTCCTCAACATTGAGGCATCTGAGTAAGGTGTCATCTACACTCTTTCTGTATAAAGCGTCAGCAATGATTGAATGTCTTGATGATTTCTATATTAGTGCCTTTCTTTGATTTCATGAAAGATCAAGAGGTATTTATTGATCATGAAGGTATGCATATATATCTCTGTACCATGGTGGCTCAGGTCCTATTATCATACATACATATTTAGTGGATGGTATTTCATAAACTGGCACAATGAGTTCCATTGTTAGGCATATCCAAGAGAGAGCCTACTATTGTCATTGCATCGACTGCCTTGTTTTGCACTCTTGGTATTTGTTCAAATGTTACATTGGTGAAGTATTGTTTGTATTCATCCACCAATTGTTTGTAGGGTGTCATCTTATCATCTTTTGTACTTTAATCATCAATGACCTAGTTAATAATGAGTTGTGAGTCTTTGAAGATTTGTAGCTCCATGATCTTCCATTGTAGTGCAGTACGAAGTCCTATCACTAGGGCTTCATATTCAGCAATATTATTGGTGCAAGGAAATCTGATCTGAAATGATTTGGGAATGGAATCTCCTTGAGGAGTAATGAATATAATTCCCGCTCCTACTCCATCATTTGTGTGAGATCCTTCAAAGTATAGTTTCCAGTTCATTTTTGCGGATAGTACAAATACTGATTCATCTAGAAAATCTACCACCATCGGATGACTGTCTTGTAGGGGTGCCTCTGCAAGTTAGTCTACTATGATTTGTCCTTTGATGGCTCTTATGTCAACATATTCAATGTTGAATTCACTAAGTATCATGACCCACTTGGCAAGCCTTCCAGTTAATGATCCTCTGTTCATCAAGTATTTGAGTGGATTGAAGTGTGCAATGAGCTGGACTTTATGACTCAATATATAATGTTTGTTTTTGTGATGGAAAAACTACTGCAAGACATGCTCTTTCTATTGGTGTGTAGTTGAGTTCATATCCAATGAGTGTTCTACTGATGTAGTAGACAACTCTCTCTTTTCCTTGTTCATCATGTTGTGCTAGGAGATCACCTAAGGAGGAATTTGTTACAGCTATATACAGGAGTAATGGTTTCCCATGTATGGGTGGAACCAAGATTGGTGTGGACAAAAGATATTATTTTAGTGTCTGGAATGCATCTTGGCATTATTGTGTCCATTTGAATGTGACACCTTTCTTTAAAAGATGTTAAAATGGTTGGCACTTTTTTGCCAATTAGGCGATGAAGCACCTTATGGATTGTAATCTTCCTTGCAAGCTTTTGAGTTGCTTGAGTGTGAAAAGCCTAAATAATGGCTCTATTTTGATAGATTTTTGTTATAGTATTCCTGCCTAGGTCTTGTGATTAGATGATATTTGGATTAGGTTACTCTCCTAGTTGAAACCTTTTTAAGTGTTTCTGGAACTAATTTGTTTGATACTTAAGGTTCTCATATAATGGTTTCTAAATGGTTTATCTATGCAAATATCTAAATCAATCTTAAGTATGGTTTAATTTATGTCATGTTAGCATTAGTATATACACATGTTTGTTGTCCACGTTAACATCATGATGCAGGGTTGACAAAGAAGAAGAAAAGATTAAGTGGCAGTTTAAAGGAACACCAAGCATGCCGCCACAATGCAGACCCAGTCAAAGAAAAGAAGCATTGAAGGAGATTGAATCCACTTGGTCATTTCTTCAACAAAATGGTTTATGAGGCATTTATAACTATTATTAGTGGAGCTTAGATCTAGGAAGCAAGTCATGCTATGTCTTCTCAATTGCAGGATAGATATTGTTTTGTTTTTTTGTGCTAACTTCTTCTTTAGTATAATAAAACTTGTTCTCCTATTCCGTAGGAATGTGGTTGATCAGTTAGGAATCTGTTATAAGTTTCCATATAAATAAAGGGTCTCTATCTCCTCTCGATGACAAAAGAGAATGACAATAGTATTTGTAATACTCAGTTTTTAGACTTATGTATTTTCATACTCAATTTGGAATTAAGAGATCAATGAGATTTTGAGCTTAATAGTTGTAATATGAGAGTTTCAGATATACTCACTCAAGGGGGCCCACTTGGTGAGTAATCCTTTGTGTTTTCCAGTTAATTTTCATCTTGCAATAGTTATTGTTTTAGTAATTGTCTGTTCCTACAGCCACAAGAAACAGTTCCTGTGTCTATTCCTGTAGCCATAGCGGGAGAGTAGTTTTTACCCGCTTGCCAAAACATTATCATTTGGTAGTAGTTGCTTAAGTTATTTTCAGTCGTGAATTCTGATTAAGTATTAGTTCATTATGTTTTTTCACGTTTACTTCAAAGTATTTCCTTTCTTGTAGTAGGATAGAATGGTTGCGATATGAACTTGGTGCACATACAGTGTTGGCCCATTTCAAGTTTATGTCCCTAATCGATGAGTAAATGAGCCTTTGCTACAGGAAAGCTAGATGTTCAAGGATGTCCAATCCATGAATTATGTTTTATTACCTAGTTTCCATTCCAATTGTGAGGACCAATAGAGTGCAGTGGGTGACGACATGTCTAAAATGACTTTTACTTTTCTTGGATCTAGTTCAATGCCGCGATTAGATACAATGAATCCCAAGATTTTTCCGAATGTTACTCTGAAAATACATTTTTTTGGATTGAGTCGTACATTGTATTGCTCAAGTCTATCAAAGAATTTAGCCAATATGTTTAGATGTTCATCCCTTATGTTGGATTTTGCTAGCAAATCATCTACATAGTCTTCCATGATTGTGTGTATCATTTCATGGAATAAGGTGGTCATTTCCCTTTGATAAATAGTGTCTGCATTTTTAAGGCCAAATGGCATCACATTCTAGAAATATGTTCCCCATGGAAAAGTGAATGTTGTCTTAGGTTGGTCCTCTGGGGCAATTTTGATTTGATTATAACCAAAAAAAGCATCCATGATTGATAGCATTTGATTTCCAGCTGTCAAGTCCACTATCATGTTTATGTTAGGGAGTGGAAAGTCATCTCTTGGGAAAGCCTTGTTGAGATCTCTAAAGTCGGTGCAGATCTTGATACCTCTAGTATGCTTGGTTACTAGGAATAGATTTGAAATCCACTCAGCATAGTCTATGGGTCTAATGAAACCCACTTTCAATAATTTTTGTAGCTCAATTTTGACTAACAAATCTATGTGAGGGTGCATCTTTCTGAGTTTCTATTTATATGGTTTGACTCCTGGCAATAATGACAAATGATGTAAGACCAGTTCAAGATCTAACCCTGGCATGTCTTCATAAGACCATGCAAAATTGATTGGTCTTTGTTTAAAGAATTGGATAAACTTCTCTTTTTCCATTGGATTCAGAGACTTTGTGAGGTGTATATTACGAAATTTTTCATCATCACTGATGTTGATTTCTTCAGTCTCTTCTACCAATAATTTTGATTGTTCTTTATCAATAGGAAGAGTGTCCATTCTATTATGAGAAGTGTGTTCTACTTCATTGTCATTATCTTGAATTGAAGAGGAGCTTGCTTCTCCAAAATATGCAGTTCTATCCAGATCTATAGAAAAACCATCCTTGTGATCATCATAAGGGAATCCATTCCTTGCACCTAAGATTTTCAGCTATGGCTTCATCATTTTGAAACCAATCTAGAGTTAGTTTCCCTTCTTGCCCCCAATTAATCAAAGTTGAATGTATAAGGTTTAAGTCATTGTTCCCTTTTGTTGTAAAAGATCCTGATAACATGCATACTTGGTTATTTGGATGATCTGATATATCTTCATCATCAATTGCTTGTGGGTTGTTATCATGATTAGATAGGAATTCATAGTTGTAAGAATCTGTCACACTTTCTATGTATGTTTCGTTTTCTGAGGTTGTGTCACTTCTTTCCTCTTGTTCTTGTAACTAAGTTTGTTGTAGATTTGTGGACCTCCTTTGTATGGTGGATATCCTTCTTAAGCCTAGTATCATTTGTTGCAGTCTTTCTTCATTTGACTCAAATGGAGGAGCCTGAGTTATTTCCCTTGGAAAAAGTATTGACAATAACCAAGGATTGGGCTCATTTATTTGTGCTAAGTTTGTATGTGTTACCATGTTTGCTTGTGTAGATGTTTCAAGTATTGTATTGCTAGATGATTTTGTATTGATTTCTTCTAGAAGTTGCCTGATATCTTCACCATCTAATTCCATACTAGGAGATTTTGGTGCTTTCTTGCTTCTCTAAGATGAAGGGGGAAATACTCATGTTGATAACTGATTCTGAGGTATGTACTCTGATCGTATTATAGGTTTGTTAAGTATATCTAGTGTATGTTGTCTTTCCTATATTATCTTTGGTACATGTTTATATCCTAGCCCTTGATTCTTTGGGTTTTCATGTGGTAAAACAGGTTCTAATCTTCCTTGCTTCTGTAGTCCCAACCCTGTGGTACCATCATACCCATGTTTTTGTAGCATCTTGAAACTATTTCCATACTAGTCTAAAGGTAACCTGGGTATTGTCAAGTTATCTTCTTCTCTATATATCTAGTGATTGACATCTTCATTTAGATATTCTTCTTGTAAGTGTTCCCATGCAATGAAAGAGCATGAATATGAGTACTTTACTATTTCTTTTCCTTTATCTTGTTTCATCACTATGTTTTGAGGCTTTCCAAAAGACCTAGGAGAAAGAGATAATTGTCTGCCATTTGAGGTACTTGAAATTGAATATTCCCCATAACCAACCTCCTTAATCTATAAAGAAGATATGATTGGTGTATTATTCTATGTTTTTGTGATTGTTAATGACTCCATTTAAAAGTGAAGTGGAGCTTCCTGATTGTTTGGTGCTTGATTATCTGTGCTTTCCCTTAAATAATTGCAGTGTTTAAAAGGGTTTGGGTCACCATGAATGGTGATCTAAATGCCATTGTATGGGAGCTTAACACATTGGTGAAAAGTTGATGGTACTGCATGCATGGAATGTATCCATGGGCATCCTAACAACATGTTGTATCCCAACTCTTTGTCTAGGAACTGAAAGGTGATATTTGTTGTAATTGGTCCCACTTGTACTAGAAAAGCCACTACACCCTTAGAAGGGTGTTCCTCATCATCATAATCTTTGATATTGATTCTCTTGGTAGAATCAATATAATGTTTAGAATATCCTAAAGCTTTAATCAAATATAATGTGCATATGTTAAGGCCAACTCCACCATCTATAAGTACTCTTTGAACTTTCTTTCGGTGAATCCAAGATTCCAAGTGTAAGGGATCATTATGCATGGGTCGATCTATAGGTACTGTTAGGCCCAATATGGAAAGCTAATGTACTGAGAGGGGAGGGGTGAATCAGTACTCCAAAACTTTTCTTGAATAATAACTTTACTGTTATGCATAAACCGAATAGTACAGTAACATAAAATAAAGTTAAGACAAACAGATAACAATCATACATGATTCATTCCATAACACATATATTTTGGTTATGCAGAAACTCTTGGTTAGAGAGAAAAACTGCGGTGGGGATGGCACCCACAACTTCACTACTGCAATAATAAAGAATGCTCGGTTAGAGCTACATTTAGCTATTTTTGATAGCTTACCCTATTAGGAGTAACAAGATCTATTAGATCTACCTTGCTAAAGGATTTTACAACATTTATTCTGAATGTTGCACCTAGTTAGAGGCTTTACAATTTATAGACTTGGTTAGAGTCTTTTACCCTGTTAAAGGTTTCTCTTTCAACTTCACAATATTATAATAAAATCATTACAAACATCTGCAACTTTACATCTAAAATGTTATAGCAGATTCTATGTGCTCAGGATAAGATTACCTTGCTTATAGCATACCTCGATAACCCATATAGTAACTTGGTGAACCCTTTTGTTTACTCTGTTCTTTGACTGTTCTTTGAAAACCTTCTCGGTGACCTCTATGTCTCTGTAATAGTCTTCCCTCATGCATGCACACACCTTTTACTCTTAACTCATGTTGTATAAATAGATCTCTTAAAACGGTGATCTAATTCATTGCTTCGATCTTAAAAACAAGATTCCTTGAATGAATAACTAAACAAAATACTTCATTGGTTAGATTGACCTTGCAATCATACACAATCTTCTAGTGCAATTTCCAATGTAATAACGGTTAGATGTGCCTCGATCTTGTAACACGTTTTCATATGCATGTCCAGGTTCAATGTATCTGGTAACACATTTCACTCGGTGAATATCAACTCGGTGTGTTAACTTTACTGCTCGATAGTCTCTAAAAGATACTCGGTAGACAGCTCAGTGTATACTGCGTTCTGTGACTGCTTTCTTCTATAACCGACTAGACTGTGCATACCGACTTCTCTATTTATACCGACTTCATGATTCGGTAGTGCTAACCGACTAGAATATATAGTATGACTTTGAATAAAAACTAATGGCAACTTGATAAGTAGTAACAATCTCCCCTTTTGACATTAGTTGAGATGTTTGACAAAAACTACTTTTAAAGTCATAACTCAAAAATCTATATACTTTGCAAAATGACTACACTTGACAATATATACAATAGTCAATGAAATATTATATGCAGATATACTCCCCTTATCATTATTCTGTATATAGCTCGGATTTTGCATGCTCGGTTCTATTCTATTCTTGAGTGCTCTGTTTTCTCGGTATACTCCCCTGTATACAATACTCAAAACTGTATTACCAAAACTGTATCACTCTCCAAATATAGTATATTACTCCCCTTTTTTGACAAACATCAAAAACTTAATTTCCATCCGGGGGCGGTAACTGATCAAAAATAGATTTATACCTAGTCCGGGCGTTATTGAGTGCGACTGAGAGTGCATCCTTTACACTTTCCATTAAAGAATTTTGTGTGTGAATATCAGCCAATAGTGATATTAAGCCATCAAGAGTGCTTCCCTCTTGTGTAGTAGATAGGCGTGTAGCTCGGTGAATCTGCTCTTGAACTAATGAGAAATGAGGAAGGAATAATGTCTGGAGGGTCATTATATCCATCCTGATCTTATGCTCTTCATTTCTGAGTTCTAACTGTTGAGCCATGAGCTGTTGAAGCTTGGTATAAAAATTCTGAACTGAATTAGGCTCGGTGGTCAACTTAGTTGAGAGCTCGGTGATCTCTTTCTCAATTGCATCAGTTTTATTCTTGATATCTTTAATGAATAAGGAAAATGTACAAAGTTTCTGAAATAAATAAAGAATATGCTTGAGTTGAGGGGACAAATCAGCAATGAATTTGACAAGCTTTACTTTCCCTATAGTGAGAGCTTTTTGTACCTCTTCTATCATCTTTGCAGTAAGCTCTTTATCTTTTAGCTTGCCCAAGTACTCAGATGCATCAACTCCAAATGTTTCTATTTGAGTAAGGAGTTCATCCAGTTGAATGTGGATGGCTACATCGGTTGATACTGTTGCTGAAGGTAGCATATCTGTTAGTAGTGTCTTTACCTTCTGTAGTACTTTATTCTTCTTTTGAATAGCCAATTGTTTTTCTTGTTCGGCCTTTGCTTTGCATAGTTCACCGAAATTAATAAGTGCTTGCCCTTTTAATTTTGAGATATCCACATTGGGAAACACTATCAGTTTAGTTAAATCAACTTTGAAACTACGCTTTCTCACCTTCTTCTCTTTACCCTTGGTCGGTTGTACCAATACAAGTGCTTGTGAGGCTTGTTGACCCTCAGTAGGTTTCTCGGTAGATGCAACACTTTGGTCGGTTCCTGTAGCCATTGTGGTGTCCTTGGGTGTCTCGGTACTAGGGGTCTCAGCTGTAACATTTTCAGTGCTTGACGGTACTTGAGATGTCTGATCTTTAGTTGTATCTTCTGCTGCTTTAGACTTGTGACCTTTGGTGCCTTGTTCTGTATCCTTAGAAGCTTCGGTAGAGATAGGTGGCTTGACCAGCGGATAAGGCTGAACTTGTTCTAAGACAGATTCACTAGATACAAGTTTTGCATAGGTAGTGCCTTCTATCATTTCCTGCTCCGGTGCTTCTTCATCCATGACGTCTTCATCAATTTGAATAGTGTCAGCCGGGTCTTGCTTGGTAGCATCAGGACCTTGCTCAGTGACATCAAGATCTTGCTCAGTGACATCAACAATTTCAACTTGAGATTGTTCACCGACATCCTTTATTTTGAAGATATTCTATCATTTAGCTTTTGTCTCCTTTTCCACATCAATGTATAGCCCATTCATCAATTTTAAGGCTCTCTGTTTGACAAGAAATTTAGAATTATATGTTGTCAAATGTTCTTTAATTTTAGCTAAAGACATATCAGGAAATAGATGGACTAGACTTCTTTCTCTTCTTTGTTTCTCTGAGTCCATTGCATATTTCCATCTGTTATCAATATGTAAGTATAATTCACTCGGAAGTGACTTTACTAGTTCTAATGGAGCTAGCCGAAACTTTAGAAGTGTGCAGATGACAGCTTCTTCAATTTGTCACTTCTCATCATTATTCCTAGTCTCATACTTGACATATCTAAATCCTGCAAATCCACCATATTCTTTAAGATTGGCACAAAAGTTTTCAACACTATGAATATTTACCTTCTTGCTTTTCACAATCTGAAATTTGTTTGCATCATCGGATTCTGTATCACTAGACTCTTTTGCCAAAATGAGTCTCCGAGTAGATTTCTTGTAGGTCTTGGTTACTTTGGGAATAGTAACACTCTTTTGTTTCTTACTCGGTGATGCAGCTAATGATCTAGTGTTAGGTCTCTTTGTTGGTGGAGTCGGTAGGGCCTTTGAAATGTCCAGTTTCTTTCTTTTCAAAACTTTACCCTTAGGCAACTCGGTACTTAATGTTATTGCTGCCTCTTGAGCTTCTGATTACTCTACGGTAATGGCAAGAGTGCCTTTAACAGGTGTTGAGGAGGATTCTTCTCTGAATTTTTCAGATAAAACCTTTATCATTTTTGTAGCCTTTCTTGTGTCTTTAGGTACTACAATGCTCATTTTCACCTTTTCCTTAACTTCTTCATAAGTTCCATATCTTAGTTTGGTAGCATGCCTTGGCAGTGAAAGATAGGCATTAATTTGTTGTTGTGTGATATCATAGTCAATCTCATAACCCATTGGTGGCAAAGATTGAGTCCTCGGTTCTACAACATTCACATAATGATAATCGGTGTCTACCTCAAAACATATATCATCCTTATATTTCTCTACCAGTTGTGGTGGAATCCGGTACCTGTTGTGCATCATCTCTGGAAATTTGCTGAAATAGTCATCCATGATATCATTAAAATTATCTCCCAATTTCTAGATAAAGTCATTGATTTGATGGGTGATAGGTCAGTGTAGCTCCCAAACTACTTTACCAACTGAGGGAAAGAACTTCTCAAAGTAGAAAAACTTGCATACAAGAAGTGAACCAAACTTCAGTGTATTTTTTGAGTTATTCTTCTTCGGCTTCCTTATTGTGTTCAGGTTCTCAAACAAGTTCTTCAGTAGCACTTCACATAAATCTACTTTCATTCCCTTTTTCACTATTTTATAGGCTAAGTCAACTGCTGCACATGGTACATTGTTTTCCCTTGTAGATTGGAAGAAATAGTAACCAATTACTCTAATTGCAAATTTAATTTCTGCATTAGTGACATTATTCAGTTTCAGTCCTCGGTAATTAGATTCTAATCTAGTTAGACTGATTAACTCCTTCTGTGATATCATTTTCTGTGCTCGTGCATGATCATAGATAGGATACCTGATGATCAGATGAATGATTTCCTTAGTGATTTTGAATGGTTTCTCTTCTAGCCACACAAAATCATCATGTACTCTGCTCAAGACAAACTTAACCCACTGGGGTTTGAACACATGGGGATAGACTAGGGCTTTAGTTAATCCCTTGATTTTGATATGCTCGTACTTGCTATCCATTTTTCCATCAGTACAAAGTTAATCATATGTGTCACTAATCTCAACATGACCGAGTTCTTCAACACGACATTTGGTGAAGAATCTGACATCTTGGACTAACAAGACTCAATTTGGGATGAGTGAAAATGCAGTTTTGTCATCTGATTCAGAGGTGACTTTAGGAGTCAAAGAGTACTTCAGTGAGGACTTCTCCACATTCTTGACAACTACAGGATCTTGGATCTTCGGCGCCATTGTAGATTTCAGGTAAAAGCTTAGCAAACTATCCTTAGGGTTTGATGGTTTACAAACAACTGATGCTTCACACTCGGTAGATAATAGTAATTTGACAAGATCGGAAACCAACTTAAAAGTGTGATGAGATTTGATGTAAATACCTTGAAATTCTCTCTTAATGAAGTTTGATCGCCTTGATTCTCTTTGCTCTGCTCTCTTGAAAACTTGATGAATGAAAATGACTGCGAAAATACCTTTAAGTACACAAATTACCTTATCGGGCTCCGTGTGAGTTAGGTCAAAAATTAAATGCACTCAGTTCACCTTTAACCGATTTACTCCTTTTTTTGTTTTAACCGAGTAACCAAATTTCCTTCATTTACCGACTTGACAGGCTTCCTGTATACACCGACTTGATAGGTTTCTTGTAAAGTACTTTTGATAGAATTTCAAACTTACTAATGCATCTTAACTATGCAGATTTTGAATTTTGTACATAATAGAATAGGAACTGTTATGATTTAACCTTTAGAGAATGCAGTCCCTTCATACCTTTTCTGATTAATTTGGAATAGGTGCACCTAACTCGGTAGGTAAGGTGCTTTCATCATCTGACATGATTTCCTTCTTTTTCCAAATCATCTAAAATTTTTCTTTTATCTCTTCAGTGTCTCTTCTAGGTTGATCTCTGCAATCTCCAGCTAAATGTCCAGCTTTGTGACAATGAAAACATGCCATACAAGGATTTCTCCATGATCTTCGGTTGTTCATTCCAAACCTTATAAAATAGTTGGCACTAATATGTCCATATCTTCCACAACATTCACACCATATCCTTGTATTGTAATCCCATGGTACTGCTTCATATTGTTGGTAAGGATCTGTGTGAGTTTGGTAACCTCTAGTGTTTGTTCAGTGTGTAGACCACATAGAGTTCTTTTGCTTAAGCCAGCACTTCTCGGTACTATGTCCATATCTATTGCAGTTCTTACAAAATCCTTTGAATTTTGCCTTCTGATAATTTTTAATAGACTTTGTCCTACATTGATTAGATGTGTGACCATATTTATTGCAATTGTAATAATAACCATTAGACTTTGTGATATTCGGCTGCTTACCTTTTCTGATTTGACATATGTTGGCAGTATGACCTTGATTTCCATAGTAGTAGCAAATAGGCTTCTTTCTTTTGATGTTATTCTTGTTTCCAGCTTGCTTTGATGATTCTCCTCTCTCGGTAGTATGAATTCCTTTCTCGGTTGATTCTTTTCCTTTGTAACCGAGTCCTGCATCTTTGTTGGGTCTTCTTGTATTCAGTTGCTCATCCAACATCTTTGATGCATCATAACTCTTCTTCAATGTTTCTTTGGATTTCTTCTCTGTTTCAAGTTCATCAATCAACCTTGATACTTGAAGTTCTAATGCTTGATTTTCATCATTCTTTAGAATTGCTTCATGATGTGCATAACTTAGTTGATCTATCATATTTTGTTGAATCCCAATTAACCTTATGATGTCATCATTCTTATCAGATACTAAGACTTCAAGTTATCATTTCTCTCTTTGTAGATCTCTTTCTTTATCCTCTGTTGTCCTCAATGCATCTAGATTTTCAGTCATCTGTGTACTGAAATGTTCATGTTCTCTTTTCATTGCTTTTAGTTGATTAGCCAATGCTTTGTTCTTTTCTTTCAACACTCCAATCATTTCTTCAATTTCTTCAGATATACTATTCTCAGATGATGTCTCAATTTGCTCCATTAACTCTTGAGAATCCTGCAAGTCATCAGATAATCTTCTTCTTACTTTTAGAGATTTTTGCATTTGCCTTTGCATGTCTGCAATCACTTGATTTGCATGATCTAGCTTTTCTTGTAGATACACAATCCTTCGAGATTGTTTATAGCCTTCCATTGATAAGATCTTTCTCTTTAGGTAGTTAAACCCTTTTCCAAGATTTAGGCTCTGATACCAATTGTTAGGCCCAATATGGAAAGCTAATGTACTGAGAGGGGAGGGGTGAATCAGTACTCCAAAACTTTTCTTGAATAATAACTTTACTGTTATGCATAAACCAAATAGTGTAGTAACATAAAATAAAGTTAAGACAAATAGATAACAATCATACATGATTCACTCCATAACACATATATTTTGGTTATGCAGAAACTCTTGGTTAGAGAGAAAAACTGCGGTGGGGATGGAACCCACAACTTCACTACTGCAATAATAAAGAATGCTCGGTTAGAGCTACATTTAGCTATTTCTAATAGCTTACCCTGTTAGGAGTAACAAGATCTATTAGATCTACCTTGCTAAAGGATTTTACAACATTTATTCTAAATGTTGCACCTGGTTAGAGGCTTTACAATTTATAGACTTGGTTAGAGTTTTTTACCCTGTTAAAGGTTTCTCTTTCAACTTCACAATATTACAATAAAATCATTACAAACATCTGCAACTTTACATCTAAAATGTTATAGCAGATTCTATGTGCTTAGGATAAGATTACCTTGCTTATATTATACCTCGGTAACCCATATAGTAACTCAATAAACCCTTTTGTTTACTCTGTTCTTCGATTGTTCTTTGAAAACCTTCTCGGTGACCTCTGTGTCTCTGTAACAGTCTTCCCTCATGCATGCACACACCTTTTACTCTTAACTCATGTTGTATAAATAGATCTCTTAAAACGGTGATCTAATTCATTGCTTTGATCTTACAAACAAGATTCCTCGAATTAATAACTAAACAAAATACTTCATTGGTTAGATTGACCTCGCAATCATACACAATCTTCTAGTGCAATTTCCAATGTAATAATGGTTAGATGTGCCTCGATCTTGTAACACATTTTCATATGCATGTCCAGGTACAATGTATTTGGTAACACGTTTCACTTGGTGAATATCAACTCGATGTGTTAACTTTACTGCTTGGTAGTCTCTAAAAGATACTCAGTAGACAGCTCGGTGTATACTGCATTCTGTGACTGCTTTCTTCTATAACCGACTAAACTGTGCATACCAACTTCTTTGTTTATACCGACTTCTCTATTTATACTGACTTCATGATTCGGTAGTGCTAACTGACTAGAATATATAGTATGACTTTGAATAAAAACTAATGGCAACTTGATAAGTAGTAACAGGTACATCCTTCTCATTGAATGTGACCTTTGAAGCTGCCAAGTTTTTAACCATGGACTAGAATGTGTTCTCATCAATATCTTTGGCAACAACTAAATCTTGTAATGCTTTGTCAAGGACTGCCTTATGAGCTGGCGAGATGTGCAGTAACTCAAATAATGAAATTTGAGCTGGAGTTCACTTTAACTGACCCACCATATTGTAATTACTGGTTGTTGAAGGGGGATTTGAAGGTACCCCTTGTAATGTGACCTTTGGTCTTCTAGTGATGACAACATGGTTTCTACTTGTGGGATTTATTGTGATTGTAGCCACTATGTCATCTCCTACACTAAGTGTGTTTATGGCATAATCAAATGCGACATTGGTATAATTGGTAGTACTGTTTTGTGCATTGGAACTAGAAGCCTTTCCTTTGTCATGCTTGACAAAGGGATCCTTGAAGATGGTATGATCTATGTTTGGTGTTTTATTAGCATCCACAGTAATGTCACCTTGATCAATGAGATATTGTATGAGGTTCTTCAGTTTGTAGCAACTTGTTGTCTTGTGACCTTTATTGCGGCAGTATTCACAGAAATCATTGTCATTCCACCAAGTGGGCTTGAATGGACATGGTTGATATGGTCTAGCTTCTAGTAGAGTTATGGAATTAATTTGTATTAACTTTTAGAGTGTTGACTCAATAGGTTCACCAAGGGGTGTAAAGTTTCTTTTGTGTGCACCTACCCTTGGTGGTCTTGGATTGGTTGACTAAATTCCATTAGTGTTACTTATCTAAGTTTGATTCTTACTAGAAAAATCAACTGGTCCTTTTAGAGATATTGTTGGTTGAGCTCTATTTACAACACGGGCATCAACAACTCCATCACTTGTAACATTTTTGTTTCTCGGTCAAAATTTTGGCCTTTAATTGTTTGTACTTGTGGCTGACCCATTATCTTTGTGGTGTTTCATTATCCCTTGCTCTAATAAGCCTCTTTAACACTTGATGCATTTTCTCATGATGTCTTTAAAATTTCTTAGGCATTGCATTTGTAATGGATACTTAATTTGAGGTACAATATTTTGATTGAAAATATCCACTTCCTCAGCTTCAGGGATGTGACTAGGACATCTACGGTATAAGCCCCTCCATCTTTGTAAGAATGTAGCGAAAGTTTCTCCTTCCTTTTTCTTTGTCGCACATAAATTCATCAAGGTATCAGGATTATCTATATTGAATGCAAAGTTTGATATGAATAACTCATCCAGTTCACCCCATGAAGAAATATTAGGTGGGAGGTGTGAAAACCATTCCAATGTTGTCCATCCAAGACTTTTGGAAAATAACCTCATTAAGTATGTATCATCATGGGCTACCTTGATACATGTCGTGAAGAATTCTCTGACATGATCTTGAGGATCACCTTTCCCTCTATACTTGTCAAACCTTGGAGTTTCAAAATGCGGGGGAAAAGGTGGCATGTATAACTTTCTATCAAAAGGATATGGACGGAGGTCCTCCATTGTATAGCTCTTTTTGTCATTAACTGTTTGCATACTGGTCATCTGAATCTGAAGATTATCCATTTGTTGAGTCAGGCTCTATATTTGAGTCAATGGTGTACAGACTTGATGAGTGTTTCCCACAAAAGGGATAGTGTTGGAGTATCTTGGAGCTTGCTGAAATGTGGACTGGCCATGTAGTTGTGTACCATAAGACCCACCCGGTGGTGTAAAGTATGCAAATTATGTATCGACATTTGGCTAAGTTGAGTTAGTTATCCCTTGATTCACATTTTGGCCACTGTAGGTGGATCCAACTGAAACTGAGGGTTGATTTATACTTGTTGAAGAAGTGTTTTGAGCAATGGTAGCTTGCATTGTTATGCTGGGCATTGTCTAAGATATAACATCAGTACTTGTTGATGTCTCTGTTGACGGTGCTGAAGTTGTCTCTTGAGTATTTTGAGATATACCCTGGGTTGATGTAGCAAGTGTTTCTTGAGTCTATGTAACAGTAGGTACTTGAGGAATATTTTGATTCAATGTCACACCCAGCGACAATATAGCCAAAATGTCCACCCCTAGAGGTAACTTGGCCCCATTTTGGACTAAGAGTGCAAGATATCTATCTCTATCATTGTTGATGAGAGCGTTGAGAATCATAAGCATTGCAAGATCATGTTGGGATACTTCCAATTCTTCTTTTGTCAGATTATGTTGTATTTCATCAATGGAAGGCATCATGTTTGTGTTTGTTGATAAGATTCTGGGTCTCTGACCCGGTGTTTGTTGATTTGTGGAAAATTTCATATTCCATGTTGGGTTAACCGAAGGGTCGTTGTCAGGTTCCATCTGTTGTTTTGCCTTTTGAGCACGTGTTAATGACATGAATGTTATTCCAACATGATCTTGACTCTTTAAGAATCTCTAAAATGAGAATGTAAGACTCAAATAAATGTAGCTATGTATGCTTCTAAGACTTTATAAAGACTAAAATGTAGACAATGCAATCTATGAGTGAAGACTTTCTATTAATGATTTTGGAATTCAAACACAAGGTTTTCAGCGTATTGCCGAAATGCTTCTAGTTCTGCCTCTTCTTTGATTTGATTTTCGAGGTCTATGTCAATTTATATTGACTTCTGACCTTCATCATGTATGACAGCTTGGACTATGTCGTATTGTTCTTGATCAACTATCAATTCTTCAGCAAGAATATTTAAACCATCAATTATTTCTAATTGAATGTTATTTGGCCCAATATTGGGTTGCTCAAATGGGAATTTGTTGTCTCCTTTCAGACCCATATGGTAAGGATTACAATGCAAACTATATGCAACCTAGGAATGATTTACACTTTGCTTTAAGGACTCTAATGAGGATCTAGAAACTTTGCTATGGTCTTTTCAACCAATTGTCTGATGGCTTCCTTTTGAGCTACCTTTTTTATCTTTTTCCTCAATTTTTCATCAAGATGCACAGATTTTTGGATCTCATTGTCTATGACCATTTCAACTATGTCATACTGGGCATGATTAACTTTTAACTTCCAAGAAAGGTTTTCCAAACTATCAATTATTGCTAATTGGTCTTTGTTTGGCCCAAGATTGGGTTGCTCAAATGGAAATTTGGCGTCTCCTTTCAGACCCATGTACTTAGGTATGTTTCTAAGACTCTACTGCACTATTGAATTCTATATGAGTGGACACAAACATAATTGAATACTACTATTTTGTGATGTGAGTACTTGTGCAAGGACTTTGTGTAAGATGAGGACACTAAAGGACTATGCATGAACTAGATGCCTAGGAGCTAAGATCACTTGAAAATTTCATGTTTTCCATCTTTGAATTTTGCAAAAGTTTGATTTAAATGTAGATATTGAAACTTGACCTTGTTGATGTTGAAACTTGACTTTGTTGAGGTTTTTGACCTTATTGAACTTTGGTATTTACAAACACACAGTAGCAAGTAAAGAAAACAATCTTAAACAAAGAGAGCACTTGTTTGAAGAATTTTTCAAATCCCCATAAATGTTGAGATCTTTTTCAAGACCCCATTTTGTTTTCGATAGTTTTTTTGGAAATTCAATATCACATCAATCAAACTCTCCTAAGGTCAAAAGGTCACAAGTATTACCACAACCCACATCTTGATACTTCGTCGGCTCAAACAAACTTGTCACACCCTAGGATGCGCCCATTTTTTTTCCTTTTTTTCCAGAAATTAGACCAAAGAAGATTGCTCCTCAATTGGCCCATTATCCTAGGAGATATATGGTGAATGTCTTGGGGATAGATTCTTCCCCACCCTTGCACTGTGATAATCCAATTTTCTGGTTACTGACTCGGTTAGGCCTCTATTGCTATGGTTTTTAATCAGGCTTTCGTTCGTAGATACTCTTTGAAGTCATGCAAGCACGATTGAGGCCTATAGCGAAACAAAGTACCAAGAAAGATGTAGTCAAGCAAGCGTGATTAAGACCTCAAGGCCCTACAAAGTGCTCGATATGAGATAAAATTAAATATGCTCCATCCCCCGAGATTTTCATCTCAAAAGGTGATTTTATTAGAGTGAGTTAGAATGATTGGCTTTAGCCGTACTCACTTGGGTTGTTCCCTTCACACCGAACCCCTCAAGGCAACTTGGGAAGGCAGGCCTTCTAAAAGATGTAAGTACATAAATTAAATGAAAGCATAAAAAAAAAGAGTTTGGTTTTCTAATCACCCATTGAAGGGGAGAGCATAATACCTATCACTTCAAAGATACATAAAACAAAATTATTTTTATCCTTCAATTGCGATGATTTTCTATTCTACACAGGCATGGTGTTCATTTTTAATCCTCAGCAATTTGTGAAGGAAAAGAATTTGTTTTGTTCTTTTAAATAGCACCAAAAGAAAGTTTTCTACTCTAACCCTGTAGAGGAAAATAACATTAGTAGACACATGGTGGGCTATACAACCTATCTTTTCCTTGGTTATAGAGCTCTGTCTTTTTTCAATTAGAGAGTAATTCTGGCAGAAATTGGGAAATCCAGAAAGACAGAATGAAGAAAAAATTAAATTGCAATTGCGAATTACCTTATGAGCAATTGTGAATTAATATACTATCAATTACAAATTACTGTGATAGAAATTGCAAATTGATGTCTGATAGATTGCGTAGCATTATCATATTTATTGTGGATCAGTTAAGTGGCAATGTTTTTAATTTAAATAGAAGTAAAAGACAAAAGATAGAATTTTTATTCTACAATAATGTTACTCCAAATCACGCAAGCCATCATAAAAGACAAAAGATAGAATTTTTATTCTGTAATAATGTTACTCCAAATCACGCAAGGAATCGATGAATATTTCTATGGTATTGAGCGATTTCCTCTCCCTCTTCAATTTCATGAAGTTGTCTTTCTCCCTTTAGTAGCCATTGGTATGCTCTTTGTTGTCTTCTATGTTGTCTTGCACTCCTGGCACTTGAAATTTAAAAGTCACATTTCCTACCATCAGATTAGATAGATTTTATGCAAAAAGGTGAATTTTCCAAAATTTAAATTTTTTTATGGGTTAGGTGTGCAAGACCAAAGAAATAAGAAATGACAAATAAAAATTGAATTTTTGGCCCTTTTCTGGCAATTGCAGTGAATTTTAATAATTGTGTGGGATTTTGATAGCAATTGCGTGGGATTTTAACATCAATTATAGATAAATATTAGCAATTGCAAATTTTTGTGATGTCGATTGCGAACCTGCATTTTCTGGGCTCGTACGGATTTGCAAAATCAAACAAAACATAAATTAAAGATTAGATCTGATCGTTCACGTCGGGTTCACCAATTGTCTCTTTGCTTGAATATCATAAATGCTGAAATAGGGAATAAGGATGATCACAAGATCCTTAACTATCAAAGCAATTCCTAACACAAATCAATGAAATGAAATGCACAAATGAAAGAATTAAACAATTATCCTAATTGAAAGCCCCCTCAATTGCATTGGAGCTGCAATTGTTCTTCTCCTTAGTTATTGTTGAATGACTCTCAGGTATTGCACTTATTTCCTGCATAGATTAGCAACTATTTTGAATACTGCGATCTGGCTTGAAAATGAGAAAAGGGATTGAATTTATAGATTTTCAACACAAAGGAGGTGATAATTTGAACTCAAGTGTTGATTGATAGATAACTAAAATTGATTGATTGGTGAACTCAATAGATTGATTTGTTAACTCATTTAATTGGATAGTAAACTGAATTGATTGGAGAGTGAACTCAATTGATTAACAAGTAGACTAAATAGACTAGTCAATTGACTAAATTGATTGCGAGATAACTGATTAGATGGATTAAAAGACTGGAATGATTGATTAGTCATAAAAAGGTGATTTTGAGTGAAAATGGGAGATTGAGGAGTTAACTGAGTTAATTGATTAGTCAATTGATTTGATCAATCAGTTTCATTTCAACATGTGTTGTAGGATTTTGAAATTGAATTTGATTTTCATTTTCAATTTGGATTTGAATTTGAACTTTCGAATGCTGAAATGCACATGAAACTAACTGAAATTCACATTTGGTTAAATGTTAATTTGGAAGAAAATGAAATTAAGTGAAATGATATGAAATTAAAATTTGGGGAAAATGAAATGAAATTAATTGGAATTAAAATTTGGGGAATTAGAAGAATAATTAATTAATTTAAATAATTTAAATGAAATTATTTAAACATTAGAAATGAAATTTAATTAAAAGATTATTAAACTAAGGAAAATGTTGCAATTCATTAAATAATTAATATGTAGGAGAGGATTAACTAATTAAATTGATTTGAGCATAAAATTTAATAATTAGCAATGGTTAATGTGATTGATCGAAATAAATAATTAGTTTAATCAAATAATTAAAGAATTACTTAATTAAGTAGACGAATAATTAGTATGCGATCAATGAGATATTTTTAGGTGTCTACAGGTTCTACATTCTTTGGTGTTGGATCAGCCTCCTCTTGGTTTGAGTCAAACTCCATATTGTGAATAGTTATTGTTTCAGTTATAATAGTCATTATAGGTGCAGTCATCTATGAAGCAACATAAGATGGAGTAACAGTTGTTGTAGCCAATGGTGGAGGTGGTGTTGAAACAACTACAGTAATAGACATGGTCATTGTGGTAGTTGGGGTAGTAGTTGTTGCAATAGCAGTGGAGGAAATAGAGGGTTGAGCCTCTTGAGAAGATTGTTTTGTATTTGATGTAAGACCCTCAATGGTAGGCCTAATAGGATGAATATATGCTTGTGGTTTGGCCCCTAGGCCCGCTGTAATCCCCAAGCTTACATGTTTCACCAGATATTTTGCTTCTTATATTTTCTCGGCTACCTTTTACTTCAACTCTTATGTAGTCAAAGGAGTTTGAGCTTCCTCATCATGATCCATAGAGGTATTCTTCCTTAACTCTAATTGGGTTCTCCTCATATACTCCTTATGCATCCTATATTGAGGATTATCAGTAGGGATATTCTTTTGTTTACCTTTGGAGGCAGCTGAATAATCCTCAAACTTAACCACTTTTTGGTTCTATCTATTACTACTTGAGAAATTATATCAATATCTACTACCTCGTATTGTGACCATATGGTTGGAGGGAGAGGCCTCTTATCTATCCTAGTCTCCTTAAATATTGGATCTAGAAAAATACCATCATCATGCAATTGTTTGGGTATGTTAGTCTCAATACCAAAATATCTTATTTGCGGAATAGTGAGGCGATGGTAATATTTCTCCCTTTCCTCAAAGCTATCTTGAAGATTGGCCCAAAAATCCTCAAGGATAGGGTGATGTCCCTCATATACCTTTGGAATTAGTCCTTTTAATTTATTATACAAATCATAAAATTGTCTCGAATAATTAAAAGGCTTTAGTTGTAAGACTTGCAATTCTTGCTCAACAACCTTTGCCACATGAATTTTCTAACATGAAAAGAATGATAAATTCAAGGGGAAGTCTTCACCTATAACCCCTGTCTTATTTCTTCATGATAAAATTTTTTGTAGGTGCACCATCTGTCTTGCGTATTCTAACAAAATTACTCTAACCGTACAGTATCTAGGCAGAAAAAAGGGTTCTCCATTGAACCCACTTACTCTCAAATAGGTAGATCGAGAGTTTTGTATAAACCAACACCTCCACTTCTTTACTAGATCCATTGTCTCCTTGCTCGGCCTAAACCCGATATCACCTGTTAAAATTATAATGATAGGAAACAAGAACGCGTCATTGATTCTCTTCTAATGAAACCTGGATTCTTTCAATAGAAACTGTGTATAATATTCCCATACGATGTTTTGTCCTTCTTATTCACCCAATCTACCCTCGGTCTGTAGCCCTGGAAATTGACATGATCTGGCTGCAACCCAAATAACATAAGATGTGAAGAAGAATTTCTTCATATTGTGCACCTCTCTAAGCTGGTCTCTAAAGTTATCTGATATAATTTGAGCCCATTCATAATATTTTCATCCATCCAAAATTGTTAGCATGAATGAGAACATCCATGGTTGAAAGTGTCAACATGCAATTTTTCCAAATTCCTTGCTAATAATTATGATCAAATCCCTTTGTGGTTATTTGAAATCTTGCCTCAAAATTTCATTTTCCTTCAAGCCTATCTTTCTCTCCTCCTCGAGCCATTCCTCATTCATTCTTTTCTTGCATTGGCCCATATTCTGGTTCCATTCTCTTTCACCATCTTCAACCAATACTTCCCTCCTAGTGGGAATCAGAAAAACCAAGGCCACCATATTTGATGATAAATCAATAACTTGTTTCCCATTAGCATCTACACATTGCCTGGTGTTGGAGTTATAAAATTGTGCAACTTTTATTATGAACTCTTGAGCCTGTACTGATTGTGGGAAAATAGTTGTCTCTCTACCAAAGGGGATCTCTTGATCCTCCTGTACTCTGTATCTAATCCCAGTTTCTCCAATTGTCTTTCTATATCTTCGAGCTCTATGTTCCTGATCTCTATGTCTGTGACCCATTAGATTGCATCCTCCATCTTGGAGGTGTATGTTTTCCCCTAGTACTAATATTTTATTGTGATAGGAAGCTCCTAAAGATCCTTCATCTTTTGGGAAGATTCCATTAAAAACAACCCTGCAAAACAAATCAAACCATCAAATACTACTCAAAGATAAATCACTACAAAAATAGCTCACCTTGGGACTTTGGGATCTTGAGGTTCCGAGGTTAGAAAACACAAAAACCATGAAGAAAACCGAGGAGTTCAGAAGTCTGGGGTGTCGAGCTAAGACCACTAACTGAACAAACAAACTCGGAACCCCGAGGACCTGGGATACCAAACTCACCAAAATCAGAAAAGAAGACCACTTCGGGAACTAAGGAACCCAAGTTTCCAAAGTGGTGAGACCTTGACAATGAAAACAAAATCGTGACTACGGGGTCCCAAAGTTTTGGGGTGGGACTCTAAAATGCAATGCAGAACTTCAAAAAACCAAAGTCCTGATAAAATACAAAGATGAAATAGAAAAGGATCTTAGGACTACCGACTTCTGATTTGAAAAGACATGCAAGAAGAAACTAACTCGAGAATCCGAGTTCCAGAAGTAGTTAGGTAAAAAATGAAAAAACCACCATTTCAGGAACTCAGGAACCCAATTTTTTTAAGTGGTGAGAAAGAACACAACAAATCCTAAGACTGTCATTTCGGGAACTCAGGAACCCTGGTTGCCGAAATGATACGAAAGTAAAAACCCCTAACCTAGAACTTTGGGATCCTAAGATTCCAAGGTTAGGGCACAAACCAAAAAACAAGAGAAAAACAAACAAAACAAGAAAACTTTAAGAAATCAAAACTAAAAAATAAAATCTAACCTAAAAAATATGCAAATCCGAGCAAGGAAGATGAGAAATCCACCTACCTAGCACAAAAAATGAAGATGGTGCTTGATAGGGAGCGCAGGAGTGCGAAAACACAAGGTCAGAGCTCTGGATTTGGATGAGTGAGTGCACAAATGAGCTGCAAAATGACCTCCAACCATATTTATACCCCCAACCAGGCACAACATTAAATGAAACTTCGGGGACCCGGGAACTCGAGTTTCTGAAGTGTAACATAGGAGACAAGCTCGGAACCCCAGGGCTCTGGGATACCAAACAAACAAAATAGACAACCAACCTGGGATTTTGGGAGCCAAAACCACTGGGGTGATAACTCCAAAGACAAATAATCACTTCGGGAGTCCAAGAATCTGGACATCTGAAGTGATGTTCTAAAACAAAAAAAACAAAAAAAATTGGGAGTTCGAGAACCTGAACTTCCGAACAAGGAACTCAAAACAAACAAAAGGTCACCTCAGGAGTTTGAGAACCCGAGTTCCCAAGACAGACAAAGCAAAAAAAAAAAACTTAAAAAAAAATAGGAAAACTAACGTGAAAAAGGATAAAAACCCCCAAAAAGGGGGACCCGTATTTTCACGAGAATGAAAATAATGGAACTAGATATGTAGGGCATAACAGGAAGGTATGCATTCTTGTTTTCGTGAACCCTTCTTTTGGTAGAAGATGCTATATTTTTTCAAGAACTCATCTTGGAGGTATATGTTTTTTGAGAAAAGATCTCTTCTCTTCCAAGGATCCTCTTTACACTTGTTGCAAGATATCTCTTTTTCAACTATCTTATCCTTGCTTATAAGAGTATTCCCTCTTTAGTTTGGAATTATGAACATTGTTGTCTATAGGATATTTCCTTGGTGTTGAGGTTGAGTATCCTTATTCCTAGTATCTTTAAGACATCAACATAGGGCTATGTTGATATCTTAAGGGGGGCACCCATATCGCCCTCTTTGTACCATATTGTACCATATCTTTGCATGTCTTAAACAGGGTGTTCAAAATCAAAACTAGAGAAAACAAACTCTTATACGAGATGCTTCACGCTCGAAATAAGACACAATATTTGATATATATCTTAGACGAGGTGCACATTACTGAAATGAAAGAAAACAAACTCTTACACGGGATGTCCTCGAAACTAGGCATGTATTTGCCTTAAACAAGATTACACATTCTCAAAACTAGAGAAAACAAACTCTTATATAAGATGTTCTCGGAGACAAACTCTCCCCTTGGCATTTGTATTTGCATTAAATGCCTTAAACATGTTGAAGCACGTTCAAAACCAAAGAAAAAGAACTCTTATGCGGAAGGCTATATACTTGAAACTAGACATCACTCGTGTGAGATTTTGCCAAGATCAAGAGCTCAATGAAATGTACAAAATAAAGACACAATATAGGACAAGAATAAACTGTATTCTCATCAATAGAAAATGATCAATAATATCAATTACATATAATGTAGATGAGCTTGCTTATATAGGCAAGGCTATGGATATGTGAGCACACAAACATGACATGTGGCTCAATAAGAAACAAGGGTAGGTAGGAAATAGGTGTGGGTAGGTAGGAGAAATAATATAATAGTCCACATGAGGTGGACCACCCACTGAATGTGGAGTGTAACAACAAGATCAACACCATAAAAGGTGGAATTTCTCCTACACACACTATCCCAATGTGGCACAAACACCCAAGTGTCTCATACGCAAACTACTATGAAATGCATTTCCTAAGTAAACTTAAGTAAGTGTAATAATATCCAAGATGAATAATTATTTACACCAACACCCCCCCTTAAGTGCAACTTAGGGGAATGCACTTAAGTCAACAATGCAACTAAGCAATACAAGATGGGTGCCGGCTACGAGGCCATGTTAGGTACCCATGTACAAATGCAAATGTATGAAAACCAATGCAATGAAAACTCTCACAAAGTGGGGAAAGAGAGAAAAACCCAATGGGAAAAAACCCTCCCCCAAAAGAGAGATGAAAAACATACAAGAGAACTCTCATAGAAGAATGTGAAGGACAAAACCCCATGTGAGGAAAAAGTCCCTCCCATATGAGAGAAGAAGAGAAGCTAGGAAGCCCCCCCTCAATGTGGAATCAGCACCAATGATAGAAGCTCGATGTATGAAGAAACTGCTCCACGAATGTCGAACAACATTCCTCCCCTTAGGAAGAAACAAAACCAAAGGTGTATCCATGAAGTCTCCCCAATCATGAAGGGAAGATGCATGAAGAAAACTCATGATGAAAGGAATCTCTGAAAACTGCTCAAGTGTCCCCATGTCGATGCTGAAAGATACCCCCTCCAAAGGTGGTAAACTATGCCACACTATTGAAAAAGGCACTCCAAGATCTAGTGGAGATGGATGTAGAACATGTCCCAAAGACTCATATGTCTCCTCAAAACATAAAGAGATCTCCTCCAACTGCTGTACATAAGTATCCACAATCGTGTCAACCTCAAAAGAATGATCATGTAGAGAATGAACAAGAGGGTCAGAGTGTGCCCTCGCAACAATCGAAGAAGGATCACCTTCATCAAAGAGAAGATGAATGCCATCAATGATGTCTCCCAAATCTGCAATGTAGGATTCCACAAACAAACCTGCAATGTCTATCAAGTAATCATCCCATGAATCTGAAGTTGGAAGACAATGAATATCCTACTGCACTGAATCACATGAAGGCAAAACTGTCGCACTATCTGCATCATTAGGTGCAATAGGTGATGTGATATCGATATGAGGAGATGAAATACAAGGCTCAAGAATGGGGTCACATGTGAGAATCCCCATGTTTAAGTGCCCAAAGTTCTCCTCAAAATCTGAACCATCACAAGAAGTGTGATCATCATGTATAGAATCATCAAATGTGAAATCATCATCATCAACAAAATCTGAAAAGGAGTATAACCGAGATGCATGATCAACCACCCTAGTCGCAATGATATCTCTAGTCTCCAAGTCGCTAATGAAAACTGAGTCAAGTGTGAACTCCACAACTCTCTTAGTTGCGCCATGTGTGATTTGATAGATAGAAAGGAGATTGTTTGTCAAGTGGGGTACACACAAGATATCATTGAAGGAGTTATCCCCAATGTAAATAGATCCTTTCCCAATCACATCCATGTATGTATGATTGCCCATCAAAATCTGTGGCATGGTGCAAGGCTCAAATGTAGAGAACATAGACTGTGAAGATGCCATATGATGAGAAGCCCCTAAATCTAGAAGCCATCTCTCTGAATTATGACTAATAGTAGCACATAGAGCTTTTCCTTTTCTTGTTCCAAAAGAGTGAGTCTTCCCACTTGTAGAAGCCATGAATGCTTGCCCTTTTCCTTCTGAATGTGAGGAAGTGGAAGTTGATGAATCATCCTTCTTGTAGACTTTAGGCAAATCAATGTTATGCTTTTTGATGATATGTGTGAGCTCATCAATCTTCTTAGAATTGCAACGATGCTCCTCATGACCAATCTTTTTACAATAAGCACAAGTAGGTCTCTCCCTCTTTGGTGAATTATCTCTCTTGGAAGAGGATGAATCTCCTTGTTGTGGAGAAGATGGTGCTTTTTCTTTAGGCTTTGATTGCCATTTCTTCTTGTTTGAGTTGTCCTTTCCTTGATTTCCTTTGTTCCCTTGATTTGCCACTAATGCTTGAGACTTAGAAGCCTTAAGAATGCCCATGCTTATCAACTTAGTTTGTTCCATCATCAACATTTCATTGAAAGCATCAAATGTAGGCATTGTGTAGCTTGAACCCATTGTCATCCTATGGGTTTGGAAACTAGAAACAAATGCTGCATATTCTTGTGGAAGCTTGCCTATCAAGTTGAATATCAATTGAGTATCCTTCTTATCAATGACACAATCTTTGAGTTTTGCCCTCAACTCATTTGCCTTAGTGACATAATCTTGTATAGTATCAAA
This sequence comes from Cryptomeria japonica, assembly GCF_030272615.1. Lineage (NCBI taxonomy): Eukaryota > Viridiplantae > Streptophyta > Pinopsida > Cupressales > Cupressaceae > Cryptomeria > Cryptomeria japonica. The sequence goes on from NC_081411.1 coordinate 457,898,938, forward strand.
GTTCTTGGAATCTAACATGGTGAGATCACTATCAATTTGATATCCCCTAATCTCATCAACTTGACCATACAAGTCTTGAAACTTTTGCCAAGCATCCTTGATTAGAGTACATTTCTCAATATGAAAAATGAGATCCTTTGATATATACTTTCTTAAGGTACCAATTGCCATGATATTTTTAGTGAGCCAATCCAAGTGACCAACTGGATCAACCTTAGGATCAGCGGGAGCAACAATAGTTCCATCAATGTAATGAGTGAGTCCTTTTTCCAGAAGTTTACTCCATGCATCAATTTTCCAAGTAGCATAATTATGAGAGTTAAGAGAGGAAACTTAGAAGAACCCATAGTAGCAAAAAGGAAGGAACACAAGAGCACAAAAGCACAAGAGACACCCCCCCAAATTCACTCAATCAAAGTACCCCCCCAAAAATGATGATTTTGGCACTTTATATGTAGTGCATATACAATAGGCCACTTGCAAACAATGGCAAGGTGGACTTCTAATTTTGTTTTACAACTACCCCAATAGGCTGAGAACTATAAAGCAAAAGATCAGAAGATAGATCTATGCAATACAAATGCCAAATTGGCCAAATAAGACCATATGATGAAAGTACAATTTCTACCCACAATTGCTACAAACTGATAGCATATTCTGAGAGTAGACAAAAAATAACGCACTTTCAAAAAAAATGGCACCTGAAGAGGAGTTCGTATGAGCCCGAACGGAGACCTCGAAGTTGCAGAAACAGGGATTGGACAGGTACAGTCACCAAAAACTAAGAATTTTAAAACATCTGTCCATCAAAATTAGAAAATAATTCCACCATGTGAAAGTACATGAAATTATAGCCCATTTCAAAAAAATTGCACCCAAAAAGGAGCAAAAATGAGCAAGTTATGGCCATTTGAAGTTGAACTGCAAAATCAAAAAGCTCAATGAGGGGGGCCTGCAAAATTTTTGAAAAATGATGATGTCAGAAAACTACGGGGTTAAATTTGATGGCCATATGACCATCGCAAAAACTTCGCCTCCCTGCTGACTGGGCGTTCGTACTGTACGAACAGGTTGATGTGGCAGATGACTGTGCAGGCCGTACAGATGACATGGCACAGTGACTGTGTGTACAGTTTAGCCCGTGGGCCAATGGCCCCCTGCCACATGGTGGACGCGGGTTCACCAAGTGTGGTGGTCGCCGGCGAAGGATGGTGTCGCCGGAGGCAGGAGAGACCGGCGGGCCCGATGTCGAGGGGGCCGGCGAAGGATGGTGTCGTCGGAGGCGGGAGAGACCGACGGGCCCGGTACCGAGGGGGCCGGCGGCGGCCCGGGAACCTAGGCGGCCGGCGGGAGAGGTGACCAGCCGGCGGAGGTGGTGGCTGCATGCGGAGGGAAGCGGCCGATGGAAGGCGACAGCAGCGAGCGGTGGTTTGCTCGGCAGCGGGCGGTGGTGAACCTGGGCACCAGCGGGAGGAGACCTGGGCGCCGGTGGGGAGACTGGGGGGACCGGTGGGGACCTACGGGCAGTGGCGGCGGGTCTCGGTGGCGGGCGGGGCGTGGCGATCTGCCAGTACACGGCGCGGGTAGCGTGGATAGGTACGCCCCGACAGCAGGTACACCTACGATACTTGCAACACATGTACAGTTGGGGGGGGGTCTGCGGACCCCCAAAAAACACTTTTTGCTTTTTTTTTTTTTGATTTTTGATTTTTGATAGCTTTTTTTTTATTTTTCAAAACTTTTGATGAATTTTTTTTTTCAAAAATTTTTCAGAAAATAAATTATTTTTTTTTTCGAAAAATTAATAAAAAATTTCGAAATCCGTACGATAATAGCAAAATTGGTGAAAAACTTTTTCTCACCAAAATAGGCAGACTTTATAACCAAAATTCATGGAAACGACCTTCTGGACGCAATGGCGGGGTCGGATCTGGTCTAGGACGCCTTCAAAAGATGCTGCTCCTCAGATCTGCCTCTTGACGTTGCAATAATGCTCTTCAAGACGAATCAATGAAGCCCCAATGGGTCTAATACCATGTGAGATTTTGCCAAGATCAAGAGCTCAATGAAATGTACAAAATAGAGACATAATATAGGACAAAAATAAACTGTATTCTCATCAATAGAAAATGATCAATAATATCAATTACATATAATGTAGATGAGCTTGCTTATATAGGCAAGGCTAGGGATATGTGAGCACACAAACATGACATGTGGCTCAATAAGAAACAAGGGTAGGTAGGAAATAGGTGTGGGTAGGTAGGAGAAATAATATAATAGTCCACATGAGGTGGATCACCCACTAAATGTGGAGTGTAACAACAAGATCAACACCATAAAAGGTGGAATTTCTCCTACACACACTATCCCAATGTGGCACAAACACCCAAGTGTCTCATACCCAAACTACTATGAAATGCATTTCCTAAGTAAACTTAAATAAGTGTAATAATATCCAAGATGAACAATTATTTACACCAACAACTTGCACACACTCACAAGGATGAGTGGAACCTAGAAAAACATAGCTATACTATTCCTACTCTCCTCCCCAACATGGATCATCTAGAAAAACACATCTAGAATATGTATCCATGTCCTCTCTCATTATTCTTCTCATAAATCACCTAGACAAACACATCTATAATGTGTATCCATTCTTATCTCTTTTCTTATCATGAACTCATAGCTTTGCTATTAGTGGTTCATGGATGATGTGTTCTCTTGCTCTTTTGTGTGATAAATTTGTGTTCTTGAGATGGTATTTTTTAAAGAATGATATTACTGGTTGAAACATTTTGATATCAAGGTCTCTTTGGCTAGTTGACTTGAGGTCTTGTTTTTGGTCTTTAACTTTTATGTGTGTCTTTGGCCTTTTGTCTTTGTTTGTCTTTGTCTGTCTTTTGTTTCCTTTTTGTTTTTGTCTTGTTTTGTGCACCCCTACACGTATTTGACTGAGTTAAGATCCTAAGATTGGGGGCTTAGTTACCTGAAATTAGTGATGTCTTATACTCCTTGTGATTATGCTCCTCATTTCTCCTATCTTTCATCTCTTTCATCTACTTTACCGTGAGTATTTGCATAGGCTCATACTCTCGCTAAAGTGGGGGCTAAATGTGGCATCGTAAATCATCACTAGGCCAATTTACACCTCATGTTTGTGCCACTACTTTAGCACATCTCCTCCTTATCTCTTATTCAGGTTTGTTCAATGCCTTATTTCTAGTTTTTATGCCATATACACCTACTAGGTGATTCTTTGGAGGGGTGTCCTCTATTGGCCTTAATATTGGTCCTTGATTGAGGAGGACCTGGGCACTAGCAACCTGGTCCCCCTTAATGGGGTCCAATTTTCAAGAGAAAGATGAGACCTATCTCTCTGATGGGAAATGAAATTGGTGGCTCTATGTGATCATTGGAGGTTGGCCTAATAAGTAAATTGACCTAGGATCTCATATATAAAGATATTTTATCAACCTAATTTTTTCCTAACAAGTATTTTAAGCAAGCGATCAATCCAACATTCTTGCATATGTGAAGCATTCATCATCAAGCATTATCAGAGATCTTCAAGGTTGCATTTCCTACATTTAACCATTGTGGAGCAAAATTGCATCATTCATATGCAAACGTGTGTGTGTGTGTGTGTGTGTGTGTGTGTGTGTGTGTGTGTGTGTGATTAGGGTTTTATCATGTTCATTCCATTTCATACATACGTGATTACATTCAAGAAGAAAAGCATCACTATCAATCATTGTAGATCTGAGGTATATCTTTCTATTGTTCTTTCAATATTTGCAATATTTCATTCAAGGTTAATTTATAAGTTGGGGTTTAACTTAGGCAAACCCCTATTCCCAACATATTTCCCCTTCAATCTATATGTAGGAAGCACGCATGGAGTTGTGATCTTCATGATAAGCTTTATTTACAGTGACAAATAGGTTCCCCTTTGGATGGATAAAAGTGGGGAGGACTGGTGTGACGAGCATACCGTTCTTGACATTTGAGGAGCTCCTGGTAGGAACAGATCAAATATACTTACATTCCTCATATCTAGGTTTCTGGCTCGATCTGGTGACTATAGCTTAAGTGGGTTTCTTTTTAGGTTCATTTATACATTTCTCCTTTTCAATCTTAGGTTCTCTTGGAGGAACTTTATATTCTCTTACAAAAGAAGGTGTAAAGTCTAAAGATCCCCAATCATCAATTAAGATCACTTCTTCAGGTGAAGAAGTCTCTTCGGGAGAAGATGATGACTCGATTTGAGGGAAGAAGAATATGAGTACTCAAAGAAATAAGAGTACTTGGAGATGTAGGAGTATTCGAAGAAGAATTAGAAGTAGTTCAATAAGTTTTAGAAGATGAGGTTTACAAACAAGCTTGTAAATTGGTATCGATAAGAAAAGTATACATATTGTTTTTGTAAATAAATTTAACTTGCCTATGCAAAGTAGAAACAACCTGCATACAACAAATCCAAGATCGTCCTAAAAAAATATTGTAGGTAAGATTATCGAGCATGACATGAATAGGTGTAGGTAAAATAACAAGTCCTACCTTGATAGGTAAGGTTATAGTACCCAAAGAAGAGTTGCACATTGGTTGATGTGTTGTCATTAATGTCAACATATTATTCTGTGTATTTTAGTGTTATAGTTTGGTTGAATGAGTTGGTTTAGCCTGTGTGTTGTAGATGAGATGATCCAGATTAAAGGGTTTTTGGTATGTTGTCTATAGATGGTTCATTACCATTTGCAGAGGTCTACATTTTGATGTGATTGAGTTATGAGATCCGATATTAAGGATGTTATTCAGATGTTCGTGTTATTCGGTATTCTGGTTTGTGCTCCTCCATATTGCTCTGGATTTTCTATATCTTTAGTTGTGGATATGTTAGATGTATTTTGAATGTTGATGTGTGTCCTTAGTTAGAGTGGTTCATGATTTGGAAATCCACAAGTGAATCTTTCAGGTTGATAGTCAGTTATGGTGGTGTTCTTGAGCTCCGATAGAGAGATGATGATGATTCTAGTGATCCAAGTTATTGTGGTGCAATTCATGTTGCTTGTGAATGTCTCTAGATTGGTGGTCCACATTGATTATTGTGTGAGTTATTGAAGATTTTCTTTGTCCAGTGATGTTCTTCATGTTATGTGACATTCTTGGTGGTTATAGCATGTTGCGGATGATCGAGGCATAATTGTTGGAGTTGTTGCATGTTTGCGGTATTGATTTGGGTCTAGACTATGTCTTAGCCAACAATGTTTTGGTCTGCATGTATTGATGTAGCGTGTGATTATTATTTTATAATTTGTATTAAAGGTTTGGCCGACCTTGAAATATAGGTTGATGAATTATATAAATGAATGTGTAGACGTATAAATCTAACCACTTTCCTAAATAAATATTTAATATTTATTTTAACCCCATTCCTCCTATTAATTAAATTCTATTTAATTAATTTCTTCATTTTCATCTATTTGATTAAATAAATTACTCAATTTATTTAATTAAATTCACCTAAACCTTTTCTAGCGTTTAATTAAATAAATCACTTTATTTAATTAATTCCCCTTTCTCCCTTTTTAATTTAATTTACATTTAATTAAATTGATCCTTATAAAATAAATAAATCTAATCTATTTATTAAATACCCTACTTGTATTTATTCAAGTTGCATCTATTTTAGTTGAAATAAAGTAATTTTATTTTAATTAAAATAATTTTCCCTCATCCACTTGCATTTTCCTACATCTCCCACTTGCCTCCTAAACCCCTTCTAGATTCATCTAATCACTTCCAATTTAGCCTAATTCATCTCCTAATTATTGTCACATTCCTAAGAAAAGGGAAGTCACTTCTCAAAGCCTCCAAAGTCTTCAATAACCATTAAAGGCTTTGTGTCTTCAAATAGTTAACCTCTAAAGTATTCCAAACCATTAAAGGCTCTTGCATAACCATTTATGGTTATCTCATCTTTGACCTTTGGTTAGATACTTTCTCTCTAACTTAACCATCCTTTTGATGCAAGGGTCTCATCAAGCATTCATGGCTTTAACCTTGGTTATCCTATTAACCCTTGCACAAGAGTTTACCCCTTGGGTAAAAGCTTTATCCATTGAGTAACCCTAACCTAACCTTAACCCTTACCTCCTAGGGTAGCCTTCATGTCTCCTCGGGCATTTAATGCTTCTTGCATCTCCTCTCAAGCAACCTCTTGTTGACAATTGTCACCATTTCATTGGTGAAAATTGTAAACATGGATTGATTAACTTTCAATCCTAGTCCTTGTTAAGATTATTCAATCTTAACAATCCATTGCCCTATTTTCCATATAAATAGAGCTCTCATTCTTCATTTTTAAGAATCTCTATGTTTTTATGCATCTACACTATAGCATAAATTACTAAGCATCTTAGCCTCTCTTTGTTAAAACATCATCATAAAAATTTAAAAGCATTTCATTTTCATATCAATAGTAGATCCATGTTAGTATATCATGATTAGGATAATTTAGCAATATCTTTATCATATCACTATTTTCATACTAGCTTAATCATCATAAGTTTTAAACACATCATATAGATCTTAGAATGCATTCATGCATATAGATCACAATATCACTCATTCTTGGAGTTGTCATTCCTTAGTCATTTTCTCAATGATTTGAGAGAAAAATATTGGCTTTAGGGATCCTGTGAGATAGAGAACAATGGGACACCCCTTGGGAAGTTGAACTAATTCAATTAGCTCATATACTTGCACCAAGAGTCTCATTGGTGTGTGGGTCTTTTGATCTTGAGTTATTCATTTTGATCACCGCATTTTCCCGCATACAAAATGTAATAATCATCCAAAGTTATGATGGCATGTATGAATATTGTATCAATCATTCAGTAGCAGGGAAGTTGTGCGAAGTATGTGAAGAAATGTGTTGTAAAAAAGATTGGACAATAAGCTTAACCAGAACTATACTCAAGCATATGAAGATGTTATTTTCATGGTTCATGTAATCTAAATTGTTGTCTGAATGGTTTTTGTAAGTCAGTGAGACTTCCTATAAGGTAGTGAGCCTTCCCTAAAGGTTGTAACCTTTTTGGGTTTCTTATTTGAGCAATGAGCTCTAGGCAGTGTGCTTGAATGCATGTGCATTCCCCATTATAATATTTACATTTACTCCTAACAGGGTATTATCTCATTGTGGGTAGGTTCCCACAGTGGTTTTTCCTTTAACCGGGTTTTTCACATCAAAAACCTTGGTGTTATGTGTTATTGATGTGGCGTTGTTTAATGCTTTAACTGTTTATTATCAGATCTAATTTGTGGTTTAAGTTGCAAAATGTTCTTGTGCAAACTAATTCACCCTCCCCTCCTCTCTCATTTTGCTAAATTGTTGCCAAAAATTGGTATCAGAGAGAAATACTCTTGAAGAAGCTTGACCGTTTGAGGAGATCTAGAATGGAAAACTTTGCTTTCAAGAAGGATAGTCCAAGATTTGATGAAACAAACTACACTCTCTGGAAAAGCCGGATGAAATGTCATTTGAGATGCATTAGAGAAGACTACTGGAAGATTACTAAAAATATATATAATGTTCCTCAAAATGGTCCTACTACTCCAGATGAGATAAAGGAAGCATAATTCAATATAAGAGATATGGAAACATTGTTGAGTGCTTTATTAGATTCTAAAATGACCAATGTGATGGACTTAGAGTCTGCTCATGAGATCTGGATAAAATTGGAGACCTTGGATGAAGGTGATAGTCATGTGAAGATTTCTAAGTTGCAGAGCTTGAAGGGTAAATATGAGAACTTGAAGATGAGTGAAGATGAGAACATTACTTCTTTTATGCAGAAAGTGAATGAGCTTGTGTGTGGAATCAGATGTGTTGGTGGAGTATTAGAAGAATCTAAGATTGTTGCTAAAGTGTTAAGATCCTTGCCATCTAGTTACAAACATAAAGTTATTGCTATTGATGAGATCCAGATTGTGACAAATGTGACAAGAGATATTTTGATAGATAATGTTGTTGCTTTTGAGCTAAGTGAGTTTGGGGACTCTCTTCCTAAGATTGAATCTGCATTCAAAGCTACTATTTTCGAGAAGCAGAGATATGATCTAGGAGAAATTTCTGCAAGAGTATCCAGATATGAAAAAGAGATGAAAGACATGGAAGATTAAGAAAGAGAGTTTGAGGAGCTTGAAGCCCTTATTGCCAGAAGATTGCCTAAAGCTGTCGGTAAGTATGAAGGAAAGTTACCTCTTAAATGTTTTTTCATGTAATAAGATATGATATTTTGCATCAAGGTGTCCAGAAATCTAGAGAAATCCTAAGAATCCATTTAAGCCATATAATCCTAAATATCAGAAGAAGTGTTATTATGCTACCGATGAAGGTGTGACAGATGATGAGTTGGATAAGGGAAATTCAGGAGATGAATTTATGTTCATTTCTATCAAGGAAGATGATCCTGTAACTACAAATTCTACAAGCTGCATTAATGAGGAGAAAGATGAATGGGTAATTGACAATGGTTGCTCTCATCATATGAAAAGTGATAACAGTAAATTTTTAAATTTGGAAAAGTATGATGGTGGTATAGTAAGATTTGGTGATAACAAAGCTTGTGTTTAATCTATGGTAGAGGTTATATTTCTCTTGATGGTAAGCATAATATTGATGATGTGTTGTATATGGAGGGTTTAAAGCATAATATTTTGACTGTTGGTCAAATGGTTGATAAGGGATATAACTTGCAATGAACAAGAATGGAAAATGTGAGATCTTGAGTAGCTTCAGAACTAAGATTGCATTAGGTACAAAGACTAAAGGTAATATCTTTGACTTTAATGTTGGTGGTAAAAATTGTTTGATTGCTCAGATTGATGAAAGTTGGTTATGGCATAGAAGAATGTGTCATGTAAATTTTATGGTTAAGATAAGTTCTACACAAGCAGTAAGAGATATACCAAAGTTAATAAAGCCTTCTAATTTGGTATCTAAGGAATGTCAGTTAGGGAAGTAGACAAGAGTTACTTATAAGAGCAAAGAACATAATTCTAATGGATTGTTGGATCTTGTGCATATTGATCTATGTGGTCCTACTAGAGTCAGAAGCTTGCAGGGTGACAAGTATTTCATGTTGCTAATTGATGGCTATTAAAGAATGATGTGGGTTATCTTCTTAAGGGAGAAGTCTAAAGCATTCAAGAAGTTCAAAATTTTCAAAGCTAGAGTTGAAACTGAGACTGGATTGAAGCTAAAGTGTCTGAGATTTGACAGAGGTAAAGAATTCACTTCTGGTGATTTTAATGCATATTGTGAAGAGCATAGAGTTAAGATAGATTTATCTACCCCTAGGACACCACAGTAGAATGGTGTTGTAGAAAGAAAGAATAGAACGGTTCAAGAAGCTTTGAGAACCATGTTGATTGAAGGAAATGTTCTACATGTGTATTGCAGAGAAGTTGTAAGTACTACAGTATACATGCTTAACTAGGTAAATGTCAGAGGTGATACTGGTAAGACTACTTATGAGCTATGGTTTGGTCATGCTCCTACTATTAGAAATTTCAGAATTTTTGGTAGTAAATGTTATATCAAAAGAGATGAATATCTTGGAATGTTTTATGCTAGATGTGATGAAGCAATCTTTCTTGGTTATTCTACTAAAAGTAAGGTCTAGCGAAGTTATAATAAAAGATTAAGGAAGATTGTTGAAAGTTCTAATGTGAAGGTTGATTAAGGTAATATTCTTGGAATCCAAGAACACTAAGAGGGGGGTGAATCAGTGTTCTGTCGGTTTTAATATTTTTAGCCTTATTAACAAATACCCTTATTTACCGCTATGCATAAAATAAAGTAACATCAAGTAATATTAATGCAACCACATGAATCAACACCATAACACAAATATTTATATGTAGAAAACCTCAAAGAGGAAAAACTACGGTGGTATTGGTGACCCACAATATCTATCCACTAGCCAACTGAATAAATATTACAAGAGGGGCCTGCACATGCAAGAAGGTACACAGCTTAGAGCACAGTGCTCATCACAAAAGGAGCCTCACTGACTACAGATCTAAAGTACTGGATTACAAACCAAAATTGAACTTGGAATGTGCATCTACTATGTTGGATGAGTTCTAGTTTAAGCACTGTCTATACCGGTTTATACTATAACCTCCCTTACCAGTAACTTAGATCACATCCCAAACCTCTAGACAAATAATCAAGACCAATTACAGATCTTTACATTCACATTATATCAATCAAGATCTCGCTTGCATAACATCAAATAACCTATCGCATCCATTATCTATCATATACCTTAAATGACCTAACCTAGACTGACTTATATACCCATTTACATGAATAAACACAAATGTCTTATGTCAGCTTACAATCATATTTCAAAAGATATGAGACATGTCAGCCAAACAAAATATAAAAATGAAACAATATGACTATTGTCACTTCCATGCTTGCCAGATCAATCTCCTATGTCGGCCTTAGAATATCGGTTTCAAGTTTTTCGGTTACATGCATGCTAGTTCCCTGAATACCGGTGAGGTGAATGTCAGTTACCTTGATTGTCGGATCTACCATGAAGTGTGTTTCCATAAATGACAACACCTATAACCTAGATGAGTGTCAATTGCCAACAATCTCCCCATTTGGCATTGATGTCAACACTCATGTGAAAAATGGATCGTTGAAGTGTTATACCGGTTCCTATCCAAAATCTGATCTCCCAAAACTGGTCTCAAAAGGTTGCTCCCCCTAAGCTATACATTACTTCTTATGTCTCTTAACATTTTCACATCCAACCTCTCCCCCTTTGATAGAAATGCCAAAGGTCGGGGCAAAAAATAAGAAATCAAATTATGTACAAATCAAAACTGTGAAAACCATATCTAAATGTACTTGAAAATATCCAGATAAGAACCCTTCAAAAATGCCAAATAAGTATCCTAGATAGATTTTTAAGCTCCCAAAATTGATACAAACTCGTTCAGAATGTAAACGTGCAATTCTTCTTCTTTAAGGGTTGCCAATGTGGGCATATTCATTTGATCCATACATTCCCACTTATGAAGTAACGAAGTATTAAGTCGGGGACTGACCAAACCTCTCAATTCTCTGGCCCGCTGGATTAACTTGTCCTTTTCCTTCTCTAGGGCTAAAATTTCAAACTCTACAAGAAAAATTTGACCATCAACAGTGTTGGTCAATGATTCAGTACCATAAAAAGTGACTACAAGTTGTTCCAACTTGTCCTTATCTGCCTTAACTTTATTATCCATGTATGTTGTTAGTTTGGTTGTGTTAGTACAAGACCGGTATATGTGACTACATTGATGAAGAGCTTCATCAATCCTTCTAATTTATTTTGTCGACTTAGCTTTGTCAGATGTGATCATATTATCAAAGGTGACCTTCCTAGCTGCATTATACCTTTCCACCAACTGTCAGTTTGACACTTGTTGAAGAGTTTTGTACTCTTTTGCAATGTGCTAAGTCAAACCTTTCAACTTATTGGATGGACCTGCATCTTTATCTATCTTGCATTCTGGTGCAAGCTGTTGCAAAATTAGAATAGCCTGCTTATCCTCTGATCCTTCCTTCCTCAATTTCTAAGCTACAACAAACATCAATTCAAAACTACTTAGCTTCTCAATATTCTTGTTCACAAAATGACAAAAATATTCTTGATTGGATGAGTCAAGTGCCAACAATGAGGGACCAACAACTGATAAAGGTGTTGGTACCCTCACTTTAGTCTATTAAATCTGACCTTTCTCCTCTGCCTCCTGTTCAACTGCATCCTTTACCTTCTCCTCAGCATCGATGGCTTCACCACTTGGTGTAGTTATTTCTGCTCTCTCTACCTCATAAATTTCAATTGTATCAACATCAATTACCGGAGGTAAATTGTCTATTGGTTTATTGATCTCAACATCCTGTACATGTGTTACTACCAGAGGAGTGTCCTCAGTTATTTTATGTTCCAAAACCGGTGGATCTCCACTAGTATACCTTTACGCTTAGCATCAATTGGGATGTCTAGAATGTCAAACTTAGGTGGTATATCTAGTGATGTAAAGAAACCTGGTTTATCAACAAAGAATTTAACCCAAGCCTCATGAGTTTCCTTGACAATCTCATTTACTCTGCCCACCATAAAACTTATATGTCAGTGTCTACTCTAGAAAATTGTTTTAGCAAAATCTAGACACTATTGCATCTCTTCTTTAATAATAGCACCACAAACAGTTAATAATTTCTGAACCTTTATATGTTTTTCTTCCTCAATAGCAAACAATCTCCTAGTATCTAACTTATTATACAAATATGTCGGTATTTGCTTCTCAATCTCAAGTAAAGATTTCTTATATATGTCTAAGTATAACAAAACTGATTCCTCTATCTCCTTTTTCTCTTCATCATCCATATCGACATAATAATGTTGTATGTTACTCAAAATACCATCCTTTCTAATTTGATCAATTAATTCAGCAATAGAAAGAGGACCAATAACCTTAACACTTTTACCAGATTCAAGAGTTTTATCTAGGTCTTATTTCTATTGGCATATGGACACTCCAATGAGACATTGTGTGTGATTGAAGGATTTGTCATTGATGGCAACCTTGCAATCCTATGGCACAGGAAAGACATCATACCGGAAAAGCATTACTCAAGCAAGACAGTGCACTGGCATCAACAAGATCACTCTACACCGGCACCGGCATACAAGAAAAGATGTATACCGGCACAGAGGTCAATAGGATTTTTGATATGTAATGTTTTGATTATTATTGTAAGCCGACTTGGAAAATTGTAAAATGACTCTTGTATATAAAAGAGATCATTGTAGACATTTGTAGGAGTAAGGAAGTGAACAAAAAGAAAATTATTAGGCAAACCTAATGTGCGAATTATAGGTCAAGGGTATATGTAAAGAACAGAGTTAGAACTGGTACTGAATCTGGCATTGGAGATGCTATTGTAAAGCAGTACAGATAATTGGATTAGTATAATCCTCATTGTAAGTCAGTGTGACTTCTCATTGAGTAGTGAGCTCTAGGTAGTTGGCCTTCCTGCATGTGCAGGCCCCTATTGTAAGTAATATTCTCTTATTGGCCAGTAAGTGAATATTGTGGGTCACAAATCCCACCGAGCTTTTTCCCACACTGGGTTTCCTCGTTAAACATCTTGTGTTATGGTGTTCTTTTCATGTGGATGTTTTTGATTCTGTTTGTTACATTAATTCTTGCATACCAGTATATTGCTACTTTATGTTCTGCATGTTTTAACTTAAGAAAATTTGAATATCTGTTAGATACTGATTCACCCCCCCCTCTCAGTATATGTGGGAACCCTAATAATTGGTATTAGAGCTTGGTCCTCTATTTTCAGAAGCCTAATAGCTTGAGGAAGATCTTGACACCGGTAAAGATGGAAAATCTGATGAAGCAACTTGAAGGAGCTCTTACTGACTATGATGCAGAGAAGTTGAAAAATATCAAATTAGAAGATGACTTAAGAGCAGCTCAGGATATCATTTAGGCACTTCAAGAAAATCTCACTGTTACAAGAAATAAGAGAAGAGAACTTTGTGAAAAATTGCAAAATGAGAATGATGAAAATGAATCACTTAATGATATGACAAGCAAATTGAAACAAGAGATCATGACAACAAAAAATAAAATGCAAGATATGACTATGAAGTTTTGCAAAGAGATTGAGGATAGAAAGAAGAATGAAGAAGAATTGACCAGAAGACTAAGTGATGCAGCAAATGAGAACACAAGACTTAGCTATGAAAATGACATGTTGAAGATAGATTTGATGCATACTCAGAATGACTCAAATGAAATAATGAGACAAAAAGAAATCTTGGAAAGGGAACTGGAAACTGCAAATCAACATAAAGAAAAATTCAAGAAAAGCTCAGAAGAACTTGGTACCTTATTGAAGAATCAAAAACCCAAAGGTGACACTTCTGGAATTGGCTTTGAAGTTGGAGAAAGCTCCGGTACTACAACTACTCAGGATCATAGCAAATCGGTAAGACCACCTAATACCTATAAATTCAATGGAAAATGCTTTAACTGCAATAAATATGGTCATAGGGCAAATGAATGTAGATCTAGGAATTATCAAAATATCAATCCACCCACCGATCAATGTTCCAAATGCAACAAAGTTGGTCATAACTCTGAAAACTAGAGAATGAATGTGAGATGTTATGTTTGTGGAAGATTTGGACATCTATCTAATCAATGCAGAACAAAAACTGGCATAGGTTATGGGAAAGCTATTCAGAAAAATAATGTAACTTGTTATGCATGTAACAAGATTGGGCATATTGCTAAATTTTGTAGAAGTAAAGGTACACCGGTAGACAACAAAAGTGCTAGCTTGAAAGGTAAAGAAAAAGTTGAAGAGGTTAAGCAAGAATTCTCAAAGCAATGGATTAGAAAAGCTGATCTAAATATTGGGAATACTCCTCCACTGGTAGAACCAACAAATGCTTCATCGGCAGGACAGAGTGATGCTTCACCAGTAGGACAAAGCAGTGCTCCACCGGCAGGAAGCTCTTCATCTAATTGAAGAAAATTGTCTTGAGGGTTTGCTAATCTAATGACACATGTGCTATTATTCCCTCGGTTAGAGATAAGAAGTTGAAAATCACTTATTACCGACAATGTTAAAGCTGAACACAAAATCATTGAAACCCTAGGATTCACAGAAATCCTTAGCATTCCTGAATTTCCTAAGGATGTGATTAGGAGAGTGTTAAGTAGAGTTCATGGAGAATTTTTCTGGTTAGATACAATTCATAAATCACCAAGCAAGCAGTAAAGGTTGTCACAGGGTTACCGGCCACTGGTAAAAGACCAGACAAGAACAAGAAAGTTTCAAATGATTTAGTCATAGACCTAACAGGTGCAACATTTGATAAAAGATCTTTAAGGGTTAATGATGTAAAGGATACAAATGTAAGATTCATAAGCATGATATTAGGTTACAAAGCCACTCATGCCAATAGACTTAACTCAATTTCAAGTTTATGCTTTAAGAGTGCTTATGATATGATAACAAACAATGCAAAAATTGACATCTGTGAATGGTTAAAGGATGAACTGATAGACAACCTTGGAAAGATAAAGAAGGATAAGAAAGGAACCTTCAGATTTGGAAATTTGTTAGTGTGCCTAATGCTTCATATAACAAAACAAGTTCCTGGTATAGGATATAAAGAACTTGGATATGACATACCGGTAGGAAAGCAACTGACAGAACTATTCAATACCATGGGTGAGAATAAGGAAAACAACATTCATGACTTTTTCCAAGCACTAAAGACAAAAATGAAGAAAAGGACAAGGTTATCTCAGGAAATTGTAGATAAATACAAAGATGATATATGCTTTGTTATCAAAAAGGATGAAATATGGATGGAAGAAGTCATCCCAAGGACAATATGGGTAACAGAAATGGGTTATGAGACAGATGACCACATAGTTGAAACTTATGCCAAAGCACTTCTGGAAGCCCCCAATGAACCTAAGGAGGAAGTATTTGGTAGTGTTGAAACAATAGAAAAACAATAGTGTCCAAGAAAAGAGTGAAGAAGGTAGAGGCATTTGTGAGAAAAGGATCCAGACAAGAAAAAGCCATTAAGGAAGATGTATTAAAGAAAACTGGCATAACTGAAGATGAGTTGGCAGCCCCACAACCTGAAGCTCATCTATCACTGGTAGGTACTTCTTTAGAAGGAGACATGCCAGCAACCTTTAAAAGAGTTGTCAGGAAAAGAGATACCTCACCGGGAACCACTCCTTCACCTAGAAGGACAAGGCAGAAGCAACAAGCTGTGAGATCTCCGGTTAGAAAGGTCACACCTAAAAAGAAGTTGACTCCTAAGAAAAAGAAAAAGACAAAAACTGACTTGGCACCTCTAGACATTTTGTTAAATGAGATCCCAGAGGAAGGAAAACTGAAGAACATAGGGAAAATTTATGACACCCTATCTGTTGATGAAAAAAGGCAAGTTGAGGAAAGTGTAATATTACACAGGGACATGTTCAAAAAGTTTTTGATGGAAGTCATAAATGAAATTCCTGATGACTTATACAAAAGACGTGAGGCCAAAAGGCAAGGAGTAATTGAACTAGACAAGAAAATAAAAATAGAAAAACTCCTTGCTGTATATCCGGTAAACTCCCCAAAAGAAATTGATGATCTGATAGCTCAGGCTAATCGGATAGTTTTTTCCACTGCACACCGGCATATTTCATTGATGGCAGGTAGAGTTATAGAAGTTTCAAAGGAAACAGAAGATGGTTCGGACATATTTTTGGTTGAAAAAGAGCAACAAGAAGAATATAGGAATCCCAAGCCTATTAAGGTATATCAGAAGGATAAGGACAAAGGGAAAGGCAAAATTGGTGGACCTCCAAGCATAAAGGTTAAAGATAACCTACCTCCACCTGTAAAAATTACAATCCCTAAAAACCAACCGGCAGCTGAAAGCATGGATGTAGAGGATAGCATTTCAAATCCTGAAGTCCTATACATTGTAAATGTTGATACCCAAAAGATCAACATAATAGTTGATAAAGACACAAGTGCAAAATTAGATATGGCTAAAGAGCCTCTGGTAACAGGAGATATAGAGCAACCGATAGAGGATACAGGGAAAAAGATGGAATCTGTGGCACAAACAGAGAAACCAATAGAGCTAAAGGCTCCAGAATAGATGCCACCGGTAAGCAATGAAGTAGAAAAACTAGCGCTAAAGGAAATGCAGACACAAACTGACCTACCAGAGGTTAATACAAGCATGGTCACTTCCACCGGTACTCAGTTTGTTGGGTCATCATCAAAGTCAACAAATGTGACTGAGGTATTACTTGAATCCATCAAGAAAATAACAGACTATAGTTCACAAGCTTACAAAGCAATAGATGATTCAATACCAATTTTGAAAATAATTGCTCCTGATTGTAACATAGATAACAAAGATTCTTTAGGACAATTGGAAACATTATGTAAATACATTTCTGGAAATATTGAGAAAATAAAGGAAGAATCTGTAAAGGACATTGTAGAAAAGGAGAAACAAAAATTCTTTGAGGAAGAAATAAAGAAGTGTAATAGAGACTTTGACACACTTCTACCGGAACTATGTAGTTTGTTAAAAGAGTATAAAAACCTATATAAAGACACATGCAAAACAAACTTCTTGACTGTAGATATTGACAAGAAAATAAGCAAGACACAGGAAGAGATAAACAAGCTTGCAGACAATTTTGTCAACTCACCGGATTCACTATCTGTTTTTGAAGATAAGTTAGCAAATTTTGAGGCAGAATTACTTAAACAGGAAAGAGAGAAAGAGACAATAATAAACAAGGCAAAACACTTGAGATCTAAACTGAGTCCAAGATTGGACTATCTAGAATCTCTATGGAAGGAAATCTCAGAGGCATTAGCACAGGGAAGTAAAACACTGGTAGAACAATTGCAGCATCTCACCGATACTGTGAAGAGGACTGAAACAATAATAAAAGATAGCAAAAAGTTTATGGACAGTATAAACTTAATTTTGGGCGATCTTTTTCAGATAATAACTACCCAACTACAAGGTTGAGGATATGGACCGGTATAACTACAAACTCTACTAACATCTTGACAACCTTTGTCATTAATGCCAAAGGGGGAGTAGTAGGATGAGAAAGTTCAAAGACAGGAATCATATGCTCAGGGGGAGCCCTTCATATTTTTGGTAAATTTTTTTTGGTCTACACATTTTGAAATTTCTCATGAGTGTTGCCATCAATGCCAAAGGAGGAGATTGTTGGCATATGGACACTCCAATGAGACATTGTGCGTGATTGAAGGATTTGTCATTGATGGAAACCTTGCAATCCTATGGCACAGGCAATACATCATACTGGAAAAGCATTACTCAAGAAAGACAGTACACCGGCATCAACAAGATCACTCTACACTGGCACCGGCACAGAAGAAAAGATGTATACCGAAATAGAGGCCGACAAGATTTTTGATATGTAATATTTTGATTATTATTGTAAGCCGACTTGGAAAATTGTAAAATGACTCTTGTATATAAAAGAGATCATCGTAGACATATGTAGGAGTAAGGAAGCGAACAAAAAGAAAATTATTAGGCAGACCTAATGTGCGAATTATAGGTCAAGGGTATATGTAAAGAACAGAGTTAGAACCAGTACTGAATCTGGAATTGGAGATGCTATTGTAAAGCAGTACAAATAATTGGATTAGTATAATCCTCATTGTAAGTCAGTGTGACTTCTCATTGAGCAGTGAGCTCTAGGCAGTTGGCCTTCCTGCATGTGCAGGCCCCTATTGTAAGTAATATTCTCTTATTGGCCAGTAAGTGAATATTGTGGGTCACAAATCCCACCGAGGTTTTTCCCACACCGGGTTTCCTCATTAAACATCTTGTGTTATGGTGTTCTTTTCATGTGGATGTTTTTGATTCTGTTTGTTACATTAATTCTTGCATACCGGTATACTGCTACTTTATGTTCTGCATGTTTTAACTTAAGAAAATTTGAATACCGATTAGATACTGATTCACCCCCCCCCCCCTCTTAGTATCTGTGGGAACCCTAACAATTTCTTCTTCTTACTGAGGGTGGCAGCAAACTCCTTGGTAGGTTTTCTTTTCTCACTAGCCTTCCTCTCCTTCAAAATTTTCTTTTGAGTTTCCAGAGGAGTGATTTTGGTTTTCTGCAGCTTCCCTTCCTTGGGGCTTCTTCCTCTGAATTCTCATGTAGATTTTAGGATTCTTTGAGGGTTCATCCTCAATCTCAGAACCTAATTCAAGGGGAAATGAATGTCTTTGGTTTCTTCCTCTTCATTACACCTTTGTCGATTCCTACTTACGAAGAATCCTTTACAGTTGTTGGAGGAGATGTCTCTACTAAACCAATGATTTGTTTGATCTTAGAGGACATCTTCTGGATAGCCTGTCCAACCTTATTTATTTGTCCTTCCCTTTTCTTCTTGCTGAAACCTATCTTCACTTCAAATTCCTTCTTCTTTGTAATCCCAAAAGTTTTCTCCTTCTCATCAACCAGGGCATCTATAAGCATCTTGGCATAAAGGTCCAAGATCCATGCATCAACCTCATAGCCCATTTTAGTAACCCAGATAGTTCTAGGTTGCACTACCTCCATTAAGGTTTCATCCTCCTTGACCATGAAGCATATGGCAGTAGAATATTTGTCAACTATATGCTTAGGTATCCTTTCCCTCTTCTTCATTGCTTTTTGAAATTCTTTGAAATAACCCCACATAAATGAGTCTCTGTGTGGTCCCAAATTCCTCAAGGCATCCTTAATTTATTTTCCTACCAGTATATCAAAGGCCCATTGCCTCTTACTGGATCCCGATATCTCATTTAAAAATAAAAGCATTAAATAGGCAATGAGATTTTCGTACTGGAATGTACCTTTCTTTTCTCCCTTTAATCTTTCCCAAATTCAAAATCAATTCATTGCACATCCATTGACATAGATCATATTTCACATTTTCCTTTACCATCTTGTGTGCACAATAGATACATGAACTAGAAACAAAGTTCAGCCAGTTGGATTCAGTTACCTTGTATTCGATTACCATGCTTGCAAATTGAAGATCTTTGTCTCTGATGGTGCTAATCCACATCAGTCAGTTGTCAGAGGTGGCACCAGTTAGCTTGTTCACTTCATTGTTCAGAATCTTCCTCTTACCTGGTGTCTGTCCGACCTGGAGCAAACCGGTGATAGCACAAATCACCTCCTTGGTGATTTTGTAGGGTCAGTCAATCCATATGAACTCACCATGGACTTGGCTCAACACGTACCGAAACATCTCATCCTCTAACTTGGGCATCTCCAAAATATTAGTGAAACCCTGATCCTTCAAAATTTAAAATTTTAGTTTGATAAACTCATCCTTGTTTAACAAAGTGGACAAGTACATTGACTTAATCTTCGATGATCCTAGATATTCCAGAGTATAGTGAATATATGCTCTCACATCTTCCACATAGAGAACTCCTTCAGGAACCCTATAAAATGTGTTGATTGAGTCATGGACCTTTGCAATTTGAGGGTATTTCTTGACTTTCAGATGTGGATGATCCATAATGTTCACCACAATAGGGGTAGCCACATCTGCCAGATTGGGAGAAGATGTTGAATCCATTCTGATTTCAGAAAAAATAGATTGAAAACAGAGAAAATACCTTTCAACCTATGTCGATGAAAATCTTTGAAAATCCGCTCAAAAAATATTGAAAAATCATTGGCAAATGCTCTTAATCGCCTTAAACTCGCTCTGCTTCACTCTGAGTGTTGTATGATTAGAAAGAAGCAACTTTTCCCTTTTAATCTGCAAAACCCTAATTTCTAATGTATGTCGACATATCATACCAGATTCAAAATTTGTTATCTTAGCATCGTTATCC
This sequence comes from Cryptomeria japonica, assembly GCF_030272615.1. Taxonomy (NCBI): domain Eukaryota; kingdom Viridiplantae; phylum Streptophyta; class Pinopsida; order Cupressales; family Cupressaceae; genus Cryptomeria; species Cryptomeria japonica. The sequence continues at coordinate 457,919,466 of NC_081411.1, forward strand.
TCCAAACTGACTTCGCCAAGATCTGAAACAAGCTTTTAGACCACTATCGGGGGTAATGTATAATCTATCATTAATTTTCTTCCCACTAAGGCTAATGCCTTAGTTAGCGGATGTGTTTCCTATCGATGCAGGAACATTCTGCTCTGTCAGTTGAGTATTCGGGGAATTTGCCTCTACCGATTGATCATCATACTTCCTAACTCACTATTTAGCATGAGCTTGTTGGATTTCATCAACCTTTTTCTTTCCCTTCTCATTGGATGTGTCATTCCTTTCCGGTGTATTCTTGCTTCTGCAATATTTAGCAATGTGTCCTATTTTGTTACATGCATAGCAAGTAACATTGTTCTTCTAAATTTCCCTGTTGATTCCTTGATCATTCCTTGACCTACATTGATTAGCCATATTTCCAAACTTTCCACATGCATGACATCTCACATTCATTCTATAATCTTCTATCCTATGACCATACTTTTTACAAATTGAACACTGACCGAGAACAACATTATTATTCCAATTTGCTCTATTCCTGTATTGACTTTCTCTATGACCAAAGTTATTGCAAACAAGGCATCTACCATTAAATTTATGTGCATTGGGTTGCCTTACTAGTGATTTCTTATTCGGGTTGTCTGGTAGATTCCCCTTATTTGTAGTACTAGAGTTTTCTCCATGCTCAAATCCAAGACCTCTAGTGTCTCTAGTGTCTCTTTGATCCTTCAGTAATTCATCAAAATTTGCAGAACTGTTCCTGAACTTTTCTTTGTATTCATTTGCAGCATCTGGATCACTTCTTAGGATTGTTACCATTCTTTCCAACTCTTGCTCGTTGTTCTGTGATTGCACTAATTCAGTTATCAACACATCATTCTCATGTGCCAACCTAATGCATTCCTCAGATCTATCTTTCAGAGATATAGCAAGATTTTCTTCATTCTTCTTCCAGTCATCAATCTCCTTGGACATCCTCATGGTCATGGCTTGCATTGCATTCTTCATGACATTATTCTCTTGACTCAGCTTCTTACATAATTCCTTAAGGGCATTCTTCTCTTCATCATCCGTATTTTGTAAGAGTTCCTTCCTTTTAGCTTGTGCAGATGATAACCTCTCTTGCAGGGTAAGGATGAATTCTTTTGTAGAACTCAACTCATCTTGTAGCTCCAAGTTCTTCAGCCTTTCAACATCATAGTATTCAAGTGCTACTTCAAGTTCCTTCTGTAGACTCATCTCCATGGATTCCGAATTCGGGATCTTCCTCAAGATGTTAGACTTATTCTGAGGCACCAAGCTCTGATACCAATTGTTGGAATCCAAGAACACTAAGAGGGGGGGTGAATCACTGTTCTATCGGCTATAATATTTTTAGCCTTATTAACAAATCCACTTATTTATTGGTATGCATAAAAGAAAGTAACAAGAAGTAATATTAATGCAACCACATGAATCAACACCATAACATAAATATTTATATGTGGAAAACCTCAAAGAGGAAAAACCACGGTGGTATTGGTGACCCAAAATATCTATCCACTGGCCAACTAAATAAATATTACAAGAGGGGCCTGCACATGCAAGAAGGTACACTTCTTAGAGCACACTTTCATCAGAAAAGGAGCCTCACTGACTACAGATCTAAAGTACTGGATTACAAACAAAAATTGAACTCAAAATGTGCATCTGCTATGCTGGATGAGTTCCAATTTAAGCACTGTCTATATAGGTTTATACTATAACCTCCCTTACTGGTAACTTGGATCACATACCAAACCTCTAGACAAATAATCAAGACCGATTGTAGATCTTTACATTCGCATTCCATCGATCAAGATCTCGCTTGCATAACATCACATAACCTATCGCATCCCTTATCTATCATATCCCTTAAATGAACTAACCTGGACTAACTTATATACCCATTTACATGAATAAACACAAATTTCTTATGTCAGCTTACAATCATATTTCAAAAGATATGAGACATGTCGGCCCAAACAAAATATAAACATGAAACAATATGATCATTGTTGCTTCCATGCTTGTCGGATCAATCTCCTATGTTGGCCTTAGAATACCAGTTCCAAGTTTTCCAGTTACATGCCTATCGGTTCCCTGAATGCCAGTGAGGTGAATGTTGGTTACCTTGATTGTCGGATCTACCATGAAGTGTGTTACCATCAATGAAAACACCTATAACCCGGATGAGTGTCAATTGCCAACAAATATAAGACATATTAGATCTTGTCGATATGATTCTTATGATCAGGATGTTAATTCAGACAAAGGAAAACAAGTGTCAATACTAAGTCAAGTTCAGATTTCTTCGAGAAAGCCTGAGAATGAAGGTGTAGATGCTAATGCAGAAGAAAAAGTTCAAGAGCCTGTAATTCAAGAAAATCCTAAAACTCCTAGGTATGTAAGGTTGAATCATTCAGAAAATTAGATTATTGGTGACAAGAATAAAGGTGTGATGACTACGAGAAGACTTGTGGAAGAAATTTGTTTGATTTCTAAGATTGAGCCTAAAAATGTTGATGAAGCATGTAAAGATGAAAATTGGATTAAAGCTATAGAAGAAGAATTGAAGCAGATTGAGAAAAATGATACATGGATTATTTTTCCTAGACCTAAGGATAAAAATGTAATTGGAACCAACTGGGTATTCTAGAATAAGTTGAATGAATAGGGTGAAGTTGTTTGAAATAAAGATAGACTTGTGTATAAAGGTTATTCACAGATGGAAGGAATTGATTATGAGGAGACTTTTTCTTTAGTGGCTAGGATTGAAGTTGTTAGATTATTTATTGCCTATGCTACTCACAAAGATTTCAAGGTTTATCAGATGGATATCAAATCAACCTTTCTTAATGGTGAGATGGAAGAAGAATTCTACATTGAGCACTCAGATGGATTTCAGCTGACAGATGAAAAGGACTTGGTTTGTCGGTTGAAGAAAAAATTGTATGGATTAAAGCGGGGCCCTAGAGCCTGGTATGCTAGACTGGATAAGTATTTGATTAAGCTTGGATTCAATAAAGGTACTACTAATAGTAATTTTTATTTCAAGATTGATCAGAGTAATATTTTGATTGTTGAACTTTTTGTTGATGATATTATCTTTGGAGGAAATAATTGCCTATGTAAAAAAATTGCTGAAGAGATGCAGAATGAGTTTGAGATGTCTATGATTGGTGAAATAAAATTCTTTCTAGGATTGCAAATTACTCAGCTAGATAAAGGTATTTTCATATCTCAGTCTAAGTATGTGAAGGAAATGTTGAAGAAATTTGGTTTTGAGGACTCTAAGCCTAGTGGTACACCTATGGTGATCGAATGTAAGCTAACAAAGGATGATGATCCTTCGAAAGCTAATCAGACTAGATATAGATCTATGATTGGTGGATTGTTGTATTTAACTCGGGCTAGACCCGATATAATGAATGTTTTGTGTCATGTTTCTAGATTTCAAGATGATCCTAAAAAATCTCATGTTACTTCTATAAAATGGATATTCATATATTTGAAAGGGACAGTTGATTTTGGTTTGTGGTATCACAAGAATGATGACTTTACCTTGAGTTCTTTTATAGATGTTGATTGGGAAAGTGATGTTGATGACTAGAAGAGTACTACTGGTGGTACATTCTTTTTGGGTAAGAAGTTGGTCTCTTGGGTAAGTAAGAAGCATAATGTTATTTATTTATCCATTGTAGAAGCTCAATACACTGTTGTTGCTAGCAATTGTACTCAGGTAATTTGGATGAAACAAATGTTGAAGGATATAGGAATTATGTATGATGAGACTATTGCTATATACTATGATAATTCAAGTGCTATCAATATTTCAAGAATCTAGTGTTGCATTCCAAAACAAAACATATATCAATCAATTTTCATTTCTTGAGAGAAAAGGTGAATGAGAAAGAAGTTAAACTAGAGTATGTATCTACAAAAGAACATATTGTGGATATCTTTATGAAGCCTTTACCTAAAGATAATTTTGAGTATCTAGGAGAGAAGTTAGGGGTAATTACCCCTTCTGATGAGAACTAAGATGCATGGATTTGCATCAGTCCGGTGAACTTCATAAAGATATCTTGTGATCTTGATTGATGAGTGAGGAAGCTACTCAGTTGGAGTAGTCAGTGTTGGTGTTCAATACTGGTTCAAATGTACAGATTTGTGGGGAGAGAATCTTGATTCTTGAACCTTTGTCATTGATGTCAAAGGGGGAGAGAAGCATGTGAAAAACCTCTATGGAAAAGTAGAGAATTTTGGTATTTGTGATTTGAGTTGTTTGTGTAAGGGGGAGTTGATCCTTGTGATTTCGATGGACATTGTTGTGAGTTGACTTCTTTCTTTGCATTGATTGTTTTTCACATTCAAATGTTGCCATCAATTGCAAAGGGGGAGATTGTTGGACATTGGTTGATGTCTTGTCATTGATGTCAACATATTATTTTGTGTATTCCAGTGTTGCATTTTGGTTGAATGAGTTGGTTTATCCCATGTGTTGCAGATGAACTAATGCAGATTAAAGGGTTTCTGGTATGTTGTTTGTAGATGGTTCATTACCATTTGTAGAGGTCTCCATGTTGATGTGATCGAGTTATGAGATCCGATATTAAGGATGTTAGTTAGATGTTCATGTTATTTGGTATTTTGGTTTGTCCTCTGTATTGCTCCATAATTGTTATATCTTTAGTCGTGGATGTGTTGGATATACTTTGGACATTGATGTGTGTCCTCAGTTCTAGTGGTTCATGATTTATAAATCCACAAGCGAATCTTTCAGGTTGATAGTTAGTTATGTTGGTGTTCTTGAGCTCCGATAGAGAGATGATAATGATTCTAGTGATCCGAGTTATTGTGTTTATTTTGGTGCAATGAACATTGCTTGTGAATATCTCTATATCATGTTCTTTGCGTATTGATGGCCCACATTGATTATTGTGCGTGTTATTGAAGATTTTCTTTGTCTAGTGATGTTCTTCATGTTATGCAACATTCTTGGTGGTTGTAGCATGTTGCAGATGATTGAGGCATATTTGTTAGAGGTGTTGGGTGTTTGCAGTATTGATTTGGGTCCAAACTATGTCTTAGCCGACATCGTTTTGGTCCGCATGTATCATTGTAGCATGTGAGGTTGTTATTTTGTTATTTATGTTAAGGGTTTGGCTGGCCTTGAAATATAGGTTGATGACTTGTATAAATGAATTTAATAATCATCAAAATATATGATGCTATGTGTGAATATTATATCAATCATTTAGTAGCAGAGAAGTTGTGCAAAGTGTGTGAAAAAGTGTGTTGCAGAAAAGATTTGACAGTGATCTTAACTAGAACTGTATTGAGGCATATGGAGATGCTATTTTCATAGTTCATGTAATCCAAATTGTTGTTTGAATTTGTTTTGTAAGTCAGTGAGACTTCCTATAAGGCAATAAGCCTTCCCTCAAGTTTGTATCTTTTATGGGTTTCTTATTTGAGCGGTGAGCTCTAGGCAGTGTGCCTGAATGCATGTGCATTCTCCATTGTAATATTTACATTTACTCCTAACAGGGTATTATCTCATTGTGGGTAGGTTCCCACTGTGGCTTTTCCCTTAACCAAATTTTCTTTGACAAAAATATTGGTGTTATGTATGTTATTCATGTGGTCTTGTTTCATTTGTGGTTTAAGTTGCAGAAAGTTCTTGTACAAACTGATTCATCCCCCCCCTCTCAATTTGTTGCATTGTTTCCAACAAGAAGATCTAGCAACATTATCAAAGCCATGATTAGTGAGAGAATCTAGTTTAATAATATAAGTATCCACCTTGATCTTATGCAATAGATTAATACTACAAACATTAAGACCAAAGCCATTATCAACAAGAGTTCATCTTATAGCATTACCATTAATAAGGACAATGATCATCAAAGGATCATATTGATTTTGAACCTCATAGGAGGGTAAATAATCTTGTGTGAATACAATTTTAAGCTTTAGGTGTTGTCATGGAGTTAATCAAAGAAGCCACATGATTAGGTGTCACTACGGGTGAGACATCTAAAGTCTTTAAAGAATCTTGTAACATTCCATGATGCATGGATGATGTTTGAATTAAATCCCAAAGAGATATCTTGGTAGGGGTAGCTTTAAGTTGTTCAATAAGATCATACTCCTTACCAAGAGTTTGTGAGATGTGAGGTTCTTGTGGAAGAATAGGTTGGGAATTAGGAAGTGAAGAAGGTATCACCAAAGAAGGATTAGGTTTCCTATTATTTCTTGTGTTATATGTGTGAGCAACCAAATTATAAATCTCTCAAGTAATCTATTTTACATACTCATAAGAACTCTTGGTGGGATATCCTCCTTGCACAATAATAATTATTTTGTTAGGATTGCAACAGGCATCATTACTATAACCTCCTTGAACCAAAAAGAGAGGCTTGTTAAGAGGCTATGAATTTGAAGATGGAATAGCACCTTGAGCCATAAACAGGGGTTTACTAGGAGGAATTTGAAAGTTACGTCCATTCACATTTATCATGTTAATCAATCTCTTAGATGTGTGATTATTGTTTGAAGAAGTTGTAGTAGACATGAAATCATCAAGAACATTATCTAACATAACATAGTCATGACTACTAAATGGTTTTTGTTTAGATTCAAAAGGAGACAAATCATCATAAAGGGGATTATCATAAATCACCATGTTACTATATTTGGAGGATAATTTAATAGGAATGACTTCATGGGAAGAGTCACCCAACTTATCTCCATCATCACTACGAAATGGCATAGTAACTATGCTAATTAATCTTTGGCAAAATGTTGGTTTAGAAGGTTTGGGATGATGAAAGTCATCAAGAGCCTCATCAAGTTCTTCCTTACTAAACATATAATCATCATAAGAAAATGCATCATCATATGAATGAAAATCTTGCAAATAAAGACCCGACATTTTTTAAATAAATGCATACAAAACTTAGAAGACAAAATGCATATAACAATATTTTTTAGATTTTTTTTATTTTTTATTAAAAGAAAACATGGAGTTACTAGATCTGAAATAATAAAACCAAATTAGATAGCCCACAAGATCAATTTTAGAATTAAAAATTAGGGTTTTTGTGAATTTAACCTCTTAATTTTTGAAATTCAATGAAGCTTGTAAATGTAAAGATTTACAATGCATAAAAACTAACCTCATATTTGAAATGCATAAACACTTAGATTTGAGAACATAAATTTGAAATAAAGATATAAAGAGTTAGGTTCACCAAAATGCAATGATGAAAAATTAGGGTTTCCACCATTAGCTATATGAAAACCACTAATTTTTACTTAGGGACCATTCCTTAAAGAGAGGTAAACCCAATACATCTAACCAAAAATCAACAAGGACAAGGGCTCAGAATTCTATTGGATTTACTAGATTTGAATTTATTGCCTTCTTTTAAGTTGAATTGTGTAAATGTTGAAATTAGGGTAAATGAGTTGGAATTGAAGTTATTATACGTGAATAGTGAGCTACAGTCACTGGATCGAGCCACAAACCTAGATCTAAGGAATGAAAGTGTATTCATATCTATTCCTAGAAGATAATCCTAGAATGTCAAGACTAGAATGTCAATCGCACTGGTCCTCAACACTTTTCTTTGTCTAAAGGGGAACCTATTAATCACTGTAAATAAAGCTTATCTTGAAGATCGTAGCTCTATACTTGCTTCCTACAAACATTAAAAAGGGGAAATATGTTGGGAATAGGAGTTTACCTAAGGCAAACTCCGGTTTAAGAATTAACCTTGAATGAAATATTGCAAATACTGAAATAACAATGGAAAGATATACCTCATATCTGCATTGATTGATATTGATGCTTTGCCTCTTTAATGTAATCACACATGTTGTATGAAATGACATGAACATGACAAAACCCTCATTACACACACGTGTTTACATATGAATGATGTAATTTTTCTCCACAATACTAAAGGAAATGCATCCTTGAAGATCTTTGATAATGCTTGATGATGAATGCTTCATGGATGCAAGAATGTTGGATTGATCACTTGGAGTCTTAGAATGCTTGTAAGGATGAAACTAGGTTGATCAAATATCTTTATATATGATAACATAGGTCAATTTACTAATTAGGCCAACCTCTAATAGTCATATAGAGCTACCAATTTCATTTCTCGCTAAAGAGATGTCTCATCCTTCTCTTAAAAATTGGGCCCCACAAATGAAAACGAGGGTGCTAGCCTTGGTCCTCCTCAATCAGGGATAAAATTTAAAGCCCAAAGAGGAAGACACCCCTCTATAGAATCATTTTGCAGGTTCATATGGTATAAAAAATGGAGTTAAGGCACTGAAAAGACCCCGATAAGAGATAAGGGGCAGATGCACTAAAATAGGGGCACAAACATGAGGTGTAAATTAGCCTAGTGACAATTTATGGCACTACAAGACCCATGCTCAATGACATAGGTTTTCCAACATGGTGTTAAACATGTAAGAACATCTCCATGACCTACCTCATGCATGATAGCAAAAACTAGGTCATCTGCCAAATAGCAAGACATGTAATAGAAAGCATGAAACCATAAATTTTGACTTCCTGAAGATATAGCACATCAATACTAGGATAATTATGTTGAGTATCCTACATATAATACTTCTTGGCTAGGTTAGTGAGACCTCAGACATTTCAGGACATAAAATTCATGAATTAAAATAATGCATATCATCCCCATCCTCAAGAGAGGAGTAATGATTATGCAAAAACTAATACTAGCAAACTAAAAACTAGGGAGGCCATTCTGACATTTTTCTAGAACCATCTCACCTTTTTCTACACACTCAGAAGGGTGATGGGAGTGATGAAAATTATATGGTTGAGATGAAAGCACCAATGCAGGCTAAGGTGTTCGACAAAGGTAGGACGAACAAAAGCCTCAACAGTGCAAAAAGTTGCAACCTCCTTTCCCTTCTCAAAAGGGTTTGAAATATGCACCAAGGGTGGTGACTACATCACTTGGCTTCATCTAACTATTACTATATTTCTATACACCTAAAAATGGTCTAAAGATAATTAATTGAATAAGCAATTATTTAATTAATCTCCCTCCCCAATTTAATTGAATTCACTAAGCAATTTGATTAAATCCCCCCTTTCATCTACTTATTAATAAATCTAAGGATTTATTAAATAGGTTCACTTCACCCCTTTAATTAATTAATTCCCTCCATCCAAATTCATTTCTTCTAAATCGCCTAATTAATTAAAACAAATCAATTATGATTTGTTGAGATTAATTATCCTTTTCATATTATTTGAATTTTTAAATTCAAATTCTCCTAACTTCTACCACTCCTAAACCTAACCATTCCTAAACCCAACCCATTCTACCGACCCACATGTCCCCTTTCATCCAACATCTTCTAGAACCTTGTGACACTTGTTACTAAGTGTTCCCTTTCATCTAACCTCTTCTAGAAGCCTCTTGACACTTGTCACCATAGAGATGACAGATGTTCCCTTTAATCCAACCCCCTTTTCCATCCTCCAATTTAACCATTGATATCTTCAGATCAATCTTGATAGTTGATTCTTGCCACATCACCCCTAGCCTTGGAAAATCCTATAAATAGACCTCATTTTGGAGCTCAAAGGGTCCCAATTTCATATCATTTTTTGCATCCCATCTCATTCTCATCTTATGCATTGTTATTATAGGCATCTAGCTTATAGTTTATCAGTTTTAGCAATGTTATCATGCTCAATTTTAGCTTAAATATTAGCTTAATCATTCTAGATCAATCATCCATGTAGCTTAATCATGCTATTCTTGCTAAGATCGTGCATTTTCATCATTCAAATCCTCCATCTAAGTGTAGTCAAGTCACTAGAGTATGCATAAACAAATCTAAGAGCATTTTTCATACTCGCATTTACTAGGAGGCAATAAGTCGATTAGCTATGGTTTTGTCTTTCATTATTTCAATTTACTAACCATGCTTGTAATGATTTATTGAGTGCATTGTGGTTGCAAGTACAGGTACACTTCACAAAGCACGACATTTTGGCACCCATCGTGGAGCAGAAATCATCATTTTCGGCCTCTTAATCTTCAGCAAACTTCATCTTTGTCTAGCTCTAGTTTAGATATTCATATGAGTTTCCTTTTCAGCTCGTACAAACTTCCTTTTAGCCTAGGACAACACTTCATCCTGACTCGTACGAGCCCATTTTCCTTGTCATACGAGTTCATTTTCTAGTAAATCATGTGTCGTACGAGTTCATTTTCACTGTCATACTAGAGCTAATTTTGTTTCGTACGAATTTCTGGATTCAAAATCTTATGTCGTATGAGTCTTCTTCTATTCTTGTGCAAAATCTAAATTTGTGTCATACTAACTGGTAAATCATGTCGTACGAGTTTCTGCATCTGTGATTTTTTTTTGATAAACTGCAAGCTAGAATTTTCAAGTTTGTCTATACATTGGTAATTTGCATTTTTGAAGGCCTTCTGGTCATTTTTAGCCCTTGAAAGGGCTAGGCATGTTTTTTCAAAAACTCATCTACAACTCTTGGAGACCTTTCCAACAAGTTAAACGACTTGTAATTTCGAGTCCCGAGCAGAAAGTCATGCCTATTTGAAGTTAGGATAAAATCTCATATTATTTTTTTTTTGAAAATTTCGTAGTTCGGATCACTAATGCTAATCTTGTTCTGTCTGTGAGATTTTTGGTAGCCTAACTCTTTTCTGCAGGATGCTTGTCAAAGATACGCTTATCAAAGACAAATTCAAAACACAATCATGACTACTAATGGATCTATTTTGTATGTTGCCTAAGGATTCAACAAAAACTTTGTGTATTCTTTAAGATTTTTAGGCACACTTCAATTTGGGCTTACAGAAATGAACAACTATGTCTTATGTGCTTGTGATGATAGGCAAGTATGCTCTCACCTTTCTTAGGTGATCAAAAAGATAGACTCATCTTTTTCTTTCATTAGTGCATCTCTTTAGTAGGCCTGCCCTCTCGAGGAGTTATTACCTCTTAGCCCTTAAGGCCGGTGAGAGGGGAACGACCTAAGTGGGAATGGCTAATGCCAAGTAATCCAATCCACTATAAAATAAATGTGTTTTTGATGAAAATCAAAGCAATTGCAGTGCTTGAGAATAGCTCTCCTTCGTACCTTCAGGTATATCAAACCTTGGTTTTCAAGGCTGGGAGACCTCTTAATTGAGTTTATACCTCGACGCGCCAAACGGATCCCTTACTAGTGTCGGTTAAAATAGAAGCTACCTGATTCACCTCCGAAAGGGTGATAATATTTGTGCAAGAGAGATAGTAACTCTCCCAAGACACTTGCCATATCATGCCCCCATTAGCATTTGGATTCGGATAATACGGCGTTGAGAGTCCATTGTGTGAGACTCAGCAGTTGTATTCTGATTGGCTATTGGGTGTGTACCTAAGTCAGCAAGCAAAGGTTTTCATTCTCAGCCAACTTCCTTTGGGTTTAGCTTGATTGGAGTCATTTATCACATCATGTGTTTGTTGTGTATTCATCCCTAAATGAGAAAATCAGACACCTAAAAATTGGAAAACATCAGCAAAACATCATCAAAATTCAAAGATCAAAATCAGCAAAATAAACACTTTTTATCATTCTCTGCAACCTGTCATATGAGTCATAATCTCTGTCAGATGAGTTAACTTGCATAAAATCATTTGTCATACTATCTTCTACCCTATGTCATAGGAGTCATCTGTTTTCTTGCATGGTCTATAATCCCAAGTCGTACAAATTGTTGTTGTTTATATGAAAAACTTTGTTCTGTCGTATGGCTTTGTATCTTGTGTCATCCTAAGTTGAATCTTATGTCGTATGAAACTCTGCATCTATCAGTCCAAAGTTGTGTCATGCATGCCTATTTCAGATTTGTCATTTCTGCCTTATCAATTTGCAGTAAACATAAACACCTGGTACTTGTCAATTTGTGCTTAGATTGTCTGCTCGGTTTGCTTGGTCAAGTTATCATCCATCAAAATTAGACTCTAAAACATATACACCTTAATATTTTCAAAGTGCTCACCCCCAACAAGTTCAAGATCTAAACATCTCAAAGTGCATTATCACCCTCTTTGATAGACTGATCACTCAAACATAGTTTCTCATCAGGATCATCATCCTTTATCATGAAACTGAAACATTTGGTCAGGATAACCTTGTCCCACATCGTAGGATATATCGTTCCTACTAGACCTAGTTCTTATCAAATCATCACCATTGCACTCCTAAACCGAAGATCAAAAAACTGGCAAACTTTTAAACACTTGAATTCTCTTTTAGTGTCATATCACTCTATTGCCTTGACATTGACTATTGATCACTTATCAAAAAAACTTTTGGACAATCAAACCCCTGAAATCGAAACATTAAAAACATTTGAAATAGCTGAAAATCATATCAACATGGAATACCAATGAAAAACACAAGAAGAAAACATGACAAACCAACATATCAGAGAAATCAAACAAGTTCAAAATCCAACTATGTTAAAACCTCACAAGGATTCAAACACATCTCAAAAGAAAAGTGGCTCTTTTATGCACCTCTTAAAGAGATCCCTAAAGGAATTGGCTAAAGAAGATCAAAATTGTGCACCCATGTCTAACAATGATCCATCCATCCATAAGCAAATTGACTCTCCAAAGGCATCTATTCCTACACCTCCTGAAAGCTTGCAATAACCTTCCATAGAATCCTCACCAAACAATATTACCATCAAACCTATTTCAGAGGATCCTATTCAAAGCTCATCTCCTTCATATCCAAGCATTAATTCATTGCAAAATCCCCATAACACTTCTTTGCAAATTGAAGTCCTCATTCATAGAACGCTTGTTAAACATGTCCTAATAGATGGGGGAGTTGGCTTGAACATTTTCTCTTTGAGTCTTGTCCGTGCTCTAGGATATTCAGAAGAGGCAGATGATCCCTAGAAAAGGATAAAAATCAAAACATTTGGTGAAGAAGAACATTACTCCAAAGGAATTGTGATATTAGCTATCAAAGTGGGACCCTTGCAAAAAGATACAGCATGCCAAGTTTTAGACTTGGACCTACCATATAATATACTCTTGGGGAGACCATGGATTCAGGATATACGGGCTATACCATCAACAGGTCATCAGTGCTTAAAATTTCCCTACAATGGGAAGGAAACCACTATCTGAGTAGTCTCAAATCCATTGTAGTGTTGTAATAATCTGAAATCAGCTCAAGAGATCATAATTTCACATAACACAGAGGTAGCATCTTCAAGCACACAATTCAAGGAACAATCATTTGAATCAATTTTGTCAAACATGGAAAAACAAACAAGAGCAACTTCAAATTGAGAGGGATGAAGAAGCAGATATAGTAGTCGATGTAGTTCACACGTATGCAGAACAAACATTAGGAACTAGCCCACTTGAATCAGAATCACATGCGTCTAACATGGACTTAACCGAGGACGATCAGGATTTTCTTATACGAGGTCATTCTGATGAGAGTACCATTATAGACATTGACATACATACTGAAAGCTCTGATATCTCTATCATGACCCCTAATATCTTTGAAACTATTCAACCTAAAGATCCTTTATCCTTAAGCTATCCTGAACCTATGGACTGGGAAAATGAAGGACATACTGCTATTGATACCTTACCTAATGACCATGCCATATCCTTATATCTTGATGAAATCAAACCCACAACAACTTTCACCAGGGATTCTGCTAACATATCTTCAAGTCAAATGGATGTCAAATCTCCTAGTCGCAAAATTGAAAATCAAGAAAAAAATATCAGGTCTAATGTTGAAAACCATTCATTGGCAACATTAGATCGAGAAAAAGTAAAAATAAAGGACTCATCTAATGGTGAAAACCTCCTTGAGGTGCCAAAAGATGGGAGATTTGACACCTTACCAGAATGTTATCAAGAGAAGTTATCTATCATAATAGCACCAGCAAAGGCAACTATCATTGGTACAACTGATCTACATCCAGCAATCTCTCTATCAGAACTAGCAAGACAAAAATACTTGAAACCATTCAAAAGATGGCAAATCAATTTTACTTGGTCATATACAAATGTTCCAGGGTTTGATCCATATCTTACAATACATCACCTAAATATCAGTCCAGGAGAAGACATCAATAAAGGAACGCAACATGGATCAGGAGCAGGAATTCTATTCATCACACCACAAGGGCATACAATCCCAAAAGCATACAAATTAAGCTTTTCATGCACAAACAATATAGCAGAGTATGAAGCATTGGTAACAAGTATCAAAATGGCTGTAGAATGGAACATTAAACAACTTCAAGTCTTTGGAGACTCTTAGCTCGTCATTAATCAAATCAATGATGACTATCAAACAAAAGATGACAAATTGATGCCTTACAAAAAGATGGTGGATGATATCAAGAATTACTTTGTAGAAATAAATTTTGAACAAATTCTAAGAAATGACAACAAAGCAGCAGACGCCATGGCTACACTTGCTTCTCTATTGCAGACATAGGAAAATCAACAACGTTATGAATTCCTGGTTGAAGAGTTGTTTCATCCCGCCTTTAATTAACCTGATTCCCAAACCATCTGTCAACTTATTGGACACGATTCCTCTCGCTATGGCCAAACTTACACATACCTAAAAGATAATATCTTACCTCCTGACTTATCAAAAAACCAAAAGAGAAACTTTATTCGCCAATCCTCTCATTTTACTCTCGTCGTGGATACCCTATTTAAACGAGGTCTAGACGATACTCTCTTACGATGTCTCGAACAAGAAGAATCTGAGAAGGCTTTACATGAAGTCCATAACGGCATTTGTGGCACTCATTCAAGTGGTCTTACCCTTTCAAAAAACCTCATACACTTGGGCTATTATTGGCCGACTATGGAACAAGATTCTTTTAAGATAGCAAGAACATGCAAACAATATCAAATCCATGGGAACTTGATCCATACACCAGCACAAGAACTACATGCTTTAGCAACATCTTGGCCTTTCTGTCAATGGGGACTTGATCTAGTAGGAAAGATAATCCTTCCTCATCTAATGGACACAAATTCATCCTAGTAGCTACAAATATTTTACAAAATGGATTGAGGCGGTACCTCTCATCAACATCACAAGAAAACAAATTGCTGCATTTATCTTGAATTACATCATATGTCGCTATGGAATACCAATGACTATTATCACTGATAATGGGTGACCATTCAAGAATTAGGATGTACAAGAGCTATGTGAGAAGTTCAAAATCCAACACAGATTCTCCACGCCATATTATCCACAGGGAAATGGGCAGGAACAAGCATCTAACAAAACTATCCTGAAAATCCTTAAAAAGACAATGAACGATGCTGGGAAAGATTGGCATATTCAAGTAAACCCTTCTCTATGGCCTATCGCACTAGTATCTACACACCAACATGTGCCACACCTTTCTCTCTTATATATGGATCAGAAGCCATATTGCCAATCGAAGTAGAGATACCTTCTCTACATGTATCACTAAAAGGTCTCATCCCAGATGAAGAACAAAGAGTATCTATACTGCAAGAGTTAGAACTAATCCATGAATGAAGACAAAATGCCTTTGATCATCTAAAGGTATATAAGCAAAGAATGTGTCAGAGCTATAATCATAAGGTCAAACCATGAATCTTTCAAGTGGGAGAACTAGTGCTAAAAGAAAATCCATGCAACCAGGCAGATCGAGAAAAGAAAGGAAAATTTGAACCAAACTGGTTAGGTCCATTTGTGTTCACAACAGTATTTGGGTCAGGAGCATATCAGTTATCAACACAAGATGGCGATCAACTCGAGGAACCCATCAATAGCATGCATCTGAAAAAGTTTTATGTCTGAAAAAATAGAAAAAATAAAAAAACAGTGAAAAATCAGAAAAAATAAAAAACAGTGAAAAATCAGAAAAAATCAAAAACAGTGAAAAATCAGAAAAAATCAAAACAATGAAAAATAAAAAAAAATCAAAAAAAGGGAAAAAGCAGAAAAATCCTAAAAAAAGTGAAAAATCAGAAAATCCAAAAAAAATCAAATATGAGAAAAAGTACAATAAAAACAGACAGTGAAAACCTGGCAAACAGGCGTTATCTGTCAGCTAGCTCTTCCGTCTATTAGTTCATGCATTTTTTTGCTTGCATTCATTCATCTTCCATCAGCGCAGACCATCATAAAGCCTCTGTACATACGCAGACATCCCAAGTGGTTTCTTACCATGGTTTGGATCATTGGTTATATCATTACAACTTTGTTTCTAGGCTTGGGGCAAAATCCTACACCTAGTTGGGGGCAAAACTCTTGATCATTTTGACCTGAATCAAACAAGTAGAACAAACAGTTAGACAACTCTTATCAAGCGAAAACTGAGACACATCCAACATTGAACACAAGATCAAACTATCAATTATCAAGCTATCACAAAGTCTATCTAAGCACATCACACATTTTTCAATGGAATAATATCTTTTTGAATAATGATTGTAACATAATTGTTCAACTTTTCTATATTGCTTTTTGCTATCATGATTTCTGAGTGACTCCATCATGTCATTGACTAGAGGAACAAGGAAGAAACATGATATTTTTCTTGTTTATTGTCTAAAAATTAATCATTAATATGTGCAAATTTGTCTCGGGACATGATCATCAGAATATCATTGAAGGCATTTCCGATTTGCGTATTGAAATGATTAATACTGCCTGTTTTAAGCAAATAACACTCGGGTCATCTCGGTTCAATTATACCTCGATGCTTGTGCTAACTTGCTATATCAAAATCTAGGAAAGAAGTGCTCAGGTCATCATGGTTTAATTATGCCATCGATGTTTGCACTCACTTCCCACATTTCAAAAGCTCAATGATGACAAAAATGCAAAATAATCCAGTGACTAGACTGGTCATATCTTCGCGTTCCATTGCATTTTCATTTGTATTTTAGCTTGCATTTCATTCTTGCATGGGATCCTAAAGGCTCCTTTTATCCAAGGTTAAATCTATCGTAGGAATCATCAAAGAATCATCACAAGTGTATACACAATCAGAATGATGACACATCTCTCTCATGATATTATCAACCTAGCAAAAATCTTATTCTATCTCTGTCAACAGAATCAACATCAGCATATCCAAATATTTCTGCAACTTGATATCAACAAAATGTCAGTTCTTTATCTATCAACCTTATCAAATCAAATCAATCAATCAAACCTAATCAATTTTTTCATGTCTTATATAGGATGAATCCTTCCTGAAACCAGACAATCTGATTCTGATATATGTCTTATACAGGATGTATCCTTCTTGAAACTAGATGTTTTGATCATGTCTTATACAAGATGAATTCTTCCTAAAACCAGACGCTTTGATCATCATTGTCTTATATAGGATGAATCCTTCCTAAAACCAGACTGAAACTAATCAGTCAAGATTTTTCAATCTTACCAATCTAAGCAATCAAGCTAATCAAAGAACTCACATTTTCATCAAACCACAGTTGCAGAAATCAAATCAAATCTATCGGGATATCAATCTTAAAAAACTCCAAAGATCAATTATCTCAATTGATCTCCCAAGGGGGCATCATCATACCAGAATTTAGCAATCAAGAGATGGGGCATCCTATCAAATCAATATCAGCATCAAAATGAGATTATTCTTTGAATCAATGCGTCATCACACCTCGCTTCAAAGAGGGGCAAAATGTATACACCTAAAAATGGTCTGAAGATAATTAATTGAATAAGCAATTATTTAATTAATCTCCCTCCCCAATTTAATTGAATTCACTAAGCAATTTGATTAAATTTCCCCTTTCATCTACTTATTAATAAATATAAGGATTTATTAAATAGGTTCATTTCACCCCTTTAATTAATTAATTCCCTCCATCCAAATTCATTTCTTCTAAATCCCCTAATTAATTAAAACAAATCAATTATGATTTGTTGAGATTAATTATCCTTTTCATATTATTTGAATTTTTAAATTCAAATTCTCCTAACTTCTACCACTCCTAAACCTAACCATTCCTAAACCCAACCCATTCTACCGACCCACATGTCCCCTTTCATCCAACATCTTCTAGAACCTTGTGACACTTGTTACTAAGTGTTCCCTTTCATCTAACCTCTTCTAGAAGCCTCTTGACACTTGTCACCATAGAGATGATAGATGTTCCCTTTAATCCAACCCCCTTTTCCATCCTCCTCCAATTTAACCATTGATATCTTCAGATCAATCTTGATAGTTGATTCTTGCCACATCACCCCTAGCCTTGGAAAATCCTATAAATAGACCTCATTTTGGAGCTCAAAGGGTCCCAATTTCATATCATTTTTTGCATCCCATCTCATTCTCATCTTATGCATTGTTATTATAGGCATCTAGCTTATAGTTTATCAGTTTTAGCAATGTTATCATGCTCAATTTTGGCTTAAATCTTAGCTTAATCATGCTAGATCAATCATTCATGTAGCTTAATCATGCTATTCTTGCTAAGATCGTGCATTTTCATCATTCAAATCCTCCATCGAAGTGTAGTCAATTCACTGGAGTATTCATAATCAAATCTGAGAGCATTTTTCATACTCGCATTTACTAGGAGGCAATAAGTCGATTAGCTATGGTTTTGTCTTTCATTGTTTCAATTTACTAACCATGCTTGTAATGATATATTGAGTGCATTATGGTTGCAGGTACAGGTACACTTCACAGAGCATGACAATAATTAATAAAGGTTAAATTTACCCTTGTGGGTAATCAAACTCCATTTTTCTTTTGACTTGGAAGCCTATGGATAGCATTAAGGCTTAGAAATCTTAGGAGGATACTTAACCCTAGGAACAACTGAAGGGAAATCTTTGATTTTGTTCTCTAAAATACTAGCAACAAAAGCAAGTATTTGGCAAATTTAGATAGAGCACATGCTGGATTTCACATAGACCTCGTATCTAAATATCAATAATCTCCTTGAGGTCATGAGATAAATCAACTTCAACACAGACCCCTTTTTGAGGTCGAGCATGGTAAAAGGAGTCAGGTTCGACACATATAACATTGTTGAGAGACTGAGAAATGACATGCAAAAATGACCAACAAGGCAAAGGCAACCCATGAAATTTGACCCAGATTGGGATGTGAAACCTTTTATCATTAAAGACTATAAAGTCTCTAGAACATGGCTAAAAGACCAACAAAGAAGACCTAACATATCAAGGGCCATTCTATAAAATATCTTGAACATGGTTGACCTTAAAGGAGAAAAAGAAAGAAACCTTTGGTTAGGTTCTGGATGCCATCTAGGTGGACCACATGAAGGGTCTATGCCTTAGCAACCAAATCTAGAGCATGTTTTTATTGGGGATCCCCTCAACAAAAATATCCTATAAGAGTATGTTATATAACCATTGACATGCATTATTAAATTCTTGAATGGGCAAAATGACAACCATGAGCTTATTAGAAGATGTACCTCATGAAATAACTTGGGCAATTTTTTTTAGGGATGTTTGTTCATAGGAGCCATTATTGCTAGTTGCCAAAGCATCAACACCGACAATAATTGTTCTGTTAAGGTTGTTCAAGTCCATTATAAAACTAAAAAAATCTCATAGTTAATGCGGTATGATACAAGGCTGAGGAAAAATCACATAGTATGCAAGGAAGACAAAAAACTTTAACAAAGCAAATAAATCATCTCTTTCATGTATTTGAAAGAATAAAAAGTTATTAAATCTTAATGCATTGATACTAAAGGAAATAATTATACATTAATATTCAAAAAGTAATTAAAAAATATTTTATAACATAAATATTGTTAGAAAATTAAATTGTTTTGGTTGATAAAATTAGCAGTTCACCAATTAAGATAATAAAACCACTAATCTTACCTAAGGACCATTACATTAAAATAGGGGGTAAATGCAATAGATCTAACCACAACCCAAATAGGAAAAGGGTTGAAAAACTAATTAAATTTGCCAATTCATTGTCTTCCCCTTTTGAATGGAAATTTGGATGTAAATTTTGAAGTTAGGGTAAAACAATGGACAATTGAAGTGAAAAAATAATAACAAACTGATATAGATATCAAACAGAGCCATAAACAAGGATCTAAGTAGAGGAATAAGATCATAACCTATTCCTAAAATTTTGGGCTAAATTGTTAGGATTCAGATGGTAGGTTGCCCTGGTCCTATAACTCTGAGGCAAGCAAGTGGGATAATTTCTGGATCATGGAGACACACTAGATCCACTATTAGAATCTTGGGAAGAATTCTTGGGACTGGGATGATAGGTCATCCTAGTCCTCTTCTTTTGGCTTTGTCAAAATCTAAACCTATTCGTTGTTGTCAACTCTGTCAAAACCTTGAATCACAACTCCTAAGACAAGTTCCTACTTCTAGAAAGAGAGGGAAAAAGATTGTGGACAAGGTTTTATCTTGGTTCAAGACCTAGTTTAGGATTTAACCTTGAAAGTAAAATGATAATTGTAATGAAAATAGAATTAAATTGAAGAAAGATTCTTTCCTTTTGAGGAAAAGGCTAGATCTAAAATTGAATTCTTGTAATTAAAATGTATACCTTGATGAATCTTTCTTGAATCTTCACACAATGGGTTTAGGATGTCATGTAGAATGTCTTCATAGAATGTTGATCATGGATGACATCTTGAATGCTTGAACTTAACTTTACTTCTTTTCCAATGCTTTAGGAATGATTGATTGCTTGCTCACTTAAATTGAAAGAGAGATCGTGGATAAAATGGATGGCTTAGACTTTGTTAGGTTTCAAATGATAGGGGTAGGCCTCCTTTTATACTTAATTGTCTATAAATTATTTGAATTTTTGGAGGAGTCCAACATGGGATATAAATTCCAACTCACTTGATGTAACTATTGTGAGCACCAAATTTGGGTCCTGATTGAGAAGACCAAGGTGTTGTGGCACCATGGTCTTGAGCTAGGACCAGGATGCCCTAGCACCCTAGTCTTGAGAATCAGGACATGACTTTGAGGAAAAGACAAGAGAGAAGGTGAAAATATAGGTTTGTAAAGGGTGTGAACAAAATCAAAGTAGGCATTAGGCATCAAAAGACATAACGCCAAGGTGAGGTCTAGGTAAGGACCAAATTGTATGCAGATACAATTGATAATGCTACATTTAGCCCCCACTTTAGGAGTATGAGACTACACCCATACTCATGGTAAAGTACAAAGTCACATTGAAAAACTTTCACCAAGATACCAAAGAGACAAGACACACCAAGCCCCCAAGGACTTTAGGATCTCATACTCTAATATCAAGATAAAATGGACAACACATGAAAGGAAAAGAGAGTGTGACTATATCAGCCTAGTATGATTTGCTTACTATGAGTCATGAAAAAGAAAAAACCAAATTACAAAAAAAATGATTAGTTTACAAAGTAAATTGAATATTGAAAAAATGTCATGGTGTGTTCATAAAGTGTAACATTGAGCAAAGTATATGCTCCTATGTTGAAGTAATTGCATATGTGTTATCAGGAGCAACAAATTTAAGGTAACTATTGCATCTTTTATTTACTATTCTTTTATTGCATTGTCTCTTGGAGGATTTGTTATCACACACTCTTTAAAATCAAAACCTCCAACTACGTACTTTAAGCTCGCCATCTCTATAACAACTTCTCAATGGATGCTTCTATCAATAATGGATTTATCTTTAAGATTGTTGTTGTTATTTGTGATGAGATAGGACTTTGATTGTGATCTTCAAGGACTCTTCTTCAGTTGGATTCTTATGAGATCACTATTTTGACCTTGGTTTCCATTGCATTTTCTCTTCACAGTGAATGTTATCACTATATGTATCACCTTTTGGGATGTGTCTTTATAAGGACCAATCTTGTGTATCCTTTGTTACCTACAAAGAGCTTTGATATGCTTATTTTTCAGCTTATTGACATCATGCCTCTCTCCTCTATCATGCCCATATGATTGCATTTTCATCTTTTATATCTCAGTGTGCTTTAGTTGATTAGAATACTGCCTTAGAGGTCTGCACTATGTTTGTCTAATATACCACTGCCCTAAGTTGCTCATGTCCTTTGAGTGATGCATTCTTCTAATATTATTTATTAACCTTGAAGTGTTTAATTCTTTCATTGTACCTATTATTGTATGATGGCAGGATTTTATACTTGATCACTGTGTCAGCTGCCCTTGAATCATGTTATTTTGGTTATCGATTGATGCTATTATGATTGTGACAAAACCCTCATTCATTGATTCTCCATCTATTCTTTGTTGATTGTTCTATAGCTATTGGAATCTACCATGACTATTATTCAAGGTCTATGAATGGGGAATTGTCTGATTCCATTGGACACTGACACATTATTTATAATAGTGATCTCAAAAGTTCACTGTTGTGAATGATGAGCCCTTGTTCAATGAAGCTATATAGACATAGAAGCATAATAGGCTCAACCATTATGGGAGCCTCATTTTACACCACATCATTTTACACCACATGTTAAAATGTTGAACATGATAAATCAATAATAAATTGTGTACTTTTACTTGCATAGTGGACAATTTTTTTAGATAAAAATAGGGAATTATCCCTTCTTTTAATGATTTCACTTCCACTATGAAGATTTGATCCTAATTCTATGCATATTACCGATATGACTATATTAGATTGATTTCTCATAGGTTTAAGTTATTCAACTCTTGATGACATATGATGAAACAACCCTCTCAATATCTTGCAGGTGCACCTGACTGAAGACAAGAGGAAAGATGAAAACAGTGCTGAAGATGAAGTATCAACCTAACATTGAACAAAAAATGAAGGATGTAATGTTTCGTTATATGCTTTTCTTTTTCTTATCTTCAGTTGTCTATTCTTAGATCCTATGTTTTATCAATATGGTTCAGTCATTCCCACAACTTGTGTGGGAATTTTAAACACTCTTTTATTATAATGGATGCTTTAAAGCATGAAACAATAGTGTTTAAATAATCTTCTATGTTTCCTTCATTTCAAAAACGACTAGAATATAGCAGTACAATGCAAATTTGATGAATCTTTTGTTGTGAACTTTGCATAATAATCTGAATTCTATTTGAGATACTTCATTGCAAATGAATAATCAACATAAAATGAATACATACCTTTCACCTTAAATGTAGCAAATAATTCCATCTCTACCAAGATGAGCTGAAGGTAAAAAATTTGGCAGCATTTCTAGCTATTTATGTTGAATTCTTGCTGGCTAAGCATGCCTGATCAGTTGCCTTTTTGATTTATTGGGGGTGAGTCAAACGTTTTGCTCCCTCTTAATTCAAAGAATTTGTAACTCAATGTTTGAAACAATAGCAAAACAAAACTAAAATTAAACTATCGTGACTTTGTTTAAGACAGAGTCAGAAAACATGTGTATCTTCTACACTTATTGAAAAATAGAACTGAAATGAAATGTGCAATAAGCACTTATTTTAAGAAAAATAACTACTCTTCTTTGTACTCTACAAACTTTTATACTTAATAACCCTATTTGAGGTGAATTCCATTGACAGGGATTGGCAACACCTCTCCATCTAGCCTTGAGAGCTAGAATACATTATTTTGTTTACACTCTATGATAATGTATGGGCCATCCCACATGGCATCAAACTTTGTGTGTTTACCAGATCTTCTCTTTAGATCATCCCATTTAAAAACTAGATATCCCTCTTTGAAAACTCTTGGAACTTCTTTTCTGTCATATGTCCTTTTCATCTAAGCTTGATGAATTTCCAGGTTCTTTAATGATTCTTTCCTTACTTCTTCTAGCTCCATTATCTGTGCAAGCCTAATATGCATAGGTTCCTCATCCAGGAAGTCTAGTTATTTAATCA
This sequence comes from Cryptomeria japonica, assembly GCF_030272615.1. Classification (NCBI taxonomy): domain Eukaryota; kingdom Viridiplantae; phylum Streptophyta; class Pinopsida; order Cupressales; family Cupressaceae; genus Cryptomeria; species Cryptomeria japonica. Next base: position 457,943,452 of record NC_081411.1, read on the forward strand.
TACTTAATGTAGGCAACTCAACTAGAATAGGTATTTAAGCCTCTTTACCATATGTTATAACGTAAGGTGAATTACTCGTTTCTCTTTTAGGTGTAACCCTATCAGCCCCAAGAGCTAACTTCATCTTATCATGCCAAGTTCTCTAATTGTCTTGGATTGTTTTCTTGATGATTTTTATCAAGTTCTTATTAGTGGAATTTGCTTGTCCATTACCCTTAGGATAATAGTTTGAAGAAGTATTCAGATAAATATTATGCTTTACTAACCAATCTAAAACTCGTAAACCTATGAATGATAAAGCATTATCTTAAATAATTGAATCTAGTGTACCAAACTTGGAAACCAAATCTTGATAGAAATTCAAGATTGATGTTTTATTTGCATCCTTCAATGCAGCTACTTTAATCCACCTTCAAGTGTTGGACATACATGGATACTTATAGCCACAAACTACTTTACAAAGTGGATTGATCTTTTTTCTGGTATTTGAATCTACCCTTATGAGGTCTTATTGTCTTATAATCAATCTTAGGGTTGTGAGTACGCATTTGTGATAGTGGTAAGGAGAATAAGGGCTTACAAGAAATCAATCACTCTAAATATTGAGTGGATGATAAAATGCAGTCACCATTGATGCATTTCACCTACAATGTCAAGAATAAAAGCCAAAATTCAAATCAACTATTATAGAATAGTGATACTAGAGCTTCAAGAAAAGTAAAAGTTGAGCACTATCTTTTATAGTTAGTGCTCTCGTGAAAGAATAGTGCATCATGACTAGAAAATATAGTGGGTCTAGAGCAATCAAAATGAGAGGAGATCCATGAAGGATTGAGATACCAATACACAGTGGTAAGACAACATACATCAAACACAAAGGTCACTGTATGTAGTCAGATATGAGTAGAGGCATTATACACTGGTAAATGAACAAATCAATGATGACAACTAGGTTTAGAATCTACACAAATAGCGATTTATCATTGTCACAGACAAATCATTGAGTTATTAGACTAAAGTAATGCTTGACAGTGATAATGTAAAGATACCCTAAGAAATTTTCACAGAGAAAAGATCAAAATTAGTTAGCACTATCAAACACAAAAGACCATGAAGACATTTGTTACAGATAATGGGGATATTCATGTTAATTTCTAAACCCTAGACATTGTTCCTTGAGGAATTCACAAAGAGTAGCTAATCATAAAGGCATAAATACAGTCTTTAAGTTATCATGAAAACCCAGGTAGTAGTCTTAGGAGATCACAAAAGAGAAGGTAGAGATTAGAGGGAAAAAATAAGACCAAACCTGTAATCATAAATTTGAAGATATAAACAAATATAGTGATCAATTTTATATAATCCATCACCTACAGTAGAAAAAGGTAATCTGGGTATATGCCAAAAATGAAGCCACGGTATGGGATAAAGCATACAAAAGCACGATTGTGTGATAATAATCAAATAGAAACCCTATTATAATGCAAATTACTCAATCACAATGAAAGGATAGAGCCTCTAGAAGAGAGCCTCAAAAAACCCTAAGTAACAAAGATCACCTTCATAGTAGCCAAGAGAAATACAAAAATAATGCATCTATAGTCTAGTAAAATGCATGTATAGAGGATATATGCAAAAAACCCTAAATACGTGCATTAGAAAAAGCAAAGCTCCTGCAGTTTTCCTTCTATAAAAGGAATAATAGGAGGAGGAGAATAAAGTGCATACCATGCAACCAAGCTAAGAAGTCCAGTCCAAACCAAAAAGCTCCAGTTCAAACTCAAGAAGCATAGAGAATGCATGGTGGTGGCAGCATAGCAGAGCTTCTCCAAGAAGATGCAAAATGAAATTGTTACAGAATCCATAGGAGGTGGTTAAGCCATGTCACAAACCTGAGCACTATGTTACATAGCATAAGGAGACCAAGGGTGCACACCTTGCAAAAATCCCCTCAGCGCAAGCGAGGGGTTTGAACCTGTGACCAAGCTCTCATACCACTTCTTACAAAATCCATAGGAGGTGGTTAAGCCATGCCACAAACCTGAGCGTTGTGTTGCACAACACAAGGAGACCAAGGGCGCACACCTTGCAACATAAATAATGCAATGACTTAGGGATTTCTTGGGTTTTCTTTTACCATGCACAAGGCCAAATTTGATGGGATTATTTTAAACTTCTTTTAAAATAAATCATTCCATATTATTAGCCCAGGGTATTGACTTTTAAGTCAATAACCCTTGTGTTTTAAAAGGGTTCGAGAGAAATAATAGTCATAATACCTTGTAATTTTTTTCATGCCATCAACAATATTAATTTAACATTATTTAAAACAATTTCATTAATTTCTTTTAATAATTGTTAAATTAAATTATTTAAAAGGGCAAAACAATAAATATTGTGCATGCAACATGAAGTGAAGATTAAAATCTTTCTTGATTTTCTTTGATCATGTGAAGATGGATTTTGGAGGTGAAGATGAATATGCATAATAATTAAGTGTTTTCTTTTTATTTTTAATCAATTGAAGACCTTTTTGAGTTCACTTGAGTCAAATGAATCATTGGGTAGAGTTTGGAAATATGACTGCATGGAATACTCATTTTTGCTCCCTTTTTTCTAGGGTTTTTATTTCTACTTGTGAGAAGCATTGTTTTATTTTTTTCTCACTTTCAGTTAGCTGCGAGTTACACCTCTTGGTATCATTTTTGTCTGCCCTCATTTTATTATAAGGAAAAAGGGTCTATCTTTTTCCTTAGTTCTTGATTTTTATCTTTTTGCTCTTGGCAGAGAGATATTTTTTCTAACACAATTATACAATTAATATTATGCAACATCTTTTTTATAGGTTTAATCAGATTTGTTATCAGCATATGGATTCCTTTTAGTTTATAGTATCATCAAGTTTTTCCTTCAAGGTTTCATACATTATTATTGTGGTTGATTTGATAAGAAATTTTAATATGTTTTGAATTGGAAACCTTTATTTTTTTATGTCTCTTTCACGAGCATGTGTATGCAATTAAATTCATAGGTTATACATTGTGCAAGTGATCTCTTTAGCACTTTTAGTTGTGAAAACATTGTTTTCCTTTGAAAAAGATAATTTTGTCAGAGCCTTTGTATGAAACATTTAGTTGATTAAGTTGCTCAGGTTTGGTTGTGTAGGTAGAAATACTGGAAAGTGTTTTTGAATCAGGTTGAAATTATATTCTTTCATCATTAGGTCCATCACCTTCCTTTAAGTTCAGTCCATCCATTACTTTCAAGATTTTCTTCCCTTTTCCATGAAAGTTACAATCAAATATCAAAAAATCATACTACAAGCCGACCTATAATCCAGAGGTCTACTTTCAATATAGGCGCCCACAACCTGAAAGTTTTCCCATGTTTCTCAGGATTGCAAAGCATTCATTTTTTTGACATCACGGGTGCAATCCTCATTGACAATAGTAACATGCATCCAAAAGACAAGAACGTTACCACAATGAGATTCTCCCAAGAAAGGATAAATCAAAGGATAATGGTCACAAAACATATAGGAAAAAGCATATAAGGGATCCACTAACTTTGGGGTCAATTTTGTGCTTAAGATAAATAATGTTTATCAAGAACAATTATGCTGAATTAACCTCATCCCCAAAGGTAATGGAACTACGAACACAATGGAAGAAGAGAACAAGAGATAACAAACAAATGTATTTTTCAGTCAACATGGAAGAGACCAAAAAGAGAACTCAATGTGTTCCATCATACCCAAGTAGACAACGCAAGAGCACATTTATGAATAATAGCACATGTACAGCATGACATAGATACAATGTATAGAAGAATTTAGATATAAATAGAGGAATGCCACAATAGATTCAACCTCTTTATTACCTTGCACTAATATAGTAACAAGGGTCATCCAAGGAGAACCTAACACAACACAAAAAATATATCAAGAAACACATCATGGGGGAAGCACATTACAAATAAGAAAACACACAAAAGAGAATCCACAACATAAATGAAGCTAGTCAAGAAAATTATCTGCCTCCCAATATTGCTTAATATTATTTAGGGATGGTGGACAAGATGGAAGAGGAGCCATATCAATAATAGTAGATGGAGCTACTACAAGTTCCAAACAATGACCATGCTCTACTGATGCATCACTTTGTTTATTTCTAGGAGCTAAGGTTAATGCTTTTGAAACTATGAAGATAACTCGTGATTAATCTCAACAAGCTCGTAGATATCATCAAAATCATTAGGATCATCAATGTTAGCATGAACAACATTATTATCATCGTCCATATCATCATCTAAATTAATAAAATAGGATCTTTAACACAAAAAGAAGTTGAACCTGATAGGTCAATGATGAACCACAACTACCAAACTGGTACTGAGAGGGGGGTGAATTAGTACAAACACAAATACAATCAAAAACCGGTTTGACAGCAAATGCTCCAAATGACTGACAAACAGGGATACCAGTAAAGTAGAGTGAAACTAGTAACATCCAGTATAGCTCAATCAGTCATGAATCAATCACTCAATAAGCTTTCCTCTTAGCTCAAAACTACATTATCATTATATTCTCATGCATAAACTAGTAAAATTGACCATCAGATCTTCACAATAATGAGTTCAATATCTTTTATAGATAGACATAAAACATAGAACCTTCATGTGCTTAACAGGTAAAACCAAGCATCACAAGACAGAAGCATTTCACATGACACACATATTTTTCATGTGGAAACCCAACTAGGAAAAACCACGGTGGGGATGAATACCCATAAGCTAATTTTTGAACTCTTTAGAAGTCTTCTCTGTTAGGAGCCTTGCCCAGTTAAGGACATTACAATAGGTTCTGGTAGGAACCGATCTTGTTAAAGATCACCTGATTAAGGGATACCCGGTTAAGGGTTAAACCTAGTAGGGTCACCTTGTTAGAGGATTCAAGAACCCAATAGCTGAAAGGATCTCCTAAGCTTCTCTAGCTTCTCAGAACTCATTAGCCTCGAGTTACCTGGTTAAGGGATTTGAAACAAGTCGGTTAAGACTACCTGATTTAAGGGATTTTGAATCAAGCTAGTTAAGGCTACCCTATTAGGGGATTCTACAACTGTTGAAGTGGTTAGAGATCAACAAGTATTACAATGATCTGTTAATAGCACTTAATGCTAATGCAGATCTGTTTAGGCTCCTCTTTTCCTTCTGCACATTCACTTTGTAGGTATCTCTTCTCTCCTTTGGTCTGGCAAGAATCACCTATCACTTTCCTTGGATACACACTCACAACTTTTGCCAACAACCTCAAAAGGAAACCCAACATCGACCTTATAGGGAACATACAGGTCAGTAGCAAAAACCCTAAACCCTAAACCTGTTGGGTTAAGCAATTCAAACGGTTCGATCCTGACCATTGAATCATGCTGCATTAAATGCAACAATCTTGAATCGATCTCAAGATATTCTCCATTGTCCATTATCCACCATTTTCATGGCGGTTGATAACCCATCACGCGTTATCACTGTTTGACAAACTTCGCACATTCCTGAGGTAGATAGGAATAGTCATCTTCATCTAAGATCCTTCACGCACATAGAGCTTATGTGGAAACACAATCTGTCCTTCATCATATTGCTAACTCATCACACAAAGATCACCGATTGAGTCACACAGACTTGAGGTACTCCAACCAAAAACCCCAAAGTGGAAGCTACCTACCAACCGGTAGTCATACAATGCTTCCATGTGCTAGTTCCCATAACTACATGTCGGTTCACCTTGAACAAATATGTCACTTCACTTTGGCATATAAACCAGTTCATACATATTCCGGTTCCTCTCTCTTCACTTATCACATGTGCTGGTTCACACTATGTCCCATATTAACATTAATGACAACATACAATATCATTATGTCTTCATGCCAGTTTACATAATGCCATGTCGGTTCACATAATGCCAACAATCTCCCCCTTTGGCATTGATGGCAATATACAAAAGATATCTTCTATGCTTCACATCTTCTCCCCATTTGCTGCAGATATCTTTTCGCTTCACTCCTTCTCCCCCTTTGACAACAATGCCAAAGTGGAGGTACAATCATCACTGTTCCATCATGCTGCTCCCCCTGAGGAGTGGCATCCTTCAACACACCAATCAATCAAAACTTTGTCTTTCCAGTACCTGACTGATGTGGAACAATCACTTTTAGTTCACCTCCGGAAGGGGTAATACCCCTAATTCACCTCTCAAATGCACAAAAGTTGTCTTTGGGAGAGGCTTGGTGAATATGTCTGCTAACTATGCCTTACTAGACACATGCTCCAGTGCAATTTCTTTATTCTGAACCTTTTCCCTCAAGAAATGATACTTAAGCTCAAAATGCTTGGTTCTAGAATGTAAAACCGGATTCTTTGATATATTGATAGCACTTGTGTTATCACATAATATACTTATCGGTTCAGATGTAGGGATCCTGAAGCCTTCCAGTACATGCTTCATCTAGATTGTCTGAGTGCAGTTCATGAAAACTGCAACATACTCTGCTTCTGCTGTAGACTGAGAGATACAACTCTGCTTTTTACTCATCCATGAGACCATTCTACCACTGAGAAAGAATGCACCACCGGTTGTGCTCTTCCAGTCATCCACGTTACCAGCCCAATCAGCATCTATGAACACTTTTAGATTGAAATTATTGTTGTATGGGTACCACAATCCATAGTCAACTGTTCCCTTCAGATACCTAAGAATCCGCTTGACTACAATCAAGTGAGATTCTCTTGGACTCTTCTGGAACCTTGCAGTGATGCCAACTGCATGTGCAATATCCAGTCTGCTATGCACTACATAATGCAACTTACCAATCATTGACCGGTATTCCTTCTCATCAACTAGTGTCGAGTCATCCTCCTTTGTCAATTTGCAACCGGTCACCATCAGTGTACCAACCGGTTTGTTGTCTTCCATGCCAAAAGTCTTCAACACCTCTTTGACATATTTGGATTGAGTGATGAAGAATCCATCTTCCATCTGCTGGATCTGTAGTCCAATGAAGAACTTAATCCCCCCTATGAGTGACATCTCAAACTCTTTCTCCATCTCATTAGCAAACTCATGACTCATCTTATCATCTCCACCAAAGATGATGTCATCAACAAAAACTTCATAGATTAGAATCTGATCTCCTTCAGACTTCAAGTAGATATTGATATCTTCACTTGTTCTCTCAAATCTAATCTTTACAAGATGGGAATGTAGGCACTCATACCATGCCCTAGGTGCTTGCTTTAGACCATATAATGCTTTATGTAGCCTGCATACCATGTCACTATCTTCAGATAGGGTAAACCCATATGGTTGCTCAATATACACCTCCTCTTCAAGTACACCATTTAGGAATGCAGATTTTACATCCATTTGATATACCTTGAATCTCTTAAAAGATGCATATGCAAGAAGCATACAAACTCCTTCCAATCTAGCTACAAGAGCAAAGGTTTCCCCATAGTCTTCACCTTCTTCTTCAGCATATCCTTTGCATACCAGTCTGGCTTTATTCCTAATCACTTAGCCATCCTCATTCAACTTATTTTTCAACACCCATTTGGTGCCAATGACATTTTTATGCTCTGGTCTGGGTACTAAGGACCATGTACCATTTTTCTCTATCTAGTCAAGTTCTTCTTCCATTGCCTTGATCCAATCTTCATCTTTATGAGCCTCTTTGAATGACTTAGGCTCAAATTCAGAGATCATACATGAGTTTTCTCTGATCTTTCTTCTGGTAAGCATTCCTACATCCTTATCACCTATGATCTGCTTAGGATCATGATTCAACTTGACATAACAAGGAATGGTCTTAACTGGTTCTTCTTGCTTTTCTTCTTCATCCTCATCTTCATCAGTATCAGCATTCACCAGTTCAGGAACACTGTTATTGGTACTCGGTTGACTGACAACCAGTTCCCAAAAGGTTGCAACCAGTTCATTTAAAACTTTCTCACTGCCAGTTTCCTCAGTCTTCTCAGAGGATTCATCCACTCTTACATTGATGCTTTCCATAATTCTCTAAGTCCTATTGTTGTAGCACTTGAAAGCTTTACTCTTGGTGGAATATCCTAGAAATATTCCTTCATCACATTTAGCTTCAAATTTGCCTTGATGTTCACTACTCTTGATGTAACATTTGCTACCAAATACCTTAAAGTAGTTAACCACGGGTGTCTTACCGGTCCAATACTCATAAGGTGTTTTGTCCTTACCCTTTTTGATGAGTACCCGGTTCATAGTGTAGACTGTAGTGCTCACCGCTTCTCTCCAAAAGGTGTGAGTAACCTTTCCTTGGATCAACATGGTTTTAGCTGCTTCAACCACAGTCTAGTTATTCCTCTCTGCTAGGCCATTCTGTTGTGGAGTTCGGGGGGTAGACAGCTATCTCTTGATGCTAAATTCTTCACAATACTTGTTGAATTCACTAGAAGTAAATTTCCCTCCTTGATCAGTTCTGAGACATTTGATCCTTTTATCGCTTTCCTTCTCCACTAATTCTCTGAAAGCTTTGAATTTCCCAAAATCTTTAGACTTGTCTTTCAAGAATGTGACCCACGTCATTCTTGAGCAGTCATCAGTGAGAATCATGAAGTACCTATCACCCTGCACACTTCTAGTTTTCATAGGACCACATAAATCAGTATGCACAAGATCAAGCAAGTTGTCAGTAGTGAAAGATTTACCTTTAAAGGTTGAGGAAGACATTTTCCCCAATTGACATTCTCTACACAAGGTATTATCCAGTTTGCTCAGCACTAGCAACCCTCTAACTACCTTGATCCTACTAGCCTTCACAATGTTATCAAAGTTCACATGGTAGAATCTCCTATGCCATATCCAGCTATCATCAAGCTTAGCCATAAGACATGTACTTATATTTTCATTCAGATGAAATAGGTTACCTTTAGTCTGCATGCCGGTGGCTACCAATTTACCATCTTTACCTTTGATTCTGCAAACTCCATTCTTGAATTGCATAGTGAGACCACTGTCATTTAGCTGGGCAACACTTAGAAGGTTGTGTCTAAGACCATCAACCCAGTACACATTGTTAGTACTACTCTTTCCATTCAAAGAGATGGACCCTCTGCCTTTGACCATGCATGGTGCATCATTTCCAAAGCGAACCACACCACCATCATACTCCTCTAAGGATAGAAACATGCTTCGGTCACCAGTCATATGGTGAGAACAGCCACTGTCAATGATCTACTCATTGGAATCATCAAACCGGGAGACAAGAGCCTTCTTGTCTGCCACATCTTCCTTTACAGCAATAAACACAATGTCTTCATTCTCTTCATCTTTGGATTCCTCATCTGTGACACCTTCATCAACTGCCACAAAACAATCTCTCCGATTTCCTCCTTTGAATTTCTTGAACCTTTCCAGTTTATCCTTGTTGTCACTATTAGGACAGTTCATAGCAATATGTCCTATCTGGTTATAGGAGAAACATTTCAAAGGAAGCTTACCTTTGTATTTACCAATCCCTTTTGGAAATCTCCTGGCAAGAAGAGCTTCAAATTCCATCAAAAACTCTTCATCCTTCATTTCTCTATTCTGATTAGGTTCCCCAATAGTGCTAGCCTCTTTTCCTTTTCTAGATGGTATAGTAGAAGCTTTAAAACCTGATTCTGTCTTTTGAACACTACCATCAAAACTATTCAGCTCATAGGCTGTCAACTTGGCTATGATGGAATCTAAGGATGCCTTGGACTTGTCTATTGATCTCAGCTCCTGAATAGCAGCAACCCTTATTGCATAGACCGGCAACAGGGATCTCAGGACTTTGCTTACCACAGTGGAATCTTCTATTTTTCCACCTGCACTCTTTATTTCTCCAACAATTGTTTTGATTCTTATTCCATACTGCTGAATGGTCTCTCCTTCAACCATCTGCATGTCTTCAAACTTTCCTCTCAAGCTCTCTTCCTTAGTCTATTTTACATGCTCGTCACCACCATAGATATTTTCAAGAGCATCCCATACCTCTTTGGGATTTGCCTTGTCCTAAACATCAATAAATTCAATGTTAGATAGGCTACTGATGAGGGTTTCCATGACTTGCCCATTTTCTTGTATCTCTCTCTTTTGGTCATCGGTGAGAGTACCGGTAGGAACAAAATATACATTTTCAACATAACTATAGTGTTGAACACCCATGCTTTTGATGAATATCTTCATCCTGTCTTTCCATATACCAAAATTTTTCAAGTTAAAATTTGGACCTTCCCTCTTCATCATTTGACTAGGATCTTTTCCTCAAGTGGTTAAGCTTACAACACAGAGGACCGGGAGGGCTCTGATACCAATTGATAGGTCAATGATGAACCACAACTACCAAATCGATACTGAGAGGGGGGGCGAATTAGTACAAACACAAATATAGTCAAAAATCGGTTTGACAGCAAATGCTCCAAATGACTGACAAACAGGGATACTAGTAAAGCAGAGTGCAACCAATAACATCTAGTATAGCTCAATCAGTCATGAACCGGTCACTCAATAAGCTTTCCTCTTAGCTCAATACTACAGTATCATTATATTCTCATGCATAAACTAGTAAAATTGACCATCAGATCTTCACAACAATGAGTTCAATATTTTTAATAGACAGGCATAAAACATAGAACCTTCATGTGCTTAACAGGTAAAACAAAGCATCACAAGACAGAAGCATTTCACATGACACACATATTTTTCACATGGAAACCCAACTGGGAAAAACCACGGTGGGGATGAATACCCACAAGCTACTTTTTGAACTCTTTAGAAGTCCGCTCTGTTAGGAGCCTTGTCCGGTTAAGGACATTACAATAGGTTCTGGTAGGAACTGATCCTGTTAAGGATCACCCGGTTAAGGGTTAAACCTGGTAGGGTCACCTTGTTAGAGGATTTCAAGAACTCAATAGCTGAAAGGATCTCCTAAGCTTCTCTAGCTTCTCAGAGCTCATTAGCCTCGAGTTACCCGGTTAAGGGATTTGAAACAAGCCGGTTAAGACCACCCAATTTAAGGGATTTTGAATCAAGCCAGTTAAGGCTACCCTATTAGGGTATTTTACAACTGTTGAAGTGGTTAGAGATCAACAGGTATTACAATGATCTATTAACAACACTTAATGCTAATGCAGATCTGTTTAGGCTCCTCTTTTCCTTCTGCACATTCACTTTGTAGGTATCTCTTCTCTCCTTTGGTCTGGCAAGAATCACGTATCACTTTCCTTGGATACACACTCACAACTTTTGCCAACAACCTCAAAAGGAAACCCAACATTGACCTTATAGGAAACATATACGTCGGTAGCAAAACCCCTAAACCCTAAACCTGTTGGGTTAAGCAATTCAAATGGTTTGATCCTGACCATTGAATCATGCTGCATTAAATGCAACAATCTTGAATCGATCTCAAGATATTCTCCATTGTCTATTATCCATCGTTTTCATGGCGGCTGATAACCCATCACGCGTTATCACCATTTGACAGACTTCGCACATTCCTGAGGTAGATAGGAATAGTCATCTTCATGCAAGATCCTTCATGCACACAGAGCTTACGTGGCAACACGATCTATCCTTCATCATACTGCTAACTCATCACACAAAGATCACCGATTGAGTCACACAGACTTGAGGTACTCCAACCGAAAACCCTGAAGTGGAAGCTACCTACCAACCGGTAGTCATACAATGCTTCCATGTGCCAGTTCCCATAACTACGTGTCGGTTCACCTTGAACAAATATGCCACTTCACTTTGGCATATAAACCGGTTCATACATATGTCGGTTCCTCTCTCTTCACTTATCACATGTGCCGGTTCACACTATGTCCCATATTGACATCAATGACAACATACAATATCATTATGTCTTCATGCCGGTTTACATAATGCCATGCCGGTTCAGATAATGCCAACAGAACCGTCATTTTTCTTAAGCATTTTTAATTTAGGTGATTTTAGTTGAACTTCCTCACTAGGATTCGACAAAGGTTGGATAAATGGGACCAAATCAACATTTGGTTTCTTTAGGGAGGAAATGGTTTGGGAAGCAATCTCGCAAGCCTTAGCACGACATTCTCTTACACAATGATTTCTTTAGTTTTAGTCAAGACTTGCAAATGTTGAGGATCAATTTACATAGACTTATTTTCTTGCCAACACACTTTCCTTTGTAGGACATAGGAGATGGGACTGTGACATATATAGGGTGAATAGAAGGAGTAGAAAGAATACCAAGTCTATTATGAGGAGAAGAAAAATACATGGGTGTAGGGTCTCTAGGTTTACTCAAGGCCATTACCATCTCATATTTCTATTCATGATAAGATAAGAAAATGATGTCATTTTGAGGCTTTAAGGGCTTGGGTTGTTTAGGCCAAAAGTAATCAAGAGTGAAATTTCCACACTTTATTGTGTTGGAAATTTGCAGAAATTGATGATGTGTTTCATTGATGTTTATCATTTATGTCAAAACTAGTTGTTTTGCTATCTACCGGCTTCCGGTAGAGCGGTTGGTCTTTGATGTTGATCTAGAGATTTGTCTCTAGTTTTGGTCTGACTATTGTAATTGGTTTGGATTGGTTATCCATGTGTTCCTGATGTGTATCACATTCAAATGGTTTGGGATTTGGTGATCCGGATGCTACCATATGTTCTAGTAAGCCTTTTGGTTACCGGTAAGGGTTTTACCGGCAGCGCTTTGATGAAGATCGTTTGATGAATCCGATAAGTAGTGATGGTGCGGCTTCTAGAAGGTTATCATGTTCATGTTCTAGTTGTGCATGGTGTTTCATTTGGCTTATGGCAACCTATTTTAGGTACGGTGGTTATTCTATTAGGTTATGGACCGATTTATGTAACATGTTGGTTGATGCTCCCAATGTGTCACTGGTTGGATTTATTGTTTGGTTTATGTTGTTTCGGTATTAGGCTGACTTGGTTTATCATTAGTTTATGGGATTATGTAACAGATCTATTGTATTAACTCTTAGGTGGCCGAACTAATTGTTTAGGTCTCGGGTTGGTATAAATATAATGTAAAATCTCTTTGTAGATCATATATATGTGGTAGGTCAAGGTTATGGGATTATTTGTGTGTGAATAAAGTTGTAATCATATGCAGAGCTTTTGGTTGATCATAGGTGATTGAATTAAGTTTGTAAAAGAGGTTTAAGACCTCCCATATTGAGTTTAACCAAAAATCTACTCAGGCATAGGAGATGTTATTCTTGCAGTTCATTCATCTTTCTGGATTGTAGTCTAGATTTATTTTGTAGTTAGTGAGGCGTCTTTTGTGATGAGTAGTGCACTCTAGGCTATTGGCCTTCCTGCATGTGCAGGCCCCTCTTATTGTAATCACATACTTGTTGCAGAAGTATTATTTGACTATGGGTAGGCTTCCCACCATGGTTTTTCTCTTTACCGGGTTTTCCACATACAAATCATGGTGTTATATGTTATGAATGGTTAGTAATTATTCTTTGATTTATGTTTATGCTTGATTTTTATATATGTTATTCTGGTATTTGATTTATGAATTTCAGTAAAAGGTTTTGTGTGCTTAAAGTTGTATAATCTATTGACAAGTGATTCACCCCCCCCCCTCTCGGTTGTCCATCAGTTATCCTAACACATTGTGGGTTGGTAAAGGCTATGATTAACTATTATAATAGTGCCATTATGAGGGCATTTCAAACATTTATGAATTGTATAAGGGATACCTTTCATGGAAGAGAGCCAAGGATGTACCAACTTCACATGAAATTGATTCAATGTAAGAATAATAAAAATAGTGACATCTAAGCACTTAGTACTGAACTCAATGGGAAGAGTAATGGAACCAATGGTAAGACAAGAAAAATAATCATAAACCTTAACCATAACATCACATTTATCATATGTTACTTTATGCAATTGTGAGTAAAAAGATGTTCTTTAGTAATCACATTCACCATACATATTGGATCAATGAGAACACCTCATGAGAGTTTGTCTTTGATCTTTGTAGTATTATATGATGGGCCATCAGGTGCAACAATAGTTACACTAGGATTGAAGGTAATGCATAAATATTTTTTAGGTTAAGGTTTGTCAAACATTACTAGATTCTATACCAAGGTCATTATGAGAAAAAGAAAGTGACTCAAACTCAACAACATTAGTAGAATAAGAAGGTAACAGATTGGTGAAGATTTGGATATTTTGGTTAAGAGGAGCTACATACATATTCTCTTTGTCATTCACACTAGCTACAAAAATAGTGTTATTATTAAAGTCTTGAATCTTATTTCTCAACTAGTAACATTTATTTGTATCATGACTAAGTTGACAGTGATATTGACAAAAAGCTTTAGGATCATGAGTGGCTGGAAATGGCTTAGAATAATCAATTGGTTTGATGGGAGGAAGTTGCAACACACTATTATTTATCAATCTCAACATTATACTATGCAAAGATTCAGAAAGAGGAGTTAATTATTTTCTAAAGTACTTGGATAAAGGGGCCAGACCTGATGTTGCGGTTGCCACTTGAGTGTTGATCTTATCATTTATCTTGATGAAACCTTTATTGGGTTTGAACTTCATAAATGATTGTTGATCACTCTCATTCTTATCAGTCAGAGCCATTGAAGAGGATGATTCAAATTGACTTAGTTGAAGCTGATAATTATGAAGCACTGCACATAGTTAAGTAAAAGAAACAAACTAAAAAATAGAAGCTTATCTCTAATATCTTTTTATAAATTAGTAATAAAAAATCTTTTAACATCATGATTAGGAACATGATAATCAATTTGTGAATGCAAATGTTTATATCTACGAATAAAATTAGTCACTTTTTCTCTAACTTCTTTCTTACAATGAATCAAATCAATCAAACTAATCTTAGGACAAATTTTATTTTGAAACTGCTAGATGAAACAATTAGCCAATTATTGGGAAGAAGACATAGAATAAGGAGACAAAGAATAATACCATTGCAAGGGTTTATCTCTAAAGATTCAAGTAAATAATTTTTCCATAAGTCTTTGATCATGAGAGAAATAACTACACAAAGTTTGAAATGTCTTTGAACATGAGTCAAAGGGTCACCCTTTCCATTGTATAACTTGAACTAGAGAATTTCCATATGCTTAGGAGGAATTGCATGAAAAACATCATCAGATAATGGACTTGCTACATCAAATGTGGGAACATTGAATTTGGATTGAGTTATAGAAACCAATTAGTGATGTAAGGATGTAATAGTTCTCGCTAGGATATTGATAGTTACTTTAGTGGAGGAATGAGAATTGGACATATTGGATTGTGATGGAGGATTAACATTCTTGTAAGTCCGTGGAAGTTGAGAATAAGGAGGGGGAAAATTATGGTATGTTGGTATGGGAGATGGTTGTGAAACAAATGGAATATTCACACAAGGAGGTATGTAACAATATTGATTAATATGATTGCATCAATGACTAACATGTGTAAGATTAATATTTTATGTGTAATTAATCATGATAGAAGATGTAAATGTAGGCACACTAGGAAAGGATGTGTAGGTCCCAGAGACAACTGAGAGGGGGGGGGAGGGTGAATCAATTGTCTAATAAATTCAAACCAAAAACTTATTAACCAACTTAATGCTTAATACCGATAAATTAGTTAAGTATGCCAGTGGACAATGTTAACAAAAAATTGTTGTACCGGTAAGAATTAATGCATGAAACATAAGCACAAAGTCATCCACAACACATGACACCAATATTTGTACGTGGAAACCCTATAAGGGGAAAAACCACAGTGCAAAACCTTACCCACAATCAGATGATACTACTGCAGATAGTAAGTGTACAAGAGGGGTCTGCACATGCAGAAAGGCCAACAGCCTAGAGCTCACTACTCAATCACAAATGGGAGTCACATTGACTACAGTTGGATGGTTAAATCCAATGAGAATGTACTGCACAAAATAGCATCTTCATATGCTGGATTCAGTACCGGTGTAATGCTGATATGCTTCTACAAAAACCTAACTTCACCTTCAAATGATGTCTTCGCGTATATCCCTACTTGATCTCACATATACCTTTCCTTAGATCTTTTTCGCATTCCACACTTGATCTTACAAATAAGATCTTACATTTATACCATACCCTAAGACCAATTTTAGTAGGTCGGCTCTACAAGATATTACAATAAAAACATTTTACAAACAATACAATATCCGATGCAATAACTGATTGAACATGTTGGCTTAATGCATTTACAACAATAATAAATCATCTCCATAGCGTGCCACACTAATCTGGAAAAGATAAACCTGTCGGTGTAACCCTAGATAACCTGGACCTATTTGCCGATAAAAGCAAATATGCAAATGAGAATATACCAATGATTATTACTTCAAATTAAAGTGTCCACATGATGTCTTTGACATTACCAAATGTCTTCCATGTCAACGCAGGTACCGGTGAACATTATATCCTGCCGGTTAACCATATACCAATAACTGTTTGCCAGTGAATGTTGCTGGATCTCCAAAGTAGGTGTATTTAGCAGGTGTTGACATCAATGACAAAACCATACCAAAATACCAACAATCTCCCCCTTTGGCATTGATGGCAACACAAGATGGAAAAACCATCAAAGTGCCAAAACAGAAATGCCAAGTACAAAAACCAATTCTCCCCCTGGGAGTAATATGTGTTTATACCAATCTCTCCTCAAAAAGATAATGCATTTTTCATACATCTCTCCCTAATGTTTTTCCATATATCTCTCCCCCTTTGACATCAAATGCCAAAGTCACAAAAGGTCAAGTTCATACAAAATACCAACCAAGTCAATATACCAACTACTCCCCCTGGGAGGTAGCTTCCTCATCAAATACAGGAATAAAAGATTTGTCCATTTATTTATGTCGGTTGATGACAATCATCATCTGTCTAAGTCTCTACCGGTGGAGGTAAGACTCTGAGCTGATCTCTGAGATACTCAAAAGTTTCCTTGGGCAAAGGTTTTGTGAAAATATCTGCAAGTTGTTCTTTAGTATTCACATAAACCAGTTTTATCTCTTTTTCTTCAACTTTTTCCCTTAGAAAATTCAGTTTGATAGAAACATGTTTTGTTTTAGAATGTAATACTGGATTCTTAGATATATCAATTGCTATAGTGTTATCACAATATATAGTAATAGGTTCCTTGCATTTTACCTTTATGTCTTTCAACATTTGCTTAAGCCAAAGTACCTGTGTACAATTTGTTGCTGCTGCAACATATTCCGATTTTGTTGTTGATAAAGATGTACAACTCTGTTTCTTACTTAACCAAGAAACTAATCTCTTTCCAAGAAGGAATGCTCCTCCAATGGTGTTTTTTCTATCATCCACATCTCCTGCCCAATTTGCATCTGTGTATGCATATAGATCAAAATTTTCATCTTTAGGATACCATAATCCAAGATTTGTTGTGCCTTGTAAGTACCAGAAAATCCTTTTTACTGCTGATTCATGATTTTCCCTAGGATTACTCTGAAATTTAGAAACTATACATACTACATTCATAATATCAGGTCTGGTTTGTGTCAAATACAGTAATCCTCCTATCATAGATTTGTATCTAGTTGGATTAATAGGTGTAGATTCATCCCTTTGAGATAATTTGTCATTTGTAGTCATAGGTGTGCTTACCGGTTTAGAGTTCTCCATCTCAAATTTCTTAAGTAGTTCTTTCAAGTACTTAGATTGACTCAAAAATATGCCTTTATCAGTCTATAAAATCTGCAATCCTAAAAAGAATTTTATTTCTCCGATCATAGACATTTCAAATTCATGCTGCATTTTAAGAGAAAATTCTTTGCATAATCCATCTTCTCCTCCAAAGATTATATCATCAACAAATACTTCCATAATCAAGATGTCATCATTAGTTACTTTGTACTATAAATTGCTATCTGCATTTCCTTTAGTAAAACCAATCTTTAAAAGATACTTATCCAGTCTTGCATACCAAGCTCTTGGAGCTTGTTTTAATCCATACAGAGCTTTTCTTAATCTGCAAACCATATCATTGTCATCTATCAAGGAAAATCCATTAGGTTGTTCAATATAGACTTCCTCTTCAAGATCTCCATTCAAGAATGCACATTTAATATCCATTTGATAAACTTTGTAATCCTTGTGAGCTGCAAAGGCCAAGAATAATCTAACTGCCTCAATTCTGGCTACCGGTGCAAAGGTTTCATTGTAATCAAGTCCTTCTTTTTGAGAATATCCCTTACACACTAGTCTTGATTTATTTCTGACAACCTTACCATCTTCATTGAGTTTGTTTCTAAATACCCATTTGGTTCCAATTACATTTTTATTTTCAGGCCAGGGAACTAATGTCCAAGTATTATTTTTCTCAATTTGTCCTAATTCTTCTTCCATAGCTTTAATCCAAAATTTATCTTCACATGCCTCATTGATAGATAATGGTTCAATTTGAGAAATAAGACATACCTCTTCATTTGCCAATCTTCCTCTTGTCATGACTCCTTTAAATTTGCTTCCAATTATCTGATCTTCAGAATGATTCAGTCTTACATACCGGGGTGTCTTAGTCTATTGTTGTTCTTCAATTATTGTGGAATCCTCTGATGATACCGGAGTAACTGGATCATCATTTTGTACCGGTGGATTTACTGTTGGTTCATTTGTCATAATTTCTGTTACCAGTTCAAAGTCTATATACCTTGAAGTTCCTCTATATTGTTCATCAATCTTTACATTTGTACTTTCAACAATTTTCTGTAATCTTTTATTAAAACATATATAAGCTTTACTCGTAGATGAATAACCAAGAAATATTCCTTCATCACTTCTAGGATCAAACTTGCCAATATACTCATCTCTTCTAATATAACATTTACTTCCAAAAATTCTGAAATACTTAAGAGTAGGAGTATTACCAAACCATAGTTCATGAGGGGTCTTACCGGTTTCACCTTTGATGTGAACTTTGTTGAATGTATAGACAGCAGTGCTTACTGCCTCTCTCCAGTACACATGTGGTAGATTTGCTTTAGATAACATACTTCTTGCTGCATCCAAAATAGTTTTGTTTTTCCTTTCAACAACTTCGTTCTGTTGTGGTGTCCAAGGTGCTGATAACTGTCTTTTGATTCCATTTACTTCACAGAATGTATTAAAATCTCTAGATGTGAATTCTCCTCCTTGATCTGATTTTAAACATTTAATTTTCTTACCGGTTTCATTTTCAACCATTGCTTTAAATAGCTTGAACTTCCCAAGTGCTTCTTGTTTTTCTCTGAGAAAAGTAACCCAACACATTCTAGGATAATCATCAATAATTAGCATGAAATATCTATCACCTTGTAAGCTTTTAGTTCTAGCTAGACCACATAAATCAGTGTGAATTATATCAAGAGCATTATTGGATTTTTCTAGAATACTTTTGAAACTAGCTCTAACTTGTTTTCCAAATTGACATTCCTTGCAAATTGTATTCTGAGGTTTCACAATTTTAGGTAGATCTCTAACAGCCTTAGAAGTACTGATTTTTATCATGCAATCAAAATTTACATGACATAGTCTTTTATACCATAGCCAACTTTCATCTATATGTGCAATTAAGCATGCCTTTTCACTATTATTCAAATGAAAGATATTACCTCTAGTCTGATTACCGGTTGCAATTTCTAGACTAGTTCTATTCATGATTTTGCATTTTCCATTTTTAAATTGTAACTAAAAACCTTTCTCAACTAATTGACCAACACTTAAAAGATTGTGTTTTAATCCTTCAACATAGTAGACATTGTCAATGTTATGTTTACCATCAAGAGATATTGAACCCTTACCTTTGATTGAACAGGCTTTGTCATCTCTGAATCTTACTAAACCTCCATTGTATTCTTGAAAGTTCAAGAATTTACCTTTGTCTCCAGTCATGTGATGTGAGCATCCTGAGTCAATAATCCATTCATCCTTGGATTTAACTTTGGCTGCTAGGGCTTGTTCTACCGGTTGAGCAATAGGTACCGGTTGATCTTCTGTTATAGAAGCAAAGACCCATCCGTTGTCTGTTGGATCCTCATCAGAATCATCAGTCACACCTTCATCAGCAATGTAACAAGATTTATCTTTGTTTTTCTTAAATCTGTATCTTTGATATTCAGGATTAGGTTTGTATGTCCTTCTAGCGTCTTCTCTTAGTCTAGCATGTCTATCAGGGCATCTTGAAGCCATATGACAAATCTTATTGCAGTTGAAACATTTACAGGGTGCTTTACCTTCATACTTACTTCCAATTGGACCTTTTGGCATTTTTCTTGCAAATAGTGCTTCAAGCTCTTCAAGCTCTTCATTCTCCTTCCTGGTATCTTCAAGTTCTCTTGCATAAAAGGCTCTCCAGTCTGATTTGTCGAAGGATGGAGCAGATGATGTTGATGCTTTGAAGGCCAAATCAGTTTTTATAGTAGCAACAGGACCAAATTCCTCAATTTCAAAAGCTGAAAGTTTTCCAATCAATGTGTCCCTAGTTACTGATGTATTAGGCATTGTTCTCAACTCATTTATAGTAGTAACCTTCATTTTGTATGTCGGTGGTAAACCTCTTAAGATTTTTGAAACAATCTCATCTTCACTCAAGGTTCCTCCACAACATTTGATACCCAAAACAATTTCATTTACTCTTTCCATAAAAGCAGAAATCCTTTCATCTTCTTCCATTTTTAGATGTTCATACCTGACTCGGAAGCTTTCAAGTTTTGCAATTATGACTTTGGAATCCCCTTCATTTAGTGTTTCCAAATGATCCCAAATAGCTTTTGCAGTGGATCTATCTAATAATCCCATGATTTGTTGATCTGATAATGCGCTCAAAAGTGCTTCTCTTGCTTTGCAATCATTTTCTTCATCTTTGGCTAAAGTAATGGGAGCAGTCTGACTAGCTACAGCAGCAGTATAACCATTCTTAGTAACTTCCTAGATGTCTTTACCAATGCAATTCAGATGTGTCTCCATTCTGATTTTCCATATCCCATAGTTGGTTCCATCAAGTTTAGGACTATCCTTTCTGGAATACTTAGTAGACATTGGATCTCCTCAAGTTGTTAAACTTCTGCAAAAAGAGGACTAGGCTCTGATACCAATTGTAGGTCCCGGAGACAACTGAGAGTGAGGGGGTGTGAATCAGTTGTCTAATAAATTCAAACCAAAAACTTATTAACCAACTTAATGCTTAATACCGGTAAATTAGTTAAGTAAGCCGGTGGACAATGTTAACAAAAAATTACTATACCGGTAAGAATTAATGCATGAAACATAAGCACAAAGTCATCCACAACACATGACACCAATATTTGTACGTGGAAACCCTGTAAGGGGAAAAACCCCGATGGGAAACCTTACCCACAATCAGATGATACTACTGTAGATAGTAAGTGTACAAGAGGAATCTGCACATGCAGAAAGGCCAATAGCCTAGAGCTCACTACTCAATCACAAATGGGAGTCACACTAACTATAGTTGGATGGTTAAATCCAATGAGAATGTACTGCACAAAATAGCATCTTCATATGCTGGATTCAGTACCGGTGTAATGCTGATATGCTTCTATAAAAACCTAACTTCACCTTCAAATGATGTCTTCGTGTATATCCCTGCTTGATCTTGCATATACCTTTCCTTAGATCTTTTTTGCATTCCACACTTGATCTTACAAATAATATCTTACATTTATACCATACCCTAAGACCAATTTTAGTAGGTCAGCTCTACAAGATATTACAATAAAAACATTTTACAAACAATACAATATCCGATGCAATAACCGATTGAACATGTCGGCTTAATGCATTTACAACAATAATAAATCATCTCCATAGCGTGCCATTCTGATCTGGAAAAGATAAACCTACCGGTGTAACCCTAGATAACCTGGACCTATTTGCCGGTAAAAGCAAATATGCAAATGAGAATATACCAATGATTATTACTTGAAAGTAAAGTGTCCACATGATGTCTTCGACATTACCAAGTGTCTTCCATGTCAATGCAGGTACCGGTGAACATTATATCCTATCGGTTAACCATATACCGGTAACTGTTTGCACAGTTTATTGTTTGCCGGTGAATGTTGCTGGATCTCCAAAGTAGGTGTATTTAGCAGGTATTGACATCAATGAAAAAACCATACCAAAATACCAACAGGATGTAGGCATAGGAATGGAAAGATTAACTTGGATAGTAGGTTGAGAATAACCAAGGAATTTATCATAACTTTTTATTGGCATAATATTAGTATCAACAATATGAGTAAGGCCACACAACAAATCCACACCTATCTTATCACTTTGAACCATTCTTTTTAATCCTTTAATCAAGGGGATTACCTCACCATCTGAGTATTGTTGACCCATCCATTGCTGAAGATTTTTAAACTCATCATCAATCTTATCCAATTGGTCAATAGTTAGTGATTCATACTCATCATAATAATTATGAGGTGAATGAGGATATGGAAAATATTACTTCAATTTTTGGACTAGGCTTGCAAAGTTAGATCTTTAGTTTTGCACTTCTAAGGCATTATCTTGCACATTTAGACTCCATTTATAAAAAAAACATTAATTGAAAGGTGGTTCAGTGCTCTATCCAAATATCTGGTTCATTTTTCCAAATTTTGTACTAGGTACATTTTATTTAAAGATTTATGTGTTTTAAGTATTTGGTCAATTAATTGGATATTTTAGCACTTGGGATGGATCTGTTTGTTGGATAGAGTTTTATTTGATATATATTATATGATTTGAGGTGTTTGCAATTTGATTATTTTGTATGAGGATGTATCATGGGTTTTATGTTTATCTATTTATTATCAGCTTGACAAAGGGAAATCATGAATCTTGGTGACATTGCATCCTAACACATCTTAGGTGGCTATATATTTTTCCTTTTTTGTATGGACTCATAGTGTTCTATATTAGACCTTGAGTGTCCTTGTGCACTTTGGACTGGAATTTTAGAGATGCATGGATACCCTCATATTTCTCCATTCCTAAAGTAGCTTGTAGTAAATTGTCTTCTTCCCCTTTCACATTCAAATTGTATACCCTTAGATAATGATACTTTCGAGGAGCTTGAGTATATCATAAATCTTGCATGTTATGATAGATTGGAGGCCTATCTCCATGTTCCTACTCCTCACATTGAGATCACATCTCAATCATCTTCATCCTCTATTAATCATGATGAGCTTAGCATTAGTGCAATCATAGCCCTCATTGATTCAATGCAACGAGGCATTGTTCTTTCAAACAAAAATACATGGGATTTGTATCTTATAGACATATCATCCTTGTTTGTGGAGTCTCATACTACAGATTTGGTAAATAATTTTAAGGAAATTCATCCCTTTTTGTTGATAGACTCACTAGTGTTGTCAACCCATCCTCATCACCTATGCAGCTTATTATTCATCACTTTTTGTATAGTCCTAATTTATCAGTTCCTACATTAATTGGGCACATACCCGATTGGTTTGTGACAACAACATCTTTCAATATGGAAACATAAATATTTGAGTACTTTCTAGATGCACATAGTAAATGAATTTATATTCCTACATCTTCATGTTTATGGGAGTGTCTCTTCATATCTCTAGTGGATTTTTTTCTTCCTAAGGGGAGAAATGTTGTTTGTAGTTAGTAGATCACGTTTTGTATTTAGACATTCATCATTGGTACAAGAGTTGATTCTTCATTGGGGTAATTCTTATTCTCTCTCTCTCTCACACACACACACACACTTATGGGGGGACATTCATTGTACTATTGTGATAGAAGTAGTCCCTAGGGGGTCACATTAATTCATACTTGTTTCCTCCTTTCACTAATATAGTTATTGCATTTTTTATCTTTTAGAAAGGAGTTTTATTCCACTAGTTTTTTCTCCTTTTCTTCAATTGTGAGAGTTGCATTTCTTTGTGTATTGGTAAAAAATTAGGGTTTCCACCATAGAAGGAAGAAACCTCTAATTTTGTGGTTTAAAGGCCATTACATTAAAAAAAAAGTCCAATCCAATAAATCTAGTCACAATCCAACAAAGATTAAGACTGAGAATACTGGTTGGATTGGGGGGTTGATAATGTGAATTAATATACCCTCTTTTGTGAGTTTAAATGCTGAAATTTGGATAAAAGTGTTGGAAATTGAAGTAGATATGCATAAACAATAAGCTATAGTTGCTAGATTGAGCCACAAACCTGGATATGATAAATGTAAGAAAATTTTGACCTATTCCCAAAATGAGCTCCTAAAATGTCATGAGCATGGGCTCATCGCCCTGGTCCTCCAAAAATTTTGCACTACAATGGGGGATCGATTTGCCACTGTAAATAATGCTTATTCTGAAGATCTCAGCTCCATACTTGTTTCCTACACATAGAAAAAAGGGAAAATAGGTGGGGAATAGGGGTTTGCCTAATTCAAACCCCACTTTAGGAATTAACATTGAATGAAATATTACAAAAACTAAAATAAATGATGGAAGGATATACCTTAGATCTGTAATGAATGATAATGATGCTTTTTCCCTTGAATGTAGCCACATAAGTTGTATGAAATGGCATGAACATAAAAAACCCCTAATCACACACACATGCTTGCATAAGAATGAAGTAATGTTGCTCCACAATGGATAAATGAGGAATGTGCAACCTTGAAGACCTCTAGAGATGCTTGATGACGAATGCTTCAATTCTTTAATGATAGATTTCTTGAATGGATGCTTTATGATTATCCTATTATACTCTTATATCCTTAAATGAGAGGCATGGAGCTCCTCATATACTTGTCTGTCAAAAAACACCTTAATTTTCTGACATAGGTATGATGGTATGATGAATCAATAAGGATCCGGTAAACTACTAAGAGGGGGGGTGAATTAGTAGATAGAAAAGTGACATAAAATTTTCACCAAACAAAAACAACCTCTCAAGACAAACTCAAAAATGTCAAATTGCAATATCACTATCAAGTAAACCGATTGACTATCATAACATAATAACAATAAAACAACTCTAAAACTTACAAACCATTTAACCAAAATATCCAAATACTTTACTGACAAAAGTAAAAGCTCTTTTCAAATTGTTGGCGGTCATCATATCATATATAAGTGGATTTAGCAGTTACGAAAATTAACCATATCAAACGTAACCACAAAAACATTCACCACTTGACACAATGATTTTGATGTGGAAACCCAAATGGGAAAAACCACGGTGGGGATGAATACCTACAAGTATTCTAAACTCTTCTAAAGTTTTCCCTATTAGGAGCCAAGCCTGTTAAATCTTTACAATAAGTCCTATAAAGAACAGATCCTGTTAGGGACCACCCAGCTAAGGGATTGACTATAATGCCCCATTAGAAGCAATACCCTGTTTGGAGTAACCTCGGTAGAGGATTTGAAATCCAAGCTAATGGATCATCTAGTTAGAGGATTTAGATAACACCAAGCTTGTTAGAGCTTACCCAGTTAGGGGATTTGACTGTTGTAATTGTTAGAGAACAACAGGGGTTTCCTGATCTGTTTGAATAGCGCTACACTTTCTTGTTCAGATCCTTTTTGTGCTCTTGTCTGCCTTTACACATATTGTAGATACATCATCTGGTTTGGCAACCAATCACTCTTACATTCAACCGAAATTTCTAGCACAACAACAAAAAAACTCATTGACCTTACAAACAAAACAATAGGTCAGTAACACATCACAAACCTAATATCTCATAGAGATTACAAACAAATCGGTTCAAGTATGACTGTTGGATTACATAGAAATTACTTGCACACCATTCAAGATAACCTCAACCGCTCCTTGATCACCGCTTCATCAAACTTTATAACTCATCACGTGGTTTCCATTACATGCAATGAACTTCCTCATTCCCAAGATAAAAACCGTTATCTCTACGCGCCAAAAACTATTTGAAACTTCATCTCAATCAACATGCATGCATGGTCATTACCGCTCATCATTTGATCATAAACCAATATAACCAATTCACCAAACTCCATCGGTTAGGGTTTAGCATATCAACAGGTAGGGTTTACCGATTGAACTCACTTCTTCTCTAGCAATACCCGTTTCCTTCACAAGATCTCCTACCAGTTACAATTCCCTTCACTATCTCTTCCTACTGGTTACAAAATAATATTATTACAACACCATTACTGGTTATAATTGACACCAATTACAACAAAAAAAGTTCATCAATGCAATCTTCATGCAAATGCCAACAATCTCCCCCTTTGGCATTGATGGCAATACAAGTATCAATACCCTTGATTGCTATGATTATGAATAGGAATCTTGGTTTATATTTTACCATGTATTCTCCTTCAACTGAGTTTGCATGTCTTCAACTGGTAATTGGCTATAGATCTTCTCTCTGTCAATCATACAATTCTTCTCCCCCTTTGACAATAATGCCAAAGTGAAAGTAAAACATGCAATGTCATACTTCATTGTTCTGCAATATCAACTTGCAACTTGATGCTCCCCATGTGGAATAACTCCTCTCTACACCAATCATGCTGCAAGATTCTTCAATTAGCTCCGGGACTGATGTATTCCACATCATGCTCAATTGACCGCATGTAGGGGCACAACCCCTAGATGACCTCTAAGATACTCAAAAGTAGTCTTAGGCAGAGGTTTAGTAAAGATATCTGCTAGCTGCTCCTTTGTAGATACATGCTCCAATAACACATCTTTACTCTACACTTTCTCTCTCATGAAATGATATTTCAGCTCAATATGCTTGGTTCTAACATGCAAAACCGGGTTCTTTGAAATATTTATTGCACTAGTGTTATCACATAAAATCTTTACTGGATCTGTAATCTTCAACTTGAATCTTTCCAGAATGTGTTTCATCTAGATTGCCTGGGTACAATTCATATACGTTGCAACATACTCAGCTTTAGTAGTGCACTGTGATGTACAGCTCTGCTTCTTGCTGCTCCATGAAACAAGTCTTCCTCCAACAAAGAATGGACCACCAGTTGTGATCTTCCTATCATCAACATTACTTGCCCAGTTTGCATCTGTATAAACATCCAAATCAAAGTTACCTACATATGGATACCATAATCCATTGTCAATAGTACCTTTCAAATATTTGAATATCCTCTTGGTTTCTATCAAGTGTGTCTCCTTTGGATTGTTCTGAAATCTGGCAACTAGACCAACTGCATTAGCAATATCCAGTCTATTGTGAACAACATAATGCAATTTCCCTATCATTGACCTATACTCCTTTTCATCAATAGATGCGGCTTCATCATCCTTAGACAATTTACAACTTGTAACTATTGGTGTCCCAACTAGTTTACAGTCACTCACTCCAAATGTCTTCAATGCCTCTTTCACATATTTAGACTGTGTGGTGAAAATACCACTCTTCATGTGCTGAATTTGTAAACCTATGAAGAATTTTATCTCTCCTACTAGACACATTTTAAATTCACTTCTCATCTTATTTGCAAAGTCATCACTCATGTCATCATTGCCTCCAAATATGATATCATCCACAAACACTTCACTAACCAGTATCTTATCTCCTTCTGATTTGAGATATATATTGTTGTCTTCATTGGTTCTTTGAAAACCTATCTTCATTAGGTGTGAATGTAACCTTTCATACCATGCTCTCAGTGCTTTCTTTAAACCATATAGTGCAAATCCCTTACATGCTGCAAATGCAAGTAGAGTCCTAACACCTTCCAATCTAGCAACTAGTGCAAAAGTCTCACCATAGTCTTCACCTTCTTCCTGTCCACAACATTTGCATACCAATTTGTTGGCTTGATGATGATTGTAATGAATGACTTCATATGTTGTCATTGATGGAACATGTACACACACACATATGTTCAAATTGACCGGTATTACTTCTAAAGTTACTTGTATTGCAACCAGTATTGGAAGTTTAGTTTATGATGGTTTAGAGAGTGTCAATCGGTGCACGTATACAACCAGTATATGCAGGAATAACTTGACACCAACTTGAAGATTCAGCAGAGATCATCAAAGAAGCAATGAAGGACAATCGGTTTACATATTGAAATGGTTAACTCTAACCGGTATTGGTCTTCCAACCGGTATTGACTGATTGTGTGATGAGTTATCACCGGTCGTGATGAGTTACCCTGACCAACAAATTTTGGTGGTAATTTGTGATGAGTTATGTTTGATTGTCTAGATACACTGCACCTTGGAAATTGTGATATAATTTCTAATTCAACATGTAATCTAAATGTCTATATAATGACATTATGATGAACTATTTTCAAGACATGATATCAGATGATATGATGCGAGATAGAAGTGTTAAGTTATTGAAGGCATTGCAAAATATGTTGGTGATGTAGTTTTGAGTGTGCAGAAGAGAATCTATTCAAGCAAGTTGTGCTACTTCTAGATCACACCACCTGTTGTTTTCTAATCACTACAATAGTCAAATCCCTTAACCGAGTAAGCTCTAACAAGATTCATTGTACAAATCCTTTAACAAGGTGATCCATTAGTTTGGATTCCGAAATGCTCTATTGAGGTTACTCCTAACAGGGCACTACCTTTAACAGGGTATAGCTCCTAATAGAGCTCTGGGATCTTTAACAAGATTTGCTCCTAGCAGAGCACTTTTGTAGACCTTAACCGATCAGTTACCTATTACTGCAAATAGTTAACTTGTGAGTCCCATCTCACCATGGTTTTTCCCATTTAGGTTTTCCATGTATAAAAACTTGTGTTATGGTGGATGTTTTACTTATTGTGGATACTTTAATATCATTTTGAATTGCATGCATAGTGTTGAGTAAACTTATTAAGTATATCTATAGTTCAGTGTTTAAAGTAGTATTGTTTTTTTCTATCACTGATTCACCCCCACTCTCAATGCTTTATAAGTCTATCAATTGGTATCAGAGCCTAACTTCTTTAAGGCTTAATCGCTCAGAAGGAAACCCTAAATCCACCATGGGGGATATGAGATACTTTGAGATGGCTAGAGTGCTTGAAGCTACCAAGGAAGAGTTTGAAACCCTAAGAGTCAGATTTAAAGCTTCACAAGTCAAAACGGGAGAGATGACTGAAAAACTATTGGAAATATATGATAATAGTTCTTTAGATGAAGCTAACATTGATGAATTAGCTGAAGAAGTTAAAGAACTAAACGGTGAAAAGCTAAATCTGAGAAGAGAGTTCGAAGCCTTAACTATCTGCATGAGTCAAGAATTGGAAGCTAGGAGGGTAGCTGAAGATCTTGTCAAAGAAAGAGATCATGAGATTGCTAAGATCAAACAAGAAAATGCAACTTTTCATGAGCATTGGCATGCAAAAAAAATAAGAAATAGAGGCTTTGCAGCTAGATCTTGACATGGCATCATCCCTAAGAGAGACTCTTACAAAACATAATGAAGTTCTTACCAGAGAACTCACTAGGGCTAATGGAAACCTAGAAATTTTCAATAAAATTTCTACCATGCTAGATGAGAAGATCCAATAACAAAGGATGAAAGGTGATACATTTGGACTAGTCTTTAACACAATATGAGAAAGGAGAGTCTTCTGGTACAAAGAGAAACATTCACAAGGATGGATCTACTTCTAAGGCTAACAAGCCTACCGGTAAGAAATTTTTTAAACCCATTTGCTTTGTTTGTCATAAAACTGGACATACTACAAATGTGTGTAGAAACAAACCCAATGAGAATACAGGCTACAATGGAAATACTAGGTATGCATCTAAGAGATTTGAAGGTCATTGTTTTACATGCAACATGTATGGACATATATCAGTTGAATGTAGATATGGAGCAAATAATCCAGTACCTCACATGAATCAAAGACCTAATGGTAACTGGAGGAGAACCTATGATGACCAGGGTAACTCAAACTGGCAGAGACCCTATGTCAGCTAGTTTAGTTCATTTGAGATGGAAACGATAACTAATGTCATTGGCACCATTTGTAACAATTATGGTCATGTGGCTATGAATTGCAGAAGGAGAACCCTGGAGATCATCTGGAATGGCATGCTATCATTGTCATAAACCAGGACACATGGTGAAGTTCTGTAGATCCAAAAAGAACAAACCAGTTAATCATTCTGAAGATCAGAAAGGTAAGCAAAAGGCAAATGTTGAGGAAACTAGAGAAGAGATGAACCGAATCTAGAAAAAGAAGAATGATGATATACTTGTAGAAGAACCTAATCCTTCACCCAGTGTGGAGAATTCTACATCGGTGAATTGAGCCTTTTAACAGGGCTAAGGGGAGCATAGCGGTAAATCTAATTCCAGACCCCTTGAAAGATGAGTGGTAAGAAAGATTGCATTTTTGAGTTATTATGTGTGAAATGTTGATATCTTTATCAATCGGTTTTGCACCTGTTAATATTGTATGCATCGTTAAGTGGTGTATTAGGGTTTGTAACCCTATCAGTCGAGCATTTAATGCAGTAGGTAAAAAGGATAAAAGAAAGTTTAGCTATGTTATTTTTACCCTAAATGCATTCGAAAAAGAATTCTTGAGCATTTGCAGAGCAAAGAGAGATTTGCTAGCTGGTTCCAAGATTAGTGAAGGTGGAACTGGTGTGCATTTGAGTAATCAACCGGTAATCAAGGCAACATGCGAGAATTAAGGTATTTCTTTGTAAATCCCTTTTCGAATCAAGTTTATTTGAATGGCTTCATCATCTAAGAAAGTAGAGAGGCTAATGATCACATCAGAACCTATGGAGGTTGTGGAATCAGAATGAATAGTGTCTTACAATTCTTTATCTTGAGTTCCTGACGGTGTCATTATAAAAGGTGATTTGTCTAGCTATATTGATTGTAAAATCGAAGATTTAGGATCACTATCAATTTATTCTCAATTGAAATCCCTTTGCGATAAGAGAGGAAAGATCCAACCCAAGTATATCAATTTTTTCATAATGCAACTTATTTTCTTGAGGATTTTGAAGAGGAACACATAAGAATCATTCTTAGTCATGTTCATGGTAAAAACATGTATCTGGAAAGGATATGCACTATAACCAAGGAAGCTATCCAAGTTGTGACTAGTTTTTGGTCAACCGCTGAAGTTCCCAAGCTGAGGCGGATTTCTAAAGAAACTGTAACCACTTTAACCTTGTCTACCTCTTATGGGCATGCAGTTTCTATTAACAACTATAGCGTCCTAAAATTGTGACACTTGCAATTTTGACTGCATTTGGGTCTTCACGATGGCGATGCAACACGGAACCTGAATGGAGACCCCGAAACTTGTTCATGACATCAAAAACTGCATTTTTCAGCACCCTGGCCTGATCCTCCTTGCACCCCGCTATCCCTGGAGGTGGGACCATGGTGCCCAGCACCCTGGTCCTTCAGGACTAGGGCACCCAGTGCCCTGGTCCCCCAGGACCATGGCACCCAGTGCCCTGGTCCCTGGCCCTATTTTGGGCCCGGTCTCTTATGGGGCTTCGGGTCTTTAAGTTTGCAAATTGGAAAATAATCTTTCCTGGTCGGCCTAAGGTCGGGAAAATCAGTCTATCAGCCCTAATTGACAAGTATATAAACTACATTTCCTCTCCCATTTTGGTAGATGGAAAAAAGGCGGAAACGATATTCAAACATTCAAGCATTCAAGCATTCAAGCATTCCTTCAAGTAATTGAGCATTCTAAGTCTCCATTCAAGGCTAAGTGTTGCATTCAAGACAAGGATTCAACCATTGAAGAGGAGATCACATACAACATACAACATACTACATACATTACACCTTCGCATGTAAGAATACAAACATTCTTACAACAAGGTATCAGTACTTGTTTACATTACAAACATTTACATTTACAACATTCTCATTTCTTGGTTAATTCCAAAACTGGGGTTTGACCTAAAGGCAAACCCCTCATCCCTAACCCCCCAATCGTCCTCTCTTTTCTGTGTGTAGGTTGCAGGTACGTGGCTGTAATTGAAGATCTGGAATCCTTGTACAGAGACGAACAGATCCCCCTTCATTTCGTGGATTTTTCGGAGGACCGTGTGCACGTTGGGCGCCATCATCCTGTCAACTTTCACTCAAATTTGCAGAACAGCACTGTCTCAACATTTTACTACTAATTCCAGGTCCGCAACTTCATCCTATATTCCTATCTCTGTTTATAAGTGAATCTTTCCTACTTTACATGCATTCCTAGTTCAATCAATCTTTCTACATTCTTTACAAAAGAGGGTATCCTTGATGTCTTACCCATTGAAGCTCATTTAGAATCCAATCTTGCATTGCGTGGGATTGGATCTTGTGGGTTTCAACCCCTCTTTTGAATGTAAAGTCTCCCCTAAGTGAAAACCATCAACCCTAGTGACTCTCCCTTCTCTCTCCTCGGAGTTGGGGAGGGGAGAACGACTAGGGTTCAATTTTTCCGCTTTACATTTTCGTGAACCCGACGTGAACATCATCATTCTGATTATTCATGGTTAGATCTGAAAATTTTGCCTTCCTAAATTTCCATGTTTGATCTTTTGCAAATTTTAGAGGTTGATTGCATAAAAACCCTAAAATTTTCTTTTTAGTAATTAAACTTGTGGAATGTTTAATTGTTAATGCTTGTTTCAGATCTACCCTTCTATTGCAAATTGTCAATTCATATTTGTGCTTTAATTCTGAAAATTAAGTGGTTAAATGTCAAAACCCTAATTTTTAAGACCTTCTTGATTCAATCTTTGGCTGATAATTTCACTGATCAAAACACCTCCAAATCGGCTGTAACTTTGGATTCTGCAATAAAATCACAATATCTTTCATCCCTGAAAATTTGGAAAAAAGTTGCGAGGACCGTGTGCACCCCGAGCGCCATCGTCCCTGACATTTTTTCTGAAATTTCGGGAGCTAGATCTTACTGTATTTTTCTGCTAAAATCCAGAATTTTGGCTGATTTTATCAATTTTAACACTTTCAAAATTAAAGTCAAATTTGGTCTAGCGATTGCTTGGATTGAGGCTTCTAATCATTCAAAAATTGTTGAAATTAAAATTCATGTCAAAATTGTGTTTCTTACAGTCCTAAATCTGAAAAGTGTGTTAGCAGTCATCCGAAATTTCAGTGCTTTATTCAAATTTTTGCAGTTTGTGACTTTTGAAATTAAGTGTTTAATTGCAACAACCTTGATTTCCACTTTCAAATTCGAATTTTGCATGAAATCGAGTCAATTTTTAAATTTCAAAACTTGCATTGCTTTTAGTATTCCTTCTAAAATCATAAAATTCAAAATTTCAGTTTCCCTCTCTTTTTCAAAATTCAAATTTTACATTTTTCAACAATCTTGGTAGGGTTCAATTTTGAGATTGCAACTTTAATTTGGCCTATCTACAGATCGTAAAATCACTCAATTTTTTCAGATTAGCTTTAAAATCATCATAACTTTCATCCCTAAAAATTTCGAAAAAAGTTGCGAGGATCGTGTGCACTCCGTTCGCCACGGTCCCGGACATTTTTTCCGAAATTTCGGGAGATTGTCCTGATTGTATTTGACAGCTTAAATCTAGGAGATTGGCTGGTTTTATTGAAATTTGCTACCTCTAGAATTCAAAATCTTCTCTCTTTCTTTAGTGCATGAGTTTTACAACAATAAGCCCTACTTACACTATTCCCGTTAGACGAAGCCTTAGAATTAAGTCCTTCCAAGGTGTAATTACCGAGGAGATGGAACCTAATTTGAATGGCCTTTTTAACAAGGACATGGGTAATTCCTCTAATCCTCTTAATGATGAAGAAGCTCTCCATGAGGTTTCTGTAGAACAACTTTCAAAATTGGATAACCAATTTGATGATTTTCGACAATGGATGTCTCAAGAATGCCCCGATAGCGAAGCTCTTTCATTAATTGAGGGTCTAAAATGTATGGTTCAAAGTGATAAGAATGGAATTGATATTTTGCATGGTATTGCACACATTGTGGATTCGAATGTGATGCCTATGAAAAGTTGTGCCGAAACCTTAGGTTATACACAACCTCCTACTCAAGTTAATCATTCTATTCCTTTGACGACTTCTATTGCTAGTATACCTACTTTTACATCAAACATAATGACTACTTCAACACAAGACATTCCTCCTATGATCACCAGTCATGGGGGCAATCCCTCTTCTTCAATCAACCCTCTTCCTTCATTCAATCCAACTTCTTCATTCATTCCTTCAATGAGTGTCCCTATTATATCTCCACAAATGAACATGACGCAAGGGGGCAATTCATTTTCCATTCCTCCTTGTAGTGTTCCTCCTTTCCAATCATCTCCTATGACTAACTATCATAGTGTCCCACCACCTTACTCTCTACCTTCTTTCAATAACATAACACCTCCATCACAATCTAACACGTCTAATATGAACTCTTCGACTGAAGCGACCATTAACAATCTTGCAGACACTGTCTCTTCTTTACAACAACAAATTGCCTCTATGAATCAATCTAAGTTTAGTGTGCCCACATTTGATGTTGCGAGCCCACTTTCTCTTGACATTGTTCGAGCTATCCCCCCTAAACATGTTGAAATTCCGCATTTGGAGCTTTATAATGGTAAGGGTGATCCTCTAACACATTTTAAGACCTTTCAAACAATATGTACTGATTTTGCTTATGACCAAAGGTTGCTTGCAAAACTGTTTACTAGAACATTAAGAGATAAAGCCCTACAATGGTATTTCTCATTGCCTTCCTATTCTATTTCTTCTTTCGAACAACTTGCAAATGCTTTCATTCAACAATTTCAAAACAATATAAGTCCTAAAGTTACTTTGATTGATTTAATGCATTGTAAACAAGGTATTAAAGAAAAAGTGACTGATTTCATTCATAGATATAAGCATTTGTATGCTCAAATTTCCTTTCCAGTGCCTGACAATGATATTCAAAGAATCTTTATTTCTAATTTACAAAAAGATATTAGAGAAAAACTTTTGTTTTCTAAGTTTACTTCTTTCCTACAATTGTGCGCAACTCTTCACAATTATCAACTGACTGTGAGTCAAATGGAACAAGCAAATCCTATGGCTCCGAGTGATAAGGGTGATAGTAGTCAACAACCATTTGGGAAGTTTAAACCAAACAGAGAGTCCATTAAATTCAATGAAAACATCATCAACAACAATGTGAATGTGGCATCAAGTGTGCCTCCTATTTCTAAGTTTTTCAAGAAAGAAAGAAAGTTCACTCCTTTGAATGAATCATTGCATAGTATTATGAATAAGTTATTGGAACAAAATGTGCTTACTCTTCCTCCTATAAGGCAAATAGACCCTGCAAAGATTAATTCACCCTATTTTGATAACAAATCTTTTTGTCAATTTCATCGTCAACCTAGGCATGATACTGCAAAATGTTTTGCTTTAAAGGGTAAAATTCAAGATTTGATTGATAATAATACTATCTCTATTTCTGGAGTGAATGATAAAGGCAACACATCTGTAGCTCCTCCTAACCAAAATCTTCAGATTTTTACTGATCCATTGCCTTCTCATACCTCTAATGCGATTGATACTACTGATTCCTCTGTCTCACCTGATGATCTTGTGTCTATGACTCCTAATGTGATTAACTTTTTGGAGCAGTAGAAAATCCCTAAAGAACCTTCCATCACCTTTGATTCTAGTGAAACTATCAGGGCACCTGATGGTCCTTTATATATAGTTGCAAAAGTCAAGAATACACCTTGTCATGGAGTGCTTATTGATCCTTCTTACATGGTTAATTTCATTACTGAAGAATTTCTTTTTACTTTGCAATTGAATCAAGTGATCTATGATGAAACAAATGTGGTTGTGAAACTATTTGATGCATTTTCTTCTCCTACAATTGGTTCTATTACATTACCTATTGAGGTCCATAACAAATCCCTTGATGTGGACTTTGCTATTATTCCGTCATCCGAACAATTTCGTGTGAAGCTAGGCTATCCTTGGCTATCTTCCATGAAAGCTATTGCTTCTCCTATTCACAAGTGTTTGAAATTTCCCCATAATGGTGAAGTTGTTACTGTCAATCATAGTCTCTTTAAACCAGCTGAAAGAACTTCTAGCGTTCCCATTGATTACTTTTGGCCTAAACAATTCCAATCTCTTCCTCCGCGAAGTGATCATCTTTTCAAATCTTATCAAAAGTGGAAAAAAGATATGATCCTATCTCTAAGTGAACCTAGAACACCCAAACTTGACATTCCTATCATTCTTGAGAAGGAAGTTCTTCCTTCGAAAGATAAAACTAATGTCTTTCCTCAAGAAGATTCCCAACCCATCCCTATGAATGTGACTATGCCTATGACTGATAAACTTCCTAAAACTAGACCTATACCTCCTCGTCATGATGGACTTGGTCTCCTTCCTAAACCAAATATTCCTCCCATATATGGAGCAGTTCTTCCTCCTTCCTCTTATGGAGAGAAGAGACCTTCCTCTTCTCCTATTATTCAACCTAAGAGACCACAACCTAAACACCCAAGTGATAGGGATGAGAACATTCCTCCCCCTCAATCTCCTCAGCTTCCTACTAAGACTAGACGGAATCGTTCTGCACGTGAACTTTGACGAAAGCGTCGTCTTAGAGCTCAGGCAGCTGCTTCTCAAACTTTGCAATCCCCAAAAACACCTTCAGCCAGTATTATTCCATTTTCTCTTCAACCGATGATTGAGCCGAAATCTCCTAAACATAAGATGCATGATGGTCTTAATCTTGTGCGAGTTAAAGATCCTATTTTTATAAATCTTGATGATGATATAGATGAAAATGTTATTCATGATGAAAATGTTACTCCTGTTCATTCTGATAGTGAATATGAATATGTTGATGTTGATAACCATTTATCTAACGCATTTTCTAAAGCACTTATCCTAGCTCCTAGACAAGAACACCATGGCTTGGGGTATGAACATAGCCCTTGTTTGGATCTTGTGATAGCTCCATCTGTTGTGTTGGATGTTCCTCCTCTAGCGTGTTTCCTACCTTCTCGAAATATTGATCAGCAAGATCGGGGGGTAGATGACGTGCTAGACTAGTTTCATTAGCATAGCAGATTCTCTCCTCCTCTCTTTTGTTACTTCTTCTATGTGTTATTCTCATTCTTCTATTTGTTGTCCTTAGTGTTGTCTACTTGAGGATGATGCAAAGCATTGAGATCTCTTTTTGTCTCTCTCATGTTGACTCAAAAGACACATGTGTTCCCTTCTTCTAGGTGACC
The DNA here is from genome assembly GCF_030272615.1 of Cryptomeria japonica. Classification (NCBI taxonomy): domain Eukaryota; kingdom Viridiplantae; phylum Streptophyta; class Pinopsida; order Cupressales; family Cupressaceae; genus Cryptomeria; species Cryptomeria japonica. Next base: position 457,980,796 of record NC_081411.1, read on the forward strand.
TTCCTTGATTGGGGAATGAAGAACAATTATGCATACATACATATGATATACATGAATTATCATATAGCATACTGACCCCGAGGAAAGCGAAGTCACCTTGTGCTTTGTGTTTTGTGTCTATTATCCTTGGGCTTATCTCACACTTGGGGGCTAAATCCTTGTGATAACATGCTTCTTTCCCTTCTCATTTCTTATATGTATCACTACCTTAAAGCAATCACCCCCGGTGAGGCATGTGCGATCGCTTTAACGTAGGGGGGCATACATCCCGTCCATATCTTTTCAAGATACTTGAAAATTTCTTGACAAATTTAGCTTTGCCTTGAAAATTTTTGATATCTTTCTTGCATGACTCATAGTGAGGGAACCTTACTACTGACAGTCATGGTTCTCCCTCATGATCTTCCCTTTTACTTTGTCAATCAAACTCATAAGATCCTTAGTCCACTGGGGGCTTGGTGTATCTTGCCTCCTTGACGTGGTGAAAGTCTTTCAATGTTGTTTCCTTGTACTTTACCGGAAGTATGAGCGTACGCTTATACTCTTGCTAAAGTGGGGGCTAAATGTAGCATCCTAAAATTGCGACACTTGCAATTTTGACTTCATTTGGGTTTTCACGATGGTGATGCAACACGGAACCTGAATGGAGACCCCGAAACTTGTTCATGACATCAAAAACTGCATTTTTTAGCACCCTGGCCTGATCCTCCTTGCACCCCATTGTCCCTGGAGGTGGGACCATGGCACCCAGTGCCCTGGTCCCTGGCCCTATTTTGGGCCCGGTCTCTTATGGGGCTTCGGGTCTTTAAGTTTGCAAATTGGAAAATAATCTTTCCTGGTCGGCCTAAGGTCAGGAAAATCAGTATCAGTCCTAATTGACAAGTATATAAACTACATTTCCTCTCCCATTTTGGTAGATGGAAAAAAGGTGGAAATGATATTCAAACATTCAAGCATTCAAGCATTCAAGCATTCAAGCATTCCTTCAAGTAATTGAGCATTCTAAGTCTCCATTCAAGGCTAAGTGTTGCATTCAAGACAAGGATTCAACCATTGAAGAGGAGATCACATACAACATACTACATACATTACACCTTCACATGTAAGAATACAAACATTCTTACAACAAGGTATCAGTACTTGTTTACATTACAAACATTTACATTTACAACATTCTCATTTCTTGGTTAATTCCAAAACCGGGGTTTGACCTAAAGGCAAACCCCTCATCCCTAACCCCCCAATCGTCCTCTCTTTTCTGTGTGTAGGTTGCAGGTACGCGGCTGTAATTGAAGATCTGGAATCCTTGTGTAGAGACGAACAAATCCCCCTTCGTTTCACGGATTTTTCGGAGGACCGTGTGCATGCCGGGCGCCATCGTCCCGTCAACTTTCGTTCAAATTTGCAGAACAGCACCGTCTCGACATTTTACTGCTAATTCCAGGTCCGCAACTTCATCCTATATTCCTATCTCTGTTTATAAGCGAATCTTTCCTACTTTACATGCATTCCTAGTTCAATCAATCTTTCTACATTCTTTACAAAAGAGGGTATCCTTGATGTCTTACCCCTTGTAGCTCATTTAGAATCCAATCTTGCATTGCGTGGGATTGGATCTTGTGGGTTTCAACCCCTCTTTTGAATGTAAAGTCTCCCCTAAGTGAAAACCATCAACCCTAGTGACTCTCCCTTCTCTCTCCTCGGAGTTGGGGAGGGGAGAACAACTAGGGTTCGATTTTTCCGCTTTACAACAACATTAAGGAGCCAACGATTAAACTGGCTACTATGGTTATAGGCTATAGGATATTCTATTCTAGTAGAATGAATATTGTGCCATCTGCAGCAATGCATACACCCTATAAAATAATTGTTGAGAACGTAGATTATGACCTATGTGAGGCAATAAGGAGTCAATTGATGTTGAATCTATAGTCAATTAAGAAGGACAACAGTGAGATGTTCAAATTTGGTCAGTTATTGATTGGTTTATTCTTTTACTTTCAGAATTTCCTACTGAGAATTGGTGACATTGAATGGTCTAAAGACCTATAGGTAACTACTCAGATCAAGAACAACATTAAGGCTATTAAGAACACTTTCTTTGCTGCAATGAACAAGTACTTCAATGAATTTCAGAAGAATTGGGGTATGAGGGTAAGGCTACCTGAGGATGTGGTGAAAAACTTTGCTAAAAACATCATTTTCAAAATCACCACTGATTTCTATCTGATGGAAGCTATTGAACCAAGAGAAGATAAAATGGAAGACATGAGCTATGAAGTCAATTATGACTTATTGATTGGTTATTCTAATAACCTATTGGCATCTCCAGTGGACAAGAAGAAGAAAAGACTAGATATTGTTGAGGAGCAAATTGGAAAAGCTGAGACCAGTAGTGCTAAACCTAGTAATGTTAAAGGAAAGAAGAAGAAGGTTGAGAAAGAACCTTCAACATCTTATGTACCTTCTAATACAAGAGTGACATGAAGTGTCCAAGTCAAAAAGGAACAGGTACCCAAAGTAACTTCTATGAAGCAGACTGCAACAAAGAAGAGAGGTCATCAACTGATTCTTCAAGCAGACTCTGATGATACTGACACTAAGGAGGAACCCAAGAAAATGAAGGCAACTGGTAAAGCAGCTAAACCAGTAAAAGAAGTGCCAAAGGCATGTATTCCTATTAATGTCTTATCTTACAAGCCTATGACTTATTTTGAGAAGACATTGAAAACATTAGGGAGGAATAGATTTGATAATGTCAAGAAATGTTTTGATTTATTTGATGAATACCAGAAGGAACAAATTGTTCAACAGGTAATCAACTATTTATGTCAATATAATCGATTACATCAAGACCTTAAAGATGATATTTCTAATCCTTTGTACTCTATTCTTGCAAATAAGTGGCAAATTGTTGTTGACAAAGATCAAGAAATTATTGATAACGTGTTTATTCAATATTTTCCTAAATTATCTAGAGATGAATTAGTTGCCTTACTTGATAATTACAAAGGACAGTTTATCTCTAAGGAAAGAAGATTGAAGTTATTGAATGGGAAAACTCAATCTATTGAAGTTGAGACTCATCAAATAGCTCGAAACATTCAATAGATGCATAAGCATTCAAAGTCTTATAATGAGGAGAAAACAGAGCTTGAAGTATGACCAGAAATGGATGAGGAAGAAAAGTACAAGATGATATTGTCTATCCTATCAAGAAGAAGGATGACACTACTTCCTGACCAGTGATTTTTGTTGATGAAATACAGGATACCATTGATCTATTTGGGAACATTATTTAACCAAATATGCAGCCACCGGTAAATACTGATTCACAGGTTAATGCAGTGGATATACTGGCAACTCAACCAAATGTGGATATTCCACCCCCATCAGTAAAAGATCAACTAGTAAAATCACAACTCCCACCGGTTTCACAGGCTACCCAGGAGAAACCTATTGCAAAATTTTCTAAGAAGTCCTCTGAACAGGAAATGGAGAAAGAACAAGAGGGAGAGAAAACTGAGAAGGAGATATTTTCTGAACCAGAAAAGGCATTAGTCAAGCAACAAAATGATGATGATGATGACTCATTTGGCATCAAATGGCCTATATATTTTGACAACATGAGTGAATTGGAATTATTGGAGTTTGCAACTATTATGCAATCTAGAGAACATAAGAAGAGGCTTAAGGAACAGAGGAAGGAAGCAAAAACCATCCAAACTGTTGTGGAGATTTTGTCAAGTCTTCTACCGGAGACTGCTATAGGGAATTTTTCCACTCCTATTGGAAAGCTTGGCCAGTTGGTTGCAGATGCTTCTGACCAACTCAAGTCCCTTGAGGAAGCAGATCAGACTATGGCTGATAAAAACTATAGGAAGAAAAGAGGAGAACAAATAATGAAAGATATTGACATAGGGAAGATTTCTTTATCCCTAAACAAAGATCTTTTGAGAAAAGCTATTGAGTCAGGAGAAAAATTCTAGCCTACACATCTAATGTTTCATTTTTCTATGCTGATATAGTTAAGAAGTGAATAGAGATAGAGCTCGAACTGGAACTGGAAAAGATATGTAATGCCTACATACCTTTACAGGACTCAGTCTTAGCTTTTGGCAAATCTGTGGATGATTTGCAAAGTTGGTTAGATGTCTATGATTTTGAATAGGCAAAGAGACTATGATCATTGAAGGAGTTAAAGAACTTATTGAGACCAAACATGGACATCTTGCAATGAGTATACAGGGATGCAAAAGTGGTTTTGGTGACTCCAGAGATGAGTACAATTGATGCAATGGAATAATTTTCTACATAAATTATTACAACCATTGAGATTTCTGAAACTTTACTAGAAACATGGGAAAATGATTTTTCTCAAATGAAGATTACTTTCAATGTAATTTTCTTGCAAATTGAAGTGAACACTCCTCAATACAGACTTTTAATATTTTGTATATGTAAACATTTGATGCAAATTTTTCTATATATATATATATGTATTTTAATTTTCAATTTGGCATTGTTGTCAAAGGGGGAGTACAAATATGTATGTGTTTTAAAAATTTTGTATGTATTCTTAAGGGGGAGTAGAAATATGTTTGTATAAATTTTTGTAAGCACAATTAGTTGTAAAGTTGTAAAATTTTCTAAGTATTGCCATCAATGCCAAAGGGGGAGATTGTTGGCTTGATGATGATTTTAATGAATGACTTCATATGTTGTCATTGATGGAAAATGTACACACACATATGTTCACATTGACTACCGATATTACTTCTAAAGTTACTTGTATTGCAACTGGTATTGGAAGTTTAGTTTATGATGGTTTAGAGAGTGACAACCGGTACATATAGACAACCGGTATATGCAGGAATAACCTGATACCAACTTGAAAATTCAGCGGAGATCATCAAAGAAGCAATGAAGGACAATTGGTTTACATGTTGAAATGGTTAACTCTAACTGGTATCGGTGTTCCAACTAGTATTCACCAATTGTGTGATGAGTTACCCTGACCGACAAATTTTGGTGGTAATTTGTGATGAGCTATGTTTGAATGTCACGATACACTGCACCTAGCAAATTGTGATATAATTTCTAAGCCGACATGTAATCTAAATGTCTATATAATGAAATTATGATGAACTATTTTGAAGACATGATATGAGATGATATGATGCGAGATAGAAGTGTTAAGTTATTGAAAGCATTGCAGAATATGTTGGTGATGCAGTTTTGAGTGCACAAAAGAGGATCTATTCAAGCAAGTTGTGCTACTTCTAGATCACACCACCTGCTATTTTCTAATCACTACAACAATCAAATCCCCTAACCAGGTAAGCTCTAACAAGCTTCATTGTTCAAATCCTTTAACAAAGTGATCCATTAGTTTGGATTTTGAAATCCTCTACTGAGGTTACTCCTAACAGGGTACTACCTTTAACGGGGTATAGCTCCTAATAGAGCTTTGCGATCTTTAATGGGATTCTCTCCTAGCAGAGTACTTTTGTATACCTTAACCAGTCAGTTACCTATTAGTGTAGATAGTTAACTTGTGAGTGCCATCTCACTATGGTTTTTCCCATTTGGGTTTTCCATGTATAAACACTTGTGTTATGGTGTATGTTTTACTTATTATGGATGCTTTAATATCACTTTGGATTGCATGCATAGTGTTGAGTAAACTTAGTAAGTATATCTATCGATCAGTGTTTAAAGTAGTATTGTTTTTGATATCACTGATTCTCCCCCACCTCTCAGTGATTTATAAGTCTATCATAATCTAGATTTGTTTCTGACTACTACTCCATCTTCATTCAGTTTATTCTTGAATACCCATTTAGTACCTATCACATTTTTATTCACCGATCTGGGTACTAGGGTCCATGTGTTGTTCTTCTCAATCTGTTCAAGCTCCTCCTCCATAGCTTTAATCTATTGATAATTCTTGCAAGATCATGCAAGAATTATGACAACCATTGAGATTTCTGAAACTTTACTGGAAACATGGGAAAATGATTTTTCTCAAATGAAGATTACTTTCAATGTAATTTTCTTGCAAATTGAAGTGAACACTCCTCAATATAGACTTTTAATATTTTGTATATGTAAACATTTGATGCAAATTTTTCTATATATATATATATGTATTTTACTTTTCAATTTGGTATTATTGTCAAAGGGGGAGTACAAATATGTATGTGTTTTGAAAATTTTGTATGTATTCTTAAGGGGGAGTAGAAATATGTTTGTATAAATTTTTGTAAGCACAATTAGTTGTAAAGTTGTAAAATTTTCTAAGTGTTGCCATCAATGCCAAAGGGGGAGATTGTTGGCTTGATGATGATTTTAATGAATGACTTCATATGTTGTCATTGATGGAAAATGTACACACACATATGTTCACATTGACTACCGATATTACTTCTAAAGTTACTTGTATTGCAACTGGTATTGGAAGTTTAGTTTATGATGGTTTAGAGAGTGTCAACCGGTACATGTAGACAACTGGTATATGCAGGAATAACTTGATACCAACTTGAAGATTCAACGGAGATCATCAAAGAAGCAATGAAGGACAATTGGTTTACATGTTGAAATGGTTAACTCTAACTGGTATCGGTGTTCCAACTAGTATTCACCGATTGTGTGATGAGTTACCCTGACCGACAAATTTTGGCAGTAATTTGTGATGAGTTATGTTTGATTGTCACGATACACTACACCTAGAAAATTGTGATATAATTTCTAAGCCGACATGTAATCTAAATGTCTATATAATGAAATTATGATGAACTATTTTGAAGACATGATATGAGATGATATGATGTGAGATAGAAGTGTTAAGTTATTGAAAGCATTGCAGAATATGTTGGTGATGCAGTTTTGAGTGCACAAAAGAGGATCTATTCAAGCAAGTTGTGCTACTTCGAGATCACACCACCTGCTATTTTCTAATCTCTACAACAATCAAATCCCCTAACCAGGTAAGCTCTAACAAGCTTCATTGTACAAATCCTTTAACAAAGTGATCCATTAGTTTGGATTTTGAAATCCTCTACTGAGGTTACTCCTAACAGGGTACTACCTTTAACGGGGTATAGCTCCTAATAGAGCTTTGCGATCTTTAACGGGATTCTCTCCTAGCAGAGTACTTTTGTATACCTTAACCGGTCAGTTACCTATTAGTGTAGATAGTTAGCTTGTGAGTGCCATCTCACTATGGTTTTTCCCATTTGGGTTTTCCACGTATAAACACTTGTGTTATGGTGTATGTTTTACTTATTATGGATGCTTTAATATCACTTTGGATTGCATGCATAGTGTTGAGTAAACTTAGTAAGTATATCTATCAATCAGTGTTTAAAGTAGTATTGTTTTTGATATCATTGATTTGCCCCCCCCTCTCAGTGATTTATAAGTCTATCATAATCTAGATTTGTTTCTGACTACTACTCCATCTTCATTCAGTTTATTCTTGAATACCCATTTAGTACCTATCACATTTTTATTCACCGGTCTGGGTACTAGGGTCCATGTGTTGTTCTTCTCAATCTGTTCAAGCTCCTCCTCCATAGCTTTAATCTATTGATAATTCTTGCAAGATCATGCAAGAATTATGACAACCATTGAGATTTCTGAAACTTTACTAGAAACATGGGAAAATGATTTTTCTCAAATGAAGATTATTTTCAATGTAATTTTCTTGCAAATTTAAGTGAACACTCCTCAATATAGACTTTTAATATTTTGTATATGTAAACATTTGATGCAAATTTTTCTATATATATATATATATGTATTTTACTTTTCAATTTGGCATTATTGTCAAAGGGGGAGTACAAATATGTATGTGTTTTGAAAATTTTGTATGTATTCTTAAGGGGGAGTAGAAATATGTTTGTATAAATTTTTGTAAGCACAATTAGTTGTAAAGTTGTAAAATTTTCTAAGTGTTGCCATCAATGCCAAAGGGGGAGATTGTTGGCTTGATGATGATTTTAATGAATGACTTCATATGTTGTCATTGATGGAAAATGTACACACACATATGTTCACATTGACTACCGATATTACTTCTAAAGTTACTTGTATTGCAACTGGTATTGGAAGTTTAGTTTATGATGGTTTAGAGAGTGTCAACCGGTACATGTAGACAACCGGTATATGCAGGAATAACTTGATACCAACTTGAAGATTCAGCGGAGATCATCAAAGAAGCAATGAAGGACAATTGGTTTACATGTTGAAATGGTTAACTCTAACTGGTATCGGTGTTCCAACCGATATTCATCGATTGTGTGATGAGTTACCCTCATCGACAAATTTTGGCAGTAATTTGTGATGAGTTATGTTTGATTGTCACGATACATTGCACCTAGCAAATTGTGATATAATTTCTAAGCCGACATGTAATCTAAATGTCTATATAATGAAATTATGATGAACTATTTTGAAGACATGATATGAGATGATATGATACGAGATAGAAGTGTTAAGTTATTGAAAGCATTGCAGAATATGTTGGTGATGCAGTTTTGAGTGCACAGAAGAGGATCTATTCAAGCAAGTTGTGCTACTTCTAGATCACACCACCTGTTATTTTCTAATCACTACAACAATCAAATCCCCTAACCAGGTAAGCTCTAACAAGCTTCATTGTACAAATCCTTTAACAAAGTGATCCATTAGTTTGGATTCTGAAATCCTCTATTGAGGTTACTCCTAACAGGGTACTACCTTTAACAGGGTATAGCTCCTAATAGAGCTTTGTGATCTTTAACAAGATTCTCTCCTAGCAGAGTACTTTTGTATACCTTAACCGATCAGTTACCTATTAGCGTAGATAGTTAACTTGTGAGTGCCATCTCACTATGGTTTTTCCCATTTGGGTTTTCCACGTATAAACACTTGTGTTATGGTGTATGTTTTACTTATTGTGGATGCTTTAATATCACTTTGGATTGCATGCATAGTGTTGAGTAAACTTAGTAAGTATATCTATCAATCAGTGTTCAAAGTAGTATTGTTTTTTATATCACTGATTCACCCCCCCTCTCAGTGATTTATAAGTCTATCATAATCTAGATTTGTTTCTGACCACTACTCCATCTTCATTCAGTTTATTCTTGAATACCCATTTAGTACCTATCACATTTTTATTCACTGATCTGGGTACTAGGGTCCATGTGTTGTTCTTCTCAATCTGTTCAAGCTCCTCCTCCATAGCTTTAATCTATTGATCATCTCTAAATGCTTCCTTAGCAGTTCTAGGCTCAATAGTGGAGATCATGCAAGAATTTTCTCTTATTCTTCTTCTAGTTAACACTCCAACATCTTTATCTCCAATAATATGGTTAGGATTATGATTGAGTCTCACATACCTTGGAATAACATGATCATTATCTTTAGGTTCTTCATCTTCATTATCATCATCTCCTTTTGGATTTACCTATTATTCACTTCACCAGCTTCTGGTTTCACCGGCTCTGGATCGAAAATCAGAATGCAAAGTTCTTCATCCTTTTTATCCTTGCGGATTTCTCCTGAGACTTCAGGATACTCATCCACTTGAACATCAACATTTTCAATGATTCTCTGTGTTTGGTTGTTGTATAATTTGTAGGCCTTACTCTTGGTGGAGTAACCAAGGAATATGACTTCATCACTTTTATCCTCAAACTTACTAACATAGTCACCTATCTTAATAAAACATTTACTAACAAAAATCTTAAAATAACTGACATTAGGTGATCTACCATACTTTTAGTCCTTATTGGTCCACAGAGGTTTGTATGAACCAAATCTAACAGATATTATGCTGAATAAGATTTTCTCTTAAAAGTTGAGGATGCCATCTTTCCCAATTGACATTCCTTACATAGAGCATTCACCAATTTGTCCAACTGAGGCAAACCTCTTACTGACTTGGACTTAATGACCTTAACAGTGTTATCAAAATTTATATGACAAAATCTCTTATGCCAAAGCCAACTATCATCTACTTTAGCAATTAAACAGTTGTTGACTTTAGGATTCAGGTGAAACAGGTTACCTTTTGTTTGCTTGCCAGTTGCAATCAGTTTACCTTTGCTCCCATAGATTTTGCACATTCCATCTTTAAATTCCAATGGATAAACTTTGTCATTGAGTTGAGCTACACTTAGAAGATTGTGCTTTAATCCTTCAACCCGTAGACATCATCTGCACTTCTCTTTCCGTTAAGAAAAATAGTTCCCTTTCCTTTTACCATGCAGGGTGAGTCATTACCAAATCTCACAACTCCTCCATCAAATTCCTTCAAAGTAAGAAATTTACTCTGGTCACTGGTCATGTGGTGTGAACAACCACTATCAATGATCAAATCATCAAAATTATCCATGTGAGAAACTAATGCCTTCTGATCGGATGTTTCCTCTTTAATGGCAACAAAGACAATGTCTTCATTAGCATCTCCCTCGGATTCCTCGTCAATGATATCACCATCTACTACAATGAGACAATCTCTTTTGCCTTTTCCTTTATACTTCTTGTACTTTTCATGCTTATGATCATTGTCACCATTAGGACAGTTAGCTGCAATATGTCCAATCTTGTTACATGCAAAACATTTCAAAGGTAATTTACCTCTATAATTACCGGTACCTCTATGCAACCGCTTGGCCAAAAATGCTTCAAGCTCAATCAAACTATCTTCATCATCAACTTCTCTGCTAGATATAGATTCATAGTTGTGACTGACATCTCTAATTTTCCTAATATAAGGGTTAGAGACTGAATCTCTAAATGCAAATTTGGATTTCTGGACACTACCATAATAACCATTTAATTCAAATGCATTAAGCTTACCAATGATGGAGTCAAGGGTTACCTTAGTTTTGTCAATAGATTTTATCTCATGAATGGCTGCAACTTGGATAGCATAGACCAGTAGAAAGGTTATCAACACCTTACTAACCATTGTGGCATCTTCCACTTTACCACCAACACTCTTGATCTCACCAACTATCTCTTTGATCCTTTGACCATACTGTTGTATATTCTCACCTTCAGCCATCTGCATGTCATGAAATTTTACTCTTAGACTCTGTTCTTTGGAAATCTTCATATGCTCATCACTGCTATAGATTTCTTCAAGTTTCTTCCACACCTCTTAAGAAGTCTCCATACCATGGACATCAACATAATCTGAATCAAACAAAGAACTGATAATGGCCTCCAATGCTTGATTATTTTCTTGTTTCTCTTTCTTCTGATCATTAGTCCTAATCCCACTAGGTGCAACATATTGAGTACCAACATGTTCCCAATATTGACTTCCTAGTCTCTTGATATATATTTTCATTCTATCACTCCATATTCTGTAGTTTTCTCTATTAAACTTCAGACCTTCTTTCTTCATCATGTTCTACAAAATCTTTACCTTAAGCTATTAAGCTTAGACCTTAGAGGACTTGAAATGTTGTGATACCAATTGATGGTATGATAAATCAATAAGGATGTGGTAAACTAATGAGAGGGGGGGTGAATCAGTAGATAGAAAACTGACATAGACTTTTCACCAGCCAAAAATAACCTCTTAAGACAAACTCAAAATTGACAAATTGCAATATCACTGTCAAGTAAACCGGTTGACTATCATAACAGAATAACAGTAAAACAACTCTAAAACTCACAAACCATTTAACCAAAACATCCAAATACTTTACTGACAAAAGTAAAATCTCATTTCAGATTATTGTCGGTCATCATATCATATCTAAGTGGATTTAGTAGTTAAGCAAATTAACCATATCAAATAGAACCACAAAAACATTCACCACTTGACATAATGATTTTGACGTGGAAACCCAAATGGGAAAAACCACGGTGGGGATGAATACCCACAAGTATTCTGAACTCTTCTAAAGTTTTCCCTGTTAGGAGCCAAGCCTGTTAAAGCTTTACAATAAGTCATGTTAAGAACAGATCCTGTTAGGGACCACCCGGTTAAGGGATTGACTATAATGCCCTATTAGAAGCAATACCCTATTAGGAGTAACCTTGGTAGAGGATTTGAAATCCAAGCTAATGGAACACCTAGTTAGAGGATTTAGATAACACTAAGCTTGTTAGAGCTTACTCGGTTAGGGGATTGGACTATTGTAATTGTTAGAGAACAACAGGGGTTTGCTGATCTATTTGAATAGCACTCCACTTTCTTATTCAGATCATTTTCATGCTCTTATTTGCCTCTAAACATACTGCAGATACATCATCTGGTTCGTAAACCAATCACTCTTATATTCAACCAAAATTGTTAACACAACAACAAAACAACTCATCGACCTTATAAAAAAAACAATAGGTCGGTAACACATCACCAACCTAAGATCTCATAGAGATTACAAACAAATTAGTTCAATTATGACTATTAGATTATGTAGCAATTACTTTCACATCATTCAAGATAACCTCGTCCGCTCCTTGATCACCGCTTCATTGAACTCTGTAACTTATCATGCGGTTTTCATTACATGTAATGAACTTTCTCATTCCCAAGATAAAAACCGTTATCTAAACATGCCAAAAACTATTTGAAACTTCATCTCATATAATATTCATACATGGCATAATCATTACTACTCATCATTTGATCATAAACCAATATAACCGATTCACCAAAATCCATTGGTTAGTGTTTAGCATATCAACGGGTAGGGTTTACCGGTTGAACTCACTTCTTCTCTAGTAATACCGGTTTCCTTCACAAGCTCTCCTACCGGTTACAATTCCCTTCACTAGCTCTTCCTACTGGTTACAAAACAATATTATTACAACATCATTACTGGTTAAAATTGACATCAATGACAACAAAAAAGTTCATCAATGCAATCTTCATGAAAATGCCAACAATTTTAGTGTGGAGATCATAACCCCGATAACTCATTGTGACTGTGAAGAGGGGCCAAATTAAAGTCCCAAATGAGAGGACCAAGGTGCTAAGCCTTAGTCCCTATAAGGACAATGGTGCCACACCCTAGTCCTAACCCATTTTATTGCCAGAACAAAAGGGCCATATCATGTGAAAAGTGGAAATGAGACTATAATTGAAAGGTATGAGTAGAACTAGGTCCTATTCCAACTTTGGGACATGAGCACTAAGAGGGCGGCCAGAATGTGGACTAGATTGTGAGGAGTGTAATTTAGGATGCTACATTTAGCCCCCACTTTAGCAGGACTATGAGCCGATGCAAATACACAGTAAACTAGACAAAAGAGAGATGAAGAAGAGGGGCCATGAGGAGCGTGATCACAAGGAGTATAAGACATCACTAATTTCAAGGGTCCAAGCCCCCAATATTAGTATCTCAACTCGCTCAAACATATGCAAGGACACACAAAACAAGACCAAAAAACAACCAAAAAAAATGCTAACAAAGACAAACAAGGACAAAAAGGAAAAAGACACACAACACAAAAGCTAAAGACCAAAGATAAGACCACAAGTCAACTAGCCGAAGAGACCTCGATATAAAAATGTCTCAACCATTAATATCATTCCTGAAAAATTCCATCTCAAGAACACAAGTGATCACAAAAAATAGAAAAACACACATCATCCATGAACCATCAATACAAACCTATGCGTTCATGAAAAAAAGGAAAGAGAGAGCACAGATACATGCTAGATGTGTTTTTCTAGGTGATCCATGAGAAGAATGATGAGAAAGGACATGGATACTTGCCCCTAGATATGTTTTCTAAGTGATCCATGTTGGGGAGGAGAGTAGGAATAGTCTAGCCATGTTCTGCTAGTTCCTCTCATCCTAATGTGTGTGTGCAACTGATGTCTAATTTCAACTGTATAGCACCCCATATTGTTGGCTTGATGATGATTGTAATGGATGACTTTATGTGTTGTTATTGATGGAACATGTATAAACACACATATGTTCACATTGTCATTGTCATCTTAGTTAAGACAAACCGATATTACTTCTAAAGTTACTTGTATTGCAACTGGTATTGGATGTTTAGTTTAAGATGGTTTAGAGAGTGTCAAACTAGTATACATAGACAACCGGTATATGCAAAAATGGCTTAACACCAGCTTGGAGATTCAGAAGAGACCATCAAAGAAGCAAATGGAGGACAATTGGTTTATGTGTTGAATGTGGTTAACTCTTAACCGATATCAGCGTTCCAACCGGTATCCATTGATTGTGTGATGAGTTATGACCTATTGTGATGAGTTACCCCTGACTGACAGATTTGGTGGCAATCTATGATGAGTTATGTTAGATTGTCTAAATACACTACACCTAGGAAATTGTGATATGATTCCTAAGCTGGCATTAAATCTAATGTCTATATAATGACATTATGATGAACTATTTTGATATGTGATATGATGCGAGATAGAAGTGTTAAGTTGTTGAAGGCATTGTAGAATATGTTGGTGATATAGTTTTGATTCAAAAGAAAAGGTTCTATTCAAGAAATATGTGCTACCTCTATATCAAACCACCTATTGTTTTCTAATCACTACAACAGTCAAATGGGTAAGCTCTAACAAAATTCAATGTACAAATCCTTTAACAAGGTGATCCATTAGTTTGGATTATAAAAACCTTTACCGAGGTTACTCCTAACAGGGTACTACCTTTAACAGGGTATAACTCCTAATAGAGCTTTGGGATCTTTAACAGGATTCGCTCCTAGCAGAGCACTTTTGTAGACCTTAACCGGTCAGTTACCTATTACTACAAATAGTTAACTTGTGAGTTCCATCTAACCATGGTGTTTCCCATTTGAGTTTCATGTATAAACACTTGTGTTATGGTGGATGTTTTACTTGTTGTGGATGCTTTAATATCATTTTGGATTACATGCATAGTGTTTAGTAAACTTGTTAAGTATCTCTATCAGTCAGTGTTTAAAGTATTGTTTTTATTGTCACTGATTCACCCCTCCCCTTTCTCAGTGCTTTATAAGTCTATCAATTGGTATCAGAGCCTAACTTCCTTAAGGCTTAATCACTTGGAAGGAAACCCTAAATTCACCATGGGGGATATGAGCTACATTGAGATGGCTAGAATGCTTGAAGCTACCAAGGAAGAGCTTGAAACCCTAAGGGTCAGATTTAAAGCTTCACAAGTCAAAAGGAGAGAGCTGACTGAACAACTATTGGAAATATCTTATAATGGTTCTTTAGATGAAGCTAACATTGATGCATTGGTAGAAGAAGTTGATAAACTGAACGGTGAGAAGCTAAATCTGAGAACAAAATTAGAAGCCTTAACTATCTGCATGAGCCAAGAACTTGAAGATAGGAGAGCAATTGAAGACCTAATCAAAGAAAGAGATCATGAGATTGCTAAGATCAAACAAGAGAATGCAACCTTGCATGAGCATTGGCATAAAGAGAAAGAATAAAAGGAAGCTTTGCAGCTAGATCTTGAACTAGCAACATCTCTAAGAGAGACTCTTACAAAGTACAATGAAGATCTTACAATGAAGATCTTACCAGAGAGCTCACTGAGGCTAATGGAAAGATGGAAAAGTTTAATAAGAGTTCTACTATGTTGGACGAGTAGATCCAATCTCTAAGGATGAAAGGTGATACATCTAGACTGGGCTTTAATACATCTGAGAAAGGAGAGTCTTCCGGTACAAAGAGCAACATTCACAAGGACAAAACTTCTCCTAAGGCTAACAAGCCTACTTGTAAGAAATTTTTTAAACCTATTTTCTTTGTCTATCATAAATCTAGACATACCACAAATGTGTGTAGAAACAAACCTAATGAGAATACAGGCTATAATGCAAATGCTAGGTATGTATCTAGAAGATTTGAAGGTCATTGTTTTACATGCAACGTGTATGGACATAGATCAGTTGAATGGAGATATGGAGAAAATAATCCAATACCTCACATGAATCCAAGATCTAATGGTAACTAGAGGAGAACCTATGATAACCGGGGAACATGAACTAGTAGAAACCCTATGTCAACTGGTTTGGTCCATTTGAAGGTAACTAATGTCATTTGCACCATTTGTAACAAGTATGGTCATGTGGATATGAACTATAGAAGTAGAACTAGAAGAGGCAATGCAGGACCTTGGAGATCATCTAGAATGGCTTGCTATCATTGTCACAAACTAGGCACATGGAAAAGTTCTGTAGAACTAGAAAGAACAAATTGTTCAACCATTCTATAGATCAGAAAGGTAAGTAGAAGGTAAATGTTGAGGAAACCAAAGAGGAGATGAACCGAATCTTGGAAAAATAAAAGTGAGGATAAACCTATAGAAGAACCTAATTCTTCACCTAGTGTGGAGAATCTTGCACCGGTGAATTAAGCCTTTGAATAGGGCTAAGGGGAGCATCGTGGTAAATCTACTTCTAGACCCCTTGAAAGATGTGTAGTAAGAAAGTTTGTATTTTTGAGTTACTTTGTGTGAAATCTTGATATCCTTGTCTATCAGTTTTTTGAAAGACTGTCAACTAGCCTTACACCTATTAATATTGAATTTATTGTTAAGTGGTGTATTAGGGTTTGTAACCCTAGCAGTCGAGCAATTAATGCAGTAGGTAAAGTTTATAAAAGAAAGTTTTACTATGATATTTTTACCCTAATTGCATTCGAAAGAGAATTTTTGAGCACTTACAGAGCGAAAAGAGAATTGCTAGCTGGTTGTAGACGGATTTGTGTTGTGAATTGAAAGATTGAAGCTGATTCAAAGAATAGTGAAGGTGCAACCGGTGTCTATTCAAGAAATCAACTGAAAACCTTGTTGACGTGGAGGAATTGAGCTATTCCTTTGTCAATACTCTTTTTATCAATTTTATCAGAATGGCATCATCGTCTAGGCAAGTAGAGAGACTTATGATCACATCAAAACCTATGGAGACTATGGAATCTGAAAAAATTGTGTCATATAATGCTTTGTCTCAAGTTCTTGATGGTATTATCATAAAAGGTGATTTATCTAGTTACATTGATTGCAAAATTAAATATTTAGGATCATTGTCAATTTACTCTCAACTAAAATCCCTATGTGATGAAAGCAGTAAGATCAAACCCGAGTTCATTAGGGTTTATAAAAAGAGTTTTCACAATGTAGCATATTTTATTGAAGACTTTGAAGAGGAACATGTTAGAACCATTCTTAGTTGAGTTCATGGTGAAAATATGTATCTTGAAAGGTCACACACGATCACTAAGGAAGCTATCCATGTTGTGACTAGTTTTTGGCAAACCGGTGAAGTTCCCAAGCTGAGGAGAATTTAAAAAGAAACTATAATGGCATTAACTCGGACTACCTCTGATGGACGTGCATTTTTAGTTAATAACATTAAGGACCCAACAGTTAGACTAGCTACTATGGTTATTGGCTACAGGATATTTTATTCTAGTAGAATGAACAGTGTGCCATCTACAGCAGTACATATAGCTTATAGAATGATTAATGAGAGCGTAGATTATGACCTATGTGAGGCCATAAGGAGTCAATTGATGTTAAATCTAGAATCAATAAAGAAGGATATCAGTCAAAAGTTCAAATTTGGATAGTTATTGATTGGTTTATTCTTTTACTTTCAGAATTTCCTACCAGGAATTGGTGACATACAATGGTCAAAGGACCTACTGGTAACTACTCAGATCAAGAACAACATTAAGGCTATTAAGAACACTTTCTCTACTGCAATGAATAGGTATTTTAATTAATTCCAAAAGAAGATGATTATGAGGGTGAGGCTACCTAAAGATGTGGTGAAAATCTTTGCAAAAGACATCATTTTCACAGTCACCACTAATTTTTGTCTCATGGAATCTATCAAACCCAGGGAGGATGAAATGGAAGACATGAGTTATGAAGTCAATTATGACTTATTGATTGGTTTTGCTAATAACCTATTGGCATCTCCAGTGGACAAGAAAAAGAAAAGACTGGGAACATTTGAGGAGGCACCAGCTCAAACTAGTAGTGCTCAACCCAGTAGTGGTAAAGGAAAGAAGAAGAAGGATGAGAAATCACCTTTAGTGCCAATGAGTACAAGAGTGACACGAAGTGTCCAAGTCAAGAGGAACTGGCACCAAAAGTGTATGTAAAGAAGCAAACTGCAACGAAGAAGAGAGGCATGCAACTGATTCTTCAAGCAGAATCTGATGATGTTGATACTAAAGAGGAGCCTAAGAAAATAAAAAACAATTGGTAAGAAATCCAAACTAGTAGGAGACACCTCTCAATAGGGTATTCCTATTAATGTTTTATCTTACAAACTTATGACTAATTTTGAGAGAACTGTAAAAACATTGAGGAGGAATAGGTTTGATAATATGAAAGAATGTTTTGATTCATTTAATGAAGATCAGAAGGAACAAATTGTTCAATAGGTAATCAGCTACCTATGTGAATACAATTGATTACCTCAGGACATTGAAAAGGATATTTTTGATTCTTTATACTCTATTCTTGCAAATAAGTGGCAACTAGCTGTTGACCAAGATCAAGAAATTATTGATAGTGTTTTCATTCATTATTTTCCTGAATTATCTAAAGATGAATTAGTTGCATTACTCGATAATTACAAAGGACAGTTTATTTTTAAGGCAAGAAAATTGAGGTTACTAAATGGGAAAATTCAATCTGTTGAATTTGAAACTCATCAGATCGCTCAAAATATTGAAAGGATGTGTGAGCATACAAAGTCTCATAATGATGAACAAATAGAGACTGCAAACTGACCAGAACTAGATGAAGAAGAGATTATTCTACCAGATATTGTCTATCCTATTAAGCATAAGGATGACACTACTTCTCTACCAGTTATTTTTGTTGATGATATTCAAGACACCATTGATCTATCTAGCAATATTATTGAACCAGATAAGAAAACACAACAACCACCGGTTATTACTGTTTCACAGGTTAAAGTAGTTGAAGTACCGACAATTCAACCAAGTGCGGATATTCCACCTCCATTGATAAAAGATCATCAAGTGAAAACTCAACTACCATCGATTACTGAGGAGAAATATGAGAAAAAGTTTGAAGAGAAGTCTTATGAATAGGAAAAAGAACAAGAGAAAGAGAAAATTAAGGAGATGATACCTGCTAAAAAGGAAAAAGCATTAGTTAAGCTACAAATTGATGATGATGATGACTCAATAGGCATCAAAGGGCCTATAGATGTAGAGAATATGAGTGCATTGGAACTAATGGAGATTGCAACTATGATGCAATCTAGGGCTCAGAAGAAGAGACTAAAAGAATAGAGGAAGGAAGCAGAAACAATCCAAACTGTTGTGGAAATTTTGTCCAGTCTTCTACCAGAGACTGATACTGGGAACTTGTCAACTCCTATTGGAAAGCTTGGCCAGTTGGTTTCTAATGCCTCTGACCAACTAAAGTCCCTTGAAGAAGCTACTCGGACTTTAGCTGAGAAAAACTATAGGAAGAAAAGAGGTGAACACATCATGAAAGATATTGATACAGGGAAGACTTCTTTATCCCTGAATAAAGATATTTTAAGAAAATCTATTGAAACAGGAGGGATAATTCTAGCCTATACATCTAATGTTTCATTTTTCTATACTGATTTGATTAAGAGGTGAACTGAGACAGAACAAGAACTGGAAAAGATAAGTACTGCATACATACCTTTACAGGATTCAGTCTTAGATTTTGGCAAATCAGTTGATGATTTGCAAAATCGGTTAGATATGTATGATTTTGAATAGGCTAAGAGATTCTGATCCTTGAAGGAGATAAAGAACTTATTGAGACCTAAAGTGGACATCCTGCAATGGGAATATAGGGATGCAGAAGCGGTTTTGGCTACTCCAGAGATGAGTATAGTTGATGCAATGGAGGAATTTATTGCACAGATTATGACCACAATTGAGATACCTAAAACCTTATTGGAAACATGGGAAAATGATTTTTCTCAAATGAAGATCACTTTCAGTAATATTTTCTTGAAAATTGCAGTGAACACGCCTTGATACAGACTTACATTTTTGTATATGTAAACTTTTGATGCAAATTTTGCTATGTGTGTGTGTGTGTGTGTGTGTGTGTGTGTGTGTGTGTGTGTGTGTGTGTGTGTGTGTGTGTGTGTGTGTGTGTGTGTGTGTGTGTGTGTGTGTGTGTGTGTGTGTGTGTGTGTGTGTGTATTTTACTTTTCACTTTGGCATTGTTGTCAAAGGGGGAGTAGAAATATGTATGTGTTGTGAAAATTTTGTATGTATTGTTAAGGGGGAGTAGAAATAAGTATTGTACAATTTTTGTAAGCACACTTAGTTGTAAAGTTGTAAAATTTTCTAAGTGTTGCCATCAATGCCAAAGGGGGAGATTGTTGACTTGATGATGATTGTAATGGATGACTTCATGCGTTGTCATTGATGGAACATGTATACACACACATATGTTCACATTGTCATTTTCATCTTAGTTAAGACAAACCAGTATTACCTCTAAAGTTACTTGTATTTCAACTGGTATTAGATGTTTAGTTTAAGATGGTTTAGAGAGTGTCAAAGTAGTATATGTAGATAACCGGTATATGCATGAATGGCTTGACACTAGCTTGCAGATTCAGTGGAGAGAATCAAAGAAGCAAATGGAGGACAATTGGTTTATGTGTTGAATGTGGTTAACTCTTAACTGGTATCACTGTTCCAATCGGTATTCATTGATTGTGTGATGAGTTACCCCTAACCGACAGATTTCACAGAAATCTGTGATGAGTTATGTTAGATTGTCCAGATACACTGCACCTAGGAAATTGTGATATGATTCCTAAGCCAACATGAAATCTAATATCTATATAATGACATTATGATGAACTATTTTGATATGTGATATGATGCAAGATAGAAGTGTTAAGTTGTTGAAGGCATTGTAGAATATGTTGGTGATGCAGTTTTGATTGAGCAGGAGAGGATCTATTCAAGCAAATTGTGCTACCTCTATATCACACCACCTATTGTTTTCTAATCACTAAAATAGTCAAATCCCTGACCAGGTAAGCTCTAACAAGCTTCAATGTACAAATCCTTTAACAAGGTGATCCATTAGTTTGGATTCTAAAATCCTCTACCAAGGTTACTCCTAAGAGGGTATAGCTCCTAATAGAGCTTTAGGATCTTTAACAGGATTCGCTCCTAGCAGAGCACTTTTGTAGACCTTAACCAGACAGTTACCTATTACTACAGATAGTTAACTTGTGAGTTCCATCTCACCGTGGTTTTTTCCATTTGGGTTTTCCACATATAAACACTTGTGTTATGGTGGATGATTTACTTGTTGTGGATGCTTTAATATTATTTTGGATTGCATGCATAGTGTTTAGTAAACTTGTCAAGTATCTCTACCGATCAGTGTTTAAAGTGGTATTGTTTTTGTTGTCACTGATTCCCCCCCCCCCCCCTCTCAATGCTTTATAATTCTATCACGCATAAGTTTTTTCCTTTAGTTTCAAGCACTCTTCAACTTGTTTAAGATGTATAATGCAAGTGCAAATGCCAAGGGGCAAAAGTCTAGTTTCAAAAGCATCTCATTTAAGAGTTTTGCTTTTGTTTTGAGAGTGTGTAACCTCATCTAAGATAGATACATGTCTAGTTTTGAAGACATCCCATGTAAGAGTTTTTTTTCGCTGGTTTCAAGAATGTATACCCCATCTAAGACATATATCAAATATTGCATCTGGTTTTGAGCATGAAGCATCTCATGCAATATGGTACAACGAGGGCAATATGGGTGCCCCCCCCCCCCCACCTTAAGATGTCAAAATAGCCCTATGTTGATGTCTTAAGGAAGATAGAAACAAGGATACCCACCTTCAACACCAAGGAGATATCTTGTAGGGAAAAATGTCATAAATCCAAGCTAAATAGGAAATACTTTTCAAGCATGGATAATATAGTTAAAAAAGAGATATCTTACAACAAGTGTAAAGAGGATCCTTGGAGGAGAATATATCTTTGCTCAAAAGACATCTACCTCCAAGAGGAGTTTCTTGAACAAACATAGCATCTTCTACCAAAGGAAGGGAAGGAGAACAACAATGCATACCTTCCCCCTATTGCTAGGTGAAAGGGATTCTTGATGAAGGATAACACACTTTTGATCCAATGTGAGAGGTTAAGTTTATAATAGGATATGCATTGTCAAGTGAAGAAAAGGTTGCAACCAAGGACTTACAACTCTTGCATAAGAGAGAATCCTTGAGCAAACAACAACTTCACACAAGGAATGACATCAAATCATAAGTAAACACCACTCAATAGAGGAAAGTGAATCCTTAGAAAGGAGAGAGAAAGGGAGAAATCATTTCCCCCCAAGTGTAAGGACAATGAGAAGAATTACACAACCTCTAAGGAGATATTATACATAATAAAATACACAATATAATCACACAAAGGAATTTTTAATGTAAGAAAATACATTAGTATAGAGGCAAGAATGGACCATGTTGCTGCCCCAAAATGTTTGAAATTGAAAAACAATCACCTCTTATGAGAAAGAACCCCCAATTTAGCTAACTACATGTATCATAGGGTGAGGAGAAACATGGAGGGTGAGAAGAGTGCTAAGATACTACTTTCTCACCCAGAAAGTGAGCAATATCAATTGAAAGATTTATTTGAGCTTTTATCAAATTGTTCTTGAACAAATTCCTTAAATGCTTTACATTTGTCACCCATCATTTTCACTAAATTAAGATAGTTCCTTTGGGTCATTAAACCTCTCTTTATTCCTTTCACCTTTTAAATTCCTTATTTCCTAAAATGCTCAATCGACCGATCAAACCTTATTTTAGGCATCGAGTCTCATTTATGTTTAAAGGGGCCCACCCTTGCTTTATCGACTTATCGCCACTTAATGGAAATGTAATTCATTAGTTCTCATTTTCATCAAGCTTAGTTCCACCCGATCTTTGATCTTCAATACCTTTGTGTCAATGTGCCCCTCACAAGTCTCATATTGGTCGATTACACTTTAAGGGTCTTTTTGCACATAGGGTTTATTGTTCCATGGTTCCTAAAGAGCACGATAGCCCGATGCTACAATGGTAGCAGCCCCATGATTGGCAACTTGTGTGATAATGTTAGCACGATACCAATTGGTGCACATATGTGTTGGCAGCAATAATGAAGGAAAAAATGAGAGGGGGGTGAATCAGTTTTCACCAAACTTAAACAAATTAACCACAATTGCAGATCTCATCATTAACAATAAGAACAAAGATAAACACCACAACAACAATACACATAACACACAAATTTTGATGTGAAAACCCAGTTAAGGGAAAAAACCATGGTGGGAACCTACCCACAATATGATGATACTTTACAGTAATTAATGCGAGAGCATCCCTGGTTCTTGGCAATCTTGCATCAACAAAAAATATTTCCTTTCTGTTTTGCTTTTTGTTTTGCAGTTTCAACATTTCATTCTAGATTTTCTAGCATTGGCTCACCGAATCTTGAGGATTTGGATTTTGCTTCAGGACTTGATCATCTTCCTTGTTCCTAAACCACGAAGCATTTGGATCATTTTCTGGTAAGTTATCAATTCTGGTTTCTGAGATAGTCTCCTAGCACCAGGACTGTTTGGACCCATATGCTTTGGTGAATCTACCAGATCCCTTTTGTAGCTTGCAAAGCCTTGAGCATTGATTACAATATTCCTTGGCGTGTGGCCAACCTTCCCTTTGATCTGCACTTCATCCTTTGGATTTTCTAGAGGAATCTCTTTGGCGGAGGCCGACCTTGTTGGTTTTACACGTTTGGTCTTATTCTTCGGCATTTGATCCTTTTTGGGCCAACCAAATCCCCTTGGATTAAATAAATCATTGTAATTGAGCATTAGAATGTAGATCAGAGGAATATAGAGCATATAAGCTATATCAAAAGTTTTGAGGTCTCGATTGTGAACTGTTCTGTAATTGAGCATGGTTCGTAGCAGGCCAATGAGCCTAATCTTGTATACTAGAAATTAATGGTTTCTTGTAATCAGTTTTCATGATTTAATTCATTTAGTTCTGCACTGCCTTCATCATATCCATGTGTTTCTGTTGTGTTTACTCTTGTTGACCAGTCTGGACTGATCTCTTTGAGGTCCCTCTTAACCGGTGACTACACTAGTAATATATGTAAATATTACAATGGGGAATGCACATGCATTCAGGAACACTGTTCAAACACAAGAGAGGGCCACAACCCCTGGAGGAAGAAAGAAAGGCTCACTTCCTTACAAAGATTAGACACCAATCCGGATTACATGAACTAAAAGAATAGCACCTTCAAATGCCTGATCACAGTTCCAGTTAAGCATATTTTTTGCTCTACAACTCTCTTCTTCACTTCATCACTCTTCCAAAAGATCACTCTTCTTAATTAGATGTTGAACTATTTAAGGGATGAGGAACCAATAGAAGGGGTTCCCATTTTTTGATCTATCTGGTTTTTTAGTTAGCAGTAGTAATCCAAACTTGTAAAATTTCAATTGAATTATGTTTGAAATAGATTTTGTGCTATTTCGAAAGGAATTTCAATTTATATCCAATTCCATCATCTTATATCTAGATATGAATGATTCATTGAATACTTGGATACCTGTTCTTTGGTCATAAAATTTGTGTTATTATGGAGGATAGTTTCCTGCGTTACGTTGAACTCAAGGTAGATATTATGCAAGTTGTTGTTACTAGATTATTTTCCATGTGATAATCATATACTGGTAGTGATCTTTGTATGGATATTGGTAGAAGGTTTATATTAAAGTTTCATGAGAATTGTTCTTCATACTTTGCTTTGAAGATCATATGGGATTAATGTAAGGAAGTTAAGTAGCAAACAACTTCGTACACTAACCTTGAGAGGAGGATAATGCAAAAACTTTTACAAATCATTGTAGCAGTTACAAAAACTTAACAAAAATAGACATAATAACATGCATACCATAACATAGTGATTTATGTGGGGAAAACCCTTCCGGGAGAAAACCCCACACTCCAAAAGTAGCTCAATATATTATTCAACAATCAATAATAAATTATAATATACTTGCAAAGAAAGATCTTTGCAGGAGTACCACTAATCTGAGACTCAGAGGTAACTCCGTCACCATAAGACTCTTACACACAACCTCTATCTCACACACCTCATATATAGGAGATACAATACAAGAAACCATCAACTTGTATTACAAAACCATGGGCTAAAACTACCCAATAAGGTGTAACTAACCTTATCTCATTTCTAGATGCCCTATGACATCTTAAAACACACATAAACACGTCCCTCCCTTTTACAAATCATTTATGTGTCCAATACATTTTATATTTCCTATTCAGGAGTGCAAACTTCAAAACTAGCTATGATATTGCAACGTAACTTTATTAGAATGCTTATCTAGCCAACCAGAAGCTTCAGGGGGAATTTCGCACCATTTTGTGCCCAAATGAAAAATTACTATAAATAGTAACCTCATGTAAATGCTAGGGGCCATGAGGCCCATAGTCTCTGAACACCATCTGAACTTCTCTCTGCTCACAACCTTAGTTAAAGCATCTACAATATTCATCAAAGTTTCTACCTTAACCATCTTCGACCATATCTCTGACAAAATGATGTTGAACATCAATATGTTTGGTTCAGGCATGAAATATCGGGTTCTTGGCTAGGCAGATCGCACTTTGACTATCACAATAAACTGTCACTATACCTTGTTTTATTCCAATATTTGAACACAGTCTCTTAATCCAATGGCTTCTTTACAAGCATGAGTAGCTGCCATATAGTCTTCTTTAGTTGTGGATAAAACAACCACATCCTATCACTTACTCATCCAACTAATTGTACCACCAAATAAAGTAAACACATAAGAACTGGTGGATCTTCTCCTATCAATATCACCTACCCATTATGAATCTGCATAACCATGAATATCAAGGGAAATCATGTCTCCAACCAAATTACCATGATAACACAAAGAATACTCTGAGGTACCCTTCAAATATCTGAAGACTCTTTTGATTGCATCTAAATGAACTCTACCAGGATTAGACATATATCTGGAAATAACTCCCACTACTTGGGAAATCTCTACTCTAGTATAAACCATAGCATACATCAGAATTCCAACTGCACTCTAGTAAGGCACTCTGCTCATGTCTTCCATCTCCAATGGGGATGTAGGACAATCTGAAGAAGATACTTTCATTCCAACTACAAAAGGAACACATAATGGTCTGCAATATTGCATGTTGAACCTCAACAAAATTGAATTCACATACTTACTCTAGCCTAGCCATAGCTTTTTGTTCACTCTATCTCTTCTAATTTACATACCAAGAATGTGCTTTGTAGAACCAAGATCTTTCTTTCAATTTTAGTAGTGAGCTGAGACTTTAGTTTTGAAATCATACCTTTCCATTTACCAATGAATAACATATCATCAACATACAATGCAATGTACAGGAAATGATTACTATCAGATTTATAATAAACACAATGATTTGATTTAGAACATTCAAATCCCAAACTCAATACATATGTATCAAATTTCTGGTACCACATCCTAGGACTCTGTTTGAGGCCATACAGAGATTTATTAAATTTAAAGACCAAATTACTTTTACCTTTCACCACATAGTGCTCTAGTTGTGTCATATAAATATCCTCTTCCAAATCACCATGAAGGAAACCAGTTTTCACATCCATTTGCTCAACCTCTAAAACATAAGCAGCAGCAATAGAAAGTAGAAATCTAATAGATGTCATTTTTGCAACAAGAGAAAATATCTCGCATAGTCAACATCCTCAATATGGGAGTAGCCTTTTGCAACTAGCCTTGCTTTTATACTTCTCAATGCTTCCATCTGAACCAATATTTTTCTTGAACACCCATTTGCAACAAACAGGCTTCCATCCTTTAGGCGATAGTACAAGATCCCATGTATCATTCTTTTTCAAAGTTGTCATTTCTTCTTCCATAACAATCTTCCAGGATTCTGCATCATTCGTACCTAATGCCTCTTCTATAAATCTAGGTTCATCCACATTAGTATTCAAAGAAAAAATACATCTCCAACCATTAGGTGAATACCATTTAGGTGGTTGTATATGTTTTGTAGACCTTAGAACAAGCTGAGTTGGAGGTTCTTCCTCCTCTTCTGAAGATTCAGAGCTAGATGAGCTCTCCTCAATTTCTTGCCTATCAAGGGGTCTCGATTCAAATCTCTCCAGCATACAAGGGAATTGAATCACATCTTTCTACTTAGTTTGTTCTAACTGCAATGTAATAGAAAGAGACTTAATTTCTCTAAACATAACACTTCTACTATGAATTACCTTTTGTGCAACAAGGTACCAAAGCTTGTATCCTTTCACACCATAACTGTGGCTGATGAAGATACATTTCACAGCCTTTTTCTCCAACTTTGTTTGCTTCTCCTTTGGCACATGTGCATATGCATCACAACCAAAAACTCTAAGATATCTCAATGAAGTCTTGTGACTTGACCATGCTTCCATAGGCATTTTATCAACAAGAGCTGATGTAGGAGACTTGTTAATCAGGTAACAAGCAGTGGTAACAACTTCAGCCCAAAACTTTTGTTCTAGACCAGCACCCCTCAACATACTCCTAGCCTTCTCCATCAGTGTCATGTTCATTCTTTCTGCAACCTCATTCTATTATGGAGAATATAGAGTTGTCTTTTGTCTATTAATACCACAGTCTTTATAGAATCTATCAAAATCATTAGAGCAAAATTCACCACCATTATCAGTCCTAAAACATTTTATTTTCCTTCTAGTCTGGAATTCAACCATTGCGTTAAATTCTTTAAATCGACTGAAAACTTTTGATCTACTCTGTAGAAAGTATACCATGTCCTTCTAATAAAATAATCAATAAATGAAACATAATATGTGGATTTTCCAATAGAAGGAACATCTACAGGACCAAACACATCAGAATGAATAAGATCCAAAACACCACAACATTTATGAGAACTCGAGTAAAACTGAACGTGGTTTTTTTTTCCATAAATGCAATTCTCACAAAAATCAAAGTCAAGATTACAACCATTCAAACCTTCAACAAGGTTTTTATTTTTCAAGGTCCTTAGACCCTTTTCTCCAATGTGGCCAAGTCTCGAGTGCCATAACATAGTCTTATTTGCAGGTAACTTTGCTTCAAAAGAAAAAGAACCCTTAGGTACCCAAAATCCATGTCCATCTACTGAAGGTGAAACCCTCAAATCTTCTGACAGAGTATCCACAGATTTACTTTTTACAGAAGTACTATTACAAACAATAGTGTATGCCTCTAGCTTATATAAAGTGTTGAACCTGATACCTCTAGCAATCACCATAGCACCTTTAATCATCTTACATCTTGCATCAGAAAATACTACCTACACACCCACATCTATTAGTTTGCTCAGAGATAATAAATTTTGTTTTAATCCAAGGATATGCAAAACACCACTAATCTTTTTTATTCTACCATCAGGAAACCTTATCCTAACTTTACCTCCACCAACAATGTCTAAATGTGAATCATCACCCGAGTACACCTTGCCTTCATTAAATTCTTCATATTAAGAAAACCAATCTTCATTGGAAATCATATGAAAATATGCACCCGAGTCAATCAACCATGCGTCATTACCTGCATGAGTAGCCAAAGCTACAATAAATGCATCACCATCTTCCTTCTCAAACTCAGAATCATAGTCAAGCTTCTTCTTTTTCTTCTTCTTTTCTTCTTTGTAGTCCTTATATATGTGACCTAGTTTACCACAATTCCAACATATGACTTTGGACTTTCCAAGAGATTTAGATCTCTCTTTGGATTTGGATTTATTGTGCTTCTCATTCTTCTTGCCTTTTTCCTTAGGTCTTCCTCAAACAGTCGGGGCTTC
This sequence comes from Cryptomeria japonica, assembly GCF_030272615.1. Lineage (NCBI taxonomy): Eukaryota > Viridiplantae > Streptophyta > Pinopsida > Cupressales > Cupressaceae > Cryptomeria > Cryptomeria japonica. The sequence continues at coordinate 458,009,731 of NC_081411.1, forward strand.
CTTTGAATTGATGGATACCTTCCTTCACATCTCTTCACCAATTAGGACACCCACCACATCTTCAAACTTCAAAATAATAGAAGTACTACCGATAGCCATAACAAGAGAATCCCATGAATCAAGCAAAGAACAAAGCAAGATCTGACATTTCTCCTCTTCATCTATCTTAACACCAACAAATACCAATTGAGCCACCAACATATTAAATTCTTCCATGTGATCTATATTTCATCTACCCTCTTCCATATTCAAGGAATATAATTTCTTCCTCAACAAAATCTGATTTAATAAAGATTTCGCTTGATACATCTCACCAAGCTTAGTCCATAAATTATTTGCAGTGTTCTCTTCATGGACATTGATCAGAACAAAATCCGCTAGGCACAATCTGATTAGACCCTTGGCTTTTTGGTCTATAACATCATACTAAGAAACTGATGTAGGATCAACAGGACTTGAGACATTTGCATCAATAGCATCCCACAGATCTTGATCTATTAGAAAATCATTCATCTTCAGCTTCCACATCTCAAAACTACTACCATTAAATTTCTCCACCTCTATTCTCCCTGACAAACTTGCCATCTGAAAAGTCCTGCAACAAGATCAAAAAGTATCTTCTGCACAAGCTCCCACTCAAATTTGGATTAGTTCAAAAAACCCAACAACCCACAACTGAAACCAAAGGTGATCAGGCTTTGATATTACTTGTAAGGAAGTCAAGTAGCACAACAACTTCCTACACTAACCTTGAGAGGAGGATAATGCACAAAATTTTACAGATCATTACAGCAATTATAGAAACCTAACAGAAATAGACACAATAACATGCATACCATAATATAGTGATTTATGTGGGGAAAACCCTTTTGGGAGAAAAACCCTACACTCCAAAAGCAGCTCAATATATTATTCAGTAATCAATAACATATTACAATATACTTGCAGAGCAAGCTCTTTGCGAGAGTACCACTAATTAGAGACTTAAAGGTAACTCAATCACCATAAGAGTCTTACACATAGCCTCTATCTCATGCACCTCATATATAGGAGATACAATACAAGAAACCATCAAGTTGTATTACAAAACCATGGGCTAAAACCACCCAATAAGGTGTATCTTACCTTGTCTCCCTTCTAGAGGCCCTATGACTTGTTAAAACACATATCAACACACGTCCCTCCCTTTTATAGTTCATTTATGTGTCTAATAAATTTTATATTTCCTATTTCAGGAGTACAAACTTTCGAAGGCTATAACTTGAGAACTGTGTGTCCTATTGACGAACCATTTGAAGCGTCGGAAAGCTCGCGAATTTCTCTATTGCCTTGTAAACTGCTATACCATTTATACCCACTTTTTAGGGCATTTCAGGGCCTCTAAAGTCCTCAAAATTATATTTAAACCTTTCATCGCACCCCTTCAAAATGGAAACTTTCATATCTTCAAAACTAGTTGTGATATTGCAATGTAATTCTACTGGAATGCTTATCTAGCCAACCAAAAGCTTCATGGAGAATTTCGCACCATTTCATGCCCAAATGAAAACTTATTATAACTAGTAAACTCATTTAAATACAAGGTTGAGACACTATTTTGCCAACAATTAATATCATATTTCTTTTCTTTGTAAAGTTTGTAAAGCTTGCCTTTCCTACTTTCTGGTTAAAAGCATACCCCAAAAATTCAAAATTACATCTTAAGAGGGAGTTGTACCTCTCAAATTTAGAGGAAAGTTGTATAAATAGTCACAACTTCTCCAACTATTTTTTAATGTTTTGTTGTCATGTCTGGGCTAGGAGTCAATTTTGCAACAATTTAGAGAGAACAAAATTTGTTAACTAACAACATTTTCCAAAAATAATGACAATAGCTAAGATGAAAAAGACAATTCTCATCACCTTCTTTATGATTTTTTGCTGAATTTTACAAAAGAAAAAATAACATTCTTGTCATATTTTAGTTTCCAAAAGATTCTAGTTGCTAGTCTTTCATTATCATCAATAGAATTATACTTTGTCTCTTGTGATGTGGAAGTAGGATTGTTAGAAGAAGAAGGATTGTCATCTATGATTTTAACTTTTTCACTATCAATGAGTCCTTTCATTGCATTCTAAAAATTAGAACAATCATTGGTAGTGTGATCATTGGTTTGGTGATATGAACAAAAAGTAGGTTTTGAAGAAGAAGCACTTTAAGATGGATGAATGGTGTGTTATCTTGAAAGATTATCTTTGAAGTCTTGAATCCTAAGGATGTCATCCATAGGAGATTTATGATAATTTCCTAGACCTTTTGTGCTAATTTTTGTAGGAGGGTTTATAGGGACTCAAATTCCTTGTTCAAAATTTCCAAGTCCTCGTCCTCTAAAACCTTGTTTTGATATTATGTTAAAGCCACTCCTATAAGAATATTTTGATTGAAAAGGTGGAGGAACATTGTAATAGATTTATTTAAAAAATTTAGTGCAAGTGTGTTTAGAGGGAACAAAGGGATTAGTAGATTAAGAAGGAATATCTTGTGGAGGAAGATTTTCCTTTCTTTCATCAGCATATCATCTTTGGTAGATTGAGAAGGAAGATACTTATCATATAAGGCCTCATGTTTTCTTAATTTTATGTTGGGAGATAGATCATGAATAAAATGCATCATCATCTTCCTTACAAATGTTTTGATGACTAAGATAGGCTCTAGGATAATAAGGTGGTTCTAGGGAAATGGAGACACCAATATTTTGATCTTGTCCTCCTTGCGCTAGGGAATGTGAATGGGAAGAAGATAGTGCCATGTTGTTCTTCAATGCTTGTTCTTCAATAGAGAGATCATTGATAGGAGTATTAGCTTGTTCTTCATTCACATTAGATATCCTAGGAGAGGTACAAGAATTAGGTTTTTCGTTAGCATCTCTAGAATTGGGTTCTACAAAAGCTTTGAGGTGACCTACATAAGAAATGCATTTTCCAAAAAAATATGATCATAAAACAACATGCACTATAAATGAAAGCTTTAAGATCAAATTGATTAAAAGGAAGGAATTTTGAAACTCGACAAACGCAATATGCCAAAGTGCTATGGATGAAAAGAAGCAATGTGAAATGAAATAAATCGTTATCCAACACATGGTTTTGATAAATATAAGTGAAAAACAAGGTAATCATATGTGAAATAGAAAATAAATTAGATTTATTAAGTGCCACTATTAATTTTTATAATCAGATTTGAAAATTGATGTGAAAATTTAATAAATTGGGGTTTTTGTAAATGAAACCTCTTAATTTATACAATATTATTAAAATGAGATCTATGAATTTGAATTTGAATTTTGAAATATTTCTAAGTTAGATCTTAAACTATTAATCCAACAATCCACAAGCTCAATTTTAGAATTAAAAATTAGGGTTTTTGTGAATTTAACCTCTAAATTTTTTAAATTCAATTGGAAATTTAACTTGTAAGTGTAAATTTGAATTTTGAATTGCATAAACACTCAGATCTGAAAACATAAATTAGAATTAAAGGTGTAAGACATTGGGTTCACCAAAATGTAATGGTGGAAAATTAGGGTTTCCACCATAGAAGGAAGAAATCGCTAATTTTGTGGTTTAAAGACCATTAAATTCAAAAGAGGGTCCAATCTAATAAATCTAGTTACAAACCAACAAAGATTAGGATTGAGAATTTTGATTGGATTGGGGTGGGGGGGTTATGATGTGAATTAATAAACCGTCTTTTGTGAGTTGAATTGTTGAAATCAGGGTAAAATTGCTAGAAATGCATAAACAGTAAGCTATGGTCATGATATTGAGCCATGAACCCGGATCTGAGCAATGTAAGCAAATTCGGACATGTTCCTAGAAAGAGCTCCTAAAATGTCAGGACCATAGTTCCCATCACCCTGATCCTCCAAACTTTTCTCATTGCAATGGGTGATCAATTTGTCACTGTAAATAATGCTTATTCTAAAGATCACACCTCTGAACCTGTTTCTTGCACACTAAAAGAATGGAAAATAGGTTGGGAATAGGGGTTTGCCTAATTCAAACCCCGGTTTAGGAATTAACCTTGAATGAAATATTGCAAATATTGAAATAAATGATGGAAAGATATACCTCAGATTTGTAATGACCGATAATGATGCTTTGTTGCTTGAATGTAACCGCATATATTGTATGAAATGGCATGAACATGACAAAATCCTAATCACACACATATGCTTGCATATGAATGAAGTAATGTTGCTCGACAATGGATGGATGAAGAATATGCAGCCTTGAAGACCTCTAGAGATGCTTGATGATGAATGCTTCAATGCTTGAATGGATGCTTTATGATTCTCCTATTATCCTCCTGTATCCTCAAATGAGAGGCATGGACCTCATTATATACTTGCCTATCAAAAAACACCTTAATTTTTTGACATAGGTTGACATAGAGATCACAATCCCAATAGCTCATTGTGACCATTAAGAGGGGCCAAATTAAGGTCCTAATTGAGAGAACCAAGGCACCATGCTCTGGTCCCTATGAGGACCATGGTGCCACACCTTACTCCTACCCCATTTTAGAGCCAGAACAAAAGGGCCATGTGATGTGAAAAGTGGAAATGAGGCTAGAATTGAATGGTATGAGTAGAACTAGGTCTTAGTTCGGCTTTGGGACATGAATGCTAAGGGGAGGGCCAAAATGTGGATAATTATGGGGGAGTAGATTTTAGGATGCTACACTTTACATCAGTTTGTACATGAGTACCTAATCATGCCTTTGTTGTTGAGACTCATTCATGCATGCATTTTTCATTCATCTTTATCTTTTTAGCTACTCCCTATGTTAATCTTAAGGGGGGGTGTTGGATTAATTAGGACATTATCTAATTATTTATTAATTAGGTCATTTAATTACTTTTTCACTAAATCTAAACAGGTTTTTTTTTAGTCTAGAGTTGTGCTTTTCTAGCTTAAGTTCACTTAGTGGTACTTTAGTTTAGTTATCAGATATCCTTCTATTTTTTCTTAATTTTTGTGTTGTGTCTCACATGGTTGATTGATAATTGGAGGTTCTCACTCCTTATAATTATCAAACATGGAAGGTAAGCATGCAAATATTTATTTGGTCCAAGGGATAATGGTCTAACTTGAATGAGGAACAACTAACCTTCAACAAGGAAAAAATGAGAGGTTTGCACATAGGAAAAAATGTGATGAGGTGATGGGCTTGATTGCTATGAATGTTTCAAATTCCTTGATCTTCCATATTAAGGAGGTCACTCACCTAGAGAGATATGGAATAAATATAAGGATCTCTTTGGTTTAGTTGTTAATGTAACAACTTTGCAAATAGAGGCAAAATTGGAATCTCTTTCTATTGATCCATATCCTACTATGGAGGATTATTTGGTTAAGTTCAATTCTTTTCTTTCCCAATTAGTGGGTTGTGGATTTTATTTTGTCTAAATTGATGATTGTATTTTAACATTTATCCACTTCCTTTTATGTCACTATAGATGGGTTGGGTACTTCATTTTTCATGCCACCATTTGAAACATTTTGTGAGATGTTGAATAGGGAACACTCAAAACTTCATCAAAATGATTCTACCCCTAAGTATCAAGAATTAATAGCTACTCTACCTAAGGAAAAAGGAAAGAAAAAGAAAAATCCCAAGAAAAAATATAATGAGACTACCACCACCTCTTTGAAAGAGGTTCATCCTAAGAAGGAGAGATCCAAATGTACTTTTTGTAAGGGAAATGGGAATAGTGAACCAAATTGTTATATAAAGGAGATTCATAAGTTGAAACAATTACTTAAGGAGCATCACATTTGCATTCCTTCTTCTTCTAGTTCACCTCCTCCTTCTACCAAACATGAGGAAACTTTCTCCTAGTTTTAGAGGAAAGGGCCATGCATTAATTACCATTCATGCAGATAGGGACATTGAATGAATTATTGATTCAAGATCTTCAATTCACATTATAGATTTTCTTGATTTCATGGTACCAAGAACTCTTAGAGAACTACCATATCATATGCTCTTGATTGCAAAAAATTAGTTTGTTCATGTTGATGCAATAGGTAATATTGATTCGAGTCATCAAATGATTAGTGGTTAATTTTTATTGCATTCCTTAGATTGCTAGTATTCTAGTTTTAGTATAATAAATTACACAAATAGGAAACACACAATTGAGTTCACTTTCAATTCAATATCCATTTGTTATCCTTGAGGAAAGGTTTTTGCAATGGGTAGGGTTGATCGTGAGTCTCAGGTGTATACCATTAACCACTTAATTGATCTAGATGAGCTATATGTTGTTTGGTCTCCTCCATCTAGTGTTGGGATTAATTCAATTCCTCTTACTCGGTCTGTGGATCTAATAATGGTTCCCCCATTACTTGCTTTATCAAAGTTAATAGTTGACATCGATTCTAGGACTTCGATACATTAGGAGATATTTGGTTTTTCAAATTTTTGGTTTCAAGATGGCTTCATTTAGGTCTTTCCAATTTGGTTTCTCATTCTTCTACTACATATTTGGAGGACCTACTAAATGGGGCAACTCTCCTCTTTGTAGATTATACATTGGAGGATGTTCTTGGGTCTCCTTAATTCATTTTTTCGTCCTTGATTGGGGATCTTTCTAATGTTTATTAGATATCATTGGAGGAACTTGAATCTTCTTCAAATATTTCATTTACAAGGCTTATTCCTTCTCACTTCTTAATGGAGATGGATTTTCTGATGAATAATGATGAACAACACATACCCTAAGTGGTACTGAGAAGGGGGGTGAATCAGTACATACAAAAACTTCTCTGCAACTTATCAGGTTAAAACAATGCTAACCGACTGTCTTTATTATTGAACTTAACCATGGCAATACTGCTTAAACACAATAAGACTTCAGACAACATAAACCTATAAAAATGAATGCTTCAAATATCATTCAATACTTGATAACTACTTCACCCATAAACATACTCATGTGGTGTATCAGCAATACCATAACCATTAGCTCTGCATGCATAATTACTCAAACAAAGAATGCTTAATCATCACATGAAAAATGCACAACTCAAGACACACATATTTTTCACATGGAAACCCAAATGGGAAAAACCATGATGGGGATGAATACCCACAAGCTTGTTTTGAACTCTTTTGAAGCTCACTCTATTAGGAGCCTAGTCCGGTTAAAGACTTTACAATAAGGTTCTGCTAGGAACCGATCCTGTTAAAGATCACCCGGTTAAGGGATGGCTATATACCATGTTAAAGGTTGAAACCTTGTTAAAGGATACCTCGCTGGAGGATTTAAAGAGCTCAATGAACTTGAGTCACATGGTTAGAGGATTTACAGTAAGCTTATTAAAGCTACCCGGCAAAGGGATTTTCCTTCTGTTGAAATGGTTAGAAGACAATAGGTAAAACTCTGATCTGATAACAACACTATATGCTAAGGCACATTCCTTTTTAGTTCCTCTACTCTACAATCACACACTGTAGTTTTCACTCACTGGACTGGAAAGTATCTCATCACTCGGATACATACACAACTTTTGCCAACAACAACAATATCAAACTCATCGACCTTATAGACAAGAATTAGGTCGGTTGCTAGAGGATTTAAAGACCTCAATGAACTTGAGTCACATGTTTATAGGATTTAAAGTAAGCCTGTTAAAGCTACCCAGCAAAGGGATTTTCCTTTTGTTGAAATGGTTAGAAGACAATAGGTAAAACTCTGATCTGATAACAGCACTATATGCTAAGGCAGATCCTTTTCAGTTCCTCAGCTCTACAATCACACACTGTAGTTTTCACTCACTGGTCTGGCAAGTATCTCATCACTCGGATACATACACAAATTTTGCCAACAACAACAATATCAAAACTCATCGACCTTATAGACAAGAATTAGGTCGGTAACACAAAACCCTAAACCCTAAGCATCTTAGGTTTACAATTACAAGCGGTCCAATCCTGACCATCCAAACACATTTCATTGAATGAAACAATCTCAAACACATCACAAGTCATTCTGCATCATCCATTCTTCACTGCACATAGAAATCAGTAACCCATCATGCTTTCTTCTCATACTGCTAAGAAGAATGTTCATTCTTGAGGTAGACATTCAATGCAATCGATCTTCACATGCAATATCCTCAAGGGAATCCTTCACGTGCACAAAACTGATGTGGCATCTTGATCTCATCCTTATTTCTTAGCTAACTCATCATAGAATATTAGCGATTGCATCGCACAAGCTAGATTGCCAAACCGGAAACCCTAAAGCTGAGACTACCAACCGGTAGTCACACTTAGTGAAACCCTAACACCGATTCACTACATCTCTTCATACCGGTTGACCTATACTTATTGACATCAATGAAAACATACTTGTCACCACTTCATCATATGCCAACAGTTTCCTCTACTTTCACCACTAGATTTCTTTCTTCCTAAGGGGAGACACATTATTTGTCATTACTGAATTCATTTTTGGCTTTAAACTTGCTTCGAAGGTTTTTGAGGATACTTCATTATGGATGGGAAAGGTTGTCTCTATCTTTCCCTTCATTGGAGGGGTGATTTTTCTTATTGTTATGATGAATACAATTCTTGGTGGGTATTGATGTTGAGACCTCTATACATCACATAATCTATCACCTTTACATGCATTTGTATTATCTCTTTTTTGGAGAGGTTTTTTGTCTCATAGGGTTTTCTAAGTTTCACTTAAGGGGATGTGTTAGTGTGAATGAGGTTATTTCCTAACTACTTATTAGTGGGAACCTATTCACATGTTAAGTTCACTTAGGACCTAGCTTGCATTTAAGTTAGTTGTCATAAAGTTAATTTATGTAACTTATCATTTAATAATATTAATAGGATCATGTGAGTTATCCTAGGTGTCATTCTATAATTTATCTTATAATGGGATCATATCTCATTATTTACTTATAAATTAGAGGTCAATTAATATTTTATTTAGGCATTTAATAGTTGTATTAAGGGTAGTTGATCCCACATCATCACACCTTTCCTATATTTACAAGGTGCTTGTACATTATATCATATCACATTTTCATTTGAATTTGATCAATAATATTTCTCATTGTTCATGCAAGATCTTGTTTGAACATTCTCTAGTGGAAGTCATCTTTCTTGGTTGTGTGAACGGGAAAAAAATAATTCCCTGGGGTTTCATCCAAGGAATGAAGACCACTAGGGATATTTTTTACTTAGGGCCTTTACATTCACAAGAGGATGGGGAATTCACTAGATCTAGTCATGAATCAGACCAATACTGAATTTGGATTGAAGGGGGTTTCCTCTTTTGTGAGTTGAAGTGTTGAAATTAGGTAAAATGCTGAAAAATGAAGGTAAAAGCATGAAAATAGTGAGCTATAGTCGTAGGATTTTCACGCACACCTGGAATCAAGCAATGTAAGTCAAATCGAACTTGCTCCCAAAAACTACTCAAAAATTGTCAGGACCATGGCGCATCACAACAGTCCTCCGAACTTTTTGCACACCAAAGGAAGATGATTAGTCATTATAAATGAAGCCTAATTTGAAGAGTACATTTGTGTACCTATTTCCTACACATAAAAAGAAAGGTGAATGTGTTGGGAATGGAGGTTTTCCTTAGGTCAAACCCCAGTTATGGAATTAACAATAAAATTGAAATAAATGTAGTTGAAATGACTAAAAGGAAATGATCTCCTTTTGAGGGAGATGCTTAATTATGACTAAAAATTGAATTATGATACCTCCTTGTGAAGTTTTTCTTGTGTCCACATGGAATAAAGGTTTAAAAGTCTTCAACAAAATAGGATGAATATTGTCTCCTTCAATGCTTGAAACTTGACTTTACTGTTGCTCCTAAGTTGAAAGAAGATTGATGGTGCTCAATTTCTTGAATGCTTGATCTCGTGTGTGCTTGATATCCTATGTGTGTATGTCAAATGAGAGGGTATCATCCTCTTTATATACTTTTCCATTAGTGAAATTGGCTAATTTTTTGACATGAGCTAACACGGAGAGGGAAATCCCACTCAATTTTGAAATAAGTGTTAATCCTATGAGGATCCGATTAATACTGAGAGGGGGGATGAATCAATATTAATAGCAATTGAAACTTTAAACCAAAAACAAAATTATATCAGATCTGAAAATATTTCAACTTCTTTTATCAGATCTAACAACCTCTTTATCAGATTTACTAACACAACAATCAGATCATTTACCACATCTATCAATTCTTTCACCACTTCCGCTATCATATAAATTTCATCTGTTATCAACTTATTATTCTTATCTATCATATCAAACACTTTCTCTAACAACTCATATCAGTATCGATAACCTTTGATAAACCTCTGATAAAACATCATAACCGGTGTACTCACAAACACATGAAAAGCATTCCACACATGAACACCATAATTTTTTATGTGTAAACCCAAATAGGGAAAACCATGGTGGGAGCTGGTACCCATAAATATTTGTACTCTTTTTTAAGTATTCCTTGTTAGGAGCTTACAATATGCCTTGTTAGGAGCAGACCTTGTTAGGAGTCACCCAATTAAGGGATTTGCCTAGCAGCCTGGTTAGGAGCTTGATGATCTGTTAGGATCAACCTCATGAGAGGATTTAACAATATTTTGAGAGTTGCCCTATTAGTGGAATTAAATGTTTAAATCCTGTTAGGACTTACCCAGTTAAGGGATTTAACATGTTGCAACTGTTAGGGAACAACAGTGAAAAAGTGATCTAGTTACTTGCACTTCTCAGCTTGCTTGATCAGATCTAGTTATGCTCAACACTCTACAACTCTCAAGTAGATCTCACACTTCTCTTGGATGACTCAACACATTCTCTTAAGACTACCGACACAATAAACATCAACTGTGCCATCCTAAATAGTCATCTCAACTAGGTCAACCACTAAAACCTAAGTACATCATGATATTATAATACAAATCATAAGAGATCATTTCAGATCGATATACATATCATTACATCAAATTACAATGCAATATCGAATGTTAGTTAATCAAAACCCATCACAAAAATCCGATTTGTACCAAAGTCAAAAAACTCAAAATACTCCACTAAATGTTTCATTGTTTCCCAAAATTTTATTCCTTTAATTGCACCAAAACAACAATCAAATCATTTCATGCGGGTTGTGTCGTGTTACCACCTTTATGTAGACTCGTTGTTGATCACCGCCATAAGAAAAATCATTACCGGTTTGATGATTTCCTCACCAATCTTAAACCCTACTAAAACCTTAGTAAAACTTCATCAGAAATTTAAAACAATCCTTCTGATAGTCATCAAATGTTCTGGTTCCTGTCAAATACTTTTTTTGATGATACAAGCTCATATTCCAAACCGCAAATCACCAATCGTCGCCAATAGTCCAATTCAATCAAAACATGTCATCTTTACTAGTTAAAGTCCTATTTCACGGACTTCAATTCTTTGCCAGTAAAACTTGTCTTCCGGTAAACCAAATCACTTAGATGACAAAAAAAAACATCAGGAACATCATTAATCATCATTTGACATTAGTTGCCATCAATGACAACACAAATAACTGATAAAGTTATCTAATCACAAAATCTCAATCTCTTCATCACAAATAGTCTTCTATCCTTTACCAATGCAGTCTTCCATCTTCAACTGCATCACCAGCATCATCTCATTTTGCATCAGTTATGCCAAATTCCAACATTCTTCCCCTTTGGCATTGATGGCAACACCAATCAAAAATACAATTAGAGTAACATCATCATCCACAACTTGCTTGCTGGTATCCCATCATCTGCCAGTTCTCCTCCTTTTGTCTTTTCCCCCTTAACCAATGCTTCTCTCAATCTGATCTTCAACTTCTCCCATATATGATTTATTTTCTTCTCCCATATCTGATTTATTTTCTTCTCCCCCTTTGACAGCAATGCCAAAGATGTAAATGCATCAATTGTCTTTAATTCTGCTACTGCCTCTTCCATCATCTTTGCTAATCAAATCAGAAAAAATATATCAGAGCATTAAGGGTTAGTGCAAGATCAAGGGGGGCCAAAAAGTGGCGATGTGAAAAAAATTGCCTTCTTCACTCGCCTAAAAACGTGAAAATCCGGGTTGACTTTTTGCTTGGCCTGGGTGTCAGTCTACCTTGGCTTGGTAATTACCTATGCAAATCAGATATCCGATTTGCATTTGTAATTTTAATTTAAAAAATATATTATATATTACATATTATATAATATATAATATATTATTATATTATATAATATATATAATGTAATAATATATTATATAATATAATAATATATTATATTATATATATTATATAATATTATATTATATTATAATAATATATTATATAATACGTATTATATAATATATTATTATATTATAATATAATAATATATTATATAATACGTATTATATTATATATATTATATTATATATATTATATAATATATAATATAATATAATAGTATATATTATATAATACGTATTATATAATATATAATATATAATATTATATTATATTATATTATATTACATATTATATAATATTATATTATATTTTATAATACGTATTATATAATATAATAATATATTATATAATATATAATATATTATTATATTATATTATAATATAATAATATATTATATAATACGTATTATATAATATATTATTATATTATATTATATATATTATAATATATAATATAATATTATATTATATATTATATAATACGTATTATATAATATATAATATTGTTGATAGTTTTGATACTTAAAGATAAGTACAGATGCCAAGCTAATAAGATGAGAGGGGGGGGGTGAATCATACAAACTTAATCTTTCATAAAAACATCAGATTCAACCTCGGTAACGTATACTTCAGTAATATAACCAAAACTGCTAAACATGCAAACTCAAAAGCATATAAACATCATAACACTCATAACACCAGATTTAACGTGGAAACCCAAATAGGGAAAAACCACTGTGGGATTTTGGACCCACTAAGAAATATACTCTTCTAGAGTATGCTCGATTAAAAGCAAATCCTGTTAAAGATTACAAACACATTGCTAGATGTGACCCGGTTAAGGGATTTCCCTCAGATCTGTTAGGATCTTCACCTTGTTAGAAGTGACCTTGTTAAAGGATTTCAAACACTCAATCAGAATGTCACCTTTCTAGAGGGTTTTACAAATAAGACTGTTAAGTCCACTTAGTTAAGAGATTTTCTATCACTTCACTAGATAACAGTAATAAAAATCTATCTGCAACTTCACATCTAAAATGCTAAAGCAGATTCTTATTTGCTCAATACAATATAGACATAGAACTAATCTTGTCCATCTGCTGGGCTCTATACTTTGTTATTCAGAACAGATCTTCAAGCTTCTGTGCTCGGTAATCACTATGTAGCATCCCTGTGCATACACTTGCCCGCATGCAATGTTTATCAACAGTTCCCTATTTATAAACAATTCGCCAACCGCTTAATCTCCTTGATCACATTTCCCATGATCAATCATAGCCATCAGATCTTCAAACTTTGTCCAGGTTCAATGTATCCTTCGATCTGAAAACATTTTACCCTGCCTTGGAACTTGCATATATTTCTTGGAACTTGTGCTAGGGTATTGAGGTTCAATCTGAGCTGTAGATCTTCCTGCTGATTTTCCTTTGCCATAGATTCTTTAACAAACTTCATTCACAGCATACCAATCATTTAATCATAGCTAGCTCATCAGCTTCCTTCATTAAATAATGCATGTAATCATTTAATGTATTTTGTTATTACTCGGTAAATACTAAACTTCACTCAGTAAACATTCTGCCTTCATTAACCGATAGCAATAACCTTAGGGTTAACTGACTAGGTTCCTTAGGGTTTACCGACTAGGTTCTTTGATCGGTAACATAGTATAGTATTAACCTTTCAATCAATAACATATGTAGGATATCAAAACAATCTAATCATCATGATCTCATCATTTTCTAACTCAGTAATATTTTCCCATTGAATAACTTATTTCTCCCCTTATTCATCATATTCTTTCTGTGTCTTTTACCGACATCTTTATACTCATCAAATCATACTTCTCAAGATATGGCAACATCATACTGAATTAGAAAATCAATTTCTTGACATTAATGACAAAATAATAATATTAAGACAGTAAACATCCTTAATCAGTTATATCCATAATCATCAACAACCTTCTCAATATCCTTATTGAAATGCCAACAATATCCCTGTCTGTTATAATACCAAATGCCAACAATCTCCCCCTTTGGCATTGATGGCAAAACCAATTGATTTGACCTAATTGATCTGGATTGATGTGAGATTCTGAAATGCTAAAATGCTCTCCTTCTATCATCAGAATTCTCCCCCATACATTAGTCTTCTCCTCTTCTTCAGTCTTCTCCTCTTCTCTTCTGTCTTCTCCCCCTTTGACAACAATGCCAAAAAGTAAAGAACTAAAACATAATTTCTTCCTGTATGAAGTGATTTTCTGCTGTTAGGTGTCAACTTAGTCTCGGTCAGAGCATTTATGACTTCAATTCCTGTTCCCTATATTGTTTCCTGTATTGTTTCCTGCACACCTTTATAAAACCTCTTAAAGTGTGTAAATTAGCATCAACTCCTAAAAGATATTCTGTAGAGTCATTTAATTGATGCTTTCACCGAACTCGGTCAGTGAGTAGAAGATAGGGGTAGGACCCCTAACTTACTTCTGAGATACTCAAAAGTGTCTCTTGGCAGTGGCTTGGTTAAGATATCTACTATTTGTTCCTTTGTGCTAACATACTCCAACACCACTTTCTTCTCTTGAGCTTCTTCTCTAAGATAATGATATTTGATAGAGATGTGCTTTGTCTTAGAGTGCATAATAGGATTCTTTCAAATATTAATGGCACTAGTATTGTCACAGAATATAGTTATTGGCTCGGTAACTTTCTCATTTATACCTTCCAATAGTTGTTTGATCCATGCTATGTTGGTACAGTTTAATGCTGCGGCAACGTATTCAGCTTCTGTTGTTGACTGTGAAACACATCCTTGTTTCTTGCTAAGCCAACTCACTAGTCTTTCTCCTAAAAAGAAAGCTCCTCCACTTGTGCTTTTCCTGTCATCAATGTTGCCTACCCAATCAACATCAGTATAAACTTTTAAATCAAAATCATTCCTTTTCTAATATACTAAGCCATAATCCTCAGTGCCTTTCAAGTATCTAAAAATTCTCTTGATTGTTGTCATGTGTGTTTCCTTAGGATCTACAGAGAATCTTGCAACTATACCTACTGAATGTGCTATGTCTGGCCTACTGTGAACAACATATTGCAACTTTCCAATCATGGATCGGTAAAGTGTCTCATCAACAAATGCAGATTCATCATTCTTTGATAGTTTACAGTTGGTAGTCATAGGAGTACTTACTAGTTTTGAATCCTCCATTCCAAATTTCTTCAAGATTTCCTTTATGTACTTGGATTGAGTAATGAAAATCTCATCTTTCATTTGCAGTATCTGTAAACCTATAAAATACTTTATCCAACTGATTAATGACATCTCAAATTATTTGCTCATTTCATTTCCAAAGTTCTTACATAGAGAGTCATTTCCACAAAATATAATATCATCAACAAATATGGTTGGGATCAGTATTCCATTTCCATCATTCTTCATGTAAATATTGTTGTTTTCACTTGTTCTTATAAAACCAATCTTGATTAAACAAGAGTGCAATCTTTCATACCATGCTCTTGGTGCTTCTTTTAGACCATATAAAGCTTTGTTCAATTTACATACCTGATCTTTATTATTGTCTTCAGCAAATCCTTCAGGTTGTTTAATAAAAACTTCTTCTTTTAATATACCATTCAGAAATGCAGATTTGACATCCATCTAATATACCTTGAAATTCTTGTAAGCAACATATGCCAACAATGTTCTTAATCCTTCAAGTCTTGCTATAGGTGCAAAAGTCTCACCATAATCAATTCCTTCTTCTTGGGCATAACCTTTGCAAACTAGTCTTGCTTTATTTCGAATGACCTCTCCTTTTTCATTCAGCTTGTTTCTAAAAATCCATTTTGTACCGATTACATTTTTGTCCTTCGGTCTTGGGACCAGTGTCCATGTGCCATTCTTCTTGATTTGATCAATCTCTTCTGTCATAGCATTTATCCAATCTTCACTGTTAAATGCCTCTTTCACTATTCTCGATTCAAATTCAGATATCAGACATGTGTTCTATCTCAATTTGTTCCTTGTCATCACTGGATCATCCTTATCTCCTATAATCTGACTTGGTGCATGATGTCTCCTGACATATTTGGCTAATACAGGCTCGGTAGGCTTTGTATGTTCTTCTTCATCACTCGGTAACTGGATATTCTCTTCATTTCCTTCTCTGGTTGTCTTGGTAGGACTTGTCGGTTGAACATAGACAAATTCATCATAATCTTCTGGTTCCTTGGAATTTCCTTCATCATTTCTTTCTGCAAATTCATCAATTTTCACACTTGCACTTTCTACTATTTTGTTAGATGATTTGATCAAACATTTAAATGCTTTACTTCTAGAAGAATAACCAAGAAATTTTCCCTCTTCACTTTTTTGATCAAACTTGCCATTTATATCATCCTTGTGTACATAGCATCTACTTCCAAAGATTTTAAAATAACTTACATTAGGTTTCTTATCATACCAAATTTCATATGGTGTCTTCAAAGTACCTTTCTTTAGTTGTACTCGGTTCAGGGTGTAAACTGTAGTGCTTATTGCTTCTCTCCAAAATGTTTGTGGCACTTTCTTTTCAATCATCAAGGTTCTAGCACAATCCATAATAGATCTATTTCTTCTCTCAGCTATTCCATTTTGATATGGAGTTCTCAGTGTAGAGACCTATCTTTTTATACCATGATCATTGCAGAATAAGTTGAACTCATCAAATGTGAACTCTCCTCCTCTATCTGATCTAAGACATTTTAGTTGTCTTCCTGTTTCATTTTCAACTCTTGCCTTGTACCATTTAAACATTTGAAAAGCTTCTGATTTTTCTTTTAAAAATATTACCGACATCATCCTTGAGTAATCATCCACAAATAATATGAAATATTTATCACCATAATAACTTTGAACTTTCATAGGACCACAAAGATCAATGTACACAAGATCTAAAATTCCCTTATAAGTGTAAGACTTACTTGTAAAGCTTGATCTTGTCATTTTACCCATCTGGCATCCTCGGCACATAGCATTCTTAGGTTTTTCCAGACTCAGTAGACCTCTTACTCGATGCTTCTTGCTTATTTTGATCAGATTATCAAAATTTACATGACAAAACCTTTTATGCCATAACCAGGTATCATCTATCTTTGCATACAAACATTTATTCCGAGTTGAGTCAAGGTGAAATGTGTTACCTTTTGTTTGTGTCCCGGTAGCAACTAACTTTCCATGCTTGTCATAAACTTTGACAATTCCTTTCTGAAATTCTATTCGGTATCCTGTATTGTTTAGCTGTGCTACACTCAACAAATTGTATTTCAAACCTTCAACCCAATAAACATCATTGCATCTTCCATTGTCAAGAAGTGTTATGGATCCTTTACCTCTTACCAGACATGGTGCATCATTACCAAATCTTACATAGCCGCCATCATAGTCTTCTAACATAACAAACTTGTGTTTATCACATGTCATGTGATGTGAGCATCCACTATCTATGGTCCAAGAATCATTAGTATTTATGTGAGATATAAGGGATTTTTCTTCATACCTTTCTTCATCTGATCCATCTTTGATAGCCACATAAACTACTTCCTCTGTATCAGTTTCATCTAATTTATCATCATTGGATTCCTCATCGGCTATTAAGTGTGACTTTCTATCTATTCTTTTGAAGTCTCGGTGTCCTCTGTAATGATTATCTTTCTATCTATCATCTCGGTAATCTCTCTTTTCAATAGAATCTTTGTCAAGACAATTAGAAGCCATATGTCCTATCTTATCACAATTGAAACATTTCAAAGGTAGTTTTCCTTTATATGTACCTTTGCCTCTCGGTAACCTTCTGGCTAATGGTGCTTCAAACTCTTCTTGCTTTTTGATTTCCTCATACAAATTGTGTACTTCCTCCATGTTCTTGCGAAATCTTTCACTTGCTCCACTATGAACCCCTTTAGTGTACTTACTCATTCTATCATTGTAATCATCAAATTCACCAATATGAAAAGAACTAAATGCAGATTCAACTTTATTTACCGATGACCCACTGTTATCAAAGTTACTTAACTCAAATGCATGTATCTTACCAATAGTAGCATCTAAAGAAACTGGCATATTAGGTATAGACCTCAATTCATTGATTGCAGAGACTCGGATTGCATAAGCGGGTAGAAGGGTTCTTAACAACTTACTTGTTATATCCTTTTCTTCAGTAGTTCCACCTACTCCTTTGATTTGATTGACAATCTCCTTTAGTCTTGTACTATAATAAGTTATGTTCTCACCTTCATTCATCCTCATAGATTCAAGTTGTCCTCTTAGACTATCCACTTTTTCTCTTTGAACATGTTCATCTCCACCATACATAGATATGAGCTTGTCCCACGTTGCCTTTGCATCATTGCAGCCTTCTAGATCATTAAACTCTAAATCGGTCAATGCAGATGTTATTTCAATCATTGCTTGGATATGTTCTTGCTTTGCCTTTATCTCTTCCATTGTCAATGGATAGGTGCTCGGTGTGATGAAATCATTCTCCAGATAATATACAACATATTCTCCAACTCTTGATAGGTGTAGCTTCATCCTTTTCTGCCATGTAGAGAAACTTGACTTGTTCAGCTTCAGTGCATCCCTCTTATACATCTTTGGATCTTTTCCTCAAGTACCTTTAAACTTTTCCTTCCAGAGTCCAAAGCTCTTATACCAATTGATAGTTTTGATACTTAAAGATAAGTACAGATGCCAAGATAATAAGATGAGAGGGGGGGGGGTGAATCATACAAACTTAATCTTCCATAAAAACCTCAGATTCAACCTCGGTAACATATACTTCAGTAATATAACCAAAACTGCTAAACATGCAAACTCAAAAGCATATAAACATCATAAAACTCATAACACCAGATTTAACGTGGAAACCCAAATAGGGAAAAACCATTGTGGGATTTCAGACCCACTAAGAAATATACTCTTCTAGAGTATGCTTGGTTAAAAGAAAATCCTGTTAAAGATTACAAACACATTGCTAGATATGACCCAGTTAAGGGATTTCCCTCAAATATGTTAGGATCTTCACCTTGTTAGAAGTGACCTTGTTAAAGGATTTCAAACACTCAATCAGAATGTCACCTTGCTAGAGGGTTTTACAAATAAGACTATTAAGTCCACTCGGTTAAGAGATTTTTTGTCACTTCACTAAATAACAGTAATAAAAATCTATCTGCAACTTCACATCTAAATGCTAAAGCAGATTCTTATTTTCTCAATACAATATAGACATAGAACTAATCTTGTCCATCTGCTACGCTCTATACTCTGTTATTCAAAACAGATCTTCAAGCTTCTGTGCTCGGTAATCACTATGTAGCATCCCTGTGCATACACTTGCCCGCATGCAATGTTTATCAACAGTTCCCTATTTATAAACAATTCGCCAACTGCTTAATCTCCTTGATCACATTTCCCATGATCAATCATAGCCATCAGATCTTCAAACTTTGTCCAGGTTCAATGTATCCTTCGATCTGAAAACATTTTACCCTGCCTTGGAACTTGTGCTAGGGTATTGCGGTTCAATCTGAGCTGTAGATCTTCCTACAGATTTTCCTTTGCCATAGATTCTTTAACAAACTTCATTCATGGCATACCAATCGTTTAATCATAGCCAGCTCATCAGCTTCCTTCATTAAATAATGCATGTAATCATTTAATGTATTCTATTATTACTCGGTTGCAACTCGGTAAATACTAAACTTCACTCGGTAGACATTCTGCCTTCATTAACCGATAGCGATAACCTTAGGGTTTACCGACTAGGTTCCTTAGGATTTACCGACTAGGTTCTTTGCTCGGTAACATAGTATAGTATTAACCTTTCAATCAATAACATATGTAAGATATCAAAACAATCTAATCATCATGATCTCATCATTGTCTAACTCGGTAATAGTTGCCCATTGAATAACTTATTTCTCCCCTTATTCATCATATTCTTTCTATGTCTTTTACCGACATCTTTATACTCATCAAATCATACTTCTCAAGATATGGCAACATCATATTGAATTAGAAAATCAATTTCTTGACATCAATGATAAAATAATAATATTAAGACAGTAAACATCCTTAATCAATTATATCCATAATCATCAACAACCTTCTCAATATCCTTATTGAAATGCCAACAATCTCCCTGTCTGTTATAATGCCAAATGCCAACAATTATATTATACTATATATTATAATATATATAATATATAATTATATTTTATATTAAAATACAATACGTATTATATTATATAATATATTATTATATTATGTATGTTATTTTAAAATAATTTAAGTATAAAAATCGGATATCCGATAAAATTAGATATCTGATTTTATCAGATATCTGATTTTTTGAGACAAATATATTTCGACAATGATAGCCTGTGAGTCATTTTTAACTCATAGGCTGCGCGATTTTATTAAAATCCGATATCCAGTGCACCCGATATCCGGTGTTTTGGCAAAAAATTGCTAAAAAATAGATTGAAAGGTAAGAATTTTATTGTTTTCAATCATTTTCATTCATTTTTTGCATTTTTTGTTAATGTTTATTTGATTTTTCATTGAAAATATGGTTTTTTTCATGAAAACTAGGTTTTTTAAAATCAAATACCTAATTGTTTAAATTTGTTAACTAAATTTAATTGTTTACATTCAATTAGGTTAAAAATGGGGGATAACAATGAAAACACTGACCAACCACAACTGCAACAACCAAAACCTCATTTGCCAAACCCCCCCTCAATTCAGGATTTGATTGCACAAAATTTGAACGAATTGAGGGGGATTGCAAAAGTATATCGTAGGATCCCTCATCTAAACCCAATGTTTGATCCTCTCACATTGATCATAAAGAGTATGGAAACCATGACTGAGGAGCACAATGCCGCCCTTTTGTGGTGAGATTCTATGAGGGAAAAATATGTAGATGGCTTGTTGTATAAGGATATCAAGGATCTCGAGATATCCAAAGCCGCTATCGCCTCATTGTTTGTCAATCCCCGCACTGGTCAACCCGTAGATCCCAAAAAAAAAAAAATCTATTAAATGGTGCACAAATGATGGTATTGTGAAAAATTTTGGGATCGTTGGTGGATGGTTTTTGATAAACCACCCAACAACAATCTTGATATCCCCTTCTGTTTCATAAAAAAATTGTATGTTGAGTTTGTTTTACGCAAACATGTGAACTACTTTGACATCCAACCTTTCCAGGGTGTAGGTTTAGGTATGCCCCAAAATAGACCTAGGGCAGGAAGAGTAGTCCAAGGCCCATATGTCCCCCCTCATCCTGTTGATCCCCCACCTGCAGTGTAGCATCCTAATATCATTTGTGAGGCGGCTTCACGGACCATATCAGCTATTCACTCTTTAAGTATCCTTTTGGTTTCTCAGGCTGGGTCAGTAGCTCAACCTACTCTTGATGGTAGCGGTGCATCCGGTGGCACTGACACGTCATCCTCGATTCCACACATATGTGTGCCCCATAGTTGTGTCATGTGTGGGCACGTATACTTGGGTCCAGTTGGACAACCTGTTGATCCTCCTGCGGACAGTGCAAATTATGAGGTGCATGAGATGCATGATGCACCAGATATTATTACAAAAACTATAGGATACCCTGGGGAGTCCTCACATGCTAGAGGCGAGGAGGCACCATCATCATACATTGATGATGTAGTGGTAAGATTTGTATTTTCATAGTTCATGTTATATTTTAAATGAATATTTATAATCTAGATAACATTAAGTATTAATTTTTATTTACATGGTCTATTTAACATTTGATGACCAAGGAGGAGTTGAGATAGATTCAGGAGGGCACCTTGTCGGCCATTTCATTTGACCTTGATAGCTTGATGGTACATATATTATTGCATCTAGTTGTTTGTATTTTATTGTACATACATGCTCATCATTTATATTGGTATTAATTAGATTATGTAGTAACTTGCATGTATATCTTATTTTACTCTTGTAGGGAACAAGCAGCACGAGTGTGGGGCAGTGTGATTTAGGATCTAGGAGTGCAGTTGGAGACAAGGGAAAGGTAATTGAATGCAAATATGATTGAATGAATAGTTTAAATAACTTATAGTTATTATACATTTATAGACATAGATTGATAGTTTCATATACTTGTTGTGTATATATATAGAGAATTCTTGGTTTTACATCCTTAATGACTACACCTAGTATACCTGAAGAAGAAGAAGAAGAGATGCCTTGAGTAGGTGTGTGTTTATTTTATTTTTTGATTAGTAGATATAATTTGTTATTATCAGTGACAATTATATGCTAACTTGTATTAATGTCATGTTTCTGAACATAAGTAGGTTGTGTATGAAAATATTCAAAACATGCCTCCTCTACCGAAGGCATACATCAAGAGTCTTGCAAAGCTGAAGAGAAAATGTGGAGATGAGGTAAAAATGAATAGTTCAATTATAGTTCATTTTTATGTTAACTTATTAATTGTGAATTATATAATATAACTAATATTAATCATGGTTTGTTTTTCTTATGTGGGATCCTTCAAAGCCGAGCAGTGTGGTGAAGAGGATCGATTTTGATGATCCATTAGCATCTTAGGATGTTATAGATAGTTTTGGGATGCTTACATGTCTAGTTGGCATGTATATTTTGTATATGGATATACATTCACGTATTTAGACATACATTTTGTTTCAGTTGGCGTTTATGTCATATTTATGTATGGACATACATTTGTAATCATTTGACATTTTTATATATACAGAAGTTGATATTCGATCATATAAATTATTGCTCATTTGTGTGTGGTATTATCATGGAAATCTTTAATATTTAATCTTCATTCTAATAATTAACAATGGTTAATAATGGTTATTTAATGAACAATATAATTCATTTCATTTCATCGTAAGTGTTGTTTGTATAATGAACAATATAATTCATTTAATGAACAATACAATACAATTCATTTAATGAACAATACAATTCATTTAATCAACAATACAATACAATTCATTTAATGAACAATAATTGATACAATTCATTATTACCCTATGCATGGTCCTATTTTTCCCCCCACCTCGGTCGAATGCTCGGGGTTTTATTAGGGCAGCAATTTTTCGGTTGGCAAAAAAATCATCAGTCTCACTCAATCGAATGTTGTCGCGTGGCCAATTTCTCGTTCAGCTCATCGCGATGACGAACCGTCGGCTTCGACATGTCCAATTAGGCATTATTACCCTATGCATGCTCCTATTCCCCCCCCCCCCCCCACTCGGTCGAATGCTCGGAGTCATACCCTACCGGCGTCGTCCCTTGAGCGCCCTAAGTGCTCAAAATTGTCAAACTTTGACGAGCCCTAACTCAGAATCCATGGCACCTACAAATGATCTGTTTGAACCTACAAGACCATGAGAGGGGTCCCTACAAAATCCTATCTCGGTTTTTCAATTTGCCCTACGGTTTTATTAGGGAAGCAATTTTTCGGTTGGCAAAAAAATCGTCAATCTCACTCAATTGAATGTTGTCGCATGGCCAATTTCTCGTTCATCTCGTCGCGATGATGAACCGTCAGCTCCGACATGTCCAGTTAGGAATTATTACCCTATGCATGCTTCTATTTTTCCCCCCCACTAGGTCGAACACTCAGGGTCATACCCTACCGGTGTCGTCCCTTGAGCGCCCTAAGTGCTCAAAATTGTCAAAATTTGATGGGCCTTAACTCGAAATCCGTGGCACTTGTGAATAATTAGTTTGAACCTACGGGGCTATGAGAGGGGTCCCTACAAAAGCCTATCTCAATTTTTCAATTTGCCCTACGGTTTTATTAGGGCAGCAATTTTTCGGTTGGCGAAAAATCCGTTAGTCTCACTCAATCGAATGTTGTCACGTGGCCAATTTCTCGTTCAGCTCATCGCCATGATGAACCGTCATCTCTGACATGTCTAGTTAGGTATTATTACTCTATGCATGCTCCTATTTTTCCCCCCCACTTGGTCGAACGCTCTAGGTCATACCCTACCAGCATCGTCCCTTGAGCGCCCTAAGTGCTCAAAATTGTCAAACTTTGACGGGACCTAACTCAGAATCTGTGGCACTTACAAACAATCTGTTTAAACCTACGGAGCCATGAGAGGGGTCCCTACAAAAGCCTATCTCGGTTTTTCAATTTTCCTTACGGTTTTATTAGGGCAGCAATTTTTTGGTTGGCGAAAAAATCGTCAGTCTCACTCAATTGAATGTTGTCGCGTGGCCAATTTCTCGTTCAGCTTGTCGCAATGACAAACCGTCAGCTCTGACATGTCTAGTTAGGCATTATTACTCTATTCATGCTCCTATTTCCCCCCCCCCCCACTCGATCAAACGCTCGGGGTCATACCCTACCGGCGTCATCCCTTGAGCGCCCTAAGTGCTCAAAATTGTCAAACTTTGACGGGCCCTAACTCGGAATCTGTGGCACCTATGAATGATCTATTTGAACCTACGAGGCCATGAGAGGGGTCCCTACAAAATCCTATCTCAGTTTTTCAAGTTGCCCTATGGTTTTATAAGGGCGGCAATTTTTCAATTGGCGAAAAAATCGTCAGTCTCACTCAATCGAATGTTGTCGCGTGGCCAATTTCTCGTTCAGCTCGTCGCGATGAAGAACTGTCAGCTCTGACATGTCTAGTTAGGCATTATTACCCTATGCATGCTCCTATTTTTCCCCCCACTCGGTCGAATGCTCGGGGTCATACCCTATCGGCGTCGTCCCTTGAGTGCCCTAAGTGCTCAAAATTGTCAAACTTTGACAGGCCCTAACTCGGAATCTATGGCACCTACAAACAATCCATTTAAACCTATGAGGCCATGAGAGGGATCCCTACAAAAGCCTATCTCGGTTTTTCAAGTTTCCCTACGGTTTTATTAGGGCAGCAATTTTTCGGTTGGCAAACAAATCATCAGTCTCACTCAATCGAATGTTGTCGTGTGCCCAATTTCTAGTTTTGCTCATTGCGATGATGAACCGTTGGCTCCAACATGTCTAGTTGGGAATTATTACCCTATGCATGCTCTTATTGCCCCCCCCCCCCACTCGATCGAACTCTCGGGGTCATACCCTACCGACGTCGTCCCTTGAGCGCCCTAAGTGCTAAAATTATATATAAACAAGCATTACACTGTAGACACATAATGATCATCAATATTTCCATGTATTGTATACACATAATTACCATAACACTTGCATGTGACATCCATGAAGGGATATGCAAACATGATTTTTTTTTTCATTATCAATACAACTACACCAATGTACTCATGTACAGATGCATGGACATTATCATCAATATAACTAAACCAATTTGCTCATGGACATTGTATATCATCATAACAATGTTACATCAATTCACATCCATATACAAATACAACATCCCACTTCATCTGCATCAGACATCCTCATGTCCTAAGAGAAAAGCTTACGTACAACAATGGCTGCATATAAATGAAGACCAAAATAAGTAACCTTTTTATGCGGAATGAATGTGCTACAAGAAATAAATTATAACACTTAATACAAATTAGTTTGGGAAATTATAAATAGATCATTTGAAACATTTTTAAGATTCACAAGATTGTATAATTACGAAACTTACTAGTTTCTCTGCAAAGTATACAAGCATAACTTTGAAGAAAGACGCATGTTGATTAAAGCCCTTCTCACTGCATTTCTCTGCATGGTTGAAGACGATGGTAGATATGGTCATTTCTAAATAGCAATACATTCACTTGACTTAATTTTTATGCATAAAATTTTATCTCATTAATGCACAAAGGAATATGTACCATCACCAAGAGAGGGTCTTGTCAACGGCAAATGATCTAGCATGAACTTGTATTTTTAGGAATTGTTAGTCTACACACAAAATGCATGGATGAACATAAAGGCTTCATGATAATCACTTCAACTGAAATGCATGATAATAAATGAAAAGGTTGGATTATATGCCACAAAAATACATCCCTTTGAATTATATCAACATAACCCACTATGTTGACACAAAAATCATAATGTGATACTATTGTATATCATCAAAAAAGACCTGTATGAGCATAAAGGTTTTGCGATAATTATATCATCAAAAATTATCAAATAGTGTTCTCTAATAACAAAAATTGTAAAGCTCATCAAATGCATGATAATAAGTCGTGTTGCAAAAATACGTCCCTTCCGATTATATCGAGTGTACCCGCTATGTGCATGCAAAAACCGTGTTGCCAAAAAAAACGTTCATCAATAGACCTGCATTTTCAACACATCCTTAATATACACGTAACAAAATTGAACATTAAGGTTTAATGATCATTGTTTGAAATGAAATGCATGATAAAAAAAAATAAGGCACCATTAAAGACCTACTACTCAAGTGTGCCTGAAGGGTCATCTCTTTGCTTAGGAGTATCTAGTATTTCTTCATGATCAATAGTAGTCACTGTCCATAGCTCTTTGGTCTTCGATTTTGCTTGATGCTTCAACTACTTGACATTTGTAGCTATAATAAGGTGTGAATACATTATAATGGTTTTGTGTCTCTCATAGTCTCCAAATGCAAGTATGCCATTCTTTCTAATCATGTATGTTCACAACCAAGTTCCCAAAACAACAACTGAACCTGTAGGATATGTGAACCTGTCATCATCTGTCACCGGTTCTGTTAGCTTTTTTTTTCTCTGTACACATCGTGCTAACCAATATTCTGATCTCTCTTCATTCCCTTGCGGTGCGACAACTGCAAAAACATGTCTTGGTTGTACAAGATCTGATAGGCGATCATACACAAGTGAACTTTCCATGTCATCATTTGACAAGGATATTGTTTGAGATAAAGGAGTTAGATAGTGGGGAACCCACGTATCAACCCACTCACTTGACTCGCACTGATCCCAATCACACCGAACACAACTCTGACAAAAACAAGCCAATGCTCGTGTCCAAATGGTCCATGTACAAGCATCTAAGCTAAGAAATGAATGCATCTTTGAAGAATCTTTAATTGTTTGACAATCCAATCTATCTCCCACTATTCCCTCCTCAACCAACCAAAAGAATCTGGTCACTGTTGAATCAAGAGTACCTCCATGTGACAATGCTTAACTACACCAATCAACAATAGAACATACATCAGAGAAATTTGCACTTGAAATCCTCAATTGCTCCTTAACTAGATCTCTCTTCAAACATGCACCTGCTCCATCATTCTCTCCCTTCTCATGCCCTACCTCAAAAAAACACCAAATATGAGGTATACGCCTCTCTACATGCATTCTACTCAACCAATAAAATATATGGGCATTCTTGAATTGACCCATACAGTTATCTGACCATATTATATGTCGGTCAATTGCAATATCTTTCTCATGCAAGAACTCAAAAAAATTCTCGAAAGAATGTTGCACATACTCAGAGGAGTGTGATCTATCATCACTCATATAAAAATGATACTCCCTGATTATCTTCATGTCCTCTTATGTACTATTAGGAGCATGTCTATATGTAATGTGAACAAAAATAGCAATCTGGACTGAATTGTAGTACTGAGACTTTACCTCATTCTATGGTTGCAATGTATAGTTCTCTGCAAAATCAACCACCGATACAATAGTGCCAATCGGGAAAGAGTTCTAACACATCCTGAACTATTGATCCAACCACTGAGACCTATGGGTGTGCCTTGCATACTTGTAGAAAAGATTTTCCTTAAAATCAAAATAAAATCAGCAATACTCACTTCTCTTGAGATTAATTCGCATCTAGAACCTTCACCTCCACTCTTCAAAGTATATTTCACTGTCTCATATCTTTTTTTCTCAACATAATTCTTTCCAAACTCGTGTTCATTTCCCTCATGAAAACATGAAACAAACTTTGACAACCCACCACATTCTGAGCACTTCTCATTCAAACAATCATTTCTATAGAAATAGCAGCCATCATCTCTAGGGCATAAAAATAGATCTTGCAAGTCTCTTGATGATCTCGGAAATAGCATTGCACCACACTCTTGCAACATCTCATTAGTATGCATCGTAGAACGAATATGACATAAAAGTTCATGGTACATTGAAAACTCCACATGGTACTTGCAACAACAAGTATTGTGAATCTTAAGAGGAACACAATAAAATGGTTTCAAAGATTCAAAGGCCCTTTGTGATATTTGCAAAGTTGGATGTAATTCACAAAAAAAATTGTACATTGTTTGGCTTGATTCCAAGAAATGTTTGGGATGCGGTGTGCGGTCTCGGTTGCCGATTCTTAATTTCAAAACGTCCTTTACATTGGGTGACACTCTAGAATTAGAGTGCCAAAATTGTTGTATCTCCTCCTTCACATTATTAGTCAACTTTCTATCAACACATGGAATCCTCCCACCAAATGCCCATTTATCTTGTTGAAGTGGATCGTCAAGTCTTTGTCTTCGTGCAAGTGCTCTATCCAAAGTTTTACAGTTTATGTTAAAATCAACACAAGTTTGTCTCATTTGATGAGCCTTCCTCAATTGATGGCTTACTAAGAAGGTTGTAATCACTCTTCGAGCGACTCTCTTATCTCTTTCTTTGGTATTATTTCCAATAGAATTGAGAGCGTCAAATAGATTTTTTTGCAATAATAAAACTTCTCTCCATCTTCTTGTTCATATGAATCTTCAATTTGTTTAGCAATTGTCTCATCTTTATCATCTTTAGCAATTGAACAAAGAGTTGGCATTGCTCGGTCAATGTCTTATTGCTAAAATTTTGGTTGAAAAGTTGTGTAGCCCACAACCGAACGGTTCTTGTTGACCTCTTGCCTTCAAGATTTGCAATAATGTTCTCATCGATTTCAAATTACCATTTTGGGGTTATTTAAGGTCTTAGATTTGGAATTTGTCTTTCATCCATGAGAGGGTCTTCATTTCTAAAGTAATTAGGTGTTACATATGGTTCACTTGGTTGAGCACTTCCACCTTCAATGTTAAAGTTTTCCACATTTTCACCTCCTATGTCAAAATTTTCCACATTTTCACCTCCTATGTCAAAATTTTCCACATGTTGAGCATTTTCATTATCACTTTCAATATTTTCAAAATTTTCACTTTCAAAATCTACATTTTCATTTTCAATAACTTGTGGCACATTTTCAAATTCAATTTCCTCTTTACTTGAAGTAACATTAGCAATATTTAACATACCTTGTCTTCTCCTCCTATGACATTCTCTATCTCTTTCTCTATACACTTCAATTTGGTCATTTGAAAGTTTTCTGTTAAGTTTAGACTTCCAATGATTACTACTCCCCATTTCCCTCCACATAGATGCTCCTACATGATTGACAATGTAAGTTTTGACTTTAAGAATCTCCCAAAAGCACAAATTTGTCTCAACCTGTCTGAAAACCTGTGATCGTCGACAGAAAATAGAATATGCAGACTGTGGACCATTGGAATCCACAAAATGGCCCACAAGGCTTTTTTTTTATGTACAAAAATCGGATATCCAATAAAATCGGATATCCGATTTTAATGTATAAATTTGTGGTCCCCAAAAATTCTCCCGTTGCCGCCTTTTATTTACTGAACTACCACATTAATGGCAATGGCAGGAATCCAATATCTGATTAAATCCAATATCGGATTTTATTAGTCATATTTTAGAGAGAGAAAAAGAGGAGAGAGAGAGAGAGAGATGGAGAGGGAGAGGGAGAGAGGGAGAGAGAGAGATTAGGGGAGAGAGAGAGATTAGGAGAGAGAGAGAGAGAGAGAGACCATATGACCCCTTAAGACACCAAATTTTGTCGTTATGGGTCATATGTTGTCCTAAGGGGTCGTAAGACACAATATGACCCTTTAGGACACATATATGACCCAAAGCGACCCAATATGATGTCATTAGGGTTCATATGGTGTCGACCCTTGTGGACACCATATGACCCCTAACGACACCATAGGACCCCTGAAGACACCATATCGTGTCATTAGGGGTCATATAGTGTCCTAAGGGGTCGTAGGACACAATATGACCCCTTAGGACACAATATCACCCAAAGTGACCCAATATGGTGTCATTAGGGGTCATATGGTGTCCTAAGAGGTCATAAGGGTTCATGGGACACCATATGACCCCTTAAGACACCAAATTGTGTCGTTATGGGTCATATGTTGCCCTAAGGGGTCGTAAGACACAATATGACCCAAAGTGACCCAATATGGTGTCATTAGGGGTCATATGGTCTCCTAAGGGGTCATATGACACGATATGACCCACTAGGACACAATATGACCCATAACAACCAAATATGGTGTCTTAAGGGGTCATATGGTGTTCTAAGGGGTCGTAGGACACCATAGGACCCCTTAAGACACCAAATTGTGTCGTTAGGGGTCATATGGTGTCCTAAGCGGTCATATGGTGTCCCATGAACCCTTATGACCTCTTAGGACACCATATGACCCCTAACGACACCATATTGGGTTGCTTTGGGTCATATTGTGTCCTAAGGGGTCATATTATGTCTTACAACCCCTTAGGACACAATATGACCCAAAGAAACCCAATATGGTGTCATTAGGGGTCATATGGTGTCCCAAGACACCATATGACCCCTAACGACACCATAGGACCCCTTAAGACACTTAATCATGTTGTTAAGGGTCATATGGTGTCCTAAGGGGTTGTAGGACATAATATGACCCCTTAGGACACAAAATGACCCAAAGCAACCCAATATGGTGTCATTAGGGGTCATATGGTGTCCTAAGAGGTCATAAGGGTTCATGGGACACCATATGACCCCTTAGGACACCATATGACCCCTAACAACATAATTTGGTGTCTTAAGGAGTCCTATGGTGTCTATAGGGGTCATATAGTGTCCATAGGGGTCATATGGTGTCTTGGGACACCATATGACCCATTATGACACCATATTGGGTCGCTTTGGGTCATATTGTGTCCTACAACCCCTTAGGACACCATATGACCCCTTACAACACCATATGGTGTCATAAGGGGTCCTATGGTGTCCATAGGGGTCATATGGTGTCCCACAACCCCTTAGGACACCATATGACACCATATTGGGTCACCATATGACACCATAAGGGGTCATATGGTGTCCATAGGGGTCATATGGTCTCCTAAGGGGTCATA
The DNA here is from genome assembly GCF_030272615.1 of Cryptomeria japonica. NCBI lineage: Eukaryota > Viridiplantae > Streptophyta > Pinopsida > Cupressales > Cupressaceae > Cryptomeria > Cryptomeria japonica. The sequence continues at coordinate 458,041,230 of NC_081411.1, forward strand.
TGACACGATATGACCCACTAGGACACAATATGACCCATAACAACCAAATATGGTGTCTTAAGGGGTCATATGGTGTCCTAAGGGGTTGTAGGACACCATAGGACCCCTTAAGACACCAAATTGTGTCGTTAGGGGTCATATGGTGTCCTAAGTGATCATATGGTGTCCCATGAACCCTTATGACCTCTTAGGACACCATATGACCCCTAATGACACCATATTGGGTTACTTTGGGTCATATTGTGTCCTAAGGGGTCATATTATGTCTTACGACCCCTTAGGACACAATATGACCCAAAGCAACCCAATATGGTGTCATTAGGGGTCATATGGTGTCCCAAGACACCATATGACCCCTAACAACACCATAGGACCCCTTAAGACACCAAATCATGTTGCTAGGGGTCATATGGTGTCCTAAGGGGTTGTAGGACACAATATGACCCCTTAGGACACAATATGACCCAAAGCAACCCAATATGGTGTCATTAGGGGTCATATGGTGTCCTAAGAGGTCATAAGGGTTCATGGGACACCATATGACCCCTAACAACATAATTTGGTGTCTTAAGGAGTCCTATGGTGTCCATAGGGGTCATATGGTGTCTTATGACCCCTTAGGACACCATATGACCCCTTAAGACACCATATTTGGTCGTTATGGGTCATACTATGTCCTAGTGGGTCATATTGTGTCATATAACCCCTTTAAGACATCATATGACCCCTTAGGACACCGTATGACCCCTAATGACACCATATTGGGTTGCTTTGGGTCATATTGTGTCTTACAACCCCTTAGGACAACATATGACCCATAACGACACAATTTGGTGTTTTAAGGGGTCATATGGTGTCCCATGAACCCTTAAGACCTCTTAGGACACTATATAACCCCTAATGACACCATATTGGGTTGCTTTAGGTCATATTGTGTCCTACGACCCCTTAGGACACCATATGACCCCTAAGGACATGATTTGGTGTCTTAAGGGGTCCTATGGTGTCGTTAGGGGTCATATGGTTTTCATAGGGGTCATATGGTGTCTTGGGACACCATATGACCCCTAATGACACCATATTGGGTCGCTTTGGGTCATATTGTGTCCAAAGGGGTTGTAGGACACAATATGACCCCTTAGGACATAATATGACCCAAAGCATGTCATTAGGGGTCATTAGGGGTCATATGGTGTCCCAAGACACCATATGACCCCTATGGACACCATATGACCCCTAACGACACCATAGGACCCCTTAAGACACCAAATCATGTCGTTAGGGGTCATATGGTGTCCTAAGGGGTCGTAGGACACAATATGACCCCTTAGGACACAATATGACCCAAAGCGACCCAATATGGTGTCATTAGGTTTCATATGGTGTCATAAGAGGTCATAAGGGTTCATGAGACACCATATGACCCCTTAGGATACCATATGACCCCTAACGACACAATTTTGTGTCTTAAGGGGTCATATGGTGTCTATAGGGGTCATATAGTGTCCATAGAGGTCATATGGTGTCTTGGGACACCATATGACCCGTTATGACACCATATTGGGTCGCTTTGGGTCATATTGTGTCCTAAGGGGTCATATTGTGTCCTACAACCCCTTAGGACACCATATGACCCCTTAAAACACCATATGGTGTCATAAGGGGTCATATGGTGTCCTACAACCCCTTAGGACACCATATGACACCATATTGGGTCACTTTGGGTCATATTGTGTCCTAAGGTGTCATATTGTGTCTTACGACCCATTAGGACAACATATGACCCATAACAACACCATTTGGTATCTTAAGGGGTCATATGGTGTCCTAAGACACCATATGACACCTATGGACACCATATGACCCCTAATGAAACCATATGGTATCATAAGGGGTCGTATGTTGTCCTTAGGGGTCATATAGTGGGTCCTATGGTGTCTTAATCTCTCTCTCTCTCCCCCTCTCCCCTAATCTCTCTCTCTCTCCCCTAATCTCTCTCTCCCTCTCCTCTCTCTCTCTCTCCCCTAATCTCATTCTATCCCTCTCCCCTAATCTCTCCATCTATCTCTCTCTCCCCTAATCTCTCTCTATCTCTCTCTCTCCCTTCCCCCTCCCCATCTCTCTCTGTCTCTGTCTCTCTCCCCTAACCTCTCTCTATCCCTCCCCCCCCCCCCTCTCTCTCTCTCTCTCTCTCTCTCTCCCTAATATCATATACTAATTTATTTATAAATTAATATATTAATAAACATTACATTAATTATGGGCAAATCTAGTTAGAGAATTTACTGATTAAAATTGGATATTCGATATTTTTTGTACTCAAATTTTCAAATTTCAAATTTCGGCTTGGGAATGCTTTGGTATTTGGCTTGGAAGTGACAAGCCTGGAAAGTCAACTGAAAAAACTTGTTTTTCAGTATTCCTTGATTTTCCAAACTTTACACTGGTGGTTGACGACTTTTTTTGTAGCCAAAATTGATCAAATGAAAAGGGTTTTTTAAGGATGTTCCTAGATTTCCAACAATATAAGGCTTGTCTTATTTTGACTTTAATAAATAATTATTATTTATTTTTTAATTGAATTCTGACAATAGTCCCGATTGATATACTAATTGAAAAGCACTCATAACTTTCAAACGGTATAACATTTTTTGAATCCGAAACATGCATCACATCCTATGCTTCGTCTACTATAGGGAAAAATTAAATTTCATAAGGTTTTGACCAAGTTAAGGTGGTTAGACGTAGGAGTTTCTGAATTTCTAAAAAGTTGTAGTAAAAAATTCATAAATAACTATCTACATTATAAAAAATTTAAAAAAAATATGTGTCACATCCGGACATGATTCTAATACTTATATTATAAATATTATAAAAAAATATTATGATTTGATTGTGATTAGGGTGTTCAGACATACGTCTACTTATTTTTTTCCTAAACTTTTAGTACCGCTGCATTGAAATTTGAAATTTTCATCAAATAGGATTTTTTTTTCCAAAAGCCAACTAGTAGCTTAGAAACTACATTCAATTTTCTATATATTCTCTTCTTACATATTTTAAAAATAATGTTCACAACTTATTCAAATTTTCATGTCAAGTTGCATAACTCTGATTTTCTGAAATTTCATTGCCACTTAAGGGCCTATTTTGGCACACTATGATCCTGCACATACCCTTAAATTAGAACTTTACATCAAACTTGCTCCCCCGAAGGAGTATCTTTCACCTTCATCAATCCTTCATGAAAGATAAACATGAAATCCACAAGATTGATGGATCTCCATCATTCTAGTTCTTCCGGTGTAGGGGTCTAACCCCTAGTTTACCTCAAAGAAACTCAAAGGTAGCCTTCGGTAAGAGCTTAGTAAATATATCAGCTAACTAATCTTTACTCTTCACATATTCAATCTTCACCTATTTTCTTGAACTCTTTCCCTTAGAAAATGATACTTCAATTCAATGTGCTTTGTTCTAGAATGAAGTATAGGATTCTTAGAAATGTTTATTGCACTTGTATTATCGCAATAGATAATCACTGATTTAGACATATCTATCTTGAATCCTTCTAGGACATGTCTCATCCACATTGCTCATGTACAATTCATGGATGCAGCTACATACTCTACTTCACCTGTAGATTGAGAAACACATGTTTGTTTCTTGCTTGTCCATGCCACTAATCTTCCACCAAGTATAAAATCTTTGTCGGTTGTGCTTTTCCGATTATCCACATTACCTACCCAATCAGCATCACTAAAGACATCCAAAGTAAAATATCCTTTATAGGGATACCATAAACCATAGTCTATTGTACCTTTGAGATACCGAAAAATTATCTTCATAGCCACCATGTGAATCTCCTTAGGCTCTTTTTGAAATCTAGCCACTAATCCAACAACATGAACAATGTCTGGTCTACTATGAACAACATAGTGTAGCGTGCCAATCATAGATCTGTACTCTTTTTCACTAACAACAGGTGATTCATCTTGTTTGGATAACTTGCAGCCTATCACTATCGGTGTTCCTATCGGCTTGCAGTCTTCCATACTGAAATTCTTCAGCACCTCTTTGATATACTTGGTCTGACAAATAAAAATACCACCATCCAGTTGTTGGACCTATAAGCCAATAAAGAACTTTATTTCACCGATTAGAGACATTTCAAATTCCTTTTTCATTATATCAACAAAATCCATACACATATAATCATTTCCACCAAAAATTATGTCATCTATAAACACTTATGCTATCAGCATCTTGTCTGCATCAGTCTTCAAATAAATGTTGTTGTCCTCACTGGTATGTTGGAATCCAATTTTGATCAAATGTGCATGTAATCTCTCATACCATGCTCTCGGTGCCTACTTTAGACCATATAGTTCTTTATGCAATTTACACACCATGTCTATCATTAGTCAAGGAAAATCCATCCGATTGTTCAATGTATACTTCTTCTTCTTCTAGAATTCCATTCAAAAAGGCTGATTTGACATCCATTTGATAAACTTTGAATCCCTTATATGCAGCAAATGCCAACAACATTCTCACTCCTCCTAATATAGCAACCGATGAAAATGGTTCACCATAATCCTCACCTTCTTCTTGAGAATACCCTTTGCAGACTAACCTCGCCTTGTTTCTTACAATTTTTTCTTCATCCAATTTATTCCTAAAGACCCATTTTGTTCCAATTACATTCTTATCCTCTGGTCTAGGAACAAGTGACCATGTCTGTTTCTTCTCAATTTGATCTAATTCTTCATTCATTACATTCACCCAATCATCATCTTTTAGTGCTTCCTTAACTGTCTTGGGTTCTATTGTAGAAATCAAACATGAGTTCTCTTAGATCTTTCTCTTGGTTTGCACACCTGCATTCTTATCACCAATTATTTGCTCTTGTGAATGGCTCAATCTGACATATCTAGGTATTGCATAGGTCAGTTCTGCATCTTCTACATCAGGTTCTTCATTTTCTTCTTCACTGTCATCGCTTACTAATTGAGCATCTAATTCTACATTTGTCGGTTCTTCATTATTCTTTGCCTTCGGTTCAATGATCATAATTTTTTCCTCATTATCATCATTTTCAGGTTTTGATCTGCTTGTACCTTTAGACTTATCAAATAGATCATCAACTTTTACATTAGCACTTTCAACAATTTTCTTAGTTCTCTTATTGTAACATTTATATGCCTTACTCTTAGAAGAGTAACCAAGAAAAAATCCCTCATCATATTTTGCATCAAATTTCTTAGTGTAGTTATCTCTCTTAATAAAACATTGACTTCCAAAAATTTTAAAATAACTTACACAAGGTTTTTTTCCATACCATAGCTCATAGGGTGTCTTATTGTTACCTCTCTTCACTAGTACCCAGTTTAAAGTGTATACAACACTACTGACCGCTTCTCTCCAAATATTTTGGATACATCACCCGGTAATAACATGGTTCTTGTAGCTTCAACTATTGTTCTATTCATCCTTTCTGCTATGCCATTCTGTTGTGGTGTCCTCAGAGCAGACATTTGTCTCTTGATACCCTGTTCATCATAATACTTAACAAATTCATCAGATGTGAATTCACCTCCCCGGTTTGATTTTAAACACTTTAGGTTCTTACCAGTTTGAATCTCAACCAGAGCTTTAAATGATTTAAATTTACTAAATGCTTCTTATTTCTCCTTTAAAAATGTCACCCACATCATTTTAGAATATTCATCGGTGAAAATCATGAAATACCTATCACCGTAATAACTCTTTGTTCTCATAGGGCCACAAAGATCAGTATGTACCAAATCTAAAATATTTTGTGAAGTACAATTCTTTCTCTTGAAAGAAATAGAGGTCATCTTACCGATTTGACAATCTTTGCATATCACACTATCTGGTTTGACAATTTGTGGAAATCCTCTTACAACACTTTACTTTCTTATCTTAACCAAATTATCAAAATTAACATGAAAACATCTTTTATGCCATAACCAACTATCTTCCATTATTGCAACTAGACAATTATTAATATTACTAATTAAATGGAATAAGTAACCTCTAGTTTGCTTCCCGGTAGCAATCAGTTCACCATTACCTCCAAGAATTCTTCAGACTCCACTTTTAAACTCAAGCAAATAACCTTTATCATTGAGCTGACCAACACTTAAAATATTATTCTTTAGACCATCAACCCAAAACACATCATTAACATTACTCTTCCCATTTAGAGAAATTGAACCTTTACCTTTCACCATGTAGGGAGAGTTATTTCCAAATCTAACAACACCTCCATCAAATTCATCAAGGGTTATGAACTTACTTTTGTCTCCGGTCATATGGTGTGAGCAGCCACTGTCTATAATCCATTCATCACTATTATCCATATGAGATACCAGTGCCTTTTCCTCTGTCAGTTCCTCCTTCACGGCTACAAACACAATTTCCTCATTGTCATCTTCATCTTCAGACTCTTCATCGGTCACACCTTCATCTATTGCAACATAACAATGTTTCTTGCCCTTTCCCTTGAATCTTCTAAACTTCTCTTTCTTATCAGTGTTAGGGCAGTCAGCAGCAATATGACCAATTTTACTACAAGAGAAACACTTCAAAGGTAGCTTTCCTTTATACTTACCGGTGCCTCTTGGAAATATTTTTGCTAACAGTGCCTCAAGTTCCATCACTTGATCTTCATTGTCTCCATTTCCCCGATTACTTCCATGACTTGACCTGCACTCTTGATTTTGACATATATCTTTTCCTTTTCTAGTAGATGAACCGGTAACAGATGCTTTAAAGGTAGATTCAATAGTTTTTGTCACACTATTGTCAAAACTATTTAACTCAAAAGTTGTAAGCTTACCAATCAATGAATCAACAACTACCTTATCCTTTGAAATAGATCTAAGTTCTTGGATTGCATATACTCTTATAGTATACTGAGGTTGAAGAGTTCTAAGCATTTTACTTACTATTGCATCATGTTCCATTTTACCTCCAACACTCGTTATGCCGCCGGCAACTTCTTTGATTCTCTGAACATACTGTGCAATATTTTTTCCTTCAATCATTCTCATGTCATTGAACTTTCCTCCTAGGCTTTCCTCTTTGGCTCTTTGAACATGCTCATCTCCTTCATAGATTAAATCTAACTTTTCCCAAACCTCACCTGTAGTTTCCAATCCTTGAACATCAATATATTCTAAATCAGATAAAGTACTTACAATAGATTCTAGGGCTTGCATGTTATCTTGCTGCTCTCTGAGTTCATCCAATGTCAAGGGAGTAGTAGTAGGATCAACATGTGTTGTTTCAACTTGCTTCCAATATTGTGCACCAAGACCTTTGATGTAGATCTTCATTTTGTCTTTCCAAATCTTGTAGTTATTCTTGTTGAACTTAGGACCCTCTTTCTTCATCATCTTGACTTCCTCAAAATCTTTCCCTCAAGCAGTTAGGCTTTTTGCACACAGAGGACCAAAGCTCTGATACCAATTGTTAATCCTATGAGGATCCGATTAATATTAAGAGGGGGGTGAATTGGTATTAATAGCAATTGAAACTTTAAACCAAAAACAAACTTATATCAGATTGAAAATATCTCAATTTCTTTTATTAGATCTAACAACCTCTTTATCAGATTTACTAACACAACAATCAGATCATTTATCACATCTATCAATTATTTCACCACTTCAACTGTCATATAAATTTGATCATTTACCAACTTATTATCCTTATCTATCAGATCAAACACTTTCTCTAACAACTCTTATCAGTATCAGTAACCTTTGATAAACCTTTGATAAAACATCATAACCGGTGTACTAAAAAATAGTGCATGAAATGAAACATAAATAAGAACATCACATGAAAAGCATTCGACACATGAACACCATAATTTTTAATGTGGAAACCCAAATAGGGAAAAACCACGATTGGAGTTGGTACCCACAAATATTTGTACTCTTTTGAAGTACGCCCTATTAGGAGCTTACAATACGTCCTGTTAGGAGTCAGCCGGTTAAGGGATTTGCCTAGCAGCCTGGTTAGGAGCTTGATGATCTATTAGGATCAACCTCATGAGAAGAATTAACACTCTTTTGAGAGCTACCCTGTTAGGGGACTTAAATGTTTAAGGCCTGTTAGGACCTACCCGGTTAAGGGATTTAACTTGTTGCAATTGCTAGGGAACAACAGTGAAAAAGTGATTTGTTACTTACACTTCTTAGCTTTCTGGATCAGATCTAGTTATACTCAACACTCTGCATCTCTCAGGTAGATCTCACACTTCTCTTGGATGATTCAACACATTCTCTTAAGACCACCGACACGATAAACATCAACAGTTCCATCCTAAATAGCCATCTCAACTAGGTCGTCCACTAAACCATAATTACATTATAATATTACAAAACAAATCATAAGAGATTATCTCAAATCAATATACAGATCATTACATCAAATTACAATGTAATATCAACCATTGGTTGATCGAAACCCATCATGAAAATCTGATCTGTACCAAAGTCAAAAACCTCAAAACACTCCACTAAGCGTCTTGTTGTTTCCCAAGAAATTCTTCCTTGAATTGTGCCAAAACAACAATCAAATCATTTCATGCGGATTGTGTCGTGTTGCCACTTTCATGTAGACTCGTTGTCGATCACCGCCATAACAAAAATCATTACCGGTTTGATGATTTCCTCACCGGTTTTAAACCCTAGAAAAACTTCATCAGAAATTTGATACAATCCTTATGATAGTCATAACAAGTTCTGGTTCCTATCAGATACTTCTTTCCATGATACAAGCTTATATTCCAAACCGCAAATCACCAATCATCGCCGATCATCCAATTCAATCAAAACATCTCAACATTACCGGTTAAAGTCCTATTTCACAAACTTCAGTTCTTTGTCTGTAAACCCTGTCTTCTAGTAAACCAAATCACTTAGATGACAAAAAAAACATCAAGAACATCAATAATCATCATTTGACATCAGTTGCCATCAATGACAACACAAATAATTGATCAAGTCATCTAATCACAAAATCTCAATCTCTTCATCACAAATAGTCTTCTATCCTTTACTGATGCAGTCATTCATCTTCAACTGCATCACCTGCATCATCTCATTTTGCATCAATTATGCCAAATGCCAACAATAGGACCAAGGGGTCAAATTAGGGTCAAATTGGGCCCAATTTAGTGAGGACCATGGCATGGCCATGGTTCCGGTGACGACCATGGCGTGGCACCATGGTCCTACTCTATTTTGGTGCAAGCATAAGGTTCTAGATGAGGTTCAATTTGAGTTTAAATTCCATTTGTGATGTGAAAGCCATAATCAGGTATTCAATTGGGTTGAGGGGTGCAAACACTAAGGTGAAGACCCAAATGCGATCGAAATTGCAAAGGGTGCAATTTTAGGATGCTACAGGTTGATCCTTAAAGTCTCAATCTTCATTATGTGTTTATTATTATTTCAACAAAAAGAAGGCCTCAACTAGAAATCCTCCACCCATATTGATATTCTCACACCTCAAATTTCTCCCCCCACATGTAAAAATAAAATTATGACTCTTGGAACATTCACACTGAGTGAAAAAGAGACATTTTAATAGATTAAATTCATCCTTAGTAGAATCAATCCATTTAGAGATGAAGAAAAGTATGATAGGTTATTACATTAAAATGAGAAATCCACGTACAAGGATAAATAATATACTCTTTGGTGCCAAAGATTCTAAGAAATGATCCATCAAAGTTTAGCATGTTTTTCCTCTTAGGTCTCTTATGACACTTTTATAAATTAGTGTAGTCTGAAAGGACTAAGAGGATTTAGTTATAAAATGAAGTCTTAATTAAAATTATCTACCCATATTTATGTTCTTACACTCATATATTCTAATAAATGATCAATCAAAGTTTGGCATTTTTTTCTTAGGTCTCTTATGAGACTTTTTTGGATTAGTGCTACAGGAAAGGATTAATAGGATTTAGCAATAAAATGAAGCCTCTACTAGTATTACCTACCCATATTGATTTTTGCACACCCTCATTTTGGTCCTATTAGGTGCGAAAATAAAATTATGGAACTTAGTGCCCTTGTATTAAAAAAAAAAGAGACAGTTTGTAAGAAGGAAAAACCATTCAAATATGATAAAAACCAAGATATTTTATTATAATTAGACTGCAAATTGACCTATAGGCATGGATAAAAAAAAATTGGCGTCAAGGATTTTGAAAAATGACTTGTCAAACTTTAACAATTTTTAGCTCTCAAGTGTCTTAAGAGACTTTACCAAATCGGTGTAGCTTAGAAGGACCAAGAGGTTTTAACAATGAAATGAGACCTCCAATAGTATTTGTCCACCTACCTCAATGTGATTTCAACCTATTCAATTCCTTCATACAAAAATAAAATTATGCCTCTTGGTACCCTTACATTAAGATAGTTTGTTGTATATATATTAAAAATACATTTTTAAGCATTAAAAAATAAATCCTATGTGTCATTGATTTATATAAATGATCTATCAAAATTTAGTAGTTTTATCCTCTTATGTCTCTTAAGAGAGTTTCTTGTATGGAAGTAGCCCAAAAGGACAAAGAGGATTTGGTCATAAAAAGAGGCCTCCAATAGGATTCCCTCACCTACATCAACATTCTCATAGCTTTAGTTTGGTCTCATGAGGTGTAGAAGAAAAAATAATTCCCTTGGAACCCTCACACTAAGTGAAAAAGAGGTATTTGGTAAGAATGAATCTATTCAAGTGGCATGGTCAAACCATTTGGAGGTGAGGGAAACTAAAATATTTTTTTTGTTACTAAAACTAAAAATCCACCTATACCTGAATAAATGGGACATTCCTGGGTGCCATAGATTCTGAGATATAATCTATAAATTTTGACAATTTTTTTTCTATTAGGTCTCTTAAGAGGCTATATTGGATCAATATACCATAGAAGGACCAACATGATGTAGAAATTAAATGAATCATCTAGTAGAATTCATCTTCCCATCTTAATTTTCTCACACTATTGATTATGGCTCTTAACACCCTTTGACTTAATAAAAAAGAGACATTCTATAAGAATGTACTCATCCTTGACATGGTCGAATTGTTTGAAGGTTAAATAAATCAAGATATGATATTATATTTAAAATATAAATTTATTTGTAGGAATGAAAAATACATTTTTGGGTGCCATGAATTTTAAAAATGTATTCATTTGAAGTTTGGCAATTTTTTTCTCCTAGGTCTCTCAAGAGACTTTGCTAGATTAGTGTAGCTCAAAAGGATAAAAGGATTTGTGATGAAATGAGGAATCTAATAGAACTCCCTCACCCACCCTAATATTCTCACTCCATCAATTTGGTCCCACAAGGTGAAAATAATTTATGGTTCTTGGCACTCTTGAATTGAGTGAAAAAAGAGGCCTTTTGTAAGAATGCTTATTTCCTCGACATGGTAAAACTATTTGAAGATGAGGAAAACTATGATGGGTTATTTTATTTAGATAATAAATACACCTATAAGTATGTATGGTACATTCTTGGATGTCATAAATTTCAATAAATGATCTAACAAAGTTTGGTATTTTTTTCTCTCAAGTATCTAAAGTGACTTTGTTGGATCAATGTATCCTAGAAGGATGGGATGATTTAGTGATGAAATGAGGGCCTCCCACAAAATTCCCATACCCACCCCAACATGTTCAAGCCCTCATTTTGGTCTTAAAAGACACAAAAATAAAAATATGGCACTTGACACCCTTACATTGAACATAATTGAGGTATATTATAAGAGTACATATATTCTCAAGATAATAAAATGGTTAGGAGTTAAGGGAAACAAAGATAGATGAATATTTTTGGACCTAAATACACATGTTAGTACAGATAAAAAATTCTTAGGTGCCTTATATTTTTAGAAATGCTTTGTAAAAGTTTGACAATACTTTGTGTAGGACTTGAGGATTAGATCATACCTTAGGATCACCTACAAAACAAAAGAAACCTTCCACAAGAGAGTATGACATTAAATGAGTTTGCTTGATATTAAGATATATGATACAAAGTGCACAAGAGGCCTTTTTATATATAGGGAATAATAAAATATGGGATTAGAAAAGATAATTATTCGTTTCTTAATTCTATAACATGAGACAACTAACATGACAAATATTGAATGACCCAGGACATAAGATGTAAATGTGCTAGGATATAATTTTATTAGAGGTCATATTGTTATAACATTTATATATTATTCTAAATATAAGGCTATAAATCCTTATATATTATATGCTTTATTAAGAATATCATATTTTAAATAACCATGATATAGTAACTATTAGATTATTAACTATTTATGAATAGGGAATATTGAAAAGGTGTGACTAATACCCCTTTAGGTATTTTGTCACCCTTTCTCCTATATTTAAGGAGGTTCTCTCTCATTTGAGAGATATTAAATTTGGAGATTAATAGTGAGTTATATCACTATGCATAGAAGGTATTAATGGCCATGTAGAAGTAAGGAGAAGTGTCCTCAAGTTCAGTCTATTTATTTGATAGACTATATTTTGTAATTGTTTTAATAAAATGATGTTTTATGAGGATTTTTATCGGAAAGGGTTTTTCCCATGTATATCTTGTGTAATGTGTAAAATATATGCTTGTATATTTCTCATTTTGTTTATTTTATATTTTTAAAATAATGATTAGTATCCTAAGATCCTAATTTCTAACATGGTATCAAAGCAAGTTATGCTATATTAATCATTTTTATAGATTATACTAGAAGATATATAGAACTTGATGGGAATCCTTTTTATGCTCAATCAATACATGTGCAAGGCTATTTTTACAATACATCTAGTGCGCCTTTTCTATTATGTAAAAAAAATCTATTTCATTTTTTGCTTTTTAAAGTTGTTGATGGTGTACTGTTGGGTCTCAAATCAATAGATTGGATAGGTTCTAAGGAAATGCCAACTCCTATGATCAAACCCTCTAGTTGACTTGGCCAACATATAGAGTGAACCTATTTGGTTACTAACTCTCTCACTTTAGGCTCTGCAGAACCTAGGCGGGTATACCTATTCACTAATTGTTTTCAATGACTAGTGACTTTTATAGCAGATTAAGTATCTTGATCTGGTTTCCTCCTATCTCAGAATTGCATAAGTTCCTAGGATGGAGATATAGCAGATGAGTTCAAGATTGTTGTTGTGGAAGCTATTCGATCTTTGAATACACTACTGCCAACTTACTCTATGTTTCCTACTCAATTTGCTTTAAAATAACATATGATGAATATAGTGATAAGTGTAATTTATAAATGGCCAGTGCCTTCTTTTCTGTTTGGGCTACAGAGTCTTTATATTCTCTTAGGACTTACTGTGTGAACTTGTGAGACAGTTTTTAAACCCACCCCTTTATGGATCTGTCAGTTATTATTTCTTATGAGATCAATTTAATGCCTATATCATAAGTTTCTTAAATGAATTTAACCCTACCTTTAAGGGACCATCTAGGTAAGTAATGCAAAGAACAATTACAATTCGCAAGCATAACTTTTATTTCAACCTTATGACATACAGCATAAATCTCATTCAAAGAATATGAATAACCTTATCTCCTTTAGATAATATCACAAGCGACTGCCAATAACAAAATGAAATAATCCACAACACATATGCAAAGAAAAGATGACTGATCATATTATGTATTCCATCAAAATTTGTATAACAGAAAGCTTACAGGTTGTCATACATTACTGTCTTGTTTCTACCATCTCTCTTCAAAAAAATATTACAAGAAACCTCTCTCATATATATATGAGAGCAAATGTTATTTATGAAAAGACGTGTCTTTTCGAAATACTAATTGTTAATTTGAACATTCCTAACAAACTTAAGTAAAAAGAGATTAAGAATCCCTAAATGATGAATATAATCATCCTCTTTAAAAGTCTTGATCTTAATACTTTGTTTCTTTAATTCTTCTCCCTGTGAAAGGTATTCGAATATCATCTGGTTGACAGTAGGGGCCATGTCTTTGCTTCGATCCAATTTTGACAGAGCCCGATCCTTGACGCTTATAAGTTCATTCCGCAAATCTTCCATAGATATTACTTCTTCTTCTTTATAAATCGAGGGCATTCCAATAGGGCTCCCATCATCCAACTCTTGAAGATCTCTTTTTAGCGCACCCTCGTATCTAGCATGATTTTCCATATACGAAGTTCCTTCTGTTTTCTCCTCTAGCGTCATCACATCAACACTGTTTATCACTTCATGCAATCGTGCTTTTAACGTTTCATGCTCTCTTAATGCCTTTATGGTCCCGATGTACACCCTCCAGTAATGTTCAACATGGATGAGCATGGCATTGAACCTGTGTTCAATGATATCATTAACCATTTTATCCATCTTCTGTTGAATATTACTCACCTGTTTGGCAGCCTTTTCTGCTTGATATTTCCAATACAGAACATCAGAGACATCATCCAAGCTCTGTCCTGTGGGATATGAAGCATATTCACTTAAAGGAGTTCCTGTCTCAAGTTGTAATATCTTTGCTTGTAGCTTTTGATTCTCCTCTTTAGATCTTTCATATAAGCCCTTATAGGTAATGTTTTCCCTGACCAAAAACTCTGTCTGATCCACATTTAATTTCACTACATCCAGGTTCAATTTAGCAGTGACCCTAGGGTCAGTCTTTCCCACCTAATGAATCATAAGGTGTCCAAAGGTTTCTTCAATATCCACAATAATTGGTCTTTTTCCTTTCGGATACAGTGCCCATTGTAGGAGAGCTTTTTGATCAGGATCATATCCTGAGCCTAGGAACAATTTATCTATCTCTTGAGGCAATACCTATTGATTTAGGTCCTGCTTCTTCAAGAATCCATCAAACAGAAGTGCTGAATTTATATCCCAACCAGAAAAGATGATAACACCAACCTCCTTTAATATTTTCCTCCCTTTCTTAGGGGTCATATCTTTCATGAGGGTATCTATCTCATCTTGTAGCCTTTTCATCTGTTCTTCTTCTGGTCTCCCAGCCATGTTTCACATGAGCCCCTTTGTGCTGGTACAAGAATGAAAGGAATTCTCTTGAAGAAGCGAATCCGTCATCAGCAACAAAGTCTTCATGTTCTGTCATCCTTATATCAACTACATCTCTAATATTAAATTCACTAGTGTCCACATCTACCTCTGCTTCAAAACCAGGGGGATAATCTTCTCTAGGGGAGTCAGCAGGGATGCTACTAGCAGCTGATTTTGGTGACATGTGAGCCAATGGTTGACTATCCTTTTCAGTGTCGATAAAATGAAGGAACTATGGGGGTACTCTATGCATAATCTCTACCTCATGTTGAAGTAGTTTTTTGGCTATCTCCAAAGGATCTTGGAGGTTTCCAAGTAGGTCTCCATCCACCATCCCCCTTGCTCTTTTCCACTTGAAGGCTTCCCAAGTCATCTCGCTTCTTTCTCTCAAAACTTTGGCCTCTTCCCTTTCAAGGTTCTTGATTAGATCGTCTGGCATTTGAGCCACATGTATTCCGACTTTTAGTTTCTGTGATGCCCTTGCAGCTCTTATATATCCCTCAGGATCAAAGTTCTCTCTAGGATCACCCAGAGTCATGCCATAATAATCTAATTTATTTTGAAGTAAATGATAACTTATGGAACTTTTAACTATAAAATTAGAAAACACTAATAACCCTGGCACAATGGATTGTTTACCAAAATCTGTAAGATGTTTGGCACTGACAGCAGATAATTGTCTTACAATCTCTAGGCTAGCCACCCTGTTTGGCACTGTAATTGGAAGCATGTATGGCTTTCCTTCATACCCAAATACCCTGATTTCTGTATGATTAAGGTGGCAATACTAGTCACCCCAGTTATGATCAATCTGAGACTCTGGAGAAAAGTCTTTTGGCTTGAGGAATCTCTTAATTTCAGGAGACAAAGTATAATCTCTATGTTGTCCAAAGGCTGCACTAAGAGGTTTCACAAAATATTCCTGAAAGTGCCAATATTGGTTGTTTATGAATCTTTGATCCCATGCAGAAACCCACAACTGAACTGGTTTCTTCAAACCATTCTTATCATAAGCTCTGATGCTGAAATCGTCTTACCAGAAATTGATTTCTTGTCCACAATAAAGAATGATGTGCATTAATAAGGAATACAATGAGAAATGAACATTTACAAGGTCTCCTTTCAACTTCTCCAACCCATGATTTAGGGCTTCTGCAGCATAAGTGGCATAGTCAAACAACCTAGGGTCTTTTGATTGTAGATCAACACATAGAACCATAACCCCAATATCCATGAGAGGATGAGCTTCTAAGCCTAATACTTGGGCCGCAACATAGTATGTATACTTAAAATACGGATGGAATTGGTTGACATCAAATGGCACCTTGTCATCTTTACTAAATGGAACAAAGGACTTTCCTACTTTTGGTCGGTGAATGGGTAGTCTCCATGTTCTATAAATGTCCTCCAAGTTAAAGAATTCTCACGACAGTTTCTGCATATCAATTTTCTCTTCTACTTCCCATTCTAGATCAAACACCATATCAATAGTCTGTTTGTTAATCACCACCATAGGATTCCCTCGGTAGTCACATATGGTTTTGGTTTTTGGATCATAACAATCTACTAGAGCCTTCATTAATTCGACATCCACAAATACATTCGGAACTACCAATTTCCCTAAATTCTTCTTCCATAGGTTACTTACGGGCTCAGGAGCATCCCTTCTCTTGTAACCAAATAAGAACAACTCATGTCCTTTGATTTCAGTCCATATGTCTCCTAGATGTTCAAATCTATCTTCCAACCCTTCCTCTTCACTCTTTTTTTTTTTGGACCTCACACTGGATGTCGGGCATTGGTCTAGCAAATCCTGAGTTAAAGCTCTACCCTCCTTTTTCTGTCGTTTGGGCTTCTCTTCAGGGTTTAATTCCTTCCCTTTTCTACTCTTTTTAGAACAAGAAGAAGGTTCCATAATTTCAATCAATACAAGAAATCACACTTACTTGGAGAATTGTCGAGCTCTTCTGACTGTCGTTTACGAACTTCAGCAAACTTCTTGCAATTTTCCGTCCTTTGGCATCAATCTGGTTCTTATGAAAATTCGATCAATTCGGCTGCAATTGTATGGGCAACTTGTGCACAGTTAATGTCTCTGCGTTTATAACGGCTATTCAAATGTTTAAACTTAATTGCAGATGTGACATCCTCCACTTGAGCTTTTAACTCCTTCGTGGGAAGTACTGTTCAACTGAAATGATCGTGAATCGAGTTTTCGATGAAACCCTTGTCTTCAGCTGAATACTTTGATCTTTCATCAAAAGTTCACTTTCCTCGATATCACTTTATCGGCGAATGGCCTATGTTGAAAAACCATCTTCTAGTCTCGTCGAAATCATCCTTTCCTCGATGAAATTTCTTTCGATGAGTCATTCACGAGTTTCATCGAAATCATATTTCGATGAGTTCTGTTCTTCAGTGAAAGTTCATGCAAGCCCTCCGAAAACCTTTTTTCTTCGATGTCCTTCTTTTATCGATGAAACCCCTCTGTTTTTATTCGATATAATGTTATCGATAAGATTTGCTTTTCGATGAATGTTTTTTAAGTCTCTTCGGCAGTTGTATTTCCTCGACTTCACCTTTTGTTAGCCTTTCACTTTTCGATGAAACTGGGATATCGATGAGCGGCTCCTTTCACTTACCGAAAGAGATATTCTGCCGAAGTCATTTTAATTTATTGTTTTACCTTTATGCTTCATTTCGATGAAACTATCCTTTCGATGAAACTTTTTCTGAGATGCTCGACATGATATTTTGGCCGATGATCTTTTAGCTTTCACGCCTTTGGGAAGATTTTTGATTTCAAATATATTGTTCAACATGTACAATGATTTATAATTGCATTAAGTACCTAAATTTATCTTGGCTAAAACACATGCATGACAAGATTTTTCTCATCCTAATAAGTGTGCCAATCATTTTTATAGGTGACATTGAAAAGTTTTGACAATGATTTATTTAACGTGGATCATAAAAAAATATAGAAACTTTCTAGTAATAGAGCATATGAAATATAATAAGGGCATGATAACTTTGTAAATTTGTAACCAACTATGCCTAAATATGAACCTATATATTTGCTAAAGCATTAATGATGAAAACACAATAAAACATCATGATATTCATCGTTGATCATATTCTTCCATTGTGTCATCAATATCTCACATTATAGACTATCATGTTAGGAGAACCATTGAGATATCAAATATGCAAAGATTTCATGTCAAGTGAATCTATCCATTGAATTGTTGTTGTAAATAACACTTAGGAAAGAGTTCTAATAGTATTTCTACCCTAGAAAAATAGACCATTATACAAGATACATTTCTAAAAAAATTAAATTTTAAAATAATTATTGATTTTGAAAATAATGAAAATTATGGACACTATACATGTTTTACAACACAATCAACGTTTCAATGACAAATAAGAATAAGAATTCATTATGTTAACCAACTTATAAGAAAAGAAAAAAGAATGCATGCAATAAAATCACCAATATATATCAATACAGGTCTTTAATAGATGATAGATAAAATTTCTATCAAGTTGAAATCACTATAAAAATCAAAGTCTATATGAAGGTTGAGGTCAAGTTTAAGTCTTTGTATAAATTGAGAAGCTCTTTTTTCAAATGAGTCGAAGAAAAATCTACTCTCTAATCTAGCAAGTTGTCAAATGGTATACCAACAATTGCTAAGCATTTTTGGGTTTTTTGTTGTAGCACCCATTGTCCATTAAGTGTATGTTGAAGTACACGACCCCTCTATATTATGTCATCTTCTTCCTATGCCACCTGGAGACCACTACAATTTTTAAAATTAGAAGATGTTGAGACATAGGCATGACATGAGAATTGTTTGTCATGTCCCCTTTTCAAAACTAGTACTTACTATTAATAATAAGTCCAATTATCCAGAAAATAGTAAACCAAGAAATAAAATGAAATATATTGTCCTTTGTAGTTAGATGATCAAATCAAATTTGATGTCAAATTCATCTATAAATTTTAAAATGTTTTGGAGGCAAAAGATGGAATAGGAAATTGAAAAGCACATTTCGAGTGTTAAGTGACATCTAGAAGCTTTTGGTTCAATACAAGAAAGTGGCAAAGTGGCAAGGTGTAGCATTCGATAGAGTTAGGAGGTGAAGGACAAGTGGAAGAGGAGTTACATTTTTGGGAATGCAAAACATCTCTCCTCTTTGCCGTGGGTTTTGGGTGCCCAAACATATTCTTGCATGTTTAGGAGGGTTTTGGTTTTCATTGTTTATTCTTGCTAATTGTTTTGTTGTTCTTTAGAGGTTGTCAAACCTATGGAGAAGAAGGCTCAAGAATGAGATGCTTGAGGGTTTCTAGGTGGACTAAGGACGAGATTTAGAGGTTCACTAAGGTGTAGTCTCACATAGAGATTACCATTGTGTTGAAGGTTCAAAGTTCATAGTTTTTTCTATGCATTTTGTGAGGGTTTTGTTAGTAGTTTGTTGGGTTTGTGATGAGATTATGTTTTCAGATTTCTATAGAGTTTAATAACAACATAGTGAATGCTTGTTACCGTCATTCCATGTTTAAAATATTTATTTCATCATCTCAAACAATTGTAATAAGCTAGGTGAAGTTTCTTTGGAATTTATGTTGTTTGGTTGTGCTTGTTGGCACTATTTGCATTTAGTTTTAAATAGATCATTGCAATAGTTGCTACATAAGTTATTTTATATAGAATATTGGTCTTTGACAACAAATTATATGTCTCTTTATGCTGCAAGTGTAAATATACAATTCTATGTGAGTTTGTGATTTTTTCATTGGCATTTTGTGAGTGAATATGTTAGCAATTTCTTGTCAATCTTTGATATATGTTCAATTGTTAAAATGTTATTAAATGGGGAAGCAAGTTATGTGAGTGTGATCTTGGGGGAAACTCTATGGTAAAGTGCACTTACGTCAAAGAAATATTGGGATTGGTGACCTCCTTGAAAAACTGAATGCTTGACCCTTATGAGTATCACCTAGATGTAATGAGTGCTAAGTAGACCATTCATTCTCATACAAGAACTTTGTAAAATTGATACTCAAAATACAAATTAATAAATTTGATTATAACTACATAATTAAATTCTCATGAATATTATATTTATATAAATTTATACATTAATATTTAAATTTTATAAATATATAAAAATTAATATAACAAATATATAGCCAAAAAAATTTATAACCAATATAATTAAATTTTCATAATCATAATAATATATAGTTTTAAAAAAAAAATTGTGTTAATCAACCTTAAAATATGAGATTGTTTCATTTACTTTTAAAGAATGGAACTACCATCCAATTTGCAAATTTAAATGGAAAAATTCTTTTTTAATATATATTTTACACGGTGTTCTCACATTATATCATATAAACTGTTTTTTAATTTAAAAAACAAAGAAGACTAAAAATGTCATAAAACTTCATTATCTTTAAATAATAACAAGGCAAACATGGTCAAACTAGACTTGCGTTGTTTAAGTTGATTTTATATACTAATAATGTAAATAACCGACCAAATTGAAATCTATGATTTTTTTAATATTATTTTAAAAGATAGGCATGCCTCATCCACGTTTGGGCTATGTAAACACACAATTATATCTAAGACTTCACTTGTCAAAATCACACGTGATATTTTATAAGGGGCAAATTTGAAATCTATATATTTAAAATTAATTAAATTAAGTAAATTGAATGTTTTTAAATAATAAGAAAAAGAGAAAAAAAATCAATTATAAATAATTATTTTTAAAAAGTTATTAAAAATAAATAAAAATTGAAGGTGAATGTTAAAATAAATAGTTGTGTTTTTTTATTAAAAAAAGTAGCGTTAATCTGGGCACTGACCCTTAACATAGCAAAAATCTATCAACAACACTTTAACAACACTAAATTTTTTTCAAAACATCAAAGAGACAGATCGAAGAAAGTTCAACAACAGAACAAGAGGGTCCAACCCCAAATGAAAGCGAAAAGACCAACAACCTAAGACCTAAGGGGCCGATTTACGAACCCTAGTCATGTTTATGACCTTATGCCAGTTATCATAGAGGAACTTGTATAGCTCCCTAGCCGCCTATTTGTCAGCATCATTCACAACAGTTCTTTCCTGTAGTAGGGAGAGTGTTAGCGCAAAGCTATGAAGCACCTATATGTAGAATTTGTTGATGATGACCATCTACTTGTCTCTAATATCCAGCGTGCGCTTTATTTCCTTGATTTCCTCTTTGAGTTCCTTGGTTTCCAGGACTGGTACCAGGTTGTCAATGTGTTTCAATAGCTCATAGACCTCCATTGTTAAGGCCTTGCAACTCCTCCATACTAGGGTTACCCTTGGGAACATCTTCTTCTTCCTTTCAAATATCCTTATGCTCCTCATGCATGGGCAAACTCATACCACCACCTTTTTTCTTTTTCGTCCATGTTAGACTCCTTGTTTTTTAATCGGAAGCCACAAATTGAGCAGAAAGATGCTTGTCATGGCCACGAAGGTTCTCCATAAATTCTGCCACCCCACCTTCCACACAATAATTCCAAACCATAGCATCCTATTTAAAATCATCAGGTTTAAAATAATTGTGTTGATGATTATGAAGAATCAATATTTTACGTGGGGTATTGGAACGAATCTTATATATCTTTGATCCTCATAATAACCAACATTATATAGAAAGTTACAACACTCACAATATCTTATAATAAAAGTTTCTTTTATCATTATTTTTGTGTGTGTTAGTTTGATGATGAATCATTATATATATTTTAAAATATAGATGAAAAATGTTTTTTTACAATTGAATTTAAATTATCATTATTGTCATGGGTTGTTGAAGAATTTATTTCTATAAGTTTGTTTTAATTACCAAAGCAAGTTGTAGTAAAATTGATTGAACACAATTGATGAGGATGGTGGTATGTTCATTGATTGGAACATTCATTAAGGTATAGAGCCCTAGGAGGTGCAATAAATAAGAAATTGGATTGGGATAATGTGTTGGGTAATTTTGGCAAACCTTGTATCCTTTAGCTTTCAGCTTTGTAGATTTCAACCTCAAATTTGTGTTTGAAATAAAAACAAGATTATATCTCGAACAACTTTGATGAACCCTTAATTATTAACTCTTAATTGAAAAAAAACTCAACTTAAGTCCTTCACTCTTTAATTATAGAATTTTCAACCTAAGACTACATAAAATAGCTTAAACAACTATATAAATTTTGATATAAAAACCCTAAGAAAAACACTACTACCAACATCTAAATACAAAATCACTCATTACAAAATGTATCTTAAAAAACTGAAAAAATTGTCTTAAAAGTCTAGCGGAGGCGGACAAAAGAAGCGGTTAGAGAAGACAATTTGGAGTAAAATGGCTAGGAAAGACTTGTAGGTGTTCCCACCACATGTTTACAGAAAGTCAATGCGAAGATGAGGACCAATGGATTGCCTGACAAGAGAAGCGCGATCGTCTCGCTCCTCCTTAAACGATTGGATTTTGCTTCACCCAACATTTGTCTGCAATGGACTTATGCTTCCTCCTTATCGCTTTGGGGATCATGATCATGTTTCCTGCTCTTTGCAGATGTTCAGCTTCAATGTTTGAAACCTGTTCCAATTCTTCAGCTTCTTGTCTTGCACCTAATGGCAACATCAACATCCAATTTCCCTTCGGCGCTGCTCCTGGTTGCGGTCACCAAGATTTTCAGATCCAGTGTCACAGTGAGCATTTCCCAACAATAAAGATCGGCAGGCACGAATACAGAATACTACAGTTTAACTATCCTGAGCAGAGCATCCAAATTGTGGATGAAGCGGCTCTTTCTACTTACTGCTATCTGCCAAATGCAACCCTAACCATCTCAGGCAGTCCGTTCCGGCTGCTCCCACATTCCACACTTTATCTTTTCATCCACTGCCAAAAGCAGGTTCGAAATTTCTCTCAAATAAATTGTAGCACAGATTCTTACCTGGCTTTCTCTGATGATGACATAAAAGCCAATTGGTCCTCTTATAAGAAGAATAGGAGATGTGAATCGGTTTCAGAAATACCGACAAGGCTGCTGGAAGCGATTGATTACTCGACGAGATTAATCCCACAAAACTACTGGACGGTGGCGTATAGCATTCTAGCAAAAGGATTTTCGGTAAAATGGGAGACGAATCAGAGGTACCTGAATAGTTGTCT
This sequence comes from Cryptomeria japonica, assembly GCF_030272615.1. Taxonomy (NCBI): domain Eukaryota; kingdom Viridiplantae; phylum Streptophyta; class Pinopsida; order Cupressales; family Cupressaceae; genus Cryptomeria; species Cryptomeria japonica. The sequence goes on from NC_081411.1 coordinate 458,064,577, forward strand.
CTCGTGCAATTCAAGTAAAGGGATATGCGGGTATAATGTTTCGGACCCTGAACATCCGTTTCTGTGCCATTGCAGGAAAGCCCCTTCCCAGCCGCTCAATTGCTTCAACGGTAGGCCTAATCCTCAAACTCTCTTATTTCGTTGACCCATTTGGGAGCATCAACTGTAACTAATTGGGTCATTTTTTCTACTTGTGACAGTCATTAGGAGGAGGAGGAAAACATATATCATTGGTAAGATTTTCTTTTATCTGGCCTTTTGGATATTTCTGAGATTAATTTTGTGAAGAGACAACACCTTGTATGCATTATTTAGGGATACTAGATGTTTCAAAGAACCGAAATTTTTTTACAACATCTTGAACTCTAAAGCATTATACCCAATAATGCATAATAATGTATTTTGTTACAAAGAACCAATAATTTTGTGTAGGTCCCTTAGAGTTTTAACTCAAGAACCAATTATTTTGTCAAGATCTTGTTTGTTTTGTTGTTTAAATGTTGTTTGCCAATATTTTTCTGGGTACAATGTCTTTTGGGCTAAAAGTAAACCACCTGTTATTTGGGCTTCAGATGCCAAACAACGTCCCACTGTCATGTGAAGGGTTCAATTTTTCCCTGAGATTGATTTTGCAGGTCAAAAGTGAAATCTTAAGTTCAAATAACTCTGCCCACTGTTTAAGCTTTAGGCCCAATTTTGCCCAATTTTAACCCATAACCTAACAACTCAAATGTTGGATTGTAACTCAGCGGGCGGCATCGGAGGTGCGCTTGCATTACTAGCTGCAACAACACTATTTGTATGCATCTGGGTTAGGAAGAAACGGTACGCCGTGGCGTCCCCCAGCTGGGGCAAAGATTTTGAATCTGTGAAGAGAAATATCCCCAGTTTGACAGTTTTCAGCTATGAGGAACTGGAAGAGGGGACTAATGCGTTTGACAGGAGTAGGGAACTAGGAGACGGGGGCTTCGGAGTGGTGTACCTAGGAAAGCTTCGGGACGGGCGTACCGTCGCAGTAAAGAGACTCCATGAGAACAACCCTAAAAGGCTGGACCAATTCCTTAATGAGCTTAGGATTCTCTCAACTGTGCACCACGCTAATTTGGTGCGCCTCTTCGGTTACTGCCATCAACGCCAAAATTTGCTGCTTGTTTATGAATATGTCCCTAATGGCACCTTGTTCTACCATCTTCACCGCGAACACCCAGAAGGAGAAAAGGGCTTATCTTGGAGGACCCGATTAAATATTGCTCTGGAAACGGCGGAAGCTTTGTCCTATCTTCACTTCTCAGTTGAGCCTGCAATTTTTCACAGAGACGTAAAGTCCACTAACATTCTGTTGGATGAATATATGAGAGTAAAAGTGGCTGATTTTGGGCTGTCAAGGGTAATGCCTCTGGAGTCCACACACATTTCCACATTCCCCCAGGGGACACCCGGCTATGTAGACCCCGTCGTACCATCAGATGTATCAGCTCACAGATAAAAGTGATGTTTACAGCTTCGGTGTGGTTTTGGTGGAGCTCATATCGGGGAAGAAAGCTGTGGATACAAAGAGAGATAGCAAGGACATCGGCTTGGCAAACATGGCGATCTCCAATATTCAAAACGGTACTTTGAATGAGCTGGTGGATCCGGATCTGGAGTTTCAGAGCGACCCTCTTGTAAATTCAATGGTTACAGGTGTTGCTGAGTTAGCCTTCATGTGTCTGTCGTATGAGAAGGACGACAGGCCCTGTATGATGGAAGTTGTGACTCAGCTTCAACGCATAAAGCAGTTGGGTTATGGGTGTCCCAACTGCCAGGCGGTGGGACACAGGGCCGAGGGATTCCCAACCTTCGTTTCCTTCACGCCGCCCTTTTCTCCAAACACACCTCAACCAATGTGCTCCAGCTCCACCGCAAGCTCTTAAACAGAAATTACTGGATAATAATTATTATACGCCTACTATACTAGTGCCTTGCTCTCTCTATGTAAGTATATTTCTGTATGTAAACGAAAACAATGTAAATTTGTGGATTTCATGTTTCAATGCAATTTAAGAAAGAAAGAGAAAATTTAGAGGCGTTCCAAAAAGGGGTAGTCAAACATCTTTTTGGCCTGCTTCTACCATTCGAAAAGTTAAACCTTTTTTTCAATCGGTATTCCATTTGACGTCTTCTGGCTGCTGTTGAGTATCAGTTACTTGACTTATATATTATATATTTGGTTTCATAATCATTGCATCTTATTCATATCAATAGTTGTCTTATTATTATTGGTTGACAGTGACATGGAATTATTAAATTGGATGTATTTAAGATTAGCTTTCACAAGGTATTTTAAAAGTATACTTCAACTTTTGGAGGAAGACCCACTGCATTAGTTAATATTAATTTATTTGGTTTAATGGTCATTGCGTCTTATCTATATCCATATTTGTCTTATTGTTATTGGTCAAAAGTGACGTGTAACCGTTAAATTGGATGTTGTTTAAAGTTAGTTCTCACCAATCTTTTCAAAAGCATATTTTAACTTTTATTATTTATTAAGATTGTACCATGAAATAAACACGTCACATATTATACAAATAAAAAATTTAATTAAAAAATATTTTTTAATTAATGGTTTGTGAATATGTTTTGAAATTTCAATTTTGTTTTGTATAAATTCAAAATTTATTGAAATGTGTTATTTGACTTGTTATATTTTTATACAACTCTATAAAAGGTAGTTAAAAATTATTAAAGAATGATATAATATATTATTTTATAAAGAAATATAAAAGCTAGAGAGTGCTCTGCAATGTCGTTACCTGTTAATGGCAGAAAGGGAGGACACGCAGAGGAAATTCAAATAGACTTCACTAAGGAATTGAAGGAGGTTGTGGTGCTCTGGGAAGAGTATGCGGTAATCGCCAAATTTATAGGTTTGAATTGGCCGAGAAAGGATATCAAAAAATGGGTTGAATGCAATTGGGGAAAACGAACTGTGGTTAAATTTATTGCAAAGGGTTTCTTTGTAGTTTTGTTTGAAGAAGAGGAGGAGAGAAATCATGCGCTCACTGATAGGAACTGGTTTGTCAATATGCATGCGGTATACATTCAACCATGGACGCCTCATTTCGACCCAACTCCGTTGGCAGGTTATTTCGAGCCGGTATGGATATGTCTATATAACCTTCCGATAGAATATTGGAGTGAGGAACTATGGGAGAAAATTGGTAGAACATTGGGCACATTGCTGGAAACAGATTTTGATGATGAAGAAGACATTTGCAAAAGTGCCTGAATGAGAATTGCAGTAGTTAAAAGTATTCTTGAGAGCATAACCTTGGTATCTGAATGCGGGGAATGGATTCAAAAAGTGGAGATAGAAATTTTTTTAGCAAGATGCCCTAGATGTGGTAGCAAATTCCATGGCGAGAAGGAATGTAAGATGTATGTCAGAAAGGCAAGAAATGTTCCTAGAAAACCAACACAGACATGGAGAAGAAAAATAGAGGAAAGCAAGAAAACGATTGAATCTCAAGGAAAGGAAAAAAATAAGGAAGATGAACAGACTCATACGAAAGAAAGTAAATAATCGGAAATACTGCTAATGGTAGATGAAGGTGACAAGGAGAACAGGATGGATAATATGGAGATAGCAATAGAGAAAGATGGTGAGATCATGGGAAAGGAAAACAATTTTGAATCCATAAAAGTAAACATAAATGGTAGTAGAAACAATGTAGAGGAGGATTGTAGAGGCACATCTTCTAAAGAAAAAGGGTTGTCAAATACTGAATTTGATTACGAAAGGGGTTCAGATGATGATCAATTCCAAAATGATGAATTGGATAACATTGACCCTAGATGCATCAGCCAATCGATAAACATTCTGTTGGGGAAAGCAAAAGGAGTAAGGGGCAGAAGAAGCAATAAACAGAAAAGAGAGGACAGAGCAAATGAGAAAGGAATAATTGGTGTGATGGAATTCATAAAGAAAACCAAGGGAGAAAGAATCTCCCTTGGTAAACAATGAAGATAACAACATGGAATGTCAGGGGTCTATCGGCCTCTGACAAAAATGCTTGGTCAAGAGGGCAAAACAAAGAATTTCAGGTGATATTATAATGCTGCAAGAGACCAAGCTAAATGTAGAAAAAGCATCCTTTTTCAAATCTTTTAGTAGGATGTAGGACGGTGATTTTCAGGAGGCGATTGGGTCTATGGGTGGATTGGCGGTCCTATGGAACCCAGATAAAGTTTCAGTTTGTTCGATCTCCAAGCAAGAAAATTGGATGCAATGTAAAGTAAGATTTTTGCAGGAAGATTTGGTATTTTCTTTGTTCAATGTTTATGGTCCGACCAAGACAAAAGAAAAGAAAAAGGTTTGGAAAGAAATCTCAGAACAAATTAGAATGGTTTTCAAAGAAAGTGATAGTGGCGGGAGATTTCAACGCCATTCTCAATAACGAAGAAAAAACTAGAGGTTTAAGAATGAATGCCCATGTGATGGAAGATTTCTGAGATTTTGTGACAGATAATAACCTTTTTGACATTATCCCTAAATCAGGAAATTTTACATGGACTAATAGGAGGGTGAATTTTAGCAGAATTTCTGAGAGATTGGGCATAATATTCACGAGAACATATTGGATTAGAGGACAGTTTGACTTGGAGACAACAATTATGCCCTTAACACTCTCGGATCACTTCCCGGTTCAGTTGAACTGTATCACATCAATGGCAAAGGTGAAAGGAAATTTTAAATTTTTGAGCATGTGGTGGAGAGATATAAACTTCGGAAAAAACATTGAGAAGTGGTAGGAAGAATGTATAGATTACAAAGGTACTCCAAGCTATTGTTTTGTTAAGAAGATGAAATATCTGAGGAACAAGATTAAAATATGGAATGTGGAATCCTTCAAGAATATTTTTTCAGAGAAAATAAGGGTGGAAGTGGAACTTGACAGGCTCAATAACTTGGTGATTGAGAAGGGGATGTCAAATGAAGAATTTAATACTGAGAATTCTCTTAAAGCAGAATTGGCGGAGATTCTTCTGAAAGAAGAAATGTTTTGGCGGGACAAATCCAGAGAATTATGGATCGAAGCTGGAGATTCAAATTCAAAATTCTTTCATGCTTCATTAAAAGCAAAGAGGAACAAAAACAAAATTAATCATTTGACGGATGATTCGGGCAGATTGGTTGGTAAAGCAAAGGAGTTGGAATGCATAGCAGTAAAATATTTTGAGAAAATTTTGGGATCTGCGGTGGGGGAGAGTGATGAATTTGTTGGATATTATTGACAAGAAGATTTCGGAGGAGGATAATGCTATACTAATGTCTCCAATTACAAAAGATGAAGTTAAAAAGGCTACATTTGCATTACATCCGCATAAGGCTCCTGGACCAGATGGGGTGACCATGGAATTTTATCAGAAGTGTTGGAAGTTCATGGGTGAGGACATATGGTTGGTGGTGGAGGAATTTCATAGGAAAGGCAAATTCGTGAAAGAAGTGAACAACACGCTTATAACTCTGATCCCAAAAAAGCAAAGTTGTTCGAGCATTGCTTATTATAGGCCTATATCTCTGTGTAATTTGTTATACAAAATAATATCTAAGGTAATGGTTATTAGGCTAAAGATTGTTTTGGACAAGCTAGTGTCTCCAGAGCAACATGGATTTACCCCTAGTAGAGAAATTGCTGATAGTATAATCTTTGTTGCTGAAACCATGCATTCGATGAAAAGGAGCAAGATGCAGGGGATGGTGGTCAAATTAGATGTCAGTAAGGTGTATGATCGGGTGATTTGGTACTTCCTCTTTTCTGTTCTTGAAAGATTTGGTTTTGATTCTAGTTGGATAAATTGTATCAAGCATTGTGTTACTTCTGTTTCATATTCTATTATTGTAAATGGATCTATAGATGGTTTTTTTCATGCCACGAATGGTCTTATACAAGGTGACCCCTTGTCTCCATTTTTGTTTGTATTAATGGCCGAAATTCTGGGAAGAAATATTAAAAAACTTGTAGAAATGAGATTGTGGAAAGGTGTACACATCCATGACAGTATTGATTCGATTTCCCATTCTCAATTTGCCGACGACACAATTCTTTTTGGGGAAGCCACTGAGAAGGAAGCTAAGGTAATGAAGATGTTATTGAATGATTATGAAAAAGGGTCGGGACAGAGCATGAACATTGATAAGTCAATGATATATTTCTTTAATACTAATGTAAGGATGCAAAGTAAAATTGGTGAGATATTGGGATTTTCGACTAGCAGTTTTCCTCTGAAGTATTTAGGGGTGCAACTAGATCCTAGTAGATATCAAAACAAAATGTGGGAGGAATTGATTAATAAATGTTATGCAAAGGCATCTTCATGGAAGAACAAATGGTTAACACAGGTGAGGAGAATCCAAATGATTAAATATGTTCTTTCAGCGATCCCTATATATCATATGTCATGCTTTAGATTATCATATAAAGCTACAAAAGAGCTAGACAGTTTGCTTAAAAAGTTCTTATGGGAAGGGGCGCATGAGAAAACGAAAATTCCACTCATAAATTGGGATACGACCTGTCTTATTAAAATGGATGGGGGAGTGGGTCTAAGGAAAATGGACTTGCACAATTTGGCTCTAGGTGCTAAGTTAGCATGGAGGATGTATGAGCAACCTCAAAAAACTTGGTGTAAGATCATGACTGCAAAGTATTTGGACTCATATGAAGTAGATAGGATTTTTACTATGGCAAACCCGATCAATGGATCTCCAATTTGGAAATTTATTTGGGAAAGCAGAAATATCATAACAGAGCATTTAACTTGGAAAATTGGCAACGGTGGAAAGGCAAAATTTTAAAGAGATTCTTGGAATGGAGACATTTCCTTAGCTGAGGAAATGGATGATCCGGTGTGGATTAATGAAGTGGAAGCACTGGTTGGTCTTTTTGTGGCTGATTACATTTTGGAAGGGCAGAAGGAGGCTGAGTGGATTGAGTGGAAAGTTGTGGGTGAGTGGAAGATGGAAAACTGTATTAAATTGAAGGATATCTTGAGTAGAAAGTGTTGGGTCTCAAATCAACAGATTGGATAGGTTCTAAGGAAATGCCAACTCCTATGATCAAACACTCCAATTGACTTGGCCAACTTATAGAGTGAACCTATTTGGTTACTAACTCTCTCACTTTAGGCTCTGCAGGACCTAGGCGGGTATACCTACTCACTAGTTGTTTTCAAGGACTAGTGCCTTTTATAGCAAATTAAGTATCTTGATTTAGCTTCCTCCTATCACAGAATGGCATAAGTTCTTGGAATGGAGATATAGCAGATGAGTTCAAGATTGTTGTTGTGGAAGCTATTTGATCTTTGTGCTTAGAATTTTATATATATACACTATTGCCAACTTACTCTATGCTTCTTACTCAATTACTCATGTAAAATATGATGAATATGGTGATAAATTGTAATTTATAAATGGCCAGTGCCTTCTTTGCTGTCTGGGCTACAGAGTCTTTATATTGCCTTAGGACTTATTGTGTGAACTTGTGAGACAGTTTTTAAACCCACCCCTTTTATGGATCTATCAGTTATTATTTCTTATGAGATCAATTGAATGCCTATATCATAAGTTGCTTGAATGAATTTAACCCTACCTTTAAGGGACCATCCAAGTAAGCACTGTAAAGAACAATTATAATTCACAAGCAAAACTTTTATTTCAACCTTATAACATACAACATAAATCTCACTCAAAGAATATGAATAACCTTATCTTCTTTAGATAATATCACAAGCAATTGCCAATAATGAATGAAATAATCCACAACACATATGCAAAGAAAAGATAATTGATTGTATTACGTATCCGTCAAAATTTGTGTAACAGGAAACTTACAAGCTATCACAAATCACTGTATTCTTGCTATCATTGTTATGTTAAGAAATATTACAAGAAATCTTTCTCATATATATATGAGAACGAATGCTGTTTATGAAAAGACATGTCTTTTCGAAATATTAACTGTCAACTTGAACACCCCTAACAAACTTAAGTAAAAAGAGATTAAGCGTCCCTAAATGATGGATGTAGTCATCTTCTTTAAAAGTCTTAATCTTGATGCTCTGTTTCTTTAATTCTTCTCCCTGTGAAAGGTATTCGAACATCATCTGGTTGACAGTAGGGGCCATGTCTTTGCTTCGATCCAATCTCGTCAGAGCTCGATCCTTGATGCTTATAAGTTCATTCCACCATTCCTCCATAGATGTTAATTCTCCTTCCTTATAAATCGAGGGCTTTCCAATAGGGTTCCCATCATCCAATTCTTTCAGATCTCCTTTTAGCATATCTTCGAATTTAACATGATTCTCCATAAACAAAGTCCCTTCTGTTTTTTCTTCTAGCGTCATCACATCAACACTGTTTATCATTTCATTAAATCGTGCTTTTAACCTTTCATGTTCTCGTAATGCCTTTATGGTTCCAGAGTACACCCTCCAATAATACTCAACATGTATAAGCATGGTGTTGAATCGGTGTTCAATGATATCATTAACCAATTTATCCATCTTTTGCTGGACATTTTTTACCTGTTTGGTAGCCTTATCCGCTTGATACTTCCAATACAAAACATCAGAAACATCATCCAAGCTCTGTCCTGTGGGATATGAAGCATATTCACTTAAAGGAGCTCCTGTCTCAAGTTGTAATATCTTTGCTTATAGCTTTTGATTCTCCTCTTTAGATCTTTCATACAAGCCCTTATATGTAATGTTCTCCCTGACCAAAAACTCTGTCTGATCCAAATTTAATTTGGCTACATCTAGGTTCAATTTTGCAGTGACCCTAGGGTCAGTCTTTCCTACCTGATGGACCATAAGGTGTCCAAAGGTTTCTTCAACATCCACAATAATTGGCCTTTTTCCTCTCGGATATAATGCCCATTGTAGGAGAGCCTTTTGATCAGGATCATACCCCGAGCCCATGAACAATTTATCTATCTCTTGAGGCAATACCTGTTGGTTAGTGTCTTGCTTCTTCAAGAATCCATCAAACAGAAGTGCTAAATTTATATCCCAACCTGAAAATATGATAACTCCAGCCTCCTTTAATATTTTCCTCCCTTTCTCTGGGGTCATATCTTTCATGAGGCTATCTATCTCATCTTGTAGCCTTCTCATCTGTTCTTCTTCTGTTCTTCCAGCCATACTTCGTTTCACATGAGCCCCTTTGTACTGGTATAGGAATGAAAGGAATTCTCTAGAAGAAGCGAATCCATCATCCGCAACAAAATCTTCATGCTTTGTCATCCTTATGTCAACTACATCCCTAATATTAAAATCACCAGTTTCCACATCTACCTCTGCTTCAAAACTAGGTGGATAATCTTCTCTAGGGGAGTCAGCAGGGATGCTACTAGCAGTTGATTTCGGAGACATGTGAGCCAATGGTTTACTATCTTTTTCAGTGTTGACAAAATGGAGGAACTATGGGGGTACTCTATGCATAATCTCTACCTCATGCTGAAGTAGTTTTTTGGTTATCTCCAAAGGATCTTGGAGGTTTCCAAGTAGGTCTCCATCCACCATCCCCCTTGCTCTTTTCCACTTGAAGGCTTCCCAAGTCATCTCGCTTCTTTCTCTCAAAACCTTGGCATCTTCCCTTTCAAGGTTCTTGATTAAATCATCTGGCATTTGAGCCACATGTATTCGAGCTTTTAGTTTCTATGATGCCCTTGCAGCTCTTATATATCCCTCAGGATCAAAGCTCTCTCTAGGATCACCCAGAGTCATGCCATAATAATCTAATTTATTTTGAAGTAAATGATAACTTTTGGAACTTTTAACAATAAAATCAGAAAACACCAGTAATCCTGGCACAATGGATTGTTTACCAAAATGTGTAAGATGTTTGGCACTGACAGCAAATAATTGTCTTACAATCTCTAGGCTAGCCACCCTGTTTGGCACTGTAATTGGAAGCATGTATGGCTTTCCTTCATACTCGAATACCCTGATTTCTGTATGATTAAGGTGGCAATACTAGTCACCCCAGTTGTGATCAATCCGAGACTCTGGAGAGAAGTCTTTTGGCCTGAGGAATCTCTTAATTTCAGGAGAAAGAGTATAATCTCTATGTTGTCCAAAGGCCGCACTAAGATGTTTCACAAAATATTCCTGAAAGTGCCAATATTGGTTATTTATGAATCTTTGATCCCATGCAGAAACCCACAACTGAACTGGTTTCTTCAAACCATTCTTATCATAAGCTCTGATGCTGAAATCGTCTGACCAGAAATTGATTTCTTGTCCACAATAAAGAATGATGTGCATTAAAAAGGAATACAACGAGAAATGAACTTTAGAAGGTCTCCTTTCAACTTTTCCAACCCATGATTTAGGGCTTCTGCAACATAAGTGGCATAGTCAAATGACCTAGGGTCTTTCGATTGTAGATCAGCACATAGAACCATAACCCCAATATCCATGAGAGGATGAGCCTCTAAGCCTAATACTTGGGCTGCGGCATAGTACGTATACTTAAAATACGGATGGAATTGGTTGACATCAAATGGAACCTTGTCATCTTTACTGAATGGAACAAAGGACCCTCCTACTTTTGGCCGGTGAATGGGTAATCTCAATGTCCTGTAGATGTCCTCCAGGTTAAAGAATTCTCGCGACAGTTTCTGTATATCAATTTTCTCTTCTACTTCCCAATCTAGATCAAATACCATATCAATAGTCTGTTTGTTAATCACCACCATGGGATTCCCTCGGTAGTCGCATATGGTTTTGGTTTTTGGATCATAGCAATCTACCAGAGCTTTCATTAATTCAACATCCATCAACACATTTGGAACTACCAATTTCCCTAAGCTTTTCTTCCACAGGTTACTTACGGGCTCAGGAGCATCCCTTCTCTTGTAACCAAATAGGAACAACTCATGTCCTCTGATTTCAGTCCATATGTCTCCTAGATGTTCAAATCTATCTTCCAACCCTTCTTCTTCACTCTTGATCTTTTTGGACCTCACACTGGATGTCGGGCACTGGTCTAGCAAATCCTGAGTTAAAGCTCTACCCTCCTTTTTCTGTCGTTTGGGCTTCTCTTCAGGATTCAATTCCTTTCCTTTTCTATTCTTTTTAGGAGAAGAAGAAGGTTCCATAATTTCAATTAATGCAATAAATCACACTTACTTGGAGAATTGTTGAGCTCTTCTGATCGTCGTTTACGGATTTCAGTAAACTGCTTGCAACTTTCTTTCTTTTGGCAACAATCTGGTTCTTATAAAAATTCAATCAATTTAGCTGTAATTGTATGGGCAACTTGTGCAATAGTTAATGTCTCTGCGTTCATAACGGTTATTCAAATGTTTAAACTTAACTGCAGATGTGACATCCTACACTTGAGCTTTTAATTCCTTCGCGGGAAGTACTGTTCAACCGAAATGATCATGAATCGAGTTTTCGATGAAACCCTTGTCTTCGGTTGAATACTTTGATCTTTCATCGAAAGTTCATTTCCCTCGATATTACCTTATCGATGAATAGCCCTTGTCGAAAAACCATCTTCTAGTCTCTTCAAAATCATTCTTTCTTCGATGAAATTTCTTTCGATGAGTCATCCGTGAGTTTCATCGAAATCATATTTCGATGAGTTCTGTTCTTCGGTGAAAGTTCATGCAAGCCCTCCAAAAGCCTTTTTTCTTCGATGTCCTTTTTATCGATGAAACCCCTCTGTTTTTATTCGATATAATGTTATCGATGAGATTTGCTTTTCGATGAATGTTTTTTAAGTCTCTTCGGCAGTTGTATTTCCTCGACTTCACCTTTTGCTTTTTGCTATTCACTTTTCGATGAAACTGGAATATCGATGAGCGGCTTCTTTTATTTATCGAAAGAGATATTCTACCAAAGATATCTTTATTGTTTTATACTTTATGCTTTATTTTGATGAAACTATCCTTTCGGTGAAATTCTTTCTGAGATGCTTGATATGATATTTTGGCCGATGACCCTTTAGCACTCACGCCTTTGGGAAGACTTCTTGATTTTCAAATATATTGTTCAACAGTGGCTCTAACTGAGGATGGAGGCATATTGTGTATGTCTTCAAGAATTCTGAATCTCTGGTTAGCGAGGATACATTCTGACAAGCCATGGTATTTACAATGGAAGTGGATCCTAATCTATTGTACATATAACAGAATATATCAAGAGAAGAAGTTTTTCAAAAACTATCCATGTACTGGCAATTCTTGGACTTCCCCTGTTGTACTCTGGAGCAAATAGGAATCTTCCCCTTTTTTATCCATAATCACATATGGTCCGATCCACAAGACCTCAAATTTGCCATGCTTGCCTTTATCTTGACTTCTTGCATTCCACATTAAGACCCAATCACCCACATAAAATTTCCTATCGGCTATCCTCTTGTCATACAATCTCTTCATCTGGTTTTGGATTTTGATATTCTGCTTCTGAGCCTCTGTTCTGACTTCATCAAGCTCTACCAACTGCATCATCCTCTCTTGTGAGGGGTCTTCAACATCTATCCCTTCTTGTGTCATGAATCTATGTACAGGCAGGAGATTGTCCAAAGGCAATCTGGCTCTTTTGCCATAAACCAACTCAAATGGAGATTTTCCCATAGATTTCTTCACTGTTATTCTATCTGCCCATAATGCAAAACTCAACTTTGAATCCCATGCCTTCTTGTTGTGTCCTAGCATCTTTTTAATGATCTTTAGGATGTTCTTGTTGCTTGATTGGGCTTGCCCATTCCCTTGAGGGTGGTAAGGAGAAGAATGAGATATTTTGATGCCATATTCTTCACAAAAAGTGTTGAATTCCTCAGACCTAAAGGACATACCATTGTCTGAGATGATCCTTGCAGGAACACCGAATCTAGTGATAATATTCTCCATTATGAATTTTATTACTACTTTACTAGTAGCCTGTCTAGTGGGTATTGCCTCTACCCACTTGGTAAAATAGTCAGTAGCGACCAATATCCACCCGTGTCCTCCGCTGGATCTTTCTGATATCTCTCCTATGAAATCTATTCCCCATTGTTGAAATGGTTCTTCAGCTAGCATTGGTCTTAATGGGAGTGACCCTTGATATTTCATTTTGCTTGAAATTTTTTGACAAGCTTCACACTTTCTGACATATCTGTAAGAGTCATTGAAAACACATGGCCAAAAGTATCCAGCTCTCAATATCTTGTGTGCAGTAGTCTTAGCCGAAAAATGACCACCACAAACCCCATTATGCATTTCTTGAAGAACTTTCTTTGCTTGGTAGTCATCTAGACATAATAATAATATCCCATCTCTGTTTTTCCAATACAAGTCCCCATTGACAATCACATATTTTGCAGATTTCAGCTTTAGAGTTCTTCTCTGATTATCAGTCATACCATCCGGACATTTCAAGTGCTTAAGGTAATACATGATATCAGTGTACCATGCTGTATTCTCAATGCTGAAATTAGCTTCTTCCATCCTTACTTGATTTACACGAGACTCCTCAATCTCAATTCCTGTCATGAGTTTGGCCAATCCTTGACCTTTGATAACTTGTGAAATTTTGAGTTCAATGTTGAACTCTTGTATTTGGTTGATCCATTTACATCTTTTGCCCGTGACCTCAGTTTGTCTGAAGATATCTTTTACTGCTGCATTGGGAACATATGCTATAACTTCAGCCCCTACTAAGTATGGTCTAAACTATTTTACTGATTTGACCAAGGCATAAGCTTGCTTTTCATTCAACTCATATTTTATTTCTGAAGGGCTCAAAGACTTGCTAAAATATGCAATTGGCTGCTCATACCCTTCTTGATTCTTCTGTAGCAACACTGCTGCTATTGTGTGACATGAGGCGAATGAGAATATTATAAAAGGCTTGCTAAAATCCAGAGAGATCAGTACTGGTGCTTCTGAAATTGCTCTCTTGATTGCTATAAAGGAGTCGATTGCTTCCTCAGTCCAATCTATTTGGGCTCCTTTCTTTAACATTCTTATTATAGGTTTTATTATGTCTACAAAATTTAAAATAAACCTTCTTACAAAATTTATTTGTCCCAAGAATGATTGGATGGTCTTGATGGTTCGGGGAATAGGAATCTCATTGATAGCTGCCACCCTTTCAGGGTCAATTCTTACCCCTTCCTTGGATACTATGTGTCCAAGTAACTTTCCTTCTTCTACACCAAAGTGGCATTTTTTAGGATTCAAGGAAATCCCATACTCTAAGGCTTTCTTGAATATCTTTTCAAGGTGCTCACAATGATCCTCGGCTTTCTTTGAATATGCAGTTAAGTCATCTTGGTATACTACCATGATTATATCAATCAATTCTGCAAAAGCCACATCCATTGCCCTCTGAAATGTAGCACCAACATTAGTCAATCCGAATGGCATTCGTGCATAGACATAAGTGCCCCAGGGAGTTGTAAAAGATGTCTTATATTTTTCAGTTTCTTTAACTTTCACCTGATTGTAACCTGAAAACCCATCCATCATAGACAATAACTCACACCCTGTCACCTTCTGCAACATGTTATCCATATTTGGCAATGGATAATTGTCTTTTAGAGATGATATGTTTAAGTTTCTAAAATCCACACACAATCTAATATCCCCATTCTTCTTTCTGACCGGCACCAAGTTAGAGACCCATGTGGAATATCTGCAGGGTTCAATAATTCCTGCATCTTTCATTTTTATGATCTCTTCCCTCATTTTTGGTAACAGTGTTGGATTAATAGGTCTCTGCTTTTGTCTAAATGGTTTAGCTTCTGGCTTAAGTGGTATCTCATGCTGAAAAAGATCTTCTCTATAAGCTTTGAGATCTTCATAAGACCATGCGAACACGTGTTTATACCTCTTTAGCAATGTTGTCAGTTGTTGTCTCATGGCAGAAGTTAACCTTTTCCCAATAAAAACATTTCTGGGAGTTTCTTCATTTCCTAAATTGACTTGTTCCACATCACTTTCTTTAACAGTTGATCCTTTAGTCTCAATCACATCCTGACTATTGAAAGCCCTTTCTAATGCTACTAGGCCTCTTGGTAATTTGTTTGACTTCAATTGTATGATTTCATGTCCAAATAAAGTTTCTTTACCTTCAGTCTTTTCCACAAAGTCATTGAAATTTATAGCCTGAATCTGATAGTGATCAACACACTGTAAGAATTTCAACAGGTCTGCATCATCTTGAAACACTTGCCAATTATATAAGTTGTCAGGAACAGATGGTCTTACTTTCATCTCTACTTCAGATATCCCAGTTAGTGTTATATCATTATCCTTCAATGCAATACTAGCCAAAAAGTTTGCCATAATGTTCTTTGATCTGTCTATCCAGTTTATTTGAAAAGCATCAAAAAGTTCTATAGTATCCCAGACAGCATTTCTATATTGTTTCAATCTTAAGTGCTTTGAAGAATACTTCTCCTTTACCTGTGAGACTATTAACTCTGAGTCACCAAACACGCTGAGTAATCTAATTCCATGTTTAACTGCTATATTAAGACCAGTGAGCAAGGCTTCATACTCTGCAATGTTATTTGTTTACTCAAATAACAACTTGAAAGAATATTTGTAGGTTTCTCCTATGGGTGAAATAAATAGGATTCTAGCCCCACTCCCTTCCTTGCTACAAGATCCATCAAAAAACATTTTCCACACTTGATCATCCTTTCCATCTATACATGATTCAATGGGGATCCATTCATCAACCTTAGGTTTTGTCAACTGCACTTGGAAATTGTCCATATCAGTTTGCAAAAAGCATATTTGATTTGCTGATTCTTCCATGTCTTCTATGATATATGTGGACCGAGGTTCCCTATCAATTTTTACCTCATGTCCATTGATTGGAATCGTAGCATATGATAAATCTAACTGCACATACCCACCAATCATGTTCGACCATTGCCTAGACAGCAACATCCCATAGTTTGGAGGGACATCCACCACTGTAATATCTGTTTTGTACGATGCTTCTGGACAAGCTACCAATTTGAATTCTACATCCTTCATGATACCAACCACTGGAACCGACCTGTTGTCCATGGCATAACACTTCCCAAAGGTAGTATCAACTTCCAATCCAAGCTCTTTCATCACTCCAACAGGCATAACATTTATGGCTGCTCCTGAGTCGATCATACAATTCTTCACTTCTTATTGTTTACCACCAAAGTGAGATAAAATGGGTCTACTTGTGTTGGGTTTTTGGTTATGGTGGACCCTAAATATATAACTGGGGCCATTTGTTCATTATTGTCACCCTTTGGAATCTCTTGTTTCTGTTCATTTACCTTTTCTTTTTTGATACCTGAAATCATCTCCAGGGTCTTCTCTCTGTATTCAGGAAACTTCATTATTTCCATCAATGGAACAGAAACTTTTAATTGTGTTAATGCACTTGAAATATCAAATGAAGTAGAGTGTTGTGCTAAAGGAAATTTTGTTATTTCTTCCTTTTGATCATCAAGCCCCCTTTTATTATTCTTTGGTACAACTTCCTTAGTCTTAGCTGCTTTATTTGTTTGCTTGGGTGTCTCATCAGTTTCTTTTATAAAAAGACTAGCAGGTTTACCTTGCTCTGGATTCACCATTCTGTTCCTCAAATCGTAAGTCCTTTTTGCTTGTGCAACGACAGAGGCTATAATTCTTCTTTTCTCTTCTTCAGTGGGGATTCTGAGCTTAATACCTTCACCTATGTTGGTGATTACGGGTAACACAGAGCACTGATTGATGTTCATGGAATCTGATCCTTCTTCAAAGGATATCATGTTAATAGTCGGATCGCCCATATGCTCCTCATAGCCATTCTCTTCCTCCTGCAACCCTCTTGCTACAGCACACAAAGAAGGAGCATGTGGCATATTGCAGGCATAACACCACATGTCATCATCTTGAGCGTAGTTTACTGTTCTTTTCAAGGGATCTGGGACCTGTTGGTTGTCCTTATAGTTCCTGTCTACTGGTCTTCCATCTTTCCATGTAGTGTTATAGGGCATATCATGCAATCTGGGCCTTTTAGGACGATAATATTGTTGCTTCTCTGTTTTGTTTACCCTCATAGATAGATCTTTTAGAGCATTCAAAACTTTGTCCAGCTTATCCTCATCCTTGTTAGCTTTGGGTGCTTTAGGATTGTACAACCTTGCATCTTCTCTCTTTCCCACTTTACCAGCGGCCTTCCTGTTATTCTCTATAATAATGGTAGCTTTCATAACATCTCGGAGGTCTCTAGGATTTCTAGTTCTCAACTCATAGTTTGTTTTACTATCATAAGCATTGATGTAATATAGAATGCTTACCTCAGGTACTGGCTTCATCCTGTTGGGAATTTTGTTTAGAACCCTGTTAAATCTTTTGTTAAAATCTACCATTGATTCATTTTGCTCCTTCTTGATGCTAATGATCTCATGCAAAGCAAATTCAGGGCTGTTATGGTCTCCATACTGTTCAAGGAATAAGCTTTTGAATTCTGCAAGACTTCTAATGGATGCATCAGGCAATGCTCTAAACCAATCCCTTGCATCTTCTGTTAATGACTGCATAAATAACCTGATCTTAACATCTTCATGTGGTAAACCAAAATCCTCTATTACTGCATCAAAAGCCTTACAATGAGCTTCGCACGTAATTGCATTACTTCCAGTGAATTTTGGTATTGCAGTCCCGATCTCATTCGGGATAGGATATGGGTACACCATCATTCCTGAGAAATCAAACTGCCTCATCTGTTCCATATTCATTAGCCCATGTCCCCCATGGGGGTTCCTAAAGTTTTGGTTCATGTTATCATATAAGGGCATTTGATTTTGATAAGGAAAAGGGTATCGATTCTGGTATTGATGTTGAAATTGATCAGGGGGTGGACATTGGTTATAAAATTGACCTTGAGGTGGAAACTGGTTATGACCAGCAAAGTTATTATGAACAAGGGGTTCTCATAAGCTTTAAAATCATCACTCTTTGTTTTACTCACTCCCCGATCTGTCTGAGTATATTTTCTTTTGTAATTGTTTACATCTTGATTAAATTCATCCTCACCAACATTTATGCCTAATTTAGCACATAACTCCAAACATTCCTGAACCCTTCCAGAATCTCTCATTTCAGCAGCTGCCTCCATCATCTTTTTAGTTAAATCTGCAAATCTATCTGCAGGATCTGCCTTACTTGATCCCGATGAAGTCGATGTGTTCTGTCTGGATCGTGCCTTGTGATGTTCAAAACCAGGGGGAACTTGATATTGGCCCTTTTGGGCTCTATATGCTACAACCAAATCCTCATTCACTGGGCTTGAAGTAGTTGCTTTATCGTTTTCTTTTAAAGGTGAATGTTGGTTGTTTTCATACTTATACTGATTGTACCTTTCTCTCATGAATTCATTCATGGATTCTTCTTTGTTTTTGTTCTTTCGTTGAGAGAAGTCTAATTGGGATAAAGGTTGTCCTTTTGTGACTGATCTCGTTTCGTGCATTGATGTTCTTCTCCCTTACTTCAGAGCCGCCACCTCTCTCCTTGAGAGGAAAGTTTCTTTTTTTTTTATATAGATTCTTCCCTAGCAGAGTTTTAATAATTCTTCCCCAGCAGAGTTTTAATAATTCTTCCCCAGCAGAGTCGCTAATCTGTTGGGTCTCAAATCAATAGATTGGATAGGTTCTAAGGAAATGCCAACTCCTATGATCAAACACTCCAATTGACTTGGCCAACTTATAGAGTGAACCTATTTGGTTACTAACTCTCTCACTTTAGGCTCTGCAGGACCTAGGCGGGTATACCTACTCACTAGTTGTTTTCAAGGACTAGTGTTTTTTATAGCAAATTAAGTATCTTGATTTAGCTTCCTCCTATCACAGAATGACATAAGTTCCTGGAATGGAGATATAGCAGATGAGTTCAAG
Source organism: Cryptomeria japonica (assembly GCF_030272615.1). Lineage (NCBI taxonomy): Eukaryota > Viridiplantae > Streptophyta > Pinopsida > Cupressales > Cupressaceae > Cryptomeria > Cryptomeria japonica. The sequence continues at coordinate 458,083,493 of NC_081411.1, forward strand.
ATTGTTGTTGTGGAAGCTATTTGATCTTTGTGCTTAGAATTTTATATATATACACTATTGCCAACTTACTCTATGCTTCTTACTCAATTACTCCTGTAAAATATGATGAATATGGTGATAAATTGTAATTTATAAATGGCCAGTGCCTTCTTTGCTGTCTGGGCTACAGAGTCTTTATATTGCCTTAGGACTTATTGTGTGAACTTGTGAGACAGTTTTTAAACCCACCCCTTTTATGGATCTGTCGGTTATTATTTCTTATGAGATCAATTGAATGCCTATATCATAAGTTGCTTGAATGAATTTAACCCTACCTTTAAGGGACCATCCAAGTAAGCACTGCAAAGAACAATTATAATTCACAAGCAAAACTTTTATTTCAACCTTATAACATACAACATAAATCTTACTCAAAGAATATGAATAACCTTATCTTCTTTAGATAATATCACAAGCAATTGCCAATAATGAATGAAATAATCCACAACACATATGCAAAGAAAAGATAACTGATTGTATTACGTATCCGTCAAAATCTGTGTAATAGGAAACTTACAAGCTATCACAAATCACTGTATTCTTGCTATCATTGTTATGTTAAGAAATATTACAAGAAATCTTTCTCATATATATATGAGAACGAATGTTGTTTATGAAAAGACATGTCTTTTTGAAATATTAACTGTCAACTTGAACACCCCTAACAAACTTAAGTAAAAAGAGATTAAGCGTCCCTAAATGATGGATGTAGTCATCTTCTTTAAAAGTCTTAATCTTGATGCTCTGTTTCTTTAATTCTTCTCCCTGTGAAAGGTATTCGAACATCATCTGGTTGACAGTAGGGGCCATGTCTTTGCTTCGATCCAATCTCGTCAGAGCTCGATCCTTGATGCTTATAAGTTCATTCCACCATTCCTCCATAGACGTTAATTATCCTTCCTTATAAATCGAGGGCATTCCAATAGGGTTCCCATCATCCAATTCTTTCAGATCTCCTTTTAGCATATCTTCGAATTTAACATGATTCTCCATAAACAAAGTCCCTTCTGTTTTTTCTTCTAGCGTCATCACATCAACACTGTTTATCATTTCATGCAATCATGCTTTTAACCTTTCATGCTCTCGTAATGCCTTTATGGTTCCAAAGTACACCCTCCAATAATACTCAACATGTATAAGCATGGTGTTGAATCGGTGTTCAATGATATCATTAACCAATTTATCCATCTTTTGCTGGACATTTTTTACCTGTTTGGTAGCCTTATCCGCTTGATACTTCCAATGTAAAACATCAGAAACATCATCCAAGCTCTGTCCTGTGGGATATGAAGCATATTCACTTAAAGGAGCTCCTGTCTCAAGTTGTAATATCTTTGCTTGTAGCTTTTGATTCTCCTCTTTAGATCTTTCATACAAGCACTTATATGTAATGTTCTCCTTGACCAAAAACTCTGTCTGATCCAAATTTAATTTGGCTACATCCAGGTTCAATTTTGCAGTGACCCTAGGGTCAGTCTTTCCTACTTGATGGACCATAAGGTGTCCAAAGGTTTCTTCAACATCCACAATAATTGGCCTTTTTCCTCTCGGATATAATGCCCATTGTAGGAGAGCCTTTTGATCAGGATCATACCCCGAGCCCATGAACAATTTATCTATCTCTTGAGGCAATACCTGTTGGTTAGTGTCTTGCTTCTTCAAGAATCCATCAAACAGAAGTGCTGAATTTATATCCCAACCTGAAAATATGATAACTCCAGCCTCCTTTAATATTTTCCTCCCTTTCTCTGGGGTCATATCTTTCATGAGGGTATCTATCTCATCTTGTAGCCTTCTTATCTGTTCTTCTTCTGTTCTTCCAGCCATACTTCGTTTCGCATGAGCCCCTTTGTACTGGTATAGGAATGAAAGGAATTCTCTAGAAGAAGCGAATCCGTCATCCGCAACAAAATCTTCATGCTCTGTCATCCTTATGTCAACTACATCCCTAATATTAAAATCACCAGTTTCCACGTCTACTTCTGCTTCAAAACCACGTGGATAATCTTCTCTAGGGGAGTCAGCAGGGATGCTACTAGCAGTTGATTTCGGAGACATGTGAGCCAATAGTTTACTATCTTTTTCAGTGTTGACAAAATGGAGGAACTGTGGGGGTACTCTATGCATAATCTCTACCTCATGCTGAAGTAGTTTTTTGGCTATCTCCAAAGGATCTTGAAGGTTTCCAAGTAGGTCTCCATCCACCATCCCCCTTGCTCTTTTCCACTTGAAGGCTTCCCAAGTCATCTCGCTTGTTTCTCTCAAAACCTTGGCATCTTCCCTTTCAAGGTTCTTGATTAAATCATCTGGCATTTGAGCCACATGTATTCCAGCTTTTAGTTTCTGTGATGCCCTTGCAGCTGTTATATATCCCTCAGGATCAAAGTTCTCTCTAGGATCACCCAAAGCCATGCCATAATAATCTAATTTATTTTGAAGTAAATGATAACTTTTGGAACTTTTAACAATAAAATCAGAAAACACCAGTAATCCTGGCACAATGGATTGTTTACCAAAATCTATAAGATGTTTGGCACTGATAGCAGATAATTGTCTTACAATCTCTAGGCTAGCCACCCTGTTTGGCACTGTAATTGGAAGCATGTATGGCTTTCCTTCATACCCGAATACCCTGATTTCTGAATGATTAAGGTGGCAATACCAGTCACCCCAGTTGTGATCAATCTGAGACTCTGGAGAGAAGTCTTTTGGCCTGAGGAATCTCTTAATTTTAGGAGACAGAGTATAATCTCTATGTTGTCCAAAGGCCGCACTAAGAGGTTTCACAAAATATTCCTGAAAGTGCCAATATTGGTTGTTTATGAATCTTTGATCCCATGCAAAAACCCACAACTGAACTGGTTTCTTCAAACCATTCTTATCATAAGCTGTGATGATGAAATCGTCTAACCAGAAATTGATTTCTTGTCCACAATAAAGAATGATGTGCATTAAAAAGGAATACAACGAGAAATGAACATTTACAAGGTCTCCTTTCAACTTTTCCAACCCATGATTTAGGGCTTCTGCAACATAAGTGGCATAGTCAAATGACCTAGGGTCTTTCGATTGTAGATCAACACATAGAACCATAACCCCAATATCCATGAGAGGATGAGCCTCTAAGCCTAATACTTGGGCTGCAGCATAGTACGTATACTTAAAATACGGATGGAATTGGTTGACATCAAATGGAACCTTGTCATCTTTACTGAATGGAACAAAGGACCCTCCATTTTTGGCCGGTGAATGGGTAATCTCCATGTCCTGTAGATGTCCTCCAGGTTAAAGAATTCTCGTGACAGTTTCTGTATATCAATTTTCTCTTCTACTTCCTAGTCTAGATCAAATACCATATCAATAGTCTGTTTGTTAATCACCACCATGGGATTCCCTCGGTAGTCGCATATGGTTTTGGTTTTTGGATCATAGCAATCTACCAGAGCTTTCATTAATTCAACATCCACAAACACATTCGGAACTACCAATTTCCCTAAGTTTTTCTTCCACAGGTTACTTACGGGCTCAGGAGCATCCCTTCTCTTGTAACCAAATAGGAACAACTCATGTCCTCTAATTTCAGTCCATATGTCTCCTAGATGTTCAAATCTATCTTCCAACCCTTCTTCTTCACTCTTGATCTTTTTGGACCTCACACTGGATGTCGGGCACTGGTCTAGCAAATCCTGAGTTAAAGCTCTACCCTCCTTTTTCTGTCGTTTGGGCTTCTCTTCAGGATTCAATTCCTTTCCTTTTCTACTCTTTTAAGAAGAAGAAGAAGGTTCCATAATTTCAATTAATGCAAGAAATCACACTTACTTGGAGAATTGTTGAGCTCTTCTGATCGTCGTTTACGGATTTCAGTAAACTGCTTGCAACTTTCTGTCTTTTGGCGACAATCTGGTTCTTATAAAAATTCAATCAATTCAGCTGTAATTATATGGGCAACTTGTGCAATATTTAATGTCTCTGCGTTCATAACGGTTATTCAAATGTTTAAACTTAACTGCAGATGTGACATCCTACACTTGAGCTTTTAATTCCTTCGCGGGAAGTACTATTCAACCGAAATGATCATGAATCGAGTTTTCGATGAAACCCTTGTCTTCGGCTGAATACTTTGATCTTTCATCGAAAGTTCATTTCCCTCGATATTACCTTATCGATGAATAGCCCTTGTCAAAAAACCATCTTCTAGTCTCTTCGAAATCATTCTTTCTTCGATGAAATTTCTTTCGATGAGTCATCCGTGAGTTTCATCGAAATCATATTTCGATGAGTTTTGTTCTTTGGTGAAAGTTCATGCAAGCCCTCCGAAAGCCTTTTTTCTTCGATGTCCTTTTTATCGATGAAACCCCTCGGTTTTTATTCGATATAATGTTATCGATGAGATTTGCTTTTCGATGAATGCTTTTTAAGTCTCTTCGGCAGTTGTATTTCCTCGGCTTCACCTTTTGCTTTTTGCTTTTCACTTTTCGATGAAACTGGAATATCGATGAGCGGCTTCTTTTATTTACCGAAAGAGATATTCTGCCAAAGATATCTTTATTGTTTTATACTTGATGCTTTATTTCGATGAAACTTTCCTTTCAGTGAAATTCTTTCTGAGATGCTCGATGTGATATTTTGGCCGATGACCCTTTAGCACTCACGCCTTTGGGAAGACTTCTTGATTTTCAAATATATTGTTCAACAGAAAGAAAAAAATTATCTACCCAAAAGAAGTAGATTGTTTATTATGCTGTGCGTCCAAATCTGGAAAATAAAAGGTTAACTTGGGATACGAGATTCTTAGAAGCAGAGCACAAAATGTGGATTGGCCTTTGGCATTGTGCTGGCACAAAATGGTACTGCCCAAGGCAGGGGCATTCCTTTGGACAACACTGCATGGTCGTATACTAACAAGGGAAAGGTTGAAACTAATTGGAACTGTAGGTCGAAGTGTATGTATACTATGTAAGGAGAATGAAGAGACTGCAAATCATCTCTTATTCTAGTGTTCATACACTAAAAGAGTTTGGGATTGGCTATTGGATAAATTGCAGTATGGTTCGGTGAGAAGTCAATCACTAAAAGGCTTTTTATTGGCATGGCCTACCTGCTATAAGAAATCAAAATGGAGCATTCTGTGGGTGGTTAGTCCGGCCATGTTTGCATGGCATATTTGGAATAAGAGAAATCGAAGGGTGTTCATTGAGGAAGCTCTGTCTTTTGAGCTTCTAATCCCAAAAATCAAAGTAGCCATTGAAGAAGTTATAAACGTCAAAGTAGTGGGAAGCAAGTATTGCACTTATTCTTCTTGGGACAAAGAAATGGAAAGGTTGTGGAATTTGATGAAGAACAGTGGTTACAAGTTTGTCGACAAGAAGTAGAACAGAGGAAGTATAGTTTGGACTCCTCCCTCAGCTAGAAGCTTGAAGGTTAACTTTGACGGGGCTAGCCATGGCAATCCTGGTAAATTGGGCTATGGTGCCATTATAAGGGACGAATTTGGTAATTTTGTTGGTGCAAATTTCGGTCCCTTAGGAATTACTACAAACAATATGGCAGAAATTGCAGAGATGTTAGCTGGATTGAAATGGAGTGTGGGTCGAGGATTTTGATCCTTAGAAGTAGAAGGCGACTCTCAAATTGTCTTGAACGGGATAATCAAATAGAAATTCGAGAATTGGAAATTGGAGGCTGCCGTCCTAAGATCCAAGGTTTATGTGATAGCCTAGACATATATTCTTTCAAACACATATATCAAGAGGGCAACTCGGCGGTGGATTGGCTGGCAAACAGTGGAATTGATTGTGATGGACCAAAACAGTTGTCTTATGTGGAGGAATTGTCAGACGGTCTGTTGTCGGTCCTTGCTGCAGATAAAGCCGGGATTCCAAGATCTAGAATCAAATAATAGAGATCTTGTCTGAGATAGGAAGTGTGCATCGAGGATAGGCGATATGGTATTAGTAACACGATTGCACTTAGTGTTCGAGGTCTGTCAAATTTCAGATTCGCCATTGATTGGGAAGGCAAATTGATAAGGCGAAGTACGGATTGAAGGTTGTAAACAGGACATTGACTCTTTGGCGGCAAGAACACATGGCACCCGGGAAGTTCATCAAGATGCCTAGAAATTGCTACTCATCAAAAATAATATGTTTGCAGAATGATAGATCCTATCAGGGTATGGACAGAATGCACTTGATTGATATCTCAGATGGCTTTGACGGTGTTGGCAGAGGGTGTTTCCCTCATAGCCAGTACGCAAGTTTTACTGTCAGCCAGATCGCCTCAAGCTTCATTGGAAGGGGAGAATTGACAGGGGTCCACCGAGAACAATATTTATTGAATCAATCAGGGATTCTTTTTCAGCACTCGGAAGAATGGCGGATCATCTAGGAATTGTTTGTAAATGCAGCAAGATCGTCGGGTTGGAGGAAACGCCCGAAGAACAGGTGGAGCGGTTATTTAAAAAGGCCAACGAGCAGGAGAAAGTCACGATGATAGACATTTTGGGCCTCGACTATTGGGCCGAGGGACATGTTCACGACGAGTGTCTAATGGAGGATCTGTTTCAGCCGATTATTCAGGTGTTGGGCCATCCCATCTCAGCCAATGGTATCCTGCGCAGGACAGTGGATGAAGGCATTTATCTTGAAGTTATGAGAGCCTTGGATGGAATAGTCTCTAGCCCAGCAGATGGTTGTATGCTGGGGTATTTTGGCTTGCAGGGAGAGGGGAAGAAGAAGAAGATGCAGAAGGCCTGGACCATTTTCAAGGCAGGTATTGTTAAGGAGAATAGTATGGAAAGGTTTGAAGCTCTCCTCCAGGAAAATGTTGATCTCTTTCCTAATGGAGTAGGGGATAGGTTGGTGGCTATGTGCAATGGGATTAAGTTATTGTATAATTGATCCAAGTGGGATGTAGCCAAAGGAGTTCATCTCCTTCACCCTTTGTAAGGTTTTCTTTTTTGAAGGAAATATAATGGGTACTGCCCCCTAGGCAGAACTTGATTTAAAAAAAAATAAAGTTCACTTTAAAAAAAATTAAAGATAAATTAAGTTAAAATATTTTTGAAAGAGAGATTTTTAAAAATGGTTTATTCTTTTTGAAGTGTTTTTTACTCTTCAAATTATATAAGATTATTTTGAATATTTTTGTAGTTTTGAATATATCAATTTAGATACTTATTTTTTTGTGTAATAGTCAATTTAATATATTTATGTCAAAGGTATATCTTATATGACATTTTTAACTTCATTATTGAAATCAATGGTTTAAAGTTAAGTAGAATGATGCAAGACGATTGAATTGATCTTAATCACACATTTACATTAATATTAATTTTTAAAAAATTATTAAAAACTAAAAAAAATAATTTTAATATGATTAATTAGAAAATGAATGTGTACAAAAGAAAATTCTACTAATCATTCGAGCATCCACGTTACAAACTTATTACAAATACCGGCTCCTTTCGAGCAAACTTATTACAAATATTAGCTCCTTTCGAGCACCAAACTAGAAACAACAATTGGAAGACCAAGGGTCACAACTTAGAAATCCACTTTAAACAATGTGACAAATACAACCAATGGAAGACCAAGAGTCACAACTTAGAATTCCATAAAGATGTCCCTCATGGGAGTTGAACTTGGGTCTCCACATTGAGAACTCAATGCTTTAACCAACTAAGCTCAACCCCTTGGACTTTTATTTGAATATTCCATATTTTAAATCATTTTATTTAAATCATCATCTTCTTCTTTTAAGGTTTAATTTACCTTAAGTTAAAGTGAATTTTTAATTTTTTTGTCTAACAATAATTTTAAAAGACAATGGAATTAATTTTATTTATACATTCCTCTAACAGACTTGACCCCAAGACCTCCCATGTAGGAGGTTCACAGCTAACTGGTGCGTTGTGGGGTCATCCCCAAATTTTATTATTATAATTATAATTATATAATTTTTTTAAATAAAATTAGGATTATGTTTTTAAGAAAAATATATATTTGCACTATAAAATTTGTATTATATTATAATTATTATGCTGAAGGCATTCCCTATATGAAATGAACCACCTACTTATTGAAATCAATGGTTCAAAATTGAGGAGAAAAAATAAAGAGTATAGAATTAATTTGAATCGCTTCAATTTATTTTTATTTTAAAAAAGAGATCTTTAATAATAAAAAAATAAAAAATATACATTTTAATATTATTTATTAAAAAAAATGCATAAAAGAAAAAATATGTATTTTATTATTATCTACTTTTAGTAAAAATATCTCTTAATATTATTTCTTTTATTAGAATATTCTATTTTTTTTAAGATTCTAAAATAAAAAGGTAAAAATATTAAAAAAGAAAGAATCAGCTTTATTTTATTCTAACTATTCTTGTTCTTTTCTTTTTCTTTTAGAAGTTAATTTTTCATTAAGTTTAGAATTTATTTTAATTATTTATATTTTTTTATAATAATTAAAAAAATATTACAACTAATTTAATCTATAATTATTTGTTTTATTAAAATTTAATTATGATAGAATAATTATATTATGAATTAAAATATTTCTTTTATTACTATTTTCTTTTGATAAGAACATCTTTTAATATTATCTTCTTTTATTTATTTATTTATTTATTCTAATTCTTACACTCCTCCTTTTAAGGATTAATTTTTTATTAAGTTAAAATTCTATTTTAATTATTTGTGTTTTTTTACGAAATTACAAATAATAATTAAAAGATATTAGAATTTATAGATGTTTTCTTATTAAAATTTTATTTATTATAAAATAATTATATTTGAATTTTATTCAAATTTATACAATAAAATAAATTTTGACTTAACACCTAAAATTAAATGTTTAGTGTGAGAGAGAAAGAAAGAGCAACTAAATTTTGATGACTCATTTCATGCCAATAATTTAAGGATAACATATGTCCTTGGGAATTTATGTTGATGGTAGCATGTCATTTGATTATTATCTCTCTCTCTCTCTCTCTCTCTCTCTCTCTCTCTCTCTCTCTCTTATCTATATCTCCTTACCTCTCCCTATATCTCCCCATTCCCCCCCCCTCTCTCTCTCTATACTTCTATATCATCCCTCTCCCTCTAACCCCTCTTTATCTATTTGTTTATCTTTCTCCATCTTTATACCTATTTGTATATCTCTTTTACTCACACACGTATTCCCTCTTTCTCCCTCCTTATCTCTATATCTATATCTCCCACTCACACAAACACACACTCTAGCCTATGTCTCTCTCTCCCTCTCTATTCTATCTCACTATCGAGATAGATCTTCTGCACTTCTCTTCCTTCATCTCTCTCAATCTCTCTATATCCCTCTCTACCCATCCATATATCACTTAATATAATTTTATCTTTCTATCTCTCTATCTCCCCCTCTCTATTCTCACCCTCTTTTTATCTCTATTTCTCCCTCTCTCCCTTTTTCCCTCCTTCCATCTCTCCCTCTTTCTCACCCCCTTTACATTTTAAAAGTTATATTTACTCTCTAAATTCTTTCTATCTCTATATCTATCTCTTTCAATCCCTATATATCCCTTCTCCCCGTCTTTCTATCGTATCTCTCCCTATCTCCCTATCACTCCCTCTTTTTATATATCTATACTTCCCTTCTCTCTAATGTATATACACACACTCCATGTTCCTCCCCCCCTCTCTCTCTCTATATATATATCTCTATCTTTCCCCATTTTTATCTCTCTCCCTCTCTCTAAAGTCTAAACATTTCTCTCTATTACTTGTCTTTCTCAGCTCCTTTCTCTCACTCTTGCCCCCCCTCTCTCTCTCATTTACTCCACATCTCTTTCACAATATATATATTTTTTATATTTCTCTCCATTTCTTTTTGGCTCATCTATCTATCTCTTTATATACATATACCTCTATCTCTATCCCTCTTTATCTATCTGTATTTTCCTCTATCTATATCAATTCCCTTCTACTCTCTATTTCTCCCCATCCCTCCCTCCCTCCCTCATTCCCTCCCCATCCCCCTCTTTATCTCTTGATCCCTACCTCTCTCTCCCTTTTTCTTCCTATATATCTCTATATCTCTCCCTTTCTCTTTAAATATATATCTCCCCTATTTCTCTCACCCTCTCTCCATGTCTATTTGTCCATTTATTTATCTCTCTCCCTCTTCCTCTCTCTCTATATCTCTAACTCACTAGCTCTATCTTACCATATATATAGCTCTCATCTCTCCCTCTTCCTTTATATATATCTATCTATTCCTCTTTGTCTCCCCCTCTCTATCTTCTCTCTTTCTATCTTTATCTACCCCTCCCCCTTTCTCTCTATATTTTTTCCTCCTCTATTTCTCTATCTTCATCTATACCTCTATCTTCATTTACCCCCCTAATCTCTAGGCATGCCTCCTATCCATCCACGTCTCTCATATTCTCCCTCTTTTTGGACCTCTACATCCATATCTCTTTTCTTCTCCATATCTATCTCTCCCTACCACTTCTTTCTTCTATCCCTCTATCTCTATCTCTCTTTACCACTATATCTCTCCCTCACTCAATATATCACTTCCTATCTCTATCTCTATCTTTCTATATTTTCATCTCTCTCCAACTATTTATTTTTCTCTTCCATATCTATATATTCCTCTCCCCTCTCTCTCAGTTTCTCTCATATCTAGATCTCCTTCTCTTCATTTTACTCTCCCCATTCTCCATCTCTATCTTCAACACCATCTATATCTTCATCTTCTTCTCTATCTCTGTATCTATCTCTTTATCCATCTCTCTCGCTCTTACCCCTCTATATATCCCTCTTCCTTGCCCTCTCTAAACCTCTCTCTTACGCTCACTCTATTGAAAACATAACATGAGCTTATTGCTAATTAAACTTGATTATCTTCTCAATTCAAAGGTTTCATTTCAGTTATGATTGAATCCTTGTAAGTGAATACATAGTTGATTTTAAGCTATCACCTGTCAATGAAGTCCTTTGTTGCACAAACAACATCATGGCCACAAGTTGACCTCATGTACTACACAAATTTATTCAAAAAATAGACCATTTTTTTCCCAATTGACATTCCACACCTCTTCAGCATACCCATTGCACACCAAAGTGCAATTGCTAGTTGATTTTAATTTTAAATATATTAATGATTTTCATCCACAAGGACAAAATGAAAAAGACAATGATTTCATATTTGATAACAATCTTTATTTTCCTAGATTGGTTATGTATTTTCAAATTTTGATGTATAATAAATGTTCATTGACAACGTATATTATTTGTTGCAAGATAAAATAATATTGGTAAAGTATAGTGTATAATATAGTCATACACATTTCACAACTTTTCATTACTATTAATCATAATATGTAGGATCTACTTCATCAAATCCCTTAACGTCCCATGTAGTTCTTCTCCCTCTCAATAATTAAAAAATTAATAATTTCAAAGTGGTACCAATATGGTAACTTCTTTTCAAACACTTGATGCTCTTATTATTGTGCCTTAGAGATGTTGACAACTTACAAAAAAATAATATCTCTCCATAGCACTATGCAAAAAATTCTTTAAAATAATTTAATTGAATCACCATAAATTCATCCTTTGTCGACAAATCAACCTCTTCCATCTTCATATGATCCAAAATCCTCTTGTTATCTCAATCATGCTCCTATTCATTATAGTAAACATTGTATGTGTTAGGACTCAAATTTGTAGTGTCAATTTTTTCTTGAGTCCTTTTGTTTTTGTGTGTCTTAGTAGTATTTGGCCCGAGCTAATAATCAATTTGAGAGATTGTTAGAAGCCATCTTGCTTAAAATTATTCCTTTGAATGTTCTGTTAATCCCCTCTTTCACATTTTAGATAAATACCCATGTTGAGAAAATAAAAAGTCGGCTATGTCATGTATGTCACCTTGTTAGAGTTTCAAGGTTGTCCATTCTAGTATTGTGTTTATAATTGACATGCCAAACTTTTGGTGGTTTCCTCATGTAGACCTACCCATCTAGCATGTGTTTCCTTGCATCCCAAATCCTTGACGTGAAAGTTCATAATTTTCCTAAGTGTAAGTTTGTCAATCTTTTGGACTTTTGATGGTTCCCTTATTCTCCTACCTCCCAAAGGTATTCTTGATCCTCAAAGTTTGAAATATATTTAACTTAAGTGTTTCTCTATCAAAATTTTGCTTGTTGATAACTCTCTTTCTTTCATTCCTCCTTAAGCATCATTTTGTGATCTTCCCCAATCCCCATAGCTTGAAATTCTCTCTATTTCTTTCAAACTTATCCATTCTTCAATGATCCATTGCAATTGTCCATGTAGCATGAACATCCTTGATAGCTTGATATCTTGATTCCTTCTACCTAAATTTCCCTTATTAAAGTTCTAAGTTTCGCATTCCCTTCCATCACTTTTCACTCCCATTAAGTAGTGTATACACCTAAAATTGGTCTGGAGATAATTAATTAAATGCAAAGTGATTTAGTTAATAAGCCTTGTTAATTAATTAAATACAAAGTGATTTAATTATTTATCCTTTTATTCTTCTACTTGTAAATAAGTATAAGGATATATTTATATAGTTCATTTCAATAATCCCTTGAATTAATTAATCCTCCCCATCTCCATAATTAATTAAACAATTTAATAATTTGTTGACTTTAATTATCTCTTATAATTTAATTTGAATTTTAATTCAAATGAGCACATGGCTCCTAATATTAACCACTTATCCTAGCTATATTCTAACCCAACCCATCCTATCTAATCTTGGGTTTAACTAACACTATTCCTCCTAACCTAACCTTCTATCCTTTAACCAAGGTTATCTTAACCTCCTATGGGTTGGATATTCCCTTTTGAGGACACATGGCATCTTTGCCACATGTCCTTTATCCCCTTGACACTTTGTCATTTGTTGAAGAATCCTTGACACTTGTCCCTCTAGGGATGACAAGTACCCCTCCTCTCTAACTTCTTCATTTTCAGCTCTTGATATCTATAGATCATATCTCAACCATTGATTTCTGCCACCTCAGCCTTGGTCTTGGAAAATCTATAAAAAGCATCTCATTTGCATTCAAAGGAGTTTCTCCTCATGCTAGTTTAATTCTACATTTTATCATTTGAGCAATTAGCAATTATCATAGCAAATTAGCATAGCAAATTAGCATAGCAAATTAACATAGCAAATTAGCATAGAATTATAGTATCACGCCATATAAATCACGCATTTAGCATAATATTAGGTAGCTACTCATATTCTAGGTAGTCATTTTGTTGATCATGTTACTGCTGAGAGCCACATCGAAAAGATCTACAAAATCCTTGGAATTAGAGGAAGATGGGACACTATTGGGAACGCTGAGTTTGTATTGTTAATTCTTAATGTGATTTCCATAACCGTCTCATTTTGTGTGTTTTAGGATAGTTTAGTGGTTTGATTCATATTTTACACATATATTTCCGGCACCCACTGTGGGGCCCTTGCCTCGAATTTTAATATCTTCTCCTACAGGTTTTTCTTGACAGGTACATCCAAAAATCTAGTCTAGCATTTTGGTGACTAAAATTGGCATATACAACTTCCATTCTAGCGCATCCGTCTACTGCATTAACATTATGGTTTTATAGAATAGTGTTATGATTTGATATATTAGCATTTTTCTTTGATAGTTTAGCATTTTTATTTCACTGAATAACATTCTGGTTTGACAGATTAGTGCTTTGATTGATAGTTTAACATTTTGGTTTCATATTTTAGCATTCTGGTTTCACATAACAGTGTTTTAGGTGAACACAAAGTACCATTTTGATATCCCAGAATAGCATTTAGATGAGTTTCTCTATCGTTTTCAGTTCTACTTGCAGA